>NC_030826.1:51012361-51637361 GCF_001704415.2 Capra hircus
AGGCAGGAGGGCTGGGGCGGAGGCAGGATGCCAGGGAGAGCGGCCTGCTTGGGCCTCGGGTCCAGAGCTGATGGGGCGGACTGGGAAGGGCAGCCCAAGCTCAGGGGCTGGGTCGGGTGGGCAGGGAGGAACTAAAGGCAGGCAGCAGGGGACCCCTCCCCCCAGTCTCAGGCACACTCACCATCTTCTGTGCAAACCCAGCTTGTGACAGAATTCTCTGAGCAGGGGGACTGGAAGCTAAGGAAGCCAACTATGGCCCTCACGCAAGCCCCCTTGGTCAAAAGAACACAGTGTATTAGGCGAGGAGGCCAGAGGTGAGTGACCTAAGGGCTGAGCACCCAGCCGGGCCGCCCCAGGCATACTGGCTCTTGGTGGCCACTCAACTTCATGGGAAAGATGAGGCAAGAGGCTGGCTTCACCCTCAATATCATTATTTCATTTCCCTCTGAAACGCAGTCTTTGTTTTCTTATCCCTTGTAAGTGATCTCAAAGGTAAGTTCGGAGTGGAGAGGAGAAAGTCTGTTGTCTGGAACGTGAACTTAGAGGACATTCTGAAAAACAAGGCTGGACGTGTCCTCGCGGGTTCTTCCTGGAGGGAGGGTGGCCCTGGGCCTGCGGTGCCGGCTCCCGGCGCTGCCAGCGAAGCCCAGACGCCGCCTCGCGTGCGCAGATGGCTTCCCTGCCCAGGCGGCTGCTTCTAATTTCAGCTGCTGGAGGCTCCGCGCGCTCTCTCTCTCTTTTTTTAAATCCCATGTTTATTTAAAGCCAGATTTTAAAATGTTGTCTTCAGCCCTGAAACCTGACTTTTTCTTCTTGCTGCAGATCCTAAAACCCCACTTAGGGTCCCACAGCTCCCAGAGGAGGAGCTCTGCGGCCGACTTGGGTGGGTCTGTGGGTCAGCCGGTCAGTGGGACAGAGCCCCCCTCCCCGCTGTCCAGCACTGTGGCATTTGGACAACTGGCAGATGTTTTCCTATCAGGGCAGTCTCATGTGGTGTCGACACAGCCAGAACATGGGCACCTCTCCGCCCCTGGACGTCCTGGGTTCTCAAATGTGTGAGAAGTGGTGTGCGATCTCGGGAGAGGAGCACGACCCCCATGATGCCAGGTGTTCCCAGGAGATGGGAGTCTGGAACCACCCACCTCGTCTCCCCATCTAGGCCCCGTGGCAGCGGGACCTGTCTGGTCTAGGTGTGTCCCCTGGAGGTGGGAAGGGACCAGATGGGCGGTTCCTGCCTGGGGAGGGGTATGGTGGGCAGCAGCTGCCAGTCGGTAGTTTGTGGGCTCCTCTCCCATCTCTGCTATCCCTGGCACCCAGGTCTCCCCATTTCTCTTGTACCTGGGAACCAAGGACATCGAGGGGGGCACTCCCTGTTCTGACTGTGTAGACACCACACCAGACGGCTCAGATTAGAAAGCATCAGTTCACTGTCTGCAGGTTGGTTTGCACAGTGTGGGACAGCTGATGCTGAACAATGGGAGGCTCTGTCCCACGGGCAAGGTGACCCACTGACCCACCCGAATGGTGGTGGGCACTCGAGAAACGGGTCCTGTCCTTTTTAGTGTAACCACTTCATCTGCTTCTGTGGCTCACTCCAGTATGTCCTAGAGGAACTGTAATGAAACTGGACAGTGAGAGGCCAAAATCAGTCAGGGGGCCAGGCTGGGCTCTGGGGGCCTGCGGGGTGGTGGGGCAGGTGCTGGCTGGATACTTGTGAGGACTGAGTTTACTGGTCTGATCACAAGCTCCTACAGCAAGAGAAAGGCTGAGAGCAGAGAGGCTGGGGTCTTTTGAGAACTGTGATGTCCCGAGTCCAGTCTGCAGTGAAAGCCACAGGACTGCCCAGGTGGCTGGGAGGCTGGGTGATCCAATGAAGACTGATCTGAGCTGATGCTGGCTGCAGGGCCACGGTGGAGCACCCCGTTCCTGTCTGGAACCAGGGAGTTGTCTGGAAGGCAATCAAAGCTGCCGCCCAGGCTGTCACAGCCTCAGGAAGCCTGGAGTATTTTGGAATTTCTTCATTGATAGGTCTGGTCAGAAAGTAATAGGATTTTGATAAAAATTATTTTCGTGTCAAGCTTGAGAATATCATTTGCCCTGTCAGGCTCTTTTTCTTTTTTTCTCAAAAATCAGAAGAAACATTATCTTCGTAGAGGTTCATGGAAAACTTCAGCTGCTGCCTAGCTGTCCAAACAAAAAGATGATTCCATCTATGGGGGAAAAACAATTTAAACGAATCCAGGTGACCTTTAACCCACAGTCCAATCAGACATCGGTTCCTGACCTTTGCAGTGTCGCTCTGTTGCTGGCAAACAGGGCCCCTGCAGAGATCTGGCAGCTCAGCCCCTGGAACCTGCTGCTAATTCTCACCCAGATTTTTAGGTTTTCTCTGCAGCTGCAGGAGCCAAGTCCTTTGTGCAGCCTCAGGCCTTAGTTTTCAGAGACCCTGGGCTTGGAGATGTTAGATTCAGTTGTAATTTTCCCTCATTCCTTGGCTTATAGATTTCCCACCAGGAAAACCCCAGAGACCTTGATTCCACCTCAGGTGAAGTCAAAGCCGAGGCTCCCCACAGGGCACAGGCTCCTGCTGGAAAGCTGTGGGCTTGTGGTGCAGTGGAAAGCTGAGGTGGTGCTTTGCAAGCCGTTTCAGGCAGATGGGGTCTCATGCGATGTCAGCTGCAGGAGCACGGCCCTGTGGTGCTTTGCAGGACAGACTGGCTTTCAGTCTCCCTGCCTGGCGTCTGGAGCTCAGCCTCCTCTGAGTTAGGCAGAGAGGACCGAGGACGCGGCCACACTCGTGGGCGACGTGACCCCAGCATCTTGGCTCCTGGTCTGCAGAGGACATGGGGTGCTGGCGGGGCTGCTGGGCAGGGACACCACATCGGGGAGCCTCCGCTGCCACCTGGTGGACAGACGCATGGCGGGCGACGAGCCGCATGGCAGGTGCAGAGAGTGGTGGCCCAGCCAGCCAGGTGGATGGGCTGCAGGGGGCGGAGGGGTGGTGATAGGGTGGGACCGCCCAGGCTGGGGCGGTGATCTTGATCTCCTGCTTGCCCCTGAGTCTGGGGAGTCAGCAGGCGGCCCTCAGGGCACCGGCTCCGTGGGACCTGAACTCTCCTGAGATGCATTCTCAGGCGGAGAGGAGTACCATCCTGCCAGGACCCAGCAGTGAAGAAAAGACGGTGCCTGGGAGAGGCTGCCTGGAACCTGCAGAGGAAACGCTGGGACCGCAGACCGCTGGCCATTTTCACTCTGTGAGGAAACTGCTTGCTGTGATGCTGATTTTCAAAGGGCCCCATGACATCCTTTTTGAGAAAATGGGGATAAAACTTAGCATAACATCACCCATTTTAAAGTATACAATCCTGGGGTACTCTTTCTGCCCCCTTCTGATGCCTATGTCAGAAGCTTTCTCTATCTCCTTTATACTTTAATAAAACTTTATTACACACACACACACACACACACAAATAAAGTATACAATCCTGTCCACTTTGGTGGTGTTTAGTGCCCTCACACTATTGTGCAACCTGTCTTCTCTATGGCTTCTCATTTCATGCTCTTCATCAGCAGCGCACAAGGATTCCACTTCCTCCACATCCTCACCAACCCCTGTTATTTTCTGTTTGTGATTATTATCATTTTTTAAAATTCTAACCTTGTCTTATTGGGTGCAACACGGTGCTCACTGTGGTTTTGACTTGGATTTCCCCAATCCCTAATTGAATGTCTTTTCATGTGGATAACATTCTGTTTATTTTGTATGTGTTTATTTTTACTTTTTATGTTCTTTAAGAATTATTTTTGGAGTTAGTGGCTTTACAGCGTTGTGTTACTTTGTTATTGCTTTGCCACTCAGTTGCAGCCTACTCTTCCGCAGCCTCCATGGATTGACGCCTGACAGGCTCCTCTGTCCATGGGATTTCCCCAGATAAGAATCCTGGACTGGGCTGCCATTTCCCTGACCAGGGGATCTTTCTGAACCAGGGATGGGACCCGTGTCTCCTGCCTTGCAGGCTGATTCTTTACCACTGAGCCACCTGGGACGCTTCTGTACAGCAAAGCCAATCAGTTGTATGTACACATATACCCAGTTTTTAGATTTCCTTCCTACTGAGGTCACCACAGATCGCTGAATCACCACAGTTCCCTGTGATAAACAGGAGGTTCTCATAAGTTACTTAGATTATATAAAGTAGTATATATATTGGCATCGTTTTTAAAAGGAACCAGGCTTTTGAAGAATTTCAGCAGCTTTACCTCAGAACTCTGTCAGGGCAGTGAGCCTGGGAGGGGCTCCCTGGTCCCCCCGGTCAGCTGTGTCTTCCAACTGGGCCGAGCTCCAGAAGCCTCAAGGCCCACCAAAACTAATTCTATGAGTTGAGCAATTCCTGTGTGCCTTTAAGATGAAACCCGTGGTGTGATGAGGGTAGAGCGTGGACTGAGGGCTCCTGAGTGGAGCCGTATCAGAGAGGTCTGTAAGAAGGCCCTACGGCCCCCACCCTTGGCCATGTGGAGTGAGTGGAAGTCCTGACCGGCTGCCTGCAGAAGCCTTGGGTGGGAGCCCAGACCGTCCACGATCCTGGCAGGACTGTGATGCCAGGTGGTGGCCCAGAGCCAGGGAGTCAGGCTCAGAAACCTGCCAAGGCCTCTGACCACCAGCCCTCAGGACGGGAGGGGCGGGACTGGGCATTCATCAGCCTCATCGAGCTGGGGCATGGGCTGAGAGTGGCTTTCCCAAGGCCACGCGGCTGGGGAGGAGGACTCAGAGCTGCCCCACCTGGGGCACAGGCGGCTACACCTGCCAGTCCTGGTGGGCAAGAGCCTCAGCAACTTCAGCAGAAATGGGCTTTGTTGAAAGGAGATCGGGTAGATTACTGCTTGAAACTCTGAAGAGCCACCTGAGCCAGGCCTGGCCTGAGGACCACCTACCTATCAAACAGGCCGAGCTGGCCCAGCAGCCCCTGACCCTGGGCTGCTGCTGTCGCTGCAACCTCTGCTCGCTGCACCCCCACACCAGGCACCACGCTCTCCCTGTCTCTCCAGACCCCTCCCATCCTCTGGCGGCCCCAAACCCCTATACTGAGGGGCCCCCAATCTGGAAAGGGGATCTGACATCTGCTGTGCCAACAACTGGCTCCTGAAACCCTCCCTCCTCTGCCCTCTGGCCCTGCACCCTACAGAGCTTCCAAGATCACACTTGAGGACACGCACATCGACTCAGGCAAATGTTTTTAATTCTGGAGACCCCTAGAGGCCCTGACCTCCCTCAATAAGCCCCAGTCTTCTTCAGCTGCTCATCAAAGGGAGCCTGAGCCTGAAGGTTTCCCGTGAAGGGCTGGCAGTATCGACAGGCCTAAGAATCAAATTAATTTCTCAAGGGACTTCCCTGGTGGTCCAGTGGTTAAGAATCCATCTTGCCATGCCGGGGACTCAGGTTCAATCCCTGGCTGGGGAACTAAGATCCCACATGCAGAGGAGCAATGAAGCCGAGGCACAACTATTAAGCGTGCCACAACTAGTGAGTCTGCGTGCTGCAATGAAGATCCTGAGTGGCACAACTAGGATCCAACAGAGCCAAAGACATAAATAATCAAAAATTAATTTCTCAAAACGAGCACAAGAAACAGTCGCAGACTGAGGCACCCGAGGGTCCCAGAGCGGCAGGAACCGACCGCGACTGTCATTCACTCCACGTTCGGCACCAGGCACCTCTCCAGAGCTCACGAGGTTGACCCGATTCAGACCCTCACTTGCTGGTGAGGGAACTGCGGCCCCGGGAAGGAATTTCCCTGCAGAGGGGTCTGCCTGAGCCGCCAGGCGGGGAGTCAAGAGGTTGCCTCCTGCTCCCCTGGAGCCCCAGAGGGAGCCTGGCACGGGACCTCTGCCTGCAGGGCCGTCCCTCGGTCATCCCAGCTCCTGGCGCAACTCAGTTCTTCCCTTTAAACCGAGATGGCTCCCCAGTTCGTATCTCGTGCCCAGACCTCTCTCCTGGGCTCCAGCTCTGACCACCTGCCCAGCATCCCCGCTCGAGGCCTCCTTTGTGGACCAGTCCAGGTCCCGTCCCACTGCGGCTTCTCAGCCTTGGGTGAGATTTTCTTGCTTTACTGCCCCCCACCCATCCCCAAGACCCTCAGCTTTGTGCTCCTAATTCTCCAGTCCAGTTCTCCACACCCACCACCCACCCCTCCACCCTAGACCCTGGTACTGGTTTCTCCCCTGATTCATCCTCGCCTGATACATCCACCAGTGTACGAACTGGTCCCTACACTGCAGCCTCGAGAGGCCGACCCCGTCCCATGGTACTGTGGTGCCAGCCCACAGCATCCTCATCCCTGGGGATGAGGACGAGACCCTCGAGCAGCCCCTGAACCCCCACCTCATGGCCCCTTCCCCCCAGGGCCACAAGGATGAATTTGGACGCCTGTGTGGTCCTCAGCCCTTGGCCTCCTCACACTAGGCTGCTCACCGGCTCCCCCAGAAACCAGGCACACAGGAGAGGGGTCAGGGAAGGGGGCCTATGACCTGGGTAGGAAGGCTCAGTCCTCATGGACACTCTTCACAGGTAGTTACCATTAACTAACTTGGTATACTAACTCGGTACACTTCTGGTGCCAAGCGCAGCTTCACTTATCAGCTGAAACATTGAGATGCAGCCTTAATTGCCCAGGATGAAGTGTGAACTGCTCACATCTGCCTGGACAGAGAAGTGTGGGGTTTGCAGACTCTTAAGTGTTGGTTTACATAGACTCCGATTCTCCATCTTTTAATCTACTTTCTCCATCATTTCCTCTATTTAGAAAAATGTCCTGTTTCCAGATCGATCAGAGTTCTTATCTGCTAAACCAGTGCTCAGATAACCTGTGGACTTGCTGCCAACTGAAGGGTTTTTTCCTCTTGGCTTTCGGTCACCTGGTCCTCTGAATTAGTGCTGGTGTCACGTGCTAAAGATGGGAGGGACTTCCCTGGTGGTCTGGTGGTTAAGAATCTGTCTTGCAATGCAGGGGACATGGGTTTGATCCCTGGTTGCAGAACTAAGATCTCACCTGCCGCGGAGCAACGAAGCCCATGCGCCGGCACGCCACTACTGAGCCCGAGCACCGCGCCTAGAGTCAGTGCCTCCCAATGGAAGACCCGGCATGACGTGACGAAGACCCTGAGTGCTGCAAACTAAGACCCAATGTGGCCAGATATTGATAAATAAGTATTTAAAGACAGTGGGAGCAACGGACTGGGGGTCGGCTGACTACAGCCCAGTGGCCAGGTACCTGTTTCTGTGGTTTTATTGCCACGTCCACAGCCATGTCCATCTGTTTACACAGCGTCGACATGGAGACAGCAGAGTTCAGTAAGTCGGAGATCATACCTCCTGAGACGTTCACTATCTGGCTGTTTAAGGAAAAGTCTGGCAATCCCTCCTCTAGACAACGTTGTGCTCCAGCACAACAAAGGACAGGAAGACAACCTCCCAGAGGTTCCCACACTAGCTCTTTAATTAGCATCCTCACACATTCCTGAATCTGCCAGTCTTCAAGGAAAGATCAGCCCTCAAGTCTCCATTCTTTTCACCATTAGACAGCCCTTAAATCTTAAATTCTGTCAGTAAACCCAGCATGAGCCAACGCTTGGCAAGCAGTGTGCGCAGATGGTCAGCTATCTTTCCGTGGTCCTGCCCCTCTGTGGAATCTTAAACCCTCTTGTTTCCATTGCTTCTGCAGTTCTCTGACACGTTTAGAGAGATGATTAATATATTTTGTCTAGCTTCCCTAGTTCTTAGTGGGAGCACTGATCTACCGCACACTACTTCCCGCTTGGGAAGTTTGTTTCCCGTGTTTAAACGTCAGTTTCCAGTTGTTTGTTGCTAGTAAATGGAAATAGGTATTGAATTTTGCACACTGACCTGGTATTCTGTGACCCTGCTAAATGTACTGATTAGTTCTAGTGGATTTCTTACAGACTCTTTGGGAGTCTGCATTTTATCTCTTTTCTTTGCTTATTACATGGACTCGGACTTCCAATGTGATGTTGAATAGAAGTGGTTAGAGTAGTCCTCTTTGCCTCATTCTCAGTCTTGTGGGGGAAAACATGCCGTCTTTTACCTTGAAGTGTGACGTTAGCCACAGAGTTCTTGTAAATGACTTTTATAAAGTCTAAGAAGTTCCCTTTTATTCCTAGTTTGCTAAGAGTTTTTAAAATTCTTTTCCTGCATCTACTGAGATATCATAAGCTTTTTCTTCTCTAGTCTATTGATACACTGAAATATACTGATTAATACTTACAGGTTGAGCTAAACTTTTATTTCCAAGATAAACCCCATGTGATTTATCCTGTAAAAAAACAGGCTATTCTAAGACAAAGGCCCCATTTTACATACCGCTGGGTTCCATTTGCTAATATTTTATTGAGGGTTTTGTATGTATGTTCATAAGGGATGGATGATTCCCTGGAGGAGAGCACGGCAACCCACTCTGGTATTCGTGCCTGGAGAATCCCCATGGAAAGAGGAGTCTGGCAGGCTATAGTCCATGGGGTTGCAAAGAGTCGGTTGGACACGACTGATCAGCTAAGCAAGTTTAGTTTCTTTAATAAGACATATGACTGTTTATCTATGTATTCTTGCATAAGCTTTAGTAATTTGTGTCTTTCAATGAATTTTCCCATTTCATCTAAACTGCTGAATTTATGGACATGAAATTGAAGTAATTCCTTAACATTCCTTTTTTTTTTTTTTTTGACCATGCTATGTGGCTTGTGGGATCTTAGCTCCTCAACCAGGGATTGAACCCAGGCCCTCAGCAGGAAAAGTGTGGGGTTCTGACCACTGAACCAAAGGAAATTCTTGCCTTAAAAATATTCTTTTAATGTTTATAGGATTTGTAGTGATGTTCCCTCTTTCATTCCTGATGTCGTAATTTGTATCTTCTCTTTTTTTCCTCATCAGTCTAGCTCAAGGTTTGTCAAATTTACTGATCTTTTCAAATAATCAGTTTTTGCTTTTTTCTTTAGTGTTTCTCTGTTGTCATTTTCGTTGATTTCTGCTATTATTCCGTTTGTTCTGACTACTTTAGATTTAATTTGGTATTTTTCTAATTAATTAAGGTGAAAGTTTAGATGATTGGGGACTTTAAAAAAATAGATAAGCACGATCCATAAATGCTGATTTGCTGTGTTTTCATGTTCTGTAGTTCAAAATATTTTCTAATTTCCCTTATGATTTCCTCTTTTATTCATGATTTATTATTTGTGGACTTTCCAGATCTCTTTGTTACTGATTTCTAGAGTAATCCCATTATAGTCAAGAACATACTTCGTCTGATTTCAATTGTTTGAGATTTGTTAAAGTCCCAGAACATGGGATTTTGGCAAACGTTCCACACGTGCTTGAGTAGAATATGTGCTCTGTTGTTGGGGGCAACATCCTATAAACATGAGTTAAGCTGGCTGACAAAATTGCTCAGGTTGACTGTACCCTTAATGATTTTCTGCTGTGTCTCACTGAAGGAGGGGGGTCTAATCTTTAAGAAGCCATTTGTCCTTTAGTTCTGTCAGGTTTTGCTTTCTGTATGTGGGAAGTTCTATTGTTAGGCAAATACAGTTAGGATTATTATGCCTTCTTTCATTTTTATGTAATTACCTCTAGTGATGCTAATGTAATCACTCTAGATTTTCTATCAATAGTGTTTCCATAGTATGCTTTCCCCATTTCTCTACATTTAACTTATCTGTCTCCATATTTAAAGTACGTTTCTTGCAGATAGCAAATAGTATTATTATTTTTTTAATTTCCAATTTGACCATCCTGTCTTAGTTGGTGTGTTTAGATCATTTACATTTAATGTAATTAAAGTAGTTGAATTTTGGTCTACCATTTTATTGCTTTCTGTTTATTTCCTTTGGTCCACTTCCTGATGCCTTCTGGATTATTTGAGAATCTTTTTAGTATTCCACTTTATTTTACCTACTGACCTTTATTAAGGCCCTATCTCTATTTTTTAATGATCATACTAAGGATTTTTATACACATGCCTATCCTTTCAGTTTATTTAGGTAGTGTTGTACCATTTCAACTAAAATGTGGAGGCCTTACCCCCAAGTAATTTCCTCTATCTTCCCCCTTTGTGTTATAGTTCCTGCACCAATTACATTTACATACGTTGAAAATCCCACGAGGCAATGTTATAATTTTTGCTTTCCAGAGTCATACAGATTTTTTAAACCTTAAAGGGAAAAATTACCTTGTTTGTTTACCCACATGTTTACCACTTCTGTTGTTCTCTCATCATTTTCTATCTGGTGTCATTTCCCTGCAGCTTGAATAGTTCAGTGTTATAATCTGCACAGTAAATTCTCTTAGTTTGCCTTCCTCTAAGAATGTCTTTATTTCCCCCTCATTCCTGAAGCATATTTTTGCCAGATGTTGAGCTCCCATCGACATTTCCACTCTTCGATGCTTTGAAGACACCGTTTCATCATTTTCTAGCCTCTGTGGTTTCTGATTGGAAATCTGTAGTCCTTCACCTTGTTGTCACTCTGCGTGTAATGTTTCATTTTTATCTGGCAGCTTTCAAGATTTTTCCTGTTTGATTTTTAGCAGTTTAATTATAATGTGACTTGGCCTGTTTGTCTTTGAATTTATCCTTTTTGGGGATTACCACGCTTTTTGAATTTGTAAACTGATGCCCTTCACTCATGTGGGGAATTTTCCTCCATTATTTCTTCAAATGTTTTTCCCCTGCGGTAATCTCTTTCTCTGCTCCTTCTGGGATTTTGAAAACACATGTTAGATGTTTGCCAAAGTTCCTGAGGTTCCCCCCCGCCTGACACACCCACACCCACCCTAATCTTTTCTTTCTTTATTCTCTAAATTGGATGATTTCTGTTGCTCTGTCTTCAAGTTCATGGAGTCTTTCCTTAGTCATCTGCTTTCTGCTGTTGAGCCTGTCCATACTTTCTCAGATATCTGGCATTTTTTTCAGTTCTAAAGTTTTCAATTTGTTTATTGATATAGTTTCTGCTTTTCAGCTGAGACATTCTATCTTCCCATCTTCAGAGGTATGTCTGACCCTACCTTATATGACCAGTCACAATAACCACTTCAAGATTTCTGTCTGATAATTCCGCCACCTGGATCACCTTGGAGCTGACCTCTGTTGACTGTCTCTCTCCTTGCATAATTTGGGGTTGTAAACTGGATATTTTGACTGTTATGTTGTGTAGACTCTGGGTCTGTTACAATCCTCTGGAGAATTCTGCCCTGACTCAGGAGCCCATCAGCCTGGTGCGTTCAGACCACAAGCCCCACTCGCCTTCAGTGGCCAGTGGTTCCACTCTAAATTCAGTTATCGAAAGCCTTCTGCGCTGCTCTGGGTCTTTCCCGTGCATGTGTCACCTGCAGGTGAGCCCACGACCTGCACTGGTTTATCCAGGGCCCAGGTCCCTTTCTCCAACTCTCTCTTCTCCAGGACTCCTGCACTTTCTAGAACTTTGCTCCTCTGTCAGGAGTTCCTCTTGCCAGAAAGACAGAGTTCTACCAGAGTTTTGGTTTGGTGTTGCTGTGTGGTCCTGCAACTGAGGCCACCCAAGGCAAAAAGGAAAGGGAAAGTAAAATGGGAACGCCCTCCCTACACGGGTCGCAGCAGCAAGTCTGAACTTGCCTTCACAATCCACCTGCTTTGGTTCACTTTGCAGAGGCTTTAGGGAGCTGCCTTTTTTATTTTAAACTTGAGTTTTCAGTTGTGATAGTGACAGAGAAGGGCTGCAGTGGGCTTCAGTTCAGTTCAGTTCAGTCGCTCAGTCGTGTCCGACTCTGCGACCCCATGAATCACCGCACACCAGGCCTCCCTGTTCATCACCATCTCCCGGAGTTCACTCAGACTCACGTCCATCGAGTCCGTGATGCCATCCAGCCATCTCATCCTCTGTCGTCCCCTTCTCCTCCTGCCCCCAATCCCTTCCAGCATCAGAGTCTTTTCCAATGAGTCAACTCTTCACATGAGGTGGCCAAAGTACTGGAGCTTCAGCTTTAGCATCATTCCTTCCAAAGAAATCCCAGGGTTGATCTCCTTCAGAATGGACTGGTTGGATCTCCTTGCAGTCCAAGGGACTCTCAAGAGTCTTCTCCAACACCACAGTTCAAAAGCATCAATTCTTCGGCGCTCAGCCTTCTTCACAGTCCAACTCTCACATCCATGCATGACCACAGGAAAAACCATAGCCTTGACTAGATGGACTTTAGTCGGCAAAGTAATGTCTCTGCTTTTGAATATACTACGCTACCGTAACAGAGCTGGCCCCTCTGTATGTTACTTTAAAACAGTAGAAATAATCTGGAGATGATGCAGTTAATCTGAAACAATTGATTTATAAACATTTCTACTTTGCTGAAGGATTCAGCGTTATCTATTATTCAGAGATTTGCTACATCCAAGCTCCCCTGCCGGTTGTGCACCACATAGCCAGACTTAAAGTGTGTTCATGGGCATAGAGGGAACACACTTCAACATAATAAAGGCCAAGTATGACAAACCCACAGCTAACATCATATCAACAGTGCAAAGCTGAACACATGTTCTCTAAGATCGGGAACAAGACAAGGACACCCACTCTCACTACATTTATTCAATGCAGTGCTGGAAGTCCTAGTTACAGCAATCAGAGAAGAAAAAGAAATAAAAGGAATCTGCCGCTGTTTACAGATGACGTGATACTGTACGCGGAAAACTCTAAAGACACCACCAGGAAATTACTAGAGCTCATCAATGAATTCGATAGTTGCAGGATACAAAGTTAATATCCAGAAATCTGTGCACTTATACATACTACCAACAAAATATCAGAAAGGGAAATTAAGGAAACAATCTCATTTGCCATCCCATCAAAAAGAATAAAATACCGAGGAATAAACCTACCTAAGGAGGCCAAGAGACCAGTACTGTGAAAACTCTAAGATGCTGATGAAAGAAATTGAAGACAACACCAACAGATGGAAACATATATCATATTCTTGAATTGGAACAGTGCATAACAGCAGTATTCACAAAAACCAAGATGTGGAAGCAACCCAAGTGTTCATTGACAGATAAATGGATAAATGTGGTGTGTGTGTATGTGTATATATATATATATAATAGAATATTCCTCAGCTATAAAAAGGAATAAAATACTGCATTTACAGCAACATGGATGAAACTAGGGATTTTATATAAATATATATTTTATATATATATATATAAGTATACACAAACACACACAATGGAATATTACTCAGCTATAAAAAAATGAAATATTGCCATTTGCAGCAACATGGATGGACCTGGAGACCATCATATTCAGTGAAGTAAGTCAGACAAAGTCAGTCATGATCACATATCTGGAATCTAAAAAATAATACAAATGAACTTATTTACCAAAGAGAAACAGACTTGTTGGTAGAAAACAATTATGGTTACTGAGGAAAGTGGCAGGGTGAAATAAATTAGGAGCTTGAGACTAACATATACATACTACTATATATAAAACAGGAGAAGAAAATGACAATCCACTCCAGTATTCTTGCCTGGGAAATCCCATGGACAAAAGAGCCTGGTGGCTACAGTCCATGGGGTCACAAGAGAGTCAGACACAACTGAGCAACTCAACAACAGCACACATGAAATAGATAAGAACAAGGTGCTACTGCGTAGCACAGGCAACTCTACCCAATATCTTATAACAATCTGGAAAGAGAACACCTATATACACATAGACTGAAATGAAGTCGCTGTACACCTGAAACCAGATCAACACAATATTGTCAATCAACTACACTTCAATTGAAAAAAAAGCGTGTTTGCTATCCCTCACTTCCCTTCACGCCAGTACACTGAGGGCAGGCAAGGCTACCATGTCCCCATGAGTCTGTTCAGTTGGTGGCACAGGCGTGTGTGATGCACCTCAGTGGGTCAGATGAACAGTCCATGGAGAACAGGACTTTCCTCCAGGACATCACCCTTGGAATAAGGAAGCGGCCACTTGCTCTTGTACAGACCAATGTGTTCTCTACACAATCTACAGCTAAACGTGTGTTAAATGCTGCTGATTTGGAACTAATGGAGAGAAAATAAGATGAGTATATTTTTATGTTATTTACTTAAAGAAATGTTTCCTAAGAAGTGAAGTAAGGGAAAACTATGGTACTAAGGTGACACTGTGCTTAGAAACATACTGTTTCAAACATGGCCTGGTGGCTCAGGTGGCAAAGAATCTGCGGGAGACCTGGGTTTGATCCCTGGGCAAGGAAGATGCCCTGGAGAAGCGAATGGCAACTCAGGCCAGTATTCTTGCTTGGAGAATTCCATGGACAGAGGAGCCTAGCAGGCTACAGTCCGTAGAGTTGCAAAGGGTCAGACATGACTGAGCGACTAACACTTTAAACACATGAGGAGGCCAATATATAAAGAAAGAGGTACGGAGACCCTCCCCCAGCCTGCAGATGCCACCAGGAAGGACACATTCCTCATATAGCTCACATTCCTCATAGGATTCCTCATATAGGAATCCTGCAGATAGCCGCAATCTGCCTGCGGAATCAGTGAGCCCTTGGGAAATACCGATCATGACTCTAGCCCAGCTATGGTGATGCCTGTTACATGAGCAGGTCAGCACTCAGGAGGCTGGGACACCACAGCAAATGCGTCAGACCTGTCTCTGCCCTTCTCTGGGGCACTTTGTTTGCTTAAGCAGAACATTCAGAATCTAGCCTTTTCTTGCTGACTCGGGCGGCACAGTAAACATAAGCTGGGGAGGGGACGGCAGCAGCCCACTAAGATACCCTACTGGTGAAACCTAAGGGTCTCTCGAGGATTTAGTAGCTGCACCCATGGTTCCCGGGCAGAGTTCGCAGGCAAAGTCCCCAGACCGCCTTCAAACGCCTCACTGCCCCACAAGGTTTTCACCTATCAACCCACACACTGGCCTTTCTGGGACTTCACGTGCCCTTTGTTAACACATTGTCGGGGGCTTTGGTTTCCACCGGAGCCATCGTTGTGAGTGCTGCTCACTCTTGCTGCCCCTCCCAGTGGAGCCACAGTGCAGGAGATCTTTTCCCTCTGCTGCCTGGAGGCAGCGATCAGTGATGCCATTACCAAGCTCACATTTCATGACGGAATCCACAGAAACATCATGAAGACTGACGAGTACAGTGAAGGCCAAGCGGGTCAGGTGTTGCCTGGCCTGTCAGCCCCACCACCTCGCCTGGCTCAAAAAAAAAAAAAAAAGATGATGAAAAGAGAAAGGTAGGAAAGAACCATCAGGAAAGAAAAAAGAAACAGGCTGGATTTTGTTCCAAAATTTTGTAAGGATTTTGTTCTTCCTGTTTTTTTGGAGGGATGGGAGTGGAATAGAAACATATAAAATGAAGACATCCATTTCTCTTCAGCACTGTCCCGGAGGTCTCAGCCAGGGAAATTAAGGCAAGAAAGGGAACTAAAAGTCATCCAGGCTGGGAAGAAGTAAAAGTATCTCTATCTGTCATGACACGATCTTGCATATTGAAAACCCTAAGGGTTCCACCAAAAACCTACTAGAACTAATATATAAGCTCAGCATACCAAAAAAAACCAAACAAACAACTATTGTATTTTTATACACTTGTTAACCCAAATAACCTGAAATTGAAATAAAGAAAAAAAATCTCTATTTACAATAGCATCAAAAAGAATAAAATAATAATAAATTAAACAAGTATGAAACTTACATGTTGAAAATTACAAAACTTTTTGAAAGGAATTAATGAATAAATGAAAATATACCTGTGCTCATGGATCATAAGACTTACTATTTCTAAGATAGCAGCACTCCCCAAACTGATCTACAGATCAAAAAAAAATTCCCATTAAAATCTCACCTGACTTCTTTTCAGAAATTAACAAGCTGATCCTAAAATTCATATGGAAATTCAAGGGACCCAGAATAGTAAACCCAATTCTGAAAAAGAACAAAGTTAGAGGATTCACACTTAACAATTTTGAAATGTACTACAAAGCTACAATAAGGATATAATGATCGACATAGACAAACAGGATAGAATTGAGAGGCTGGAAAAAAAACTCTCACATTTGGTCAACTGATATTTGACAAAGATGTCAAGGATTCAATAGGGGAAATAACTGTCTTTTCAAATGGTACTGAAATAATCGGAAAAGAATCAGTCAACTTCCACATTAAAGGAAGACAAATGTGTTCATCTTAAAAAACCACTTCTAAAAAAAAAAAATCCATGTGTAAAAGAATGAAGTTGGACTCCCAACCAAACATCATATAAAAAAATTAACTCAAAATCGATCGAAGATCTAAGCGTAAGAGCTAAACTATTAAACTCTTAAAAGAAAACGCACAAATAAATTTTCATGACCCTGGATTAGGTAATGGTATCTTAGATATGATCCCAAAAGACCAAGCAACAAAAGAAAAAATAAACTGGATTTCATCAGGATTAAAAAACACTTGTGTTTGAAAGGATACTATTAAACATGTAAAAAGAAAACCCATAGAACAGGAGAAAATTTTTGCAGATCTTATATCTGATCAGAGTGTAGGATTAAGAATATATAAAAGAGGGACATGCCTGGGGGTCCAGTGGTTAAGAGGTGAGGTTTCAGTGCCACCGACCCAGGCTCAATCACTGGTCAGGAACTAAGGTCCCATGAGAAATGTGGTGCAGGAAAAAAAAAAAAAGAATATATAAAGAACTCTTGTAACTCAATAATTTTAAAAAAACCAAATCCAATTAAAATATGGGTAAAAAGATCTAAATAGACATTTCTCCCAAGAAGAGGTACAAATGGCCACTAAGCACAAGACAAGATGCTCAACATCATCAGTCATTATGAAAATACAAATCAAAACCATGCTGAGATAACACTTGAGGATGGCTATGATGAGAAAAAACAAGAACGAGCTAGGGCCAGGCAGGATGTGGACAGAGGGGAGCCCTCACATCTGCTGCTGGGCGTAAAGATGGTACAGCCACTTAGGAAAAAACACGCACTGCCTCCTCCAACGGCCAAACGTAAGAGTCATTACATGACCCGGAGTGAAGTCACTCTAGGTTTATACCCAAGAGAAATGAAAACATGTCTACACAAAAATGCGCACAGAAATGTTCACAGGAGTGTCAGTCATGAAAGTGAACGAACGGGAACAATGCAAATGCCCGTCAGGTGCCGCACAGGTAGGATGCGGTCCACCTATGCCCAACGGAACATCATCCAGCCACGAAAAGAAACGAAGCACTGACACACACCACAACACGGACGAGCCTCAAAACATCACACGGAGAAGCCAGACACTAAAGGCCATTCATCGTGTGACTCTACTTATGTGCAATGTCCAGAATGGGCAAAGCCAGAGAGACAGAAAGCCGATCAGTGGCTGCCAGGGGCTGGGAGGAGGAGAGCGGGGAAGAGGGCACTAGTTAGAGGTGCAGGGTTTCCTCAGAGATGATGGGACTGTTCTCACACTGACTGCCGCACAACTCTGGGAGCAGAATGCAAATGACTGAACCGCACACTCAGTGAAGTTTTTACCAGAAAAAACCCACAAAGCGCAGCCCACTCTTTGCGGGTCACAGGGCCAAGTGCCTCCCATCCACAGCACAGCTCCCACGGGCCTCATTCCCTGCACCCTTACCGAGTTCATTTCAGAACTCTGGCTTCTTAAGGAGCGCTTACCCCGCAAGCCAGATGAGAGGACAGAGTCCACACCCATTAAATGTCTTCCCTAGATTAGTGTGCGCCTCTCTCAGGTACAGGTGTGAAAGAACACATTTCCCTTCTGACACCAGTCTGGGACTCCTCAGGGACAAGGGGGCGAGTGGTGAGAACAGCCCTAGAGGCCCCCCTAGCCCCCAGCCTGAGACCTGGGCCTTGGGCAGGCCTGGGCACCAGTGATGGGGCGGGGCTGTGTGTGGGAAGTCACTCGGTAAAGTTGGGGTTCAGGGGGTGGGGAAAATGGCTAAGGAAGAAAGATCCGGAGTGTTTCCACTTTCTGAGTGCCCCAGCCACACGGCCTTGAGGATGCCGGGGATCACGGAAAGCGGGAGGGGCATGCCGAGCTGGCAGCTGCCCCAGCTAAGGGGCACAAGTGTCCACAGAGGAGGCCAAGGCTGGGTGTCGAGGCTTTGTCTGGGGCCAGAGGCCAGCTCCACCCAGGCCCAGGCCCAGCTCCACCTGCTGACCTGCTGCCCCCACCCCAGTGGCTGAGCACCAGCAGAGATGGAAGGCATAGTGGGGTTTCCTGCTGAGTGACCTGGCTCCGTGCCTCTCCTGGGAAGGCAAAGGCCCTGTGTTGTCATGACAATTCTCTGACAACCCCAAGTTCTCTCCATGGGCAGGCAGGGGGCACCAGGAGATCCCATGGGGCAGCAGTGGGTAGGTGGCAGGGCAACCCTGTCCTAGGAGTACCCCACCCAACCCTAGGTGCCCTCTGCCCCCCAATTCCCCATCCCTTGCTTTCCTACTTTCCACGTTGCCTGATCACAAACATGCCTCCAGCCAAATGGTCCTGCAGCCTGGGTCCTTTTCCCTACTGTCCTGGTCTGTCTTTTCTGGATGCCAGGCTTGCTGGCTTCCTAGGAAGCCCCTTGTGGTCAAATGGGCCCCACGGCTGCCCCTTAACGCCTCTCCCACCCACCAGGCACGGCGGCTCTCAGGCCCTCTGTGGGTGGCTCACTTTGGCCTCCCCTTCTCCAACCCCCGACCAGGCCCCCACTGATCTTGGGCAGGATACCAGCTCTGCCCCCAGATTTTGCACGCCACTGTGACTGATTTGTCATTATCTTGAGTCCTAGGCGCCCCCAGATCGGGAGGCTGAGTCAGGGTCATGCAGTTGGCGCTTTAAGACCGAGGGCGCTTTAAGACCAAGGCTCAGCGCTTGGCAGGAGGATGTGTCTCATCCTGGCAGGAGGGACTCCCCCTGACCCAACACGTACACTGGGGGCAGGGGGCCTACGAGCCAGGTGACCTCCAAGGCTGGAGGCCCGGAGTCAGCTCAACATCAGCTGGGTTTCAGAGCAAGGCCTCTCTGGGTCCACTGGATACATTTTTACAAAGAAAAAGGCAGTTTGCTAGGTACATGACATCTTACATGTTGGTGGTGAAAAGATGGGGCTTCTCTTGTCGTTCCAGATGAGGAGACCTCTTGCGCAGGCCAGGAGGAGGCTGGTCATGACCTTCCCAGTGGTTCCCAGGGAGCTGAGCCACACACACCCACAGGGGAGTGTCGTAAGTTCTCCAAGCGTTCACTGGGCGGGGGTCAGAGCCCAAAGGCCCACCACAGAGCCCCCGGTGATGAAACCATCAAGGAGGTGGGGAATTGCACCACCAGCATCCCTCACAGACCACCCTGAGCTCTGGGTGCTGGGAGGGAGGCAGAGGGAAAGGGAAGGGACCCACCCTGCTGGGGTGGGGGAGGGCGGTCTGGAGGGGCCGCCCCTCCTTGCACACCCTCCCCTGGCCTGGGACCCACTGCTGCAGAGGGGCAGGGTCTGCTTCCCTTCTCAATTAGAACTGCCCGCAGGATACTCGCAGTTCCAAAACCAAGCGGGCGGGGCCCTACAGACAGACTGCTGCTGCTGCTAAGTCGCTTCAGTCGTGTTCAACTCTGTGCGACCCCATAGACGGCAGCCCAACAGGCTCCCCCATCCCTGGGATTCTCCAGGCAAGAACACTGGAGTGGGTTGCCATTTCCTTCTCCAATGCGTGAAAATGAAAAGTGAACGTGAAGTCGCTCAGTCGTATCCGACTCTTAGCGACCCCATGGACTGCAGCCCACCAGGCTCTTCCGTCCATGGGATTTTCCAGGCAAGAGTACTGGAGTGGGCTGCCATAGACAGACTGGCACTGGCCAAACCAGTTTCTGGCAAAATCCTGAAACTGGCTGGCAGAGAGCCCTCTCCTGGCTGAGGCATGCACTGCAATCTGGTAAGCGTGCTTTCATATGAAGCAAGACTATCCCCTCAAAACTGGGGTCTCTAGCTCCTCTTGAAAAACCCCAGACCTGGCAACTTGTCTGCATCCTACTGTGCCCTCTGGGTGGAGAGCATGGAGGTCCCCTGAGGTGGAACACCCACCTCTCCCTCCTTGCTGTTGCCTGCTTGCTCCCTGGGGCATCTGGCCTCCCACCCGAGACACAAGACTAACCCAGACCCCCTCACCCTGGAGACACTAAGCTGCACAACCTCCCGGCCACCTGCCATGGGAGTGACACGAAGGGTCTCTTCCCTTGAAAGAAACCACCAGCATCCTTTCTAAGGGAGGAAGGGCTAGAGTACCACCCTGCACCTTGCAGGCAGCTGCTCCAGAGGTGACCGCCAGAGCCTGGAGCCCCGGCCTGCTTTCCACCCACAGCTGGGCAGGGCTAGAACCGCACCAGCTCCTGAGTCCCCAGGCCCCGCGTGGCACTGACCAACCAAGTGCCCCCAAGTGCCCCAGGAGGGTCAAGGGGCTGTGTGCCACGACCAGAGACAGGAGCCCCACTAACCCCCACAGGCCCTTCCACAGACCCCAGTCCACAAGGCGGCAGGCTGTATGGGCGTCAACTTTAATATGGGGCTGGCCTGTCTGGGGGCTAGGAGGGTCCATTTTGTTTTCTTGTTGGGAGTGAAATCTCAGGGAGATTGTCTTAATTCCAAAACGAATCATGAACTAGGGAAGGCATTTCCATCCTTCCCAGTCTCCGCTTGGCTGCTGACAGCTTGGGGAGCCTCAGCTGGACCTGCTGGCCAACCTGGAATGTCCATCCTGGCAGGACTGGGCCTTGGTGTAAGCCCCAGAGAAGGGGGGCAGGCAGAGCTCTGAGAGTCAGCAATCCAGCAGGCACGTGCCCCTCCTGATCCACCACCTCCAAACGCCAACACAGAAGCAGAGAGGTTTCCACCCCCAAATCTGCATGGAGGGGGCATGTCAGGGAGCCAGACTGAGGCAAGGATCCCTTAGCCAAAGCCCCCGTGAACTAATGAGAGCAGCGGGAAGAAGCGGAAGGGCAGGGCGGGGAGGTCTGAGGTGCCTTGAACAGAAGACAGCGCTGTGGAGACGCTGGCCCGCGGAGCCTCACGACCCGGGTCGGGTGGTGTGACCAGCACCAGGAGCGTCGGGCTTGGCCGTGGCCTGTGGGAAGCACAGCTTCAGAAGCTGCCTTTGGCTGGAGGATCTGAATGTTGCCATTTAATCCAGAAATGAGAGCAGGACAGCAGCGCCAGGGCAGTGCTCCACAGAGTCAACCCGAACGGGAGCCCTGTGCGTGCTGCGCACTCCTTCAGCACCCGGCCCGCCTGGCCCGGCGCCCGCCTCCTGGGGGCCCGGTCAGGGCTGGCCACGCACCCAAACTGCGGGCCCCAGTCCTCCGAAGTCCCCGAGAGTCCCACGCGAGAGGGCTGCGTTACGAGGCTGCCACCAGTTCCGCCTGCCTGGGCCTGGCTTTGACGGGGACTTTCTCTGTGGAAGAAACAGAGATGCCTGTCGCGTACAGAACACCCCACAGGCAGGAACTTCCCAAAGAGGACAAGAGGCGGCAAGGAGCCAGGTCGGGGCTTGGCGCCCTGGGAGGAGCGGGCACAGCTCCGGGCAAGGCGAGGCATACACAGAGGCCGGGGGCTGGCAGGCAGCAGGCATGGGGTGCGGGCACGTGGGGCAGCGCAGCGGCGGGCGGGCACCCTCCCATGGACCCCGGAGAGAGGCCAAGGAGCAGCGAGCCGAAGAGGAGTCACGAAGGCGGATTTCTGAAGGCGCGTTAAGCGATGCCCCGGGGAAGGTCGTCCCAGAGACGAATCAGGGATGGCGGGTCCTCGGCTGGACTCGGAAGAGCCCGCACAGCTAAATGTGCCTTTTCCTGATGCTCTGGGACTCGCCTCTCTGAATGGGGTTCGGCTCTTACGGAGCTACCCAAACCCCTCCAAGGTCTGGGCCCAACCCCAGGGCAAGGCTGCACTCTGCCTGAGGTGGTGCCAGCAAGCACCCAGCGGGGAGGTGGGACCTGACCCTCACCAAGGAGGAAGGGCAGGGCCCAGCGGCCCGGAGATCATGCTTTGCTCTAGGAGGCACCGTTCTCCAAAGGACATAACAAGGCGGGTACCTGGGATCTTCTCAGGAAGGGGCTCTGAAGGAACCGCTGGCAGCTCTATCTGTTCCTGCGGGAGACAGAGGGTACAGGCCATGAGACACTCTCGCCTCATCCCTGTCCTGGAAAGGACAGCATCCCGTCCACTTGGCTGCTCTCAGCAGGAGTTTCAACGGCACATGATGCCGCAGCACACACCTTGGCTTCTGGCATTTCTGTCACTCAGATCAGTGGCCACAAAAGGTGACTGCTCCCAATGACCCGGACCCTGAGGGGTTCCCCGCCCAGAATTCTGTTCTGAGTCTGGGCTGAGGGCTTTGAAACAGGCGCCCATGCAGGTCAGGGGCCACAGGTGCCCCAGCTTGGCGTGGTGGTGCCCGGGAGCACCTGTGGTTCCTGGGTACAGAACCACAGAGCACGGGTCTGCCTCTCGGGGCCCAGGAGGAGGTGAGTCAGCGGGCAGGTGCACGTGGGCGTGCACAGGTGGTGAGCAGCAGCACTCAGGACCTGCTTTCCCATGGCCAGTGGCCAGCGGGGTGGCAGGCTGGTGGGCACGGTGTGAATGTGGCTCGCTGAGGCAGGGGCCCCCAGAGATGGAGACGTCCTCTGTGAGGGAGCACAGTTGGCCAGTTAGAGGCCTCCAGGCCAACACGTGGCTGTGGCAGCTAGAGACTCACTACCAGACGCAAAGAGCCCCCATCTGGTCTAAACCTGCCACTGCCCACTGGGGAGAAAGGGGCTGAGGGAGCCAGGCGAGCCAGCCTTTCGCTCTGTACCTGGTTCACTCTCACACTTGCCACACCTGGGGGACAACCTGCAAAGTGTTCTTTCCAGGCCAGTCCCGCCTTGCGGCCAGCCAGGCGGACGGGGAGAAGGGGCTTCGGTTTAAACAAATGCCAGTTGTCTTAGGGAAGAAGTAAAACCAGCTGTAAAACCAGGGCTGTGGGCTCGAGAGAAACTCAAGGCAGGTGCTCACCAAGGCCAGTGAGCAGAGGCCTCCCAGGGGCCCCTCCACCGGAGCCTGCTTCAGTCCTGGCACTCCTGTTACCTGAGTGATGGCGTCCAGCTCCTCCAGGATAGCATCTTCATCCTCCTGAGTGAAGCTTCCTGCCAACAGCTCATCTATTTGCTGCAAAAGGAGGAGCAGAGGTGAAGAGAGTGGCTGGGCTAGGGGCGGGGAGAGAGGTGCCCCCTCACAGAGGAAGGAGACAGCCCCGGCCCAAGGCTGCTCTCCCTTGAACGAAGGCAGGCAGCCCCTGTGTGGCGTGGGAAGGCCTGGCCCTCACGGGCAGGGTGGGCCGCTGGCCACCACACGCCCTGGCTGCCAGACGGCAGCCCCGACACGGCGACACGTACCCGCTGGTAGTCCACGGCCTCCTGCGTCTCGTCCAGTATCCGCTCCACCTCCTCTATGGACATCACCTGATCGGTCACAAGGTTTTGAGTCTCGTCAGCGCAGCGTGCGACAGAACCCCCTTCGTGAAGCCCGCCTGCACTGGCAGCGCCCGTGGCCTTGCCCCTCTGTTCTTGTTTAAAGGGAGCCACGCCAAGTGGGATATGGTTATTTATGTCCATAAGTAACAGCTTTGGTTATTTATGTCCCTGGCAGGGCCTGTCCACACAGGCGCGGAGCTGTTAGACCAGTCTTTTCAGAAGCCTCAACTGACCTTCTCAGACCCCTGCTGGCCCTTCTCAGTGGACCTTCTGGCACCCAGATCAACCCTAGCAGTAATAACAAATATAAAGTTTTCTCTGGCCACATGACTTGATTTGTTTTGGGTTCAAAGCAACACCTTTGGCTTGACTGGTCCCCACACTGGACATTCAGAAAGGCAATGTAACCTCAGCTCTCTGCCCAGCCCCACCTGCCATCCACTCATCAGGAACAAGATGCGGTGAGGCTGGGGCGTTGCCTCTCTGCACCTCACTTCTCTTTTCACCATCCACCTCTGTGCTGCTTCCTGAGACGGGGCTGTGTTCACCTCCTCCAGGAAGTCCTCTGATTAGTTCACCACACCCCTCCCCCACTCTGAAGAGGCTATTCTCTGGTCACGCTTAGAATTTCTGGACGCTTAGAATTTCTGGATCCAAGTTGTAGCTGGGGTCCCTATTCTCGGATCAATATTCCTGAGCTTGTCTGTCTTACTAGATGGTCAGCCTCTCCTGGTAATGACTGACTTTCCCTCATGCCCAACGGCCTGGGTGCAGCTGTGGCCTCAGGGACAAGTCCCCTCCTTGGTCCACTAGGCTCCTCCTCCTCTCTGCCCCCAGCCCACCAAGACTTACCTGGTGCATCTTATTCAGACACTCATTTCCAATCTTCAGCCCCTCGATCACTTTCATTTCAATCTGGGTGAACTCAATACTCTGGACCTGAGGAGGAGACCTGTGTGGTCAGGGGCCTGCCTTCTCTGCCACCTCACGCAGACCCACGACGGGAGTTAGGACCACACTGTCACCAAGACTGACGGTCTCTGCCCTCCTCTTCCCTCTATCCTTTCCTGGTGCCCTAACCACCAGCTGGGTGGGACTGAGAGGACCTGGGAAGAATCTCTTATCAGACTGCTTATAACAGCAAAACTATTAGTAAATGAGCACAACCAGAGCGCTGCGCCCTGAACCGAGGTTGCTTGGGAGCCTCCTGCAGATCTTAACACCTCTTCAGTCACTGGGGCAGAACCGGCCCCCCATCCCCACCACCCAGAAGCGGCCTAGCCCCCCAACCACAATCCTGCAGCAGCCAACCTGCCCCAGCCCCTAAAGAGTATCAGGCTCCCAGTAAAGCTTCTCCTTTGCCTCCAGACCTGACCCATTCCATAGCCTCTGGCTAAAGGTCCAGGAAAGGAAAATGGTGGGTTTCAGTTCTCTGAGGGGCCTCTGGCCTACACAGCCCACACCCCTGACTCCCACTAGGCCTACCATGGTCTCCAGGCTGGTGATCTGGTTTTCCGTCTTGTCCAGGAGCTGCTCCCGGTATCGCTTCTTCTTGAGCAGCAGCTTGGCCCGTCTGCAAAGGGGACCCAGCAGTCACGGCCATTGGACGTCCTGGCCCAGCACCGCCCAGCCTCCCCAGCCTCCCCCCGCCCTGCCATAGGCTGACGGGGATGGCTTCCGTCCCCCGCACACTGGCGCCACCCCACGCACTCCTTCCTGCCGTCACGCAGGAGCTGCCGGGCGACCTCCCGCTCCCGCTCCAGCTGCTGGGTGATCCTCTTCTGGTACTGCTTCAGCTTGTCCCGCTGCTGCTTCAGTTGCTGTTGGGAAAGCAGGCCTTGTGTTGGCACGGGCCCACGCAGCGTTGGGCACTCGCTGGGCTACCTAGTGCCCAGGAGAGCGGGCACAGAGGCTGCCAGGGACACCGAAGGGCCCACCACAGGCCGGGCTGCCCCAGCTGCCACCCATGGAAGTGCATCCTCTGAAACAGAGCTCTCCGTGGGGACCAGTGTGCCCTCCAGGGCGTGTGGCGCACTCCTTGGAGACATTCCTGGCTGGCCCACTGGGGGAACCGCTGGCATCTAGGGGGTGGAGGCCCAGGATCAGGCTCAATATCCTACAAGCCCTCAGGATCCCCCCCAACCCCAGGCAGCGAGGAGTGTGAGCACTGGTCAGGGAGTGTGGCCACCACCTCCAAGGTGCAGAGACAACACAAAATCATTGGTGAGGGCCATCTGAGTGCCACTAGCCCAGTCCAGCTGTAGCTGGAGACAGGGGCCGTCCCTTCCAGCTTCACCCCTCTGGGGATCTCAGCCATTTACCATCAGCTCCCCAACTGTTGTCACTTGCCACTATACGTGGGTGGACAACAGACGGCGCATTGAGGTGATGGGTTCATATGACCTCACGAAGCACCTGGCACCCTGGAGTCCTGTCCCCAAAAGGATGCAGGGCCATTTACACGCCTTAGCCTCTCCTTCCCTATTTTAGGTCATTTACATTTCTTCCAAATTCTGTGATTTCAGTTGATGCTTACAGTGAGCACCTGCAAGCGTGGGTCACCTCTCTGACGGAAGATGACGTCTTCAGGGTCGGTTACCAGGAATGAGTTAAGTCAGTCAAGGGTGTGCACATCTTTTGGACTCAACATGGTGAGAAATTAGCCCCCGGCATGGACATGGTCTAAAGTGGCCGCTCCATAGTTCCCTTTTTAGAGGCCATCTGCCCCAGTGCACTCTGTGGTTGGTGGCTCAGGGCAGCCACATGTCCTCTCCAGGCTGGCATGAGAGATGTCCGCTGACAATGAGATATCACCCCATAGCCAGCCTACCAGCCGGGCTCAACTCTGAAGCTGAGCACCTACCCTGCAGGCGGCGGACAGAGTGTCAGGCAAGAGCCAGAGGGAGGCAGGTGTGGCCAGGCCACCCCTTTGTAAAACAAGAAGTCTCAGCAGAAGGTCCTGGGGCAGCTCAAGGTTCCTCAGCTCAGCTCTTCATCCTCAGAAAACATCAGGCGATAGTTTGTTCTGTGGTGTGCCAACTGAGTTGTTCCTGTCACGACCCCACCAATGTGTACCCTTGACAACAGGAGGAGAGCTTCGGGAGCTTCCTGCTCAGCCAGAGGCCCAGAAGCCCAGGATGGAGGCCAGCATATGTGGGAGACCGGACCCCAACCACAATAAAAACCCAATGACAGCTGATCTTCTCCAGTGACAAACAGGCCTCTTTTTCAAGGGGAACTTCAGTTAAAAAGTTTTATAACTTCTGGTATAACTTCTGGTTTCAGAAGCTACAGTAAAACCACCCCGCCTCCCCCAAAAAAACAACCTGCCATTTGAATTAGTTTCTTAGTATCAAAAATTACATACTCTTCCTGCAGAAAATCAGAAAAGAAATCGAAGGTAGATTCCACTTACATTCTAGGCTCTCTCCTTCCTGACACACTTCTCTTACAAAAATGGGTTAGTCTCAACACGTCATTTCACTTAACACACCACACGATTCTTTCCCTAGAAGCTAACTTTCATATCAGTGCTCTCCAGAAAAAGATGCTCAAATCCACAAGTAGAAACAGAAACATCACCATCATCTAAAACTTTCGAGGGCCAGGAGTGGCCTGGAGACAAGGGCAGCCCACAAGCTCGGGGCCAATGGCCCGTTCCTCAGGGGCCGCACAGGTTGTAAGTTTGACAAGGACTGGGACAGGTGTTGAGTCCAGCCTGAGTCCTAAGCACACAGAACACGACCGTCCCACAGTGAGAGCGTTTGCTTAGATCCCCAGTTCTGGGAGCAGCAATGACGCCCCACTGCCAGATCATCCCCTCTCCACGACCTCCCACCTGAGTCTGCCACGCAGGCCCCGAGCCCGCACCGGGTCGGGGCCGGGGCTGGGAAGTGGTCTGGGGCTGGCTCCCGTGGGGCTGGAGTTTAGAAACCCCACCCGCAGGCGCGGACTCGCCCACGGACAAGGTACAACCACGAGACAGTACAACGAGGGCCCCGCCCCCCGAAGCACAGCTCAGCCACACCCGGACCACCTACACCCGCAGCGACAGGATTCGCTCAGACTCGCTGGGGACCGGGCCCGGACATGCTCCCCAAGGGGAGCCCACTGCGCATCGCCCCAGACGGGCTCCGAGGCTGCAGCCCGGGCGTGAGGCTGGGCGGCCACAGGGGCTGGACCCTTTGGAGAAACGGAGCGCAGCCTGCCGCCGCCCAGCCTCGGTTTCCCCGTACGGTCCGGGGGTACCCGGCCCGCGCCCACCCGCCTGCAGGGCCCGGCATCTCACCAGGATCGCTTTATCCTGCTCCGTGACCCGGCTCTGCTTCTTACGGCCGAACAGGTTGCCCATGGCGGCCGGCCCGGCCCGTGCCCCGCCGCCCTACCCGGTCGGACCCGTGCCCCGCGCCACACGGCTACCGTAGCCCGGGCCCAACCCACCCCCGCTACGGCGGCCGCGCGGGGCCTGGCGCCGCAGAACGCGGAACGCGGCCATCTGTGGACGGAAGCCCCACCCAGAGAAGGGGCTGGACCTGCAGTGGGCGGGGCTCAGGGGCCCTTGATCGCGCGGTTCAGATGCATTTCCAGAAGGCCCCAACTGCACGGTCTTCAAGACTAGAAGTTCCATCTCCCACTATCGTGGGCACCCTGCAGGGTGACCGCATGGACCGTCTCCCAGAAGGTCAGAGATCTTGTTCACAAATCACTGCCCCGCCGGCTCGGATGCACAAAATGCTGCGTTTAGTGATGTTACAACCCTGCTCTCTAGTGTCCACTGAACTGCCAACTAGGCAGCGTGCCCCACTGGTTCTGTCCTCCGGGCTGGTGGCCTGTCTCCAGGGGAGCCCATCTTCTGGTTCGGTGGTCCCGGCAGAAGCCTCCACGGGGCATCGAGGATATAGGTTGGGGTGCCACCCACACCTGCATCCCTGGCTTCCACTCGTGTGTCTTGGTTGGCATGAGGGGTCCCAGTACTCAGCCCGGCTTGGTCGCCCAGGCTGAGCCCGCAGCCCAGTCTGCATGGGCCCCACCACCTTTCTAGCAGTCCTGGGCAGGTGGGGTCATAAGATGAGGTGTCCCATGGCACATGCTCAGCGCTCACCCCTTTCTGTGAAATGAACTCCTTGATCAGGAGCAGAGCTGCATGGACACCACTAGCGGCCTCCAAGTCCACAACAGTGCAGCTGGCAGAAGCCTCCTAGAGTGGGCGGAGGCAAATCCATATCCAGAGTGTCTATTCCAGCAGCAGTCTGTGAGAGGACTGCGTGGGGAGGAGTCAGCAGCCCTTGCTCTCTGGATAGATGTGCTTTCTTGTCAGGGGAGTTCTTATCCCCCATCGGATAACCCAGGCGTCACACAGGCCGCTCAGCTGGCATCCCACAGAGCAGAGATGAGCCTTCCCTGCTGACTCCGCCTAAGTGCAGAGCCAGGGCAGGGGGAGGTGGTTAGGCAGCAGCAGTACCTGGCACAATGGTTCAGGCACTGGGGGCAGGTTTGCCAGGCATACTACCTAGACGCCTTCATGAGGAACCCATTCTCCCTTCTGTTCAGTCCTGGAACTGGGTGAGAGGTCATGATTTTCCTCTAAGGTCCTTCCCATCAGATCTCTATCTCCCAGATCTGGCTGGTTTCTTAATGATCCACTGAGGCTTTCTGAGACTATCCAGCTTTTGCAGTTGGCCAGTGTCAAGGGCTCTCTGGCACCGTGCATTGTGACTACTGCGTGGGTTTCCTGCCTTTTCCAGTGACCTGCCCATGTGAGCTCTGAGCCTTGCACCTCCTGTTTCTCAGGAGAAATCAGGGCCCCTGTTTTGATGGCAGCGCCTCTACTGTCTTCCCTGGCCTGCAGACCTTGGAGGGCTTTTCAAGAACCCGAGGTCCTCACCAAGGGATTTCTTGGGGCCTCTATCCAGTGCCTGTGCCTTGAGGACACAAGAAGCTCAGTGAGTGAGTTGCACCTGATGAATTCATGTCGAGTCCTTATGTGTCCCAGCCCTTGGAGTCCTTCCTCTGTATTATGCCAAGGGATTCCTGGCATCTCAGCTGGGAAGTCCAAGCACAGATGAAAGCAAACAGTGTGGCCCAGAGTCTCAGGCGCTCATGCCCTGTCCAGCTCGCCCAGTGCTGGCTGCCATGAGTCCCTGTGAGGTCTCCCCGAGACCCTCCAGTGTGAGTCAGCAATTTCTTGGAATTCTTGGGATGTGCCCACCTTCCCCGGAGTCAGCTGGGCTCTCACTGCAGTTATGGATCTGAAGGCAACATGGGGTTACTAGTGGGGTCTTGAGGAGAATCAGTCTCCTCTCAGCAGGTCTCCCCCTACCTGCTTGGGGTGGAGTCTTCATGAGCAGGGGGTGGGAAGGACACTTCAGATGGGGAGCAGGGTCGCTTCTGCTGGCAGGCAAGGCTTGATGTGATTATGAGGGGATCAACATCAGCCCACTCAGCTCTCTCCGTCTGACTCTTTCACACTGACCTGGTGAGGCTGAGAATTCAATTTATGTTGTAATCCTACAACCCGCAGAATAGAACTGGGGGAATGACATCCAGACACAACGTCCTGCTACAAGAAATGAGATTTTCTTTTATAGTAGTCCTACTTCATGGGAAATAGATGGGGAAACAGTGGAAACAGTGCCAGGCTTTATTTTTTGGGGCTCCCAAATCACTGCAGATGGTGACTGCAGCCATGAAATTAAAAGACGCTTACTCCTTGGAAGGAAAGTTATGACCAACCTAGACAGCATATTCAAAAGCAGAGACATTACTTTGTCAACTAAGGTCCATCTAGTCAAGGCTATGGTTTTTCCTGTGGTCGTGCATGGATGTGAGAGTTGGACTGTGAAGAAGGCTGAGCACCGAAGAATTGATGCTTTTGAACTGTGGTTTTGGAGAAGACTCTTGAGAGTCCCTTGGACTGCAAGGAGATCCAACCAGTCCATCCTAAAGGAGATCAGTCCTGGGATTTCTTTGGAAGGAATGATGCTAAAGCTGAATGAAACTCCAGTACTTTGGCCACCTCATGTGAAGAGTTGACTCATTGGAAAAGACTCTGATGCTGGGAGGGATTGGGGGCAGGAGGAGAAGGGGATGACAGAGGATGAGATGGCTGGATGGCATCATGGACTCGATGGACGTGAGTCTGAGTGATCTCTGGGAGTTGGTGATGGACAGGGAGGTCTGGCGTGCTGCGATTCATGGGGTCACAAAGAGTCGGACACGACTGAGCAACTGAACTGAACTGAACACATTTTCTGCTTTTCGGACTCTATCTTTAACAGAGAATTTAAAGCCCCTTGCTTGTCGTTTCTAAAAATGAAATCTTCCCAGTATGGTCAGAAATCACTCGCATGCCCCATAGCCCTGATTTCCCCCAGGACGTTGCTTTGCAGCTGCTTGGACTCCCAGAATCTGGCTTTGGGGAAATGCTTCCTTCCAGCTCATCGCACAAACGTGTGTGGCTACAGCATGCTGCCACTACCTGTGTCTTATTCGCCACAGGCTGTGGTAGCCTGCTCTGGCTGCCATGACAAATTACCACAGGCTGGGCCTCTTAGGCAACAGAAATGTATTGTCTTACAGTCTGCAGGCTGGAAGTCTGGGTTCAAGGTGTCGCAGGGATGGCTCCATCTGAGGCTGTGAGGGGGAATCTCCAACCTTCTGTTGGTTGTCAGCAAGCCGTAGTACAGAGAAGCATCACTGGATTTTCTTCCATCTTCACGTAGCCTCCCTGTGTGCTTGTCTGTGTCCAAATTTCCCCTTTATATGAGGACACCAGTCTTGTTGGATCAGGACTGACATGAATGACCTCAATTAACATGTTCACCTCTGTAGAGACCCTCTCTCCAAATCAGGGCACAGTCTGAGGTGTTTGGGGTTAGGACTGCAACATCTGAATTTTAGGGGGACACACAGTTCAGACACAATAATGAGATGATCACTGCATACAATCAAGTTTGGGATTCTGTCTTCCACGGTCTCTCTCCGGGACTGACTTCTGGGCCTAACTATGCATCATGGAAACCTCTGTAAACAGGCACCTCTCTGGGCATTTCAAGCAGGAAGACGTCTATTACAGAGAATCAGTGATTCAAAATCACTGTAGCAGGAATGAAGGCCAGGGGACCCGTCACTGGATCTTGGGGAATAGGGAGCTTTCTTAGACTTGAAAAGAAACTCAGGGCCCAGTGACACCCCACCCCACCCCCATTTTGCCTCACAACTACCAAAGCCCAGTCAGCCGCCCCTGCACCTCTGCCACCATCCACAGCTTGGAACACTTCCTATTGGAGGAAACTAACCTGGAAGCCCGATGGGAGGACCTCTAGGGAAGGTGACAATGGGGTAGCCCTTACCTGATGCGCAGACCCAGGGAGCAGGTGGCGTGCAAGTGCAGCCTTGTGGGCTGGCCTGCCGTGTGTGCTCAGGCGTCAACAGGGTCTTGCAGGCCTGTGGATGGCGGCCCAAGGAGCACGTGGCAGGAACCTCCACCAACTCCGGCGGCCATGGATGACTAGCACGGGAAGCCATCCGAGTCCCCTTGCCCCTTGTCGCTCTGCGGCTCACATTCGCCATCCACTTCCTCTATCCACCGTCTCCAACCACCTGCTCCTTCCAACTTCTACCCCTACCGATCAGTCTCCGCGGGGTGCCCACCTTCCCAGACTGCCAAGCATCACTCCCAGATAAGGGCTCTGATTGGTTCCCTACAAGCCAATCAACTGTGGCCTTGCTGGTGTAATATCCTCGTCGGAGCCAATCCGCAGAGGGGAGGATGGGAGCTTGCGGGCAGAGTGGAGGGAATTTCCTCCAAAACAGGCACTTTTTGAGGCCCCTAAACACCAGTGTTCTGGGATAAAGCTTCACATGAGAACATGAGTCATTCCGATGCCTAGTCGGTCCAGACACATGGGGAGGATGAACTGGGGGATTGGCCAGCGGTACATGTGCAGCATGTTAAGAGCTGGCAGGGTCGTGGTCAAGGGTCCCCAGGGTTAGGGGTCCTGGGGGGGTCAGACTATGGAGGCGGTGACAGAGCAGCAGAGAACACGGGGTTAGCCAGGGAATCTTCTGGAAGAAGTCAGAAGGATTCAGGCCAAGTCCCAGGCATTGGGTGTGAGCCCAGGAAATGGTGCTGAAGACACAGATGAGGTGTTGGTAGGACCAGCTTCATGGACGCTACGTGGGCACAGAGGATGGGGCATCCCAGGTCAGTGCCGGTGGAAGCCCCTAGGCGGGTGTCCTGGGACGGGGGACGTCCTGGGGAAGGCGGGAACTCAGAGGGGCTGCATGGAGGGCTGAGGAGAAAGTGCTCGCCTTCTGGTAACCCTTGGGGGACCCATGAGTGGGGACGCTGGGTCGCGGCGGGTCAGAGGTTGAGACGGCTCTTGAGGGCTTGAGAGCAGATAAGACGCGGGGCCAGGGAAAGGGGTGCAGGGCCGCGGGGGCGTCCACCCTTCTTGGAAGCCTAGCGCCTGACCCTCAGCCAAGCTGCGTCCGGGTAAGGGCGAGCCCCGCGGCGGCCACGCGGTGGCGCTGCAGGACAACCTGGAGGCCGTAGGACAACACCTGGGCCAGGGATGTGGGCCGGCTTCCCAGGAGGGGGCGGCACCGGTACCCGTGCCCAAGCACTCCACATCCCAGCACTGGACACTCAGGCACCCCCACACCTAGAACCCTGCGCTCTGCACCCCACACCGGGTACTTGCTCCCAGACACAAGCTTCTTGTACCCCAGCACCTGTCACCCCACACTCAGCATCTCAGACACCTCACCCTGTGGGGGCAGCATCCCGCCCGCATCCTGGCACCTCCCCAGCCCACACCCAGCACTGGCGCAAGTCCACCCCTTGCACCGGCTGGGGAGGTGCAGGAAGGTGGGTCCAAGAACAGCCCGTGAGGTCAGGGGTAAGATCTGCCATGAGTCTGCCCTAGCTTGGAGAAGCCACATTCTTAGAGCTATTTTGCAGATACGGAAACGTCCACTAGGTGGAAGAAGTTAACTGTATACTGCCCACAAGCATGTAGACACCAGACCCACTGGAACCAGAAGATGGGTGATGTTGACCCCCAGTTACCTACCAACCAATCAGAAGACTGTCCAGGAGACGATCATGTACCCCACAACCCCTCTCCCTCACCTGGAAGCCTGTAGGGAGTTTGGGCCTCTTAAGCACTAGCTGCCTGGGATTCTCTGCTTGGCACCTGCTGCCGCACTTGTTTTTACCATTACTTGGTGTCAATAGTTCGACTTTACTGTGTGCGGGAAACAGACCCAAGTTTGTGTCTTTGGAGAAACGTGTTTCAAGTCCTTTGCCCAGTTTTGAACTGTTTGTTTGACCTTTGATTGGTGAGTTGTGAGAGCTCTTTATGAGTTCTGGATATCAAACCCTTAAACCCTTATCAGATATATGACTTGCAAATATTTTCTCTGAAATCTTTTTCTGCAAATTTTTTTTTTACATCCTTATGTCTTTTGATGCACAAAAAGACATTTTTATGAAGTCCAGTTTATCTAGTTTTTCTTGTGTCAAGCTTCTGGTGTCAAATCTAAGAATCCGTTGCCAAGGTCATGAAAATTTACCTCTATTTCCTGCTCCCCCATCCTTAGGAGTTTTTAAGTTTTAGCTCCTGTATTTATGCCATTGATTGATTGTGAGTTACTTTTTGTATGTGGTGTAAGGTAAGGGTCCAACTTTTGTGTGTAAATATCCAGCTGTCACAGCACCATTTGTTAAAAGGCTATTCTTTCTCTACGGAGTGGTTTTGTCACCTTGTTTGAGAACCAGTTGCCCATAGATGTCTGGGTTTATCCTGGGCTCTCTATTCTGTTCTATGCTAGAACCACTGTAGAATGATTACTGTAGCTTGGTACTAAGGTTTGAATCAAGGAAGTAGAAAGACTCCAACCTTTTATCTTTCAAAGTTGTTTTGGGGACCCTTGTAATTCCATATGCATTTGAAGTTTGATCGGTCCAATTCTGCAAAAGGGTCTTTAGGATCTTCTAGGACCTGCATTGAATCTGTAGATTGCTTTGGGGAATACTGCCATTTAATATTGTCAACCCATGAACACAGAATGTTTATTTATTCAGGTCCTCTGTAATTACTTTTAGCAATGATTTGTTGTTTGGTGTACAATCTTTCATCTCCTTTATTGCATTTATGCCTAGGTATTTAATTCTTTTTGATGCTTTTGTAAATGGAATTGGCCTGTTAATTGCCTTTTCCAGGTGTTCAATGCTAGTGTGTCATTTCTTTCTTTCCCCAGTGCAAAAAGTTCCGGTAAAGAGCAAAAAAGACAGGAAACCCCACATGGGTTCTGCCTGGGCTTTGGTTGTGGTTGTTGCTAGCAGCTGCCACCTTCCCTGTGGAGCTGGGATCACTCCCTCCATAGGCTGCAAGGGTGGGAGTCCCGCACGTGGCTGGGTTCCCTCACAGATTACCCCCCAGGCCATTCCTCCTGCAAAGCAGGGCACTGTGGGTACTGGTGACAAGTTCTGGGCTGCTCCGCATCATCTCCAGTCCCTCCCTCGCAGTTGGGGGCCTCTCTGGGAGCCCCCTTGCCTTGTATCTGGCGTGGAGGGCTCTGCTGCCCCAGAACCTGTACCCACCTCGCCTCCCTCCTCCTGCCCCCTGGTGTCTGCTCTACACTTGGGTAGAGCATCTCCTCTATCATGGCCTCTCCTCCTTCAACCAGCGGCAGCCCCTGGATAGGTGAACTGGACGCCTCACCTGCGTTCCTGATCCTCAGCTGCTTGTCCCAGCTGCACACTTTTGGGCCCTGGCGGGGGTCTCAGGACATGCCTGCTGGCTGTCCCTTTAGGGGACACAACTGGGCCCATCCCAGTTGCCACCCTCCCTCTGGTCCCCTTTCCCTCACCTGTTCTTATACTACGCCATCTTCACCTGCCCCAGGCCAGGAGGCACTGGGCCACGTGGACCCTCAGCCAGCTTGTACAACTGAACCCAAGAAGCAGAACAACCTTGAGAGGCCAACCCCTCTGACTTCTTCCCAAAGGACCCCTGTAAAAACCCCAAGATGGAGACAGTGGCCAGCCGGCCTTATGGTGCACCCAGCCCTTGTCTGTAATTATGTTTTTCCAAACTTGTTCTGTAGGCCCCGTGTCCCGAGACACTCCCACCCACCTGCATGCACACGATTCACTGTGTGTCGCCCAGGTGAACACACCTTTGCTGGGAATTCCTGGCGCCTCCGACGTGCTGAAGCGTGGTGTCTGCATGGGGTTGAGGACAAGCCTACGGCCAAGTCTCAGGTGGTCCTGTGCTGAAAGCGGCTGAGCCAGGAGGGACCCAAGGAGCAGGGCCCTCCCTGAGCCGGTCATCCTGAGATAACACCGCCCCACCCTCTCTCCCCTCAGCTGGACGGCTGTCCCTGCATGGCCACCTAGGACAGTCGTCCTTGGCTCCTGGCTGGCAAGCTGACACCGGCCCCTCGGTGCTGGTGGGCTCTTTTCTGGCCCCTTTACAGCAGCCGTTTGGAGCCAGTGAGTGGAGGGTGTAACCCTGGGTCTGGCGCCCTCTTGTGGTAGCTCCAGCCACATGCCCATCTTTCATTTTTATGAGCACTTGATTTGTATTCAAATCCCGGTGACAGAATAACTGATGCTAATGGGAAAAATATTACTCTCTCTGCTGAAGCGTGCCAGGTGCATTTGAGTAAGTGCTGGGTATCCTTCTTGTTTAAAACAAACTAATTTAATTCAGGAGTTCCAGCTGCTGAGACCCCAGGTTTCCATGGAAACAGTTCCCCTCCCCTCTTTGGAGTGGGTGCTGTACTGGGGAATCCACCCGCTTTCCCACAATCTCCCTCACGTGCCAAGGCCTCAAGGCCTCCTCCTGTGGGCCTCCCCACGGATGTGGAGGCACCTGGCTTGGAATGCACAGCTCTGGAGAGCAGGGGCCCTTCCCTGCTCCTCGAGAACAGGGATGGATGTCTTGCTTCCCATTTCAGTGACCCCTCACCTCCTCTTAGGCCACCTCCGGCATTCGGGGTCTCTGCTTGGTGGTCAGCAGAGAGAGTGGTCAGCAGAATCAAGTCTCTCAAAGAGGCCCACATCCTAGTCCTGGGAGCTGTGACCCTCTTAGGTCATGTGGCAAAGGGGATTAAGGCTGCCAATAGCAACTCAGATGTGGAGAGATTGTCCTGGATTATTCAGTGGGGCCGTGTCATTACAGGGTCCTTGAAAGCGGGGGGTGGGGGGGTGGGGTCAGAGTCCGAGTCGGTGTGACGCCCTGTGAGAAAGACTCCAGCTGCGCTGCCGGCTCGGAAGGAGGAGCAAGGGGCCACGAGCCAAGGGATGAGGGCAGATTCTAGAAGCTGGAAAAGGGGGAAAAGTGATTCTCCCCTGGAAGCTCCAGAAGGAACCTGCCCAACTCCTTGATTCTAGGTCCGGCGCGGGGCTCTCCAGGCCCAGGAGGGTGAGTCTGTCCCAGCTGACACGTTTGGGGTGACTTGTTGCAGCTGCCCTGAGGGCTGACACGGGCTTCCCTGGCCTGGGCCCAGGGGGCGGCTGGTCTGCCTCATGCCTGAGTCCTGGCTCCTCTCTTCCCCATGTGCCCCCACAACCATGCCCGTCACAGCCTGCCTGGCCTCCTCAGGGGCTGGCTTCTCGTCCTCACCCGGGTCAGCCCCATCCAGTCTAGTGACCAGGTTCAAGTCCTGTCGCTCCTTCGGCGCCAGTGTGCATGGCTGGCTCCTAGTACCACCCACCTCCCCACTCACCACACCCTGTCTGCCAAGTGAGGTTCCATCTTGAGGCCTCGAGGTCAGGATGCCGGGTGGGACCCTGGTTCCTGCTACCACCAGCCCAGTGGGTGTGGCTCTGGGTGAGTTACTTCACGCCTGGGGCTCCATTTCCTGTCACTAGGGTGACAAGAGCTGGGACCCAAGCTGCCTCTAGGGAGTGGGACCCCTAAGGCGTGAGGTGCATTTAAGGTGCCGGGACCCCTCAGGCCTGTTGGTGTGTCGTGGGAACATGGGCTCCAGCCCCCACAGGGGAGCCAACCCTGGACCACTAGGTGGGCCTGAGGACTCACAGGCTGACAGTGGAGGACCCTTCAGGCTGGGATCAGAGGGGATGCTGGCTGAGGAAGGAGTTGGGGTCCCCAAGCTACAAGGTAAGTGTGGGAAGATGGATCCCCAGGACAGAACCCAGATGCAGCCTTCTGGCTTCTAACTGTGGGTGGTAAGTGAAAAAGACAGGAAGTGGCAAAGGGATTCCCTCTGGGAGCCTGGGCTCACAGGCAGAGTGGGCTGACCCCAAATCTAGGGCCTTCTCTTGGGCCAGCTGTCCAAGCCACAGGGCTGGGGCTGTGCCCAAGGGGGCCAAGGGCCAGGAACCACCACCTTGTGCCTGGAGCCCCGAGGGCACGGAGGACTTGCCTTAAAGGACAGCGCCTCCAGCCAGCCCTCTGCGTATTTATCTTTTATTAACAGTTTATCCTCTTGCTTTTTGTGTTACAATTCCATGTTTCATCAAAGTCTTTCAGTTCTCATTTTGATAAAATAAATAGAGATAAATGAACCCTTAGGTCACACTCTCTCGAGCCTCTGTAACTTCATGATTGAATTTTCGCATCAGACCTGTGAAGACAGCCCCACCGGGGCCCCCGCGCTTGTCCTGGAGATAGTTTTGTCTCAAAACAAACAGAACCACACGTGAGCTCAAAATGTGGAGTGGAACTGCTCTGTGAAATCGGCTGTGGGCAGTCAGCTCAGCATCTGTGGGTGGAGCTCAGCTTCTGGAAGGTTCCCAAGTCGCCCTGTCTGGAGCACTGGGTGAGCTGAGCTTTCTGTGGCCTTCCCTACCTGCACGCCGCTCACTCACCCAGCACACGATGGACACCGTCCTGGAACCTTCTCAGGGGAGCAGTCACGGCCAGCCCCCGGCCCAGCCCCGTGCCCTGTCCAGCCCCCCCAGGTCCACAGCACGGCTCTTCCTCACATTCCCACTATTATTGGCCTCTTACCGGCAGAGTTAACTAAGCCAGCTCACTCCTCTATCTTTGAATAATCCTGATTCCCAAGGAAAATGGAAAAAATGATTTTCAAAATATCATCATCGTGGTTGTGTCTTGCATTCCAGGCGTGGCTGCTTAGGGCCCCGTCACAGATGCGTGCGTGCAACGGACACGTGTGAAGCTGCCGCCTACCTGGGAGCCCTCCTGTGTCCCTTGCAGGTGTGAGCTGCCCCCACGTGTGTGGGGACAGAGGGTTGGGGCAGGCCCTCTACATGTGCTCATGTGATGCGTGTGGGGCACGGGTGGGGAAGCCACGGTTCCCTGTACCGGCCGGGGAAGAGCAGCACTTGAGAGAAACAAGCCCCGTGGCCCAAGGGACCTGCCTCTCCTTCCAAACCAGAGGCCCTCCTGCCGACACTCAGATGGGAGGCCTGCCTGTGGGGAGGGGTGCGCTCGGGCTCTGGGGACTGGCCAGACGGCCTGGGGTGACGACCAGCGGGTGGCAGGCCACCTCCATCTGTCCTTCGCTCAGTCTCAAGCCTCCACCTCAGCCAGTGGCCTTGGACCACCCCAGGAGCCCACGCCGGCAGGGACGCAGCCCCAGGAGCTGGCTTCCGTCTGGTCTGGGGACTAATGCTCGCATCACTTGGGAAATAAAACAAGTGTGTTATCCCCTTAAGAACCTCAGACGACAACAGGACGGGCGGGGACTGGAACGTACAGTGACCGTGTCCTCGGTCCGGGAGCCGTGTCTCAGCAGAGCAGCGACCGTCACACCAAGGACTCCAGCAGAGCCCCCTTCTCTGGGCTCCTGGGCATGACAGCGAAGACAGACAGACAGACAGTGCGGGCCCTCTCGAGCCCTCAGCAGCCAGTTTGGGCCAGTGTTCAGGGCAGCGTGGTGGGTCCCCTATGTACACGGCGGCCTGCGGGGAGGGGCCGCTATCTGACACGCTTCTCCACCGAGTACACGGAGATGTAGTAGTCGTTGCTGCCCACGGCCAGGTGTGGCTGCGGGAGGGAGGAGAGAGCAGGGGGTGAGCAGCTGGGGGCGGTGGAGGCCAGGCCTGGTCACCCCAACTCCGCCCGCAAGGCCAGCGTGGAAATGACGGGCTCCTGGGCCACACAGCTCGTGCAGATTTCTCACCTCCGCCCTGTCACAGGGAACCCGCCCACTCCGCACACCGCCCACGTTTTTCTTTTCAGCATGGCTCCCCAGGGACAGCTCTGGAAACCTCATGCCATGCGTTTTGGCAGAAAGCCACAAGCCAGGCTCCTGGGGAGCCTCGCGCCGCACACAGGCAGGTGGGGAGAATCCTAATTTAAAACACAGCAGCCCCCAGCCACATGGCTGACTGTAATTTAGGATGGCGCCGTCACCCAGGTCATGGGGGCTGGGCTGCTGCTACCCCAGTGGACTTTTCAAGGGGAGCTTTCTCTGGGGCTGGGGTCTATGCAGGGGCCAGTGGGGTCGCGAAGAGCGGGGCTACTTCATGTCTGCCCTGAGTGACAGGGAATTTGACGCTGCTTCCAGAGGGAGTGGTCTCGGGGCTATGGCCCCTGGAGATCCTGGGGTGGCCGACTGTGGTGAGGGGCGGGGGCCTCTGCTTGCCGCTGCTAGCACCTCCCCATGCCTCCCGAAACCCCAGCCCTTGACGGGGGCAGAGACACAGACCCAGTGTGGGTGGAAGGCCAGGCAGCTGATGGCGCCGACCCGCTGGCCCATGAAGCCGTCGTAGTACTTGATATGGTTGATCAGCTCTCCACTGCCGTTGTAGATGGCGGTGAACTGGTTCATGGAGCCGCTGCAAAGGAGAAGGCCTGGCGGTCAGTGCGGGGAGGTGGGCGTGTCCATGGGGAGAGGGGGCTCCTCTCTGGTCACCCCCACGAGGGGGCTTGAGCCTCAAGGGCTGTGAGGCCAGGCAGCTGAGGAGCAGCAAAAGGGCCCCAAACTCAGTCCCTCCACCCAGCTCTCCTCCACAGGTGTGGGGGTGGGTTGTGGTGCCTGCTGTAACACAGGGCCCGGGAGCTGGCTGGGCAGGGCGGGGGGCAGAGAAGAGGCAGCACCTACCACGCAATCAGGTTTGCCTGGGGGTGGATGTCGAGCGCCGTCAGCCCCTTCACAATCTGCAGGACGTTCACAGACTCCGGCAGCCGAGGGTCAAAGAAGCGCACGTCCCCGTTGACGCTGCGGGAGGGGGTCGTGGTGATGCTGGGTGGGCATACCGGGGCCCCAGGATGCACCACGTGCAGTCAGGGGCCGTCCACACATGCTATTCAAGGCCACGGTCCCCTGGACCCTCAGAGTGTCCAGGGAGGCCCCTGGATGGCACATGGGCCCACCCTACTGACTCTGGCACCAGGCCTGCTGCTGAGCCCTGGGGACCCCTCCCTACAGTCAGAAAGGGCCTAGCTGCTGAGGCACACAGCAGGGTGAGCAAAGACCTGGGGGAGGCTGTGAGTTATTTGTTCATTTCCGGCCAGATATTAGATTTTGCATAGCGGGGATGTGGTGATGGGTGGGAGGGGAAGATGGGAGGTCACCTCTTCTTGCCCTGGGCCAGGCAGACAGCGTTTTGAAAGCTGTGTTCTGTTTGCACATTACAAATGAGGGAAGAGCATCTCTTTGGAGAAATGGTGGCTTTGTAACAGTAAATTACATTTGCTGTCCCTTTAACGGGCAAATAAATATCCGCTGCTCTCAGCACAGGATTTACCGGGCAGCAGGAATGGATTTATGGGCAGACGATGGGTCTGCATGGTGATCCTGGCACACGCCCGCCAGATGCTGCTGTCGCGGGGAGGCTGTGCCCCGGTTGCCTCATTCACCCCCTCTCCTACCACCCACAGGACGCCTGCAGGCTAGGCTCTCCAGCGGAGGACCTGCTGTCCCTGCCCTGGTGCTGGCCTTGACCTTTCTGGCCATTCCCAGAGCAGAAGTTAATTACTACCCTGAAATGCCATATTTCCCAGCTGTTTAAATACCAAGGACATATTTTAGATGGAGGGAAAATAATGTTTTTACAGCAAAATGTCTCATGAATATTCCACACTCATTACCTGACGCTCATGATGTGGCCCTCGGGGTGCTTCTGGAGGTAGGCCTTCACCACCCAGGCCGTGTGCTCCCGGTAGGTCATGACGCGGCTGGAGGGGAGGAAGGAGGGGTCAGGGCCTGGGCTGTGGGCCTCCCTGACACTCTGAGGCATCAGGACGGGAGGCAGAGTGGACTTTGTTTTGAGCAGAGGGAACTGGGCGTTTATGTAAAGTGTCCGCGGTCTGCCCATGCGCTGAGGTCAGCCCTCACTGTCTCATGTTCACCGTGAATGACTGAGGGACCCCGCCCCACTGGCATGCCCCTCCCTGGTCACCTCAGGCCATGCTGGGGCCTCTGGAGGCAGGGTGGCTGTCATGCCCTCTTGGGGCCCCAGGCACTGCCAGCCCCCCTACCAGGACTTCACACTGCGTCTCCCTGTAGGCTTGAGGGCTGGGACCGAGAACCCCAGACTGTAAAGCTGTTGGAACAGAGGGACACGGGCTTTCCTGGAAGCCTGATGCGGTCCATGACTGGCGGCGGGATTGGGATGCACGTGACAGGGAGGTGGGGTCACAGTGCGACCCCCAGGAAGGGTCCAGGACACAGTTACACCCAGCACACATAGGTCTCTGCCTGGGGATGCCCGGGAGCCCCTGTGTCTCTGTCCTCAGATCTCAGGCCGAAGAGGAGGTCTGGGGACCCCAGCCCCTCCCTCACAGGCGCTCTGTGACCCTCAGCTCCTGTCGATTTGCCTGCCCAGGGAGGCTTCTTACAATAAGTCTGATTGACATCTGATTCACATACAGGAAGAGTCTCCCGTAAGCATGTATTCACTGATTTGACATGTTCTTACAGCTGTGCAACCATCACACAATTTTAGAATATTTTCATCACCCCAGAAGGGAAACTTGCTCCCCCACTTCCACGATGGCTGCTTCTGGTGGGCAGTGTAGGTTTTTGGTGGGGACCCTCCTGCAGAGACCTGCAGGGACCATGCGAACCAGGGGCTGCCTGGGGCCCACTCATCATCCAAGCCTCAGGCCCAAGCTCCTGCCAGACTGGCTGGCGGCCCTGCTGGCTGCCTGGGTCCGTACCGGTCCTCCCGGCTGCCCCCCCAGCCCTGCACTCTCTTCCTGCTGGTGTCACCGATGGGGTTCACCTGTGCTCAGGCCCAGCTCGGCCCCGTCCCGTCCTGTCTCCTCTCATTCCCCTCCCCCGAGGACCCCGTTAGCTCCTGTGGCTGTACACGGGCCCACCTGCTGCTCCCCATTCCCTGGGACAAAGTGGGTGTTCAGTAAACATCACCTGGGAGCCCGGGCCCGCCTTCCCGTGGGGCTCTGTCATTTACCAGCTGTGTGTGACAAGCATCTGGACCTCCATGCTCACCGGCCCACACGGGGCACAGTGCAGGGCCCCTGGGGGCCTCAGCCCAGGGCAGAGTGGCGGTGCCCAGAGCAGCCACGGTGTGTGGCCCAGAGCTGTCCCTAACGCCATCTCCTCGGCTGTCCATGAGTTTGACCTGGGAGGCAGTAGCCTTCTCTGTGTTCAGGGGGTAATGGAGGCCGGGAAGGCAGCGCCTCGCTGGGATGTCCCCCCTCAGCCTGTGTTCAGAACAGCCCGTCCACAGCTGGCGGGAAGCTGTGCTCCTCCACGCACCGGGGGGGTGCGGCTCTGGGGGGAGTGGCCTTCTGACCCTGGGGGCTCGCTCCCCCTGAGTCCAGGAGATGGAGGGGTAGGCGAGGCCCAGTTACCATTCGCTGAGTGCCATCCTCCTGTCATAGACGCGGATGGAGCCGTCGCCGAGCCCGGCCACAATGAGGGAGCGATGGGAGTCGCAGGAGAGGCTCGTCACGCAGCTGTCGGCGCCCGTGGGGATGTCCTAGGGCCGACACAGACCCGTCAAGCACCCTGGGGTCAGGGCCCCACCCTCGCCAGCTGCCCAAGGAGCTGGGCTCAGAGGCAGGCAGGCTCCATCTGCCCTAGTTACAGCCCGGGCCCGAGGCCCGCAGCCCAGAGGACACAGCCGCAAACACCTCCGTGACCATTAAACTTTCCAACGTCTCCCTCTCTCCTAAGCAGGATGAAGCACATTTCGGCAGGAGGAATCCTTGTCAGCTCCCTCTTAAACATCCTAATTAGTTCAGGGAAGGGTCCAGGAGGAATCCTGCCGCCTATAAACCATCCCCTCACCTCTCCTCCTGGCAGCTGTAAAAGCTGGAGAAGGGCAGGAGGTGTGATGAACGCTCAGCAGGAAAGAGCAGGAGACAAAAAAATGGGGCCCAAGAGGGGAAAGTGCTTTTCCAATCAGAAGAAGTTTGCAGCTGAGGCGCACACAAGGAAGAGATCCAACAGGGAAGGAAACCGAATCGTTGTATCCGTTTAAAAGGTGGGAGGCAGCCTGACTTGGCCTACTTTCCTCTGTCCCCCACCTCTGGGGACACCGCCTGCTCAGAGCACTTCCACAGACCCTCATTCTTGGCCCTTGACCTTGAGGGTGAGTGGAGCTGGGGAGGATGGCAGGGTCTGGGCACACTGCCTGCTGCACCCCCAGGGAAGCCCCGCAAGGGATGGTGTGCTCACCTGCACCTTCATCTCGCGGTCTGTGTCCCAGATCCGGATGATGCGCACGTCTCCCGAGCTCATGAGGAGGCCGGTCTGCTGCTCCCAGTCCACCACCATCCCAGCTCCTGGAGAGACATAGATGCGCACCAGTGTCACCGGGGGAGCCTGGTCTGGGCAGTTGCTCAAGACCCACAGGGTGGGTCTCCAACCCCACACAAGCTTGAGGTTGGGGTGACAATTCAGAGCCTTCTCCGTATCTCTGCTGTCTTCAGGCATCTGCCAGAAGGAGAGCAGGATCTCAGGGCCGTTTGTCCAAGATGCCCACCTTCCAGGACACTTGGGCATGACTGGCAGGTCTGGAGACTTGAGAAAGGGTGTCAGAGGCACACAGGTTTGAGTCCTCTGGGTCCTGCAGTCCCCTGGGGATGAAGAGCTTTGTGGCTGCCCCTCATGGAGGCAGGGGGCTGACCACAGATGACCAGTGGTGAATGAATCAAGGGGTAGGTAGCCCTTTCCTCAGACTGGGCGGGGTGGGGGTTGGGGCGGGGTGTGGTGAGAACCTTCAACCTCCCTAAGGGCAGCACTGACCTCACAGGAGGGACTCTAAAATAAGATTTTAATTTAAAAATTTAATTGTATTTCAAACATACAGAAAAAACACAACAGAAATCCCTGAACACACCACTCAGATCTAAGAGTTTCTAGGATCTTGTCATTTTTTTTTTCTTGAAAAGAAATGAAATTTAAGACAATGAAAGCCTCACGTGCCTGCCCTTTCCCCAGATGAACTGCCCCCAGGCTGCAGGCATCCTCCCAGGCCTGCCTCTGTGCATTCCAATGCAGGGCCATGCGTCCAAAACCACGAAATGCATCTCTTACGTCTCAGAAGTTGCCAATTTCAATTGGGAGTATATTTTCTGGCAACTTGTGTTTTTTCTGTAAGGTTATAGGGTGAGGTTTCACCCAAATCTATGAATGCAGATCTGGCTAATTCGTATTAATTTGTGGGTAACACGCTCTTGGAGAACAAGCCCTTCACGTCCGTGATCCCGAGTTTGTAAGCCACGCCACCCTGACGACGTTTCCATGCTCCCTGTGCGTAAGGAGGTGGTGGCAGCTCCAGGAAGGGGACATGTCCATCTGTGCTTCGTACCTCCCCAGGAATGGCCATCCACTCCCAGAGCGGATGCTGGCCTGCAGTCTCAGCAGAAATGGACACAAGGTGTGGTTTCCCTAAATCCTGGTCAGCATTGGTGTGTGAAGCCTGCATACCTTTAAATAATTTAAAAAAAATATTTTTATTTATATATTTGGCTGTGCTGGGTCTTTGGTGCGGTGCAGGCTTTTCTCTAGGAGCGGAGAGCGGGGGCTACTCTCTAATTGCAGCCTGTGGGTTTCTCACCGCGGGAGCTTCCCTCATTGTGGAGCACAGGCTCTAGGCCATGTGGGCTTCAGTAGTTGCACCAAGCAGGCTCTGTAGTTGCAGTTCTGGGCTCGAGAGACAGGCTCAACAGTTGTGGTGAATGGCCTTCGTTGCTCCAAAGCATGTGGGATCTTCCCGGATCAGCTATCGAACCTGTGTCTCTTGCATTGGCAGGTGGTTTCTTTACCACTGAGTCACCAGGGAAGGCCCCTGCATGTTTCAATATCTATCCTGACACTGATGGCCTAACTCATAGGGTGCAAATATCCTTTCCTGTTCTGTCACTGACATGACTTTATCTATGTTTTCTTTGGTCACACCCAAGTCTAAACTGAAGTCTCCGTGCTTTTCATACATCTGTCTCTGCTTTTCGTGGCAGCAGCGCCTGTGTTTGGCTCTGTGGTTTTCCCTTCTCTCTCTGTGGGTGCCCACTCTTCTTCCAAATTCCTGAGCTGGAGGGCGTGACTCATTTGTTCTTTTCTGATATGTTCCCTTCAGGCTACAGAGTTCCATCCAAGTGCCTGCTCTCTCTCTTGAACCCCAGACTCATTTGTACACATCACTTCAGGTTCCTGCTCAGATCTGAGTCCCTTGACCCTTGCTCCAGAGACTCCCAGTGGCCTCCCAACTGGACTCCCATTCTGCCCAAAAGGGACCAGCTTGGTCCTCTTAACTGGACCCTGTGCCTGGAACGCCCCTCTCCTGACATCCACATAGCCCCTCCATATTATGCTCAGTCACCTTCTCAACCACGCGAGGCTATGATGTCTCCCTGTTCCAGAGGCATCACCTCCCACATCCCCTGCTCCGTACTTCCTGTTTTGCCGGCGGCTGTCATGTCTACTCTGCAGAAATGTCAGCTCCACACAACAAATGGACCAGCCTTTGCTTCACCTTTTAGAATGCAGTCTCTCCACTGCAACACCCCTGACCCCAGGCAGGAGGAAACACCCCAAAGTACCATAAAGGTTTCTGCAGGTGACAAGGCTGCAGGCATGGCAGATGAAATGGTATGACAAGTGAGTCCCACTTCTGTCCAGGAAAGCCCAGGTCACACTGCGACCAGTCAGCCCACAAGCAGAGCCTGAAACCAGGCCACTGCTTCCCCTCATGATGTGCCTGGTGGGCATTATGTGAATGAATCACAGAGGATGCACCCACCCAGGACCGGACTTTGGGCACCAGGTCACTGCAGAGGCTTACAGACTCCTAAATCCATGGACCACTGCTGGGGTGGCCTGTGTTCTCAGGCATGCTTAACAGTCTGCTGGGAGCTCCGTGTTGGCCCTGAGGAGTTTTCAGGAGAAGTGTAATTAAGGAGTGGTCCTCCACTGAGAGCATGGGGCCAGGTGACATCTGGGATGCTCTGGGATCATGGGAACAAGTTGTGGAGAATCTGGGGGGACCACACAAGGACTGGAAGGGGTCTCAGCCCCAAGCCTATGCAGGAAGCAGAGGGGAGGCTGTGGCCACTCCCAATGGAGCGAGAAGGCCCACCTGGCCTTCAGATGAAGCAGTGGCAACTTCCTTCTCGCTGTATCTCCTTCATGGTGGATTCAGAGCTGGTAGGAGCCTGCCCTGTGTTAGGGCCCAGCCCAGTTACTTCATTTCCACTGAATCCTTCTCTCAAATACAGTTGCCCTCTGAGTGCTGGGGGTGAGGACTCCAACACATGAATTCGGGGAGATAGAGCCCCTATTTCAGGCCCCGTGTCTCCATCTGCATGCAGACACGGGAAGGTGTGTCCGTGCAGCCGTCAGAGGATCTGGGGGCATAGGTTACATGAGCTCTGAGTCCTGTTTCAAATCTGGACTCTGATGTGGACCATTGAGCTTCAGATTCTGGTTTAAACTAGTTCTAAAGCACGGAAGCCAGCAGAGATAAGAAACGGGTTTCCTAGGGTTTTCCCGAGTCCTGTGCACGTTGGGGAGGCAGGTGCCCCGCATGTGCAGACAATTCTGGGCAAGGCTGCTTTCTGAGCTGGGCCTGTTTGTAGAAGTTGTGTCCCCTAAGACAGTGAGCTCCTATCTGTGGAAGAGTCTCAGACCAATGTAAAAACTGTTGGGATAAAAACAACAGTCTGCTCACATCCTGACCCACCTCCAGGAAGAGTCCTTCCTGCACCTGCTGGCCCCCACTCATTCTCCTGCAGGTCTGGGGCCCTGGCCGGTCCTCCGACCCAGATCCGAATGTAATCACTGGCTTTCCTCCTTGAGACCTTTCCCAGCCAAGCCTGTGTCTCGACCTCTAGACACAGCAGAGGAGAAATGATCTGACTCATCATGAGTTGGGAAAAGATGATGAAAAAGGTGACACTCTTCTTGACGTGTTGAATACAAGGAACAAAACTGATGGCTGTGATTTAAGTAAAACTCATAAGACATGAACATCATGATCTTGAACTAGAGTGCAGATTCCAATCACTTTGTTCCTGGGGAGCATGGCCTCAGCAGTGTTCCCCTCCTTCCCCATGCCCAGAGAAGTGACCGTGGTGGGGAGAGCCCCAGCCCCCTGGTCCCCTGGCCCTTTCCTGTTTTTCAGGAGCAGGCAGGCTGCTCTGGGCTTCCCTCCGGACGGTCCCTCCTCCTGGTCCATGCCGCTACGTTGAGGACACCGAGGGTGGTTAATGAATGGAGGCTGTGTGTGTGCTGCAGCCTCTTCCCTGCTGGGCGGGCACCGAGTGCCCAAGAGCACAGTCCATCTAGTGTGACGTCGCTCTCACTGCCCGGGAGCCACGGGTGGGGTGGCCTTCGCCAGGAGGCAGAGATTCTCAGCTGACTTTATTCTGGATACGAGCCCTGCTCACATGTTCTTCTCCAAAAGCTGGCCAAAGAGGGGATTTCTTCATTACAATATAGGCATACTGTGCAGGGAGGGCTGGGGAATAGCAAGCTTGAATGTGTAAGTCAGGGGCCAGGAAGAACCCAGGCGCAGCAGACAGAAGAAACGTGTTGTTTCAGAGGCTTAGGTCTCTGCGATGTCCATGATCGGCCCTCCAGGCTCAGCGGCCAGTCCAGACTGACCTTTAAGGACCCCCCCGCCGTCTGGAATATGCCTCTGAGAACCAACACAGGGATCTCACCTCTGAGGACCCATTATGTGGACCTATGACTAAGGACCCATCACCCCCAACCTGAAATGCCCTTGGGAGTGATGGATCTAGAACTCCAAGGAGGAGGGGCAGGTCCCCACTCCACCAGCACATGTGAAAACCTCAGACCTGAGGGATGGCGACCCCCACTGCCTCCCCGGGGATGCAGACACAGCACCTTCCCATGAGGTAAGGCCTCTCTCAGGGCCTGTGAACACTTCTAGACACCTGGCAGGTTCAGAGGCTCAGGACTGGGCTGGCAACAGAAACCGGGCTCTTCAGGGGCAAATGATTTCACCTAAACCTCTGTTTCTCACTTAGGGAGATGGCCTAGGACACTTGACAGCTGCGAAGGTGTTCCCTGTCAGTGGGGCTGGGCACATGTGTCCTGGGTGAGGAGGGAACTGTCATTCCCTGTGGCCCGTGTGCCTGCCCTGCGGGCCCACGGGAGCCACCACCCGGCCTGGCGTCCTGGCTCCAGCACTGAGAGGGCCTCCCCTAAGATTTGATTCCAGATGCCTGTGACACCAGAGGAGGTGTGCAGGTGGGAGAGAAGGGTGGCTGTGGCCCTCCTAGCCCCACCAGCCACCCCAGCACTCTGTGGCTGGCGCCCTGCTCGCTGCCCAGCTGCTCTAGGCGACGAGGCCCACGGTTTACGTCCAGTTCACACGCGGGTGCTGGATGATCTGTTCCCTGCACTCCGGGGTCACTGCTGCCCTCCACACATGTGACAACCAGGGGTCAGGGCCGCTCTCCCCCAGGTGCCCCAGAGAAAGGCTGTGAAAGGCGTTCCCTGGTTTCTCTTCAGGATTTCGGGGCCAGTGACCCTGTCGTTCCTCTGAGGCCCTTTCTGAGAGAACCCCTTCTGGTTATCGCCACTACTGTCGCTGGTGGCGGAAAGTGGAGGAGTGAAGATGGAGTCAGTCCTGGGTTTTCTCTATTTTTCCTTCATTTTGAACTTTTTACTAGAAGAGTCCTTTGTAAAATATCAAACTGAGTTTGCACGTTTGTAAGGACATCTTGTTCTTAGCCTCCTGGGACCCTTCTCCATCCCTCCAGTTCTGGTGGCATGAGGGACCCTGTCAGACCCGTGGCCACCACTGCCTTCCTGCAAGGAACTCTTGTCGAGAGAGCAACTAAAGACAGGCCCAGGATGGAGAGTTCACCACAGGGCTGGTCACTCTCTAAACTCAGATGCTGCAAGTTAAAGGTCAAGAATTCTATCTGCTGCCAGGATTCATAAGGCTCCATCTCTTTACAATTTACCCCACTAGTGAAATCAGGAGAGAAAAGGACTCATTTTGAGCATGCGTATTTTAAGTTTGCCAACCCAGTGTATGCACAGGCAACTGCAGATGGGCGTTTTGGTAACTATCAAACCTATATATGGATTTTCAGATGGAAACAGATGCTTCAAGAAACTCTGCATTCAATTCTAGGAAATAGTCTCTTTGAAAAAATTTGGTGGGAACACAAATCTCACTTTGGAATGACACCTATCTCTGTCCTAATGGAATCGTGAGACGTCTCCCTGGGAGCCTGAGAGCTGCGCCATCCGCACTGCCGCAGATGTAGACTGGGATGATCCCTGTTCCAAGGCTGCTGCGAAGGTGGCGTGGAGCACGGAGCTGAACCGTCCTCAAGCCAGGCCAGAGTGAGGCCACTAAGGAGGCTGGGAGGCGCGACGAGGCCTTGGCTCTCAGGGACAGTCCTGTCTACGGCTCTCACTGAGGTCTCTTTCCAGAGCTGCATGCAGCCACCTCACTCATCCTATGAGATCTGAGTGCTCAACAAGTGTGGTCTTTTGTATCAGAGGAGAGTATGCGGATGAGGGAATAAGAAAAACCACAGCCCTGACCCTCTGCCACCTGAGAGCACGGTGGGCAAGCGAATGTTGTCTTGCAGAGCAGAGGAGCCGGCTCCCGCCCAGCCCTCACAGATAAGGGGAAGGCACTCACCTCCCTGCTTACTGTGGTCAAGAAAGATCGAGACCTTTCGGGCCAGACCTGTGAGGAAACAGGGATTATGGGCTTGATGCAAGGGGAAGCTGGCCAGCCAGAGCCAAATCAGCCAGAATTAAACACACCACAGAGTCAGGAAGCACGGTGAAGGAAACAGGGGAGGGGGCAGACAGTGGCTCGGGCCACGGCTACAGTCGGAAGACAAGGGCCAAAGTACCTACGAACTTGAAAACTCAACGACTGTAGGTTTTGGCTAAAAAAAGACTCAAGATGGGAAATCAGAAGGTGCTGAGACTCAAGGGAAACATGGCCTGACATGCGTGGTGCTTCCAGCGAGGCAGTTAGTGGCCGGTCCCCCACACGGTTAGTGCGGCCCGACTGGCAGGAGCTGACCCACTGGCCACGGCCGGAGGAGCGGAGGCAACCCTCTGTCTAGGTCCTGAGTGAGGACGGTTCTTCGTTCACGAGGCCTCGGGTCGGTGAGGAGGCCTCCGGGGAATGGTGCTTGTGCCCAGGTGACTGTGGGCACCTTGGCCTTACGATGGGTGGTACCACCACCGGTTCTATTTCAGAACATGGCTCACTCAGCTCCAGGGGTTGGCCAGGAACCCAGACTGACTTCAGTTCTCCTGACCACGGGGGAGCCCCATGAGGGGGCTGTCCCCAGGTTAACTGCACAAGCATGCAGAGGAGTGTACGTGTTCACATGTGCACATGCACGCATGCGTGTCCGTGCCTGGGTACACATGTACACACATGAGCCAGGGGCATGCTAAGATGAGGCGGAGACCCTGCACATTTCACACAGCTTCCAAAAGGCAGGGGTAGGGCTCCTTCCAAAAACAGTCTCTTTAGTCCCAAACCACCGGTTCAGATCTTTGCAAACAGGCTGCCACGACAGCGACCCGGTGAGTGAATTCTGAGCTGGAGAGCACACAGGAGAACCTCACAGGCAGAGTTTCCCCACTGCTCAGGGGGCGCCAAGTCCTCCCTCCCACGTGCCTTACATGCCAGTGTTCACAGATGAGACCCCCATGATCTCTGGAGCTGAAGGACAAGGTGGGCTGGGCCTTGCCGGGTGCAGAGCTGTGTAGGATCCCCTGTCACAGGTGCGTGGAGGAGCTGACGATGGCAGCCCCTCCCCTCAGGGTGCCTCGTCCCCCCTACACAGCTCGAGGGTGCCTGGGACCTGAGACCAGGCGGAGCACCTCCCTGTGCAGCACAGTGAGTTTCACATGCCCGGGAGGTAATCTGGAGCAGGGAGTGGGGGCTGTTGCTTCTGCCTGACAAGGTCCCGGGGGACCACAGCCAGGACTCTGAAGGGCCTCACGCTGCAGGGGGCCCCCCAGACGCTGACAAGCAATGGCCTTAGAAGCTGCTAGTTCTCCCCTCAGAATCACGGCCAACAGCTCTGTGACTCTCAAGTCAGAGGCCAAGATGAGTGAAGAGAAAGACAGCAGGTACTGATGGGCAGAAGGCACCCAGAAGTTGGCAGAGGGGCCAGAAATTCACCAGCCTCGCCCCTTGGTTACTGAGCTTGAGCTCCTGAAATGGAAATTATAATTGGGGTCTCTCTGGCCCTGCTGGGGTTGCAGTCCCTGTGCTGCAGAGGGAAGCTGTGGAGGCTGGAGCGTGCGGGGGTCCCTGGTTCTCGGGGCACCCCTCCCAGGCCCTGCAACACACAAGCTCTTCCTGTCCTGAACTTTTAAAGCAGCTGGCCTCCCAGGTGCCCTGCCCCTTCTACCTTCCACTCCTCCAGAAAGAGCGAGGAAGTAACATCTTCCTTTTCGCTAAGTCCACTGCTGCCCGGTCAGACGAACTCTGGCTTAGCCACCGAGGAGTGCCTGCCCAAAGACCCCCTCACCCCACCTGCTGACAAAGACTTGGAGGTAAGATCCTCACCAGCCCTCACCAACGACGCCTGTCCTGGGAGATTTCTGAGACCTAGGAAAGGGGGCGGGTCCAGTAGGAAGGAGTCTGTGGGAAACACACGTTTGTCTACACCAGTGGAACCCACTTGCAAGGAAGGGCTGTAGTACACACCTGGGCCAGGAGCGGCCCCCACACACAGGTGGCATCTGGGGGCAACAGTGCAGGGGTGCCCCAGGGCTGAGCTGCTGCCAGCTCAGCTAGGCCCTGTCACCCCACCTGCATGCTGACTCCTGGGCAGGCAGCTCCTCTCACCTTCACTGGAGCAAAGGCAAGCGACGCTGTGGGCAAATACACCACACATACATCATTTGGGGGTGGCAGGTATTTGGGGGCTACAGGTAGGTGGACCGTTGCAAAAGGAGAAGGCTAGACAACAGTGTATTCACTGGGCCACAAGTGGGCTCCCCACCTTCCCATCCTCTGGCGCACCTGGAAGCCTGGTCTCCACCAGCTCCTGCCTTCCCCACACAGGGGTCTGTGAATGGCTGGAGCCTGGGACAGGCTGCCTGCTGGGATGGCAGCAGGAAGCTAAGGACTGAAGACCGTGACTCATCTTGCCCAGCATATCCTGCAATGTGAGGGTGAGCACCTAAGGACCACGGGGAGGCCGTCAGCCACCTGCTCTCCTGGAGCCTCAGCACAGGCCTGGGGTGGGGCCGGCGGCTGAGCGGGTGGAAGGTGGGGGCGCTGCAGGGCAGAGAACAGGAAGAAGCAAGAGAGAGATGGAGGGACCCTGTGACGGCAGCTGCCATCCAGGGGAGCACAGGACCCGGGCTCACAGGGGCCCAGGCAACCAAAAAACGGCTGTGCTGGGGCTTGTGGGGTTCGATACACAACTACTTTGTCCCTGAAGAAAATGTAAAAACACTTAAAATATTAACATATAAGGAAGTGTCTGCTGTGGAAGTGTCTGCTGTGGAGCTGTCCGTGCCCCTGAGGGCGCTTAGACGGAGGAGAGAGAAGCAGCCACGCAAGCACCTGATCGCCTCTCAAGGCCACGGAGAGACCCCAGGTGGGCAGAGGCGGGTGGGGCAATGAACAGCAAGCTGCTCTTGCCTCCATCTGGCAGGGCTTTACGATCACACTGGAGGGTGGCTCTGGAAATCCAGACTGATGGCCACATAAATGCTGGGTGCACAGTGAGCGCCAGGCTGAGGGGTGCAGACCTCCCGATAATGGGCCTGGACCCAGAGACTGGCAGGTGGTGCCAGTGTCTCTCACCCTGGCCTTGGGGTGGCCGTGCCCACCAACAGGCAGCACACAGAGTGGTGTCTGGCGGACACTGCGGCCATACCTCCTTCAGCCCAGAGCAGGCAGACAGTGCACTGGCCTCTCCCGAGGACCAGACACTACCAGGGTGCCCGCTGTGTGCTTCTCACCAAGAGGGGATTACTCTAGGTATGAGGGGCACAGGATGCAGCCCCAGGCCCCGCCGTGCCCGTGCTCTCACAAGCAACACACGCTTCAAGCCAAGGACAGAGGCTGCAGGCTGCTCAGAATTCGGCAAGACACACACACACACACACCCGTTCCCCTTCACCTCGCTGCAAGCAGAGCCTCCCAAGAGGGAAGCTGGCTGGGTCGGGACTCAGGGGCTCCGAGTGGACCGACTTCCTGTAGGACCCCAGGAGCACCCACCTCGGGTGGTAGGCAGCATGTCCGAGAGTCCCTGCCAGGCCGTCACCATTTCCGGGTTCTTATCCAAATCAGCAAAGTTCTTCCAGACCCTGATGGCACCGTCATCTTGGGGAGAGGAGAAAGGAGATTAAAACGCAGGCCTGGCTGGTCTGGGAAGGGGAGGAGGCCCCTTTCCTGGGGGTGCTGGAGGACACAGGCTGCTTAGGCCCACAGCAGGCAGCCTGTGGGGCAGACAGTTCTCTCATCTGGGGAGGAGCCGCACACAGGCAGTGTGAGACCCCTTCCGGCCTGCCTTGGGGCTTCAGGGTGAAGCCCCCACCTCGGCATTCCTGATTTCCCCTACCTTCGTGGGCATCATCTGCCAAGAAGAGCTGGTCTCTCACAGGGGCAGGGCCTCTCTCTCCACCCCGTCACACGACTCAGGAGACCGGTGGGATGCCCCTCCCCGCCTCTCCAGCCCCAGGACGGGGCAGAGGTCTGTGTTCTCCAGCAGATGGGAAGCCAGGTGGGCCTGAGTGTGGGGCCACCACCTGTCTGTTCGTCTGTCTGTCCTTCCTTCCTTCCTCCTGGTGTTGCTGTTCCCAGGGCCCTGTTCTCCAGCCTCATTAGCCCCTCATGGAGAACCTGGCCTTGAGCTGCAGAGGGAGTTCAAGGTCACCTGGGGACACACTGGGGAACTCGCGTCGAGCAGAGTCCCTGGCTCTGCCATCTGCTGATTCGGCCCGATCTCTGCTGAGACGTGACGCCTCCCTGCTCTAGAACTTAGGCCTCATGCTGCTTCTCCACTGGGACCTGACTCCCAAAGGGCCCTTGGTCCCTCTGCCATGTCTGCTGTTTCCAAGGAATCACCTCTCTGCATCCTCTTTGAAGCTCAGGTAGGCTCATTGTGACCCGTTGTCAAATGCCCCACAGACCCTACTGGCTCCCGCACCACTGTGGGGGTTGGTCTTCCCCTCCCTGCCTGAGGCCTGCCGGGGGGCCGTCTTGGGGCTGGGGCTGGACTATTTTCCTGGGGAGGGCTGCCAGCAGAACCTCTGCCCCTAGGTATACCTTTCATGATGGTGGTCTCCACTTGGGATTGGTCAGTCCCCTTTATCAAAAGAAACAACTGCGGTCACAGGAACCTTGCTGCCAATTCGTGCTGGGGTCCTGCACCTGTCCCCTGCCATCTCTGCATCAGGGTTTAGGTCCCCACCATGGGAGCCCTACTCACCTGTGGCTGTGAGCAGGAGGGAGCAATCCTGGCCATTCAGATACTCCATGGCCGTGACCCTTGTGTACCGAGGGTTTCCGTTGTGGAAATAATCCAGCTTCTCCCCTTTCTCCCAGTCCCAAAAGCTTCAAGCAATAAGAGAGAAATACAGTGAGTGATCAGGGAGGAACAAATGAAAGCCACAAGGAAATACCACCTGATACCCAGCAGGTCAGCCACCAGCAAACACACAGAGAAGGACAAGTGTCGTCAGAATGTGGAGAAACTGGAACCCTGTGCCCTACTAGTAGGAATGCAAGATGGTGCAGCCGCCACGCAGAACAAGAGCGGTTCCTCAAGATAACTAAACACTGAAGTACCACGTGTCCAGGATCCCATCTCTGTGTACATATCCAAGAGATGTGCACCCAGGTCACAGCAGTGTCACTCACAACAGCCAAAGGATGGAAGCAACCCAAGTGCTCATTGATGGATGAAGGAGGAAACAAAACGTGATCCATACACTTGGACCACTATTCCACCTTAAAAGGGAAGGAAGTCCTGACACCTGCTACAACACGGATGGACCTTGAGGACGGTATGTCAAGTGCAATAAGCCAATCACAAAAGGGCAAATACTAGATGATTCCACTCATTTGAGGTTCCCAGAACAGACCAGTTCCTAGAGACAGAAAGTTGGTGGATGCTGGGCCTGGGGGTTGGGGAGGGAAAGTCAGTGTTTAATGGGACACAGTTTCAGTTTGGGGTGATGAAAAAGTCCTGGAGGTGGACGGTGGTGACGGCTGCACCACAAAGTGAAAGCACTTAATGCCACTAAACTGCAAGCTTAAAAACGGAGGAGACAGTAAATTTTATGTTATGTATGAAAAAGGAGAAGAAGAAGAAATAGGCAAGAATTCTGTCCATTTTATCAGCTATAAAAATAATCGTCCCCATGGTTCTCTCCCATCAAGTGTGCACTTTCTCAGGGACATAAGGGCAACAGTCGCTATGAGTTAAAGTGGTGTCTTGTTACTGACGCTCCCCCTTTGCACGCTTGCTGCCCTTGCACCTGAGTGGGTCCCTCACATGCCCTGTCACTGGGGGGTCCTAATGAGCCCCTGTGCTCTGCTCTCTGTTCATTGCACAGAACTGGAGCGCTCGCGGTAACGTGGCCAAGTGCAGCCCTGGGAGGGTGTGGGCAGCACCAGGAGGAGAGACATCTGCTGCCAAGTTCTCTAGCCCCCAACCCCGAAGCAGCCCAAAGGCTCGGGGTGTCCCGCCCACAACCCCTGGGGCTACCTGTTCTCCAGCTGAAAGGCCAGCCCCATAAGCGCCCCCTACCAGATGCTGTCTTTGTCAGCGACGGCCACACATGGTGTAAAGGGGTGAAACTTGACCACGGAGGGGACGCCAGGGTTCCTGTTCAGAAATATCTGGTCGTCCAGCCTTGTGATACCTGCCGAGGGAAATACATGGCGATGGGCCTCAATTTGCAGTAAACGTCACTGCCGTGTTTTGCCAAGGCTGACGCTAGCCCCTCGTACAAGGGGGTTGGGAGGGGCCCAGAGGGAAGCAGGAGGCAGAGTTTGGGCGGGCTCCTGAGGGCGGGGCCTCTGCACAGACAGGCTGGCATGGCTCACACTCATGACAGCCCATTGGCAATATTTGGAGCAGTGCACACGGGTGAAGGGTTTCTGAAAAGAATGTCACAGACTTTGGAATAAAGTTCAGTAAGGCGGCGATTCGTAACTCAGACCTAAGGCTAAAGCTTGGGTTCAGCCATTACTGTCTGTAACCCAGCCAAAGTCCTGTGTGGAGGCAGGGGCCTCCAGTCTGGAAAGGCGGGAACCTTGAAATGACGGAAAGACAGCTGATCAAGAGTCACACAGGGGATGTAAATGGGGATCTGCTCCCCAGGCCCCAACACAGGTACCTGGGAAAAACTGCTATGGCCCTGAGGAGCTCTAGAAGAGCAACGAAAAGAGGATACCAGTGTGGGGAACATCAGATGGGTTCACACACGTATCTGCAGAAGGATGCAGGCTCATACAAAGGAGCCAGGCCCTTGTACCTGCCCCTCATGGAGGGCAAGAAGCCCCTATAACACTCAGCCCCGGGGTCACCCCCTCCTTGGCTGCTGGAAGCTGGTCTCGGGTGACACAGAGGAGAGCGACTGTGGTGCTCATGCTTCGTGAACCTGGCACCTGCTGGGTGAGCTGCTGTCACCCACGATTTCAGTCTTTTTCGCCTCCCTTTGCTGAAACAGCTAACACTGAAAACCACTCAATCATCAGGATGGGGTTAAACTAACAGGCAAACAGGCCTGGGAGGGTTTAACTATTGCCCAGAGGTGCCCTTCCCCTCAGCCATGGGTTCCCCAGGGAGGGGGTGTAATTTGACCCAGGAAAGATGAGGGGATACCCAGGTCCTGAGTCAGTGCAGGCATTCTGCACTCATGCACAGATCTGGGCACGATGGTGAGGTTGCAGCGTCATGGGCGCTGGCTGGAGGGGTCACAGATAGGGGAGGCGGCATTAACTTTCCCAGCTCATCTCCTGGGGCCTCGGGGACTCGTCTGATGACTTTGCTGGGCCTGTAGGCGATATTCCACGATTCACATCCTTCCCAGCACACGGCTGGCCTCAGATGAAACCGCCGTTTCACAGAGTCCAGGCTCTGAGCGCTACAGGCAGTGGAGGAGCCTGTGCCCTGGCTAGTGGCCCTGCCCTCTCTACCCATGTCTGCCAGCAGTGAGGCTCTTGCCTGCAAGCTCACTTGCCAAGGTCTCCAGCAGCTCAGCAGTTCCTTTCGGTGTGGGTCAGACAAGCAGATCTTTTTCCCACAAAGACTGGAAAAGAGAACCCCTGACCCTAATTTACAAAGATGATTTTTTTCTTTTCTGTCTGCAAAACCTGGTTGGTTCTCAAATGACCGGCTCTAATTTCACTCCCTGTGTAATGCTGACCGAAGCAACACCAGCCCAGAGTGTGGCCTTTACTGCCTTCAGATGTTCGCTGTAGACTGGCTCCCAGGCCGCCTGTGGGTACAGGGAAACCAATGCGTCCTGCTGTCCCCTTCGGTAGGCCTGGGGTTCTAAAGAACCATGGACTGCCAAGAAAATAGGTCCTTGACACCATAATTCAAAGAGCTCCTATCAAGCTGGGCGGCTCAAGCTCTCCTGGAAAAATTGGCAGACTTTGAATTCTACATCCCTGGGGGCTCTACATCTAGAATGCGCCTTCACAGAGGGGAGTTACAAACAACCAAGATTGGTTTTAGCAGAAGTGACCCCGCATTAATGGAATGTGACCTGAGCATCTCAACGAGAGCACCGTGAATGCACTTGAAGTGCTTCTGAAACGGCATTGCTTCTGGAAATGCTCAGGGGGCACCAGGCCTGGGCAGGTGGGCCAGGGATGAGATCCCGACTCCAGGCTGCCTGCAGGTAGGGATGGGCTCATGGGTCCTCAGCCGCAACTTTAAAAAGTAACCCATAATACGAAAAACTTCTCTGGTGGTCCAATGGCTAAGACTCCATGCTCCCAATGCGGGGGGCCCAGGTTCGATCCCTGTTCAGGGAACTAGATCCCACATACTGCATGCCATAACTAAAAAGATCCTGCTTGCTGCAAGTAAAACCTGGCACAGCCAAATAAATAAATAAATTTTAAAAAAATTAAAAAAAAAGTAACCCTTAATAATCAAGGGAATTTGACACTATAGGGAGAGAAGGTCATGAAAATAATTCCACAAAAGCGTGAGGAGTCTGTGTATCTACTCTGTGCAGTACCCAGGGAGCATCGTCCACTGCCCAAAGCTGGCCCAGCAACGAGGGCTCAGGCAGAGCTAGAAGACTAGCCCACCCACCGCTGCGGGACTGAGTTGGCTCCCGGGCCCTGAGGGCTGTACTGCTGGGAAAGAGGGAGGAGAAGGCGGGGGAGCTGCCCAGTGCTTTGGCCCTCTCCTAACCACAGGGTGGAGCCCCTTAGCTGCCCCCTCCCACTTGGCCTCAGTGCCTGAGGGTAGGGGGCTGATGCAGCTGACATAAGGGGGACCCATGACCCAGCAGCTCTCCCTTTGGCAGCCCACGTCCCCAGACTGGTGGGGTGGGGTGGGGCTGGAAGGTATGCAAAGTGGGCAGTTAGGGCACCTGTTGGCAAATTTAGTAAAAGGTTTGGTCAAAATGTGACTGATATACAGGCTTGGGGTAACAGGGAGCAATTATCTGGGGGCCATGTGGGGTCCAGGCAAATACAACCAGGGCCTGATGTTTGTCTTCTTTCCCCATGGTGGGACACAGGCCACCCTGCTGTGGACCCCAGGGCCTGCAGAGGGCTTGCTCCCTTCTCTCTGCAAATGACAAAAGGCAGAAGTCATGACTGTCCCAGAGGCCGCCAGCCAGACAAGAGCTTCCTTGGACGATGATCCCAGAGAGCCTCCTTGTCTCCCTGGGGACAAAGGCACAGAGTTCCCAGGGACAAGGCCTTCCCGCAGGTGAGTGGTGCCCCACAGTGGCACCTCTTCCTCCCTGGAGCATCTCCGCCAGCCTCATTCCTTGCCTGCACCAGGGCAAGTGGGGGCCGGCTCACTGCCCATGGTGGCCCCTGAGGACACCCCTTACCCTTCTGGATGAGCTGCTGTGCCTGCTTCCGGACACGGGTGTTCCGCAGAAACCGCCACTCCCGCTCCTTGCGGATCTGACTCTCCAGGTCATGCTCTTCCGGAATCTCCAGCAAAAAAAACAAAAACAAAAAACACAACACAATTATTTCCAAATGAGAGGGTTCCCCCTCTGCAGGTGCAGAAGAAACCTGGTTCTCTGGTCGGTCCAGTGCCCAACAGCAGTCAGAGCAGACCCTTACAGTTAGAGGGTGATCACCAAGCTCCCAAACCTGCTTCCCTCCCTGTGCTGGGGGCATTGCCCCTTGCTGACAGCTGGGTGTGGAGGTTCTGGGACCCGGGATCGGGGGGAGGGCTGGCTGGCTTGGGGACGTGGAGCAGAGACTTAGCAAGCCCCTGCCTCCAAGAGCCCAACCATAGAGGCCAGAAGCTGTCACACTCTGACATGGCAGCGAGGGGGCCGCTTTCAAAGCAGACAGAATTCGAGGGGGAGGTACAGGGATAAGGGCCAGGTGTTTCCTGCAGGAGGGAACATAAAGGGCTCTGCTGTGCTGGACACTAGATTGACTCCTTTGTACCCTTAAATGCAAAATCAGAAAAAGATGTGGTGTGCTCAGAGAGGTTTGCTTTTATTCTGATGCCAAAGGGAAATGAAGCCTCTGGTTAGAAGATGAGCGCGCTCATGAGAAGTGACAGAGGGCAGCAGGCACGGAAGTGCTGCCCCTGGGGCCGGAGAGGCAGCCTGGGCCTGGGGGTGGGGCCTTCTCACCCAGGGTGGGCAGGAGCCGCTGCCCGCCAGGATCCACCGAACACAGCAAAGGGGCAGGTGAGTGGTGCCCCACGGTGGCATCAGACTCCATGTGGGTGGACAGTGAGGAAGGAGCTTCGAACCTATGCCTGGGAACTTCTGCCCTCCTTCATCAGCTTCTGCATATGAAGTATGTGGAAGCTGGAACAGTCCCCTTTCCTGGATAAGGGCCCTTCTTGCTTCATGGCCGGTGTGCATGCTTACGGGCCACGTCTAGGAGAGGGCCACACTTAGCAAACAGTAAGTTAGGATTTAAATTTACTATATGCAGAACATAATCACTTGTGTAAAAACGATGTATCTCCTTCGTCATACAGTCAACTTGCCTAACGCCTGCTTGAGAACTCAGACCCGTAAAGTTCTCAAATATATAAGGAATCAAATAAATTAGGAAAAACCCTACTTCCTCTTGGCTGAGAGCTAACCTGCCTCGTACTCAGCCAGGTAACACTGCATAGGCAGAGGGAGCCCATATTCAATGTTTTGAAAGCCGTCTTCTCTGCTGGAGAAAGCATCAGGATGGAGAGCGGTGAACGTGGGCAGGTGCGCCTGCCTGTGTGCAAGCATAGCTGAGCAGACGGGAAGCAGTTTAGGTCACAATTTAGGCAGTTATTACACGAAATGGCCACAGAGCACTTCTGTGTCTTCTCAAATGCTCCGTGTTATCTCCGATCACAAACAAACAACCCGAAACCTCATCTCATCCCTGTGCACAGACCAGAGGGGTCTGTGTTCCAGGATTTCACTGCTACAATCCTGTCTTTTTTCTCTTAAAAATCACAAACCCACAGCCAGCAAAACAGCAAAGATATCCTGACACGGAGACAACAGAAGAAAAGTCACCTAGAGCCTCCAGAGCAGTTAGTGTTGTAGACATAACCCCACGAAGGCACTTGGGATAGATGGTGGGTTTTTACCAGTTGGTTTTGTTTCATAACAATCCAGAGAGTATTGGAAAAGAAATTACAGATAACCAATAACATAGAGTGATAAAAAGAAAACCTCCAGATGAAAAGACAGAATCAGAATGAAGCTCTGGCTTCTGCAGGTTTAGAGGAAGGGTCTGGAAGCAGGGAGGGAGTGGGACAGACAGAAAGGAAGTTCTCCATGTGGTGAGGGCAGACAGGAGGAAGGAAGGGGGCAGGAGGCAGCTGTGTGTGGGAGTGTGGCCGCATGCGCCCTGGGGCTTCAGAGAGACTGACCTCCACTGCACAGCCGGACATCACTGCCCTGGGCTGAGTCCTAAGCAGCAGAGCGCGGAGCTCTGGGGAGTGGCCCCGCTGAGCTCAGAGAAGGACTCGCAGCATTGAACTGAACTGAACTGCAGCCCAGGAACCAGTGCACATACCGTCCTGGGGACAATCACCACGAAGCACTAGGACAAGCGGGGGCGGGCAGCAGAGGGACAGTGTGGGAGGTGTGGGTGGAGAGAGACGAGGAGAGGGGGAGAGAGCAGAGGCTGTGAGAAGCAGCAGGCATCAGCCGGCCAGGAAGGACGAGGATGGATGGAGGGACCAGACTGTTTCCTGCTCAGCCCTTCTTAATTATCTGCTCAGTTGCCCTGCCCCTCCCCTTCCCACGTGGCTCTGCAGGTTGAATAGAAGCTTCCGAGTAAACAGAAGCCCAGACCTAGACCGTGCTGAGCTTTCCTCCCGGCAGAGCTGGAGGGACGTGGGTGAGGCTAATAGTGTTACATGATTAGGATCATGACACGCTGAGGATTCCTAACACCTGGCTTTTCCTCAGACAGAAACCAATTATGATGCTGAAACCTCCTGAGGCCTCCCGTGGAGCCAACAGCTGAAGGCTGGTGATGGCATCCCCCTTGTTCCTCACCTGTCACTGGGGCAGCCTGGGCTGGGAACAACGGAAGACCAGAAGGTCTCAGAAGCCTGATGGCAGGCCTTGCCGGGTGAGCAGGTCCTTATACCATGAATTTGTGAAACACAGGGCACACCCTCAATGCCTCTGAATTTAAAGGGGTTCAAGTGCATGGGATAAAATCCACAACAGGCACGTGGCTATCAGGACTGAAGCTTGACCTCTGGAAGGCTCGTGAGGTCATGGAAGTCCCCACCAGAAACAAAGCGAGTTCTGTGGTGGGACAGAGACCTTGTTTAACAACAAACCACCCTCCCCAAACAATGACGGAGTCAGCAGTACCAGGAGACACTGGTCTCCTCTGGGTATGACGTCTAAGGAGTTACAAAGCTAAAGGCCACTGACTGCTAAGGAAGAAGCTCTGAAGGGCAGATCAGAATTCACTGTAGGTTCTGATACCTAAATACAGGCCTTTTTATCATGTGACCACACCCCACAAAGCATCAGGGTGACTGAGATGCAATTCACATGCAGTAAATCTCACCCTTTGGGGCCCAGTTCTGAGTTCTGACAGGCCCCACAGTCACGTAACCACGCACAATGGACATGTAGAATAGTTCCTTCACCCCAAACTGCTAGATGCCCTCTGGAGTCTGGCCCTCCCCCCAGTCCAAGTCCAGCTAAAACCTCTGTTTTCCATCGCTGTAGCTTTGTTTTGCCTTTTCCAGATGCTGTATAAATGAACTGTACAGTTTAAGTCTGGCTTCTTTCACTGAGCATAATGCAGCTGAAATTCATCCATAGTGTGAATGTTTCAGTTGATTTAGAAAACATTTGGTGAATTAGTATTTCATCATATGAAATATTCTGGCAGTTCATTCACCTGGTGAAGGATATCTGGGTTGTTCTCAGTTCCTGGTGATTATGAATAAAGCCACTGTAAATATTCGAGTCCAGGCTTTTGAATGAACAGAAGTTTTCATTTCTCCTGGGTGAATATCTAGGAGTAGGATTGCTGGGCTCTATGGTAAGTATGTCTTTAATTTATGAGAAAGGGCCAAATGTTTCCAAAGTGCCTGCAATACTCTGCCTTTGCACCAGCAAAGTATGAAAGTTTCAGCTGCTCTGCATCCTTTGCCAGTACTTGGTATTGATAGATTTGAAAATTTTAGCCCTTCTAACAGATGTGCAGTATCTATTTCATTGTGGTAACTCGACTTCCCTTGTGAATAACTGCTGTGACGCTACACATCTTTTCTCAAGCTTATTTGCTGCTTGGGTACTTTTTATGGTAAAGTGTCTGCAGATCTTTAGCCCATTGTTTTTAATGGGGCCACTTGTTTCTTTATTATGGAATTTTGAGTATTCCTTACATATACTGGATACAAGACGTTTTTTTTAATCAGATATGTGTTTTTAAATTTTCTTTTGGTCTGTGGCTCATGCTTTCATGTTCCTAACAGGATTACTCAAAAAGCAGTCATCGATTTTTGGTGAAGATCAACCTGCCACTTTTTCTTGTGAGGCCTGTGCTCTTTGTGCCTTATTAAAGAAACTACTGCCTAATCCAAGGTGAGAAAGATTTTCTTCCAGAAGTTTCATGGTTCCAAGCTTCACATTTAAGGAGTGAGTTATTGTAAAAGGTGTGAGTGAGTGATTGAATTTCTACTTTTGGCAAATGGGTGTCCAATTACCATGGTGCCACTCTGCTGGAAAGACACCTTTCTTTTCATTGAACTGAATAGTTCTCATACCTCCATGGAAAATCAATGGGATGTATTGATGTGACTCTATTTCTGGACTCTGTTCTGTCCCGTTGATCTATGTGTCTGTCCTCTCACCAATTCCATGTCTTGATTATTTAACTTTATGGTGAATCTTGAAATCAGGCAGCAAAAGTCCTCCAGCTTTGTTCTATTTCAAAATTGTTTTGGTTACTTTAGTTTCTTTGCTTTTCCTCATAAATTGTAGAATAGGCTTGCTGATTAAATAGAAAAAGCCAGCAGGGAGGTCCAAGAGGGAGGGCACATATGTAGACTTATGGCTGATTCATGTTGATATATGGCAGAAACCAACACAATATTGTAAAGCAGTTATCCTCCAATTAAAAATAAATAAATTTAAAAAGGTCTATTGGGATTTGGATTCAGACTGCATTGCTCTATATACATCAGTTTAGGGAGAACTGACATCTGAACTTCATAGTCTTTCAACCCATAAATGTGGTCTTCACTGATTTAAGTCTTCTCTGATTTTTTTCATCAATGTTTTTCATTTTTCACCATTTGGATTTTGCTTTTTTTTTTTTTTAGATTTGTAGCTAAGTTAAGTACTTCATGTTTTTTTTTTTTTTGGCGGGGGGATGTTATTGTAATTTCCAATCGTTCATACAGAAATAAACAGATTTTTGTATAATGACCTTGTATCCTGCAATCTTACTGAACTCACTTATTCTGGCAGCATCTTTTAGATTACTTAGGGTTTTCTATACATACAATATTGTCTGTGAATGGAGTTTCATTTTACCCTTCCCACGTGTACACATTTTCTTTTCTTGCCTTACTGTCTAGGACCTCTGGGAGGATGCTGAATGGGAATGGTAAGATCAGACATCTTGGTTTTGGAGAAAAAGCACTGTCTTTTATCAGTGAAAATATGTTAAATGTAGGTTTTTTGTAGGTACCCACTATAAGAGTAAAGAAATTTCCTTCTATTCCTAGTCGGCTAGGAGTTTTTGAATGGTTGTTGAATTCCATCAAATCCTTTTTCTGCAGCTACTGAGATGATCATATGGTTTTTCTTTAGTCTGTTGATGTGGTCAGTTATAGGATTAATTTAAAAGTGCTGAATCAACTCTGCATTCTTGGGACAGAATCCACTTGGTCACCAGTGTAGAATCTATTTTATGTACTGCTGCATTTTATTTATGAATATTATGTTAAGGATTTTGGGTCCATGTTCATGAAGAATACTGGCTTGTAGATTTTTATTCTCTTAATGTCTTTGACTGGTTTTGGTAACAGAGTAATGCTGCCTCCATACAAGGAAATGGAAGTACAAGAAGTCTTGTTTGCTCTTATTTTTTTATAAAGCTCTCTTTGTAATTAAATGTTATATTTTAATCTGTCCTGAATTATGAAACAAACAATTGTTCTTTTTAAAAAATTCAAAGAGCTGGAAGTATATAATGTAAAAAGGACAGTCCCTTGCCCTGATTCCAGTCCTACCTTCTAGAAGTAATCGCATGAAGAGTCACCTTCCAAGCTTCCTCTGATGCTTACACAAATCTATGGAACCACAACATCTGTGCACATGTCTTGGACCATCGTGTTATTTGACTTACTCTATCAAGGACATCCCATTAAGGCCTCACACAGAGATGAAGCTCACTGACTAATGTCTATGTCTACTACACAGATGAATCATTTTTAACTGTCTCCTTACTAATATTTTCTTTTTTGTTTTCAAAATTTTGTTATTACAAATAATCTGTAACAGCATTTCTTGACAAAAGTTATTACATACCCGTGTACAGTAGTGGCTTTACGATCTGCTTCGCAGAGTGGGATTGCTGGTTTCTGTGCTGTGCTCACTTGTGTCTGACTCTGTGATGCCATGGACTGTAGCCCACCAGGTTCCTGTCCATGGAAATTTTCCAGACAAGAATACTGGAGAGGGTTGCCATTTCTTTCTTCAACTGCTGGTTTCTAGGGCCTACGCATTTATAGCTTGGATAGCTACTACTGAACTGCCCTATACCAAGCTAGTATTTCACCAGCCACCCATAGTGTGTGAGACTTTCTATTACCCTATACCCCCCGGTAATCCATCCTCTTGTTAGAAATCAATCTTTGAAATTTACCAACCTGAGAATGAAAAAAGAATTCATATTACTTTTATAATCAGAACAAATTTTAGTATGCCTCTACTTTTTAAGCACAAGACAGACCATTTTTAATATCCTGCCTAAAGTAAGATATGAACTCTGGAAACCAAACCAGAGAAGAGAGAGGGGGTGCCACCAATCAAAGGGGAACAGTCCAGAATGTAGTTCTTTTTGGTCACACAGACCTATAAGAAATCTGACTGTGAACTGATAAAAAGTCAGCAAAAATTGTCATTATAGTCATGCTTTGAGTATTCAATCCCACTAACCATTAGTTGCATGTGACTGTAAATATTGGGCATAATTTTATCTGGAGAAAATGTAGTTTCCTATGCTTACCTCTGAAGTGATTTAGAGTTTGGGGTTCTTCTGTCCTTTCTGAGGCACAACCCTAGCCTTGAGCTATCTTTAATTTGCATATGAAACAGGGTAACAAAAAAGTTCCTGATGCATTTTATTGCACAAACGTGTCATTCAATGATTAATTAAATTAATAAAAGAAGGCCCTTATGAATAACACCTGGAAAAAGTAATAAAATTTTTTTAAAAAGCAATGAGATTAAACATGTCCTCTTCTAAAGTTTGGAAAAGGTCTCTAATTAAAGCAAAAGAAAAATCACTTGAGTCCTAATCACCCTAAGTTGCCAACAGGGATTACAGACAAAACTCACTGTAACAACTTCATTTTCAACCGTAACACCTGGAGCTTGTCATTTCAAGCTACATCCAATGGGAGTTTGTTATCACAAACATGGCGAGTCAGAAAGAACATGCATGCAGCAACTGTTTCCCTGGCTCCTCTTGCGGGCTCCGCAGTAAAAGCTGACTTCATCCTGCGGGGACCCTTCTCCCCTCATTGCACTGCAGGGTCCACTTTGGGAGCCAGCATGATGCACCGGGACAGACCACTGGGCTCACAGCCTCTGTCTCCTCCAGGCTAGTGACACGCGGGACCCTCCCCAGCGGGAATTCTCAGACACACTCCCAGCTAGAACACATACAGAGGAGCACAAAGGCAGGGGAACTTGCTGAAAAAACAGGGAGGCACGGCTCAGTCCCAGAGCAGATGCTGGCTGTGGGTAGCACCTGAGTGAAACATGTAAACACATATGTAGGGGTCCCCACAAACGGCAGCCCTTGCCCAAGGAGCCTCCCTCCAAGGTCAGCTGATGTGTGCTCACAGAGGGCGCCTGAGTTCTAAGTACCCGATGCCTAGGAAAGGAAAGCAGATCCTTAGGGGAAAAGTCAAGTTTGTGTCTATGTTCAAGAAAAATGTGTTTTGGATTACCTATGTCACTTCTTCCCACAGGAAGAACTGAGAGAACAGGCACGCCCAGAGACTTCGAGAACAGCAGCTCAGTGTCCTACCAAGCAGCTTCTGTGACTTACAGTCATTGCAGTTTCAGTGAGATGGTAGACCAGCCACCTAGAGTCTGTGTCGCTTGACCACACTTGCCTGAAGCAGAAGACTGTATCATGGATTTGTTTGTTACTACTAGACTAGACTCACCAGTCTTAACTTCAAAGCAGACAGTATGCGCCACAGATCTAAGAGATGACTTACTACCCATAGCACCAGCAACAAACCATCTCCTGGGACAAATTCGTGTTTGCCCACTCCCTCCATCCTTAGCCAGAGAAGCCCGAGAGATCAGTGGGAGCAGGTGGACCCCCGTGTGGACAACACACTTGGTTGACTGTAACAGGCCTCAGTGATCTCCTGGGATCATTTCTTTAATGTATCTTTTCCCTGATATAAAGGTGTATGCTCAGTCGTTCAGTCATGTCCAACTCTTTGTGACCCCATGGACAGTAGCCTGTCAGGCTCTTCTGTCCAAGGAATTTTCCAGGCAAGAATACTGGAGTGGGTTGCTATTTCCAGCTCCAGACTATAAAGGTACTGTGTGCTAAGTGTGGAAACTCTGGTCATCTCGTGGCCAGTTTATGTCTTGTTTCCTTTCCCCTTTTAAGGAAATTTTGTTATGAGCATTTTCTTAAGTTACTAATTTCAAAGCTTTATTTTTCAGTAGCTCCAGTAGTAGTATATCAAGTACTTCAACCTTCTTTAACTATTCTCCTCCTGCTGGACATTTACATGGATTTCTAGTTTTTGCTACTGAGAGACTGCTTTTCCTTTATCACCTGCCTCAGGCACTGACAACCATTATTCTGTGTTGTAATTGGCAAAAGCCAGTATCACTACAGAGAAACAGGAAAATAGGAGAAAAGCTGTAATACAGTCCAAACACTCTTCCTGGACATTTCTTGGATATATAGCTTGATACACAAGTAAGAATAAGCTGCAATTTTCAATTTTCCATTATCTATGAGGGGAAAGGAAGGTAAGAACGTGCTTTAGACCATCAAAGTCTAAAATGAGCCCCTGCAGTGCTCCCTGTAAAAAGATGGGCACCAAGATTCTGTTTTGACGGTACCACCCTGTCCCACCCTGGCACCCTGAATGTGTGGCCCAAGTCTGCAGCGAAAGGGCATGTCATATCATCAAACTGGGAAGGCAGTGTCCTGGAATAAGTCAGATTAGCCCTAGCTAGCTAGCTCAGTCTGACAGTCCCTGAAGCCGGGAGCGGCTTAAGCCTGGGGAGCTCCTGGGTGACTCTGCCAATCAAGACAAAATGACACATTTTATACTGGCAAGCTCAGAAAAGCAGGTAGGTGAAGTCAGTTTCTTTTGCTGTTTTTTTGACAGTTAATTCCAGCTTCCATGACAGCAATCTGGTGTCCCCTTAACAGCCATGCTTGGTGGAACAGGAGGCCAGTGGGCACAACAGAGCCCTGTGCAGCCCTGTGCCTGCCCCACTCCACTGCTTAGGGCCAGGCCTGCACAATGGCATGTGGGCTGGTGGGAGTCACGGCCCCTGAGGGTCACAGTGAGCAAGCCAGTGGGGATCAGACCTTGAGCTCAGAGCAGAAGGGTTCAGACACCCAGGCCTGAGGCCGGGGCTTTGGAGGCCCGTGCTCGCTTTTGAGGAGACGAGGGCAGTGCTGGTTGGGGAATTTTGGCTTTAAACCCTGAGAGCTGCCGACGCACGGCTACCTTCATGACAGGCTGGGCAAAGTACCGCGCACTCCAGTCGCAGAACCCTGTCTGCATCGTGGCTGAGATGAAACTTTTGTGTCCGGCAGTATCATCTGGGTCGTCGGTGGTCTTTGGGGCGTTTGGAAAAGAGGAGAGGAGAAGACAGAAACAGAGTTAGTCATGTAACCCCAACCCTCTCTGTGAGCTTGAGACAGTGAGCTTGAGACAGTCCCTCTCTGGAGACCAAGGCATAGGTGTCAGAAGCCAGGTTTCTGAGGACAGTATCTCTATGGTCCTCTCACTTCTGTGTCCTGGTGACCAAGGAACCCTGACTGTCAAAACAGGGCTCTGAGTTTGTGCAAAGAGGCGGAGTGTCCCCCGGAAATGGCCAAGGTAGGCTGGGCTACAGAGCCTGACACTGGTCCTCAGCACTGGGTCTTAGCAGCCCCACACGGGGCCTCTGCTGCCTGGTCCCTGGGCTGTCGCTCCCACTGGGCCAGTCATACACGCAGGACCTTGGCCTGCCCTGTGGCTCCTCGACAAGGGAGCAGCAGAGCTCAGGCCATCTGGGACTTCTAAACATTAAAACTTAAAACACTTGGTCTGTGGTGGGGTGGTGGGTCAGTTTGTTCCCTGTTGTAGAACCAATGTGGGCTGGGCTGGCGGGGCAGGGATTGGCCTCACTGCACATGACAGGGCAGGAGAAGTGCCTCAGAGAGGAGTCTCTGCTACCCAGAGAGATGGGGTCAGCAATAAGGTCTTACCTCCTGCCTGCCAGGGGGAACTGCAGCGCTGCTAGGCCAGGACTCACGGATTGTGGGCCAGCCAGTCCTGTCTGGCTGACCCAGGCAGAGTCCAGCTGGGAGGCTAAACCTGACAAAGGCGCCTGTGGCCATTTTTGCCCCTTGGCCACTGAGGCAAGGGGAGCAGGTGGCTCCGAAGCCAGGTGGGTGGGGCTAGCAGCAGGTGTGGATACCTGTCCCCCCCCCAACACCTGCTCCAGCTCGAAAGTCAGCCTGCAGGCTGCTGTGACCTTCCTATTAAAATCGCTGGTCACTGGTGAGCTGAGATGCATCCTTGGTGTATCCAGAATGCCCGCTCTATATTGTGTCTGCTTGGCCGAGACGGCAGCAAGCAGTATCGACAAGATACAAGGCCCCAGCTTCCGAGTCCACCCTAGTATGTTTTCTCGCAACCCGGACAAACAAAGGTGCCAATTCCTCCCTCTCCTGAATAGCCTTGTTTAACTTAGCTGCAGAGACCACACCCACCCATGGGGTGTAACTGAATGTTGATGGAAGTTAGTGTTTAGAGCCACATCTGTACCTGGTCTGGGCCCTTGTCGAACATCTTCCGCGTCCGGGGGAACTGGTGGGAGTGGGGCGTGTACTGCACCCCCACAGGGCCTGTGGCGCCGGGCCGGCCTGGAGGCAGGTCTCGGCTGACGGGCTGCTTGGCCACATCGTTGGTCAGGCTGGAGCTGCTTGTGCTGGATGTTGGAGGGGAGCCTCTGCAGTTGGGGAAGAAGAAACTGCATTTTATCCAGAGCCCATTCCTTTGACACCAAACCCCAAGCAACCTCCACTGGTCCCACTCACCCCCAGATCCTGGGAATGGGCTGAGGGTCATCAGCTTGGAACAGCCTCAATATCCTGACTTGATGTGACTTCTAAACCTGAACTGCTGTTGCTGAATTAATAACCCTTTCCAGTTTCTAAGAACCATTCTAAGAACAGGTTCTAAGAACCATCCTCCCCTGAAAACCAGTGCAGCCAGAGGCAAGCTTGGTCAGGGCTGTGAATCAGCCCTAGGAGGGTGCAGGGCACATGTGCTCCCCTAGGATCCAGTGCACAGCCCTGTGAACACTGGTTACGAGGAGGGTTCCAACCTGCTGGTCACTTGTTGGAAGACATGGACCCTCTCTGATAAAATCCTGAATGAAGTCAGGTTCAGTTCAGCTTTTGCTGAACAGTTGTGTAGATGAAGGTAGGAAAGGATTCTATGGGGCTCAGATAAGTGAGAGAGAACCTGCAGACTTGGAGGGGTGGGGGAGGCTGTGTCGGGAACCTCCCCAGACCCTGGGGGCCGGGCTGCCCACCACTCACCCCGCCTGGTGGATGTGGATGCCCTTGTTGGTAGGGCTGGCGGGCGCCGACTGCGTGAGGGAGGAGGTGGTGAGGATGCGCTGAGGCCGGGCATTCACTGTGGCCTGAAGGAGCAAAAGGACAAGTGAGGGGGGTGGTCACCGTGACGACCTGAGGCTACAAGACAAGCAGAGGTTGGTGGCTGCTTTTGAGTGGCTTCAAAGTCACAGAAAAGGGCTTTTGGCTGAGGAAATCTCACAGGAATGGAAGGTCCTACTTGAAAATTTCCCTCGAAATGCCACCCTGAAGGTAAAGTGATACTCTGTAGCTCTTCTGGAAGGTATTCACCTGCTCCAGTGAGGCTCCAGGGATGCATCTCCCCCACGCCCATGTGCCAAACACGTGAGAAAACTGCGTCATGACTAATGAGGGCTGGGCATGCCCAGGTGCCCACTGGGGCAGGAGATCCCCTGGAAGGAGCAGCTTTCTGGGCAGAGCTGGCGCTCCGGAAGGAGCCTGCCCAGGCTTAGCCTCACTGTTCTGCATTTCAGAGCAGGCTCAAAACAACCCCCTGGGGGCAGCACTTTGTGAATAGAGATGAGACCCAGCTCTGTGCCCTCTCTCCCATGATCACGTGCTCCAGGAGAACCCTGGACTGGCTACTCACGGAGGACCCTCCCATTCCGAATCATTCTCTTGGCAGTGATGAAGGCCATACCTATGTTCAGCTCACAGGCAGAAAGTTATAGAAAACAAAACCACCAACATACTATCAATGTTTTCCAGATAAGCCTTCACTTTGAAATGAAAACAGCTAGAACTGGATCATAACCAGCCTATTAAAAGGCTGTTTTTTTGTTTTCTGAATTATAAAAGTTGTATTGTTCATGTTTGTTTTGCTCTGGTATTTACATTATTTGACCTACACACACACACACACACACACCCAACAAAGCCTGAGAGCCAAACAATTCCTTAAGAGGTCTAAAAGGAGAAAAGAAATTTAAGCTAAGAAACTAGGTGCCTCCTCAAAATTTCCAGGAAATCAGTGGGAGGTGATGGAGAAAGACTCTGGATTGAAATACAGACTTTAGCAGAATCCACGACCTTTCAAAGGCTCCCCAAGCCCAGAGGATCTGCTGTTGCCTGAGCTGCAGCCCACGGAGCCATCTCCCCAGGGGCCCCCATCCTGAAGGCCCCCATCCAAGGAGGCTCCAAAGGAGAGAAGGTGTGGGCTGGGGGTGACTGACTCAGCCTGCCCGCTCTTTCCAGGGGCGGAGGCGGCACAACCCTGGCTTGTTCTCTCTCGGCCTTGAGGGCAAAGAAGACAGCCGTGTTTCTTCAGTGCACTTCACACTGATGGCTGCCACACAGAGCTCTAGTTTTGCATCTGTTCTAGAAATCCTGAGAGGTGGGTGTGCCACTGGCTGGGGAAGCCCTGTGACTGGTGATCGACTGTAGGGTTTCAGGCTTAGATGATGCTTCTTCGCCTAACATTTCTTATTTGTGCAGCAAACATCCATGGCTGCAGAGCTGCAGCGGGGAGCCTGAGCAGACAGTGGTCATGCAGACCCACCTGTCTGTGGGACTGGTGTGGACAGAGGCTGCTCAGGGAGCAGGTGTGGGAGATACCCTCCAGAGAGGCCCCTTTCTGGGCTGGTCGCAGTTGCTGTTTCACAGAGAGCATACCGTCAGGAAAGGGTAACACAGGTGTGCCTGCTGGGTGTCAGGTTTGGGCTGTTATGAAGGAGGATGGCGCGTGGGTCTGAGACCTCAGGATCCTGCTGGGAGCATCACTGACCGTGAGCACACTTGCCCATGGCTCTCAGGGTGTCGAGATGCCCTGCCATTTTCCCCTCCATGATGCTGCACTGGAGTCCCTGGACCAGCAGATGGGCTTGATGAAGGCCCGAGGCAAGTGCTGAGTCCAGAAGCGGAAGGGCAGTGGCGGGACATGGTCACAGCTACAGGCCAACTCTTCAGAGGGCAGCAGGCATCTTGTTAACAGTCAGAACCTAGCTCAGATGTATCCTCTCAGCCCAGTGCACACAGAAACGATTTGCAGGGCCACACACACATGTGCACACGCCAGCCCCACCTGCGCTCCCTGCCTCCCTGCCCCCCTGCCGTTAACGGGGGCGGTCTCTGTCATGGGAGCCTGGGCCACAGTAAGACGCCTGCTTTGTGTCCAGCTCTGAGCACTTTCTTACTCTGCAGATCTTCTCCCAGAAACATGTTGCCTCATAAGAACTCGGGAAAGTCTAATTCAGGGCAAACACCCTGCAGAGACAAGGGTGATGAGGATAGGAGTTTCCTAACTGGATCCTGACACAGTCAGGCTTCAGGACACCAAAGGAGGCTTTTGGCTGCTCTCTCTTGGGGGAGGGAGTGTTTCAGAGAAGTCCCTGTTAACTGCACACCAAGGATCTGGATTCGTGCGTGAGGAATGACTCCTCCAAGGATGGTTCACAGTTAATTCTGGGCTAACTCGAGGCAGAGGACCTGGAAGCCAGAGCACTGAGAATAGACATCTATGAAATGCACGACTCTATTTATCTAGAAAGGAATTTTTCTGTGAACCAAACTTCCTAGGTAAATAACGTAAACTTTCTTTTTGGACTCTAAGTCCCAGGTAGAATTCACTTCAATTAACGGTGGTGACTATAATGAATTGGCTGGTAGTTGGCAGAGCCCCACTCCTGGGGGCCTGGGCTCCCTCAATCCTCAGCCTCATAGGAGGAGAACTAGCATCAGTGAGGTCAGGACTGGGCATGGTGGGGAGTCTTCATTTTCACAGAGGCCCACTTGAGTCCCACTGTGCCTTTTGCTGGGACTGCCTTCCTTTCCTCTATTTCCTTCCTCAAGACTGTACTTCCTCCCTCTCTTGGGCACAGACCCTAATATGCTGTAACAAACATGTATTTTAGAAAAGTTTAATTTTGAATCAATCCTATTCTTGGTTGAAAAAGGAGATGATTGGACTATTTCTCAGTTTTGTATTATAGAGCGAAAAAACTTAATTCACTGGCCTCTTTTCTACAGACATGGAGAAGACTCCCCACTCCCAGGATGGGACAGCATTCAGGTGTCTCTGTGACTAGTCATGCAGTAGGATGATGAAGAAAGTGGGCGAGGGGCTCACTGGGGTCAAGGGGAGGTCCAGGTGAAATAAACCACCGAGTGAGCCTGAGAGGGCCAACAGTAATGCCCAGCACTTTTGCATGAGGGTGGCAGTGCCCACAGGCAGGAAGTGCAGTGAACACTGTGGACCTGGGGGTCTCTGCTTCCAGAGAGAGCCACACGTGTGACCACAGGCCCAGGATAAACCTAGGATGTGCTCCTGCAATATCCTCACTGCTCCTTCAAGAAGATGAGCTTGGTTGCTACAGCAGTTTAAAACTGGGTACATGACAAGGCTGTGTTATTACTACTTGTGATGCCACCAGGAGCTGAAATAGCAGCCACAGACAAGGAAAGGAAAAGAGAGAACTTCACCAGTGAAGAAATATGTTGGTGAAGGAATCGGACACCAAACAAATATGGTGTCAGCAGGAGGCCAGGTGCTGCAGGAGGTTGGGCTAAGTGGGAGGCTAACCCCAGTGAGGTGGCAGCAAATGGACGGCGTGATAACCAGTTTAGAAAAAATAATGGATCAGGAGTGAAGCTGCAAGTAACATTATGAGCCACTTGTGCTCAGGTAGCTGGCAGCCTGTGGACGACCCCTGGATAGTGATTAGGGTCGGATGAGGACGGAGACACAGCAAGTAAACTGTGACAAGGGATGACAGTTCCCTGTACTATTCTTGCAACTTGTCTGTAAGCCTAAAATTTAATCAGAAAGTTATAAAAATCTTCAAAAATGCTATAATGAGTGACTTCTTTCTGGCATTCATTATTGCTGCATCCTATCATTCTATTCATGAAAAGACTGTGCTGTGCACTGTGCTAAGTTGCTTCAGTCATGTCTGACCCTTTGCGACTGTATGGACCATGGCCTGCCAGGCTCCTCTTTCCATGGGATTCTCCAGGCAAGAATATTGGAGTGGGTTGCCATGCCCAGCTGGGAAAAAATAAATAGCTGTTTTCGGACACTTGGTACTGCAGGCTTGTGGTCTCTGAGAGAAGGGAACTCATTGCCCAGCTCCTGGCCTGCAGGCAGTTCTTGCAGACCTGGCTGTGGTGGGGGAAGGGCACCCAGATAGCCTGGCAGTGCGGCAAGCAGAGGGGACAGACAGGAGCAGCATGGAAGCTGGGGTGGATGGAATCTGCAGGGCAGAGAGGAGAGGGCTTCCAGGGTCTATAGGGTAGGCTCCTTGAATCTGCGATTACTTTTCGCTTGAGGGTGGGGTGAAAATCCATAAGGGTGGGGAAAGAACCACTGAAAAGTCAAATAATTCCCAGAGCTCACAAGAACAATTGGGAGAGTTTACAGTCCCTAAAGAAGAAAGGACTAAAATCAATGACTTAAGCTTCCATCGTAAGAAACTAGAATCAGAAAAGAAAATTGAACAGGGTAAGCAGAAAAAATGAAGCGATAAAGCTAAAAGCTGGTATCAATACAATGGAGAATGAAAAACAACAGAGAAACACAGCTGACCCTCAGACAGCATGGATTTGAACTGCACAGGTCCACTTAAACACATGTGTTTTTCAATAAACACCCACTGTGGTAGTATACAATCCAGGGATGCGGAGGTGTGGATAAGACAGGCTGCAGGGGGTCAGGGCTGGTGCTTCTAACCCCTGTGTTTGTGCAGGAGTCAACTGTACTAATGAAACCAAAAGCTGGTTCTTGGAAGAGTTTCCTTGCATCAGAACGGTCATGAATAAGGGAAGTCGTAGGATACCGGTGCTGGGAATGGGAGAGGGCGTCGCTACAGGGCACACGGACGTCCCACCTGATGTGGGCAAGCAGAAGCAGTGACACGTGCCTCAGCACAAGCTACGTGCACATGGAGTTCGTGAACCTCTGGATTCAAAACGCTTGTTCGAAGTTTCTAAACCATGGTGGAGACCTGAACGTGCCTGGAGTTCTCTGCATGAATATTCATAACTGAAAACCAAGGTCTTGAGAGCTTTGTGAAGACCGCCCTTCACACGTACCTTGTAGGCAATGCTGTTGAGCACTTTCATAGCCAAGTCAGAAACATCTGGATAGGGGTCTGCAGCCAGATGCAGCAAGACTCTCCAAATTTGAGTGTAAACACTATTGAATGAAACTCCTGGGAAAGAGAAACAGGAGCTGTTAATAACAAGGAGTTGCCACTGTGTGCTTGGGAGAGGGGGGTGGAGGCGGGGCAGCCCTTTTGGGATAGCTCCCTCTTCTGATGACCTAAGCATGCACTGGGGGTGGACACTTAAACAAGCTGGGATTATGGGAAGTTCTGGTTTTGTTATCTGCTAAGGAGCCCGAGATTCAGAAATTCCAGGTGGTGAACAGGCTTGATCACACAGTTTCACCTCTGGCGGCTAGACTTTCTGAAAGGAGAAGTTAGAAAGGGGCAGGACTTCCTTGCAGGCCTGGATGAGGAAGAAAGCCACATCCCACTGCATCCTTTTTACACGGAGGAAGCTGGACAATTGGTTTGTTGAAAAGAAAGTGCCTGTTCAACAACAGGGAGTAAAACAGGATTTCAAACAAGCTGTGATCACATGTCATCTGACCGGCTAGCCCCTGGTTAGGAAGTCCCTCTAGTTATGAAGAATTTAAATACAAGAAGGGCCATGGGAGGACAGTGTTTCTTGATGGGACACCACTGTTCAACGGGAATGAATTTTATACGACATTCAAATCACAGAAGAGAGACGGGAAATGAAGGTTCAGAGTAAAGGTCAGTTTCTCTTGTGTGCCCCATGTCCATGCTTATGGATAAGTCCTGGCTTGCTGCGCCCGACACCTCGTTCGTAACGCAAGGCGGCATGGCCCCGGCTGCCTTTCCACAGCGACTGTGGTTCCTGTTTGCAGCGTGATGGAGCTGGAGGAGGCTGACCTCTCACTCGTGTGTGCAAGTGGCCTTGCTCCTCAGGTGACTGCTACAGACAAAATACCTTCCAGGGAGCATTTACAAAAACTCCCATCACCTTATCCTTCCACCCTCATTGTGGGAAAAGGTGCCGACAGCTGCCACGGCCTCTGAATGATTCCATAGGAGCACAGCTGCCTGCACAGGCTGACCTCCGACAGGCTGGGCCTGGGAGGTCTCTCCCACCACTCCGGCCACAGGACTTCACACTTGCTCTGCGCACGGTCCCGATTCACAACGCCAGGGGGAGCGAGGTGGAGCTCGTTCATGGACATGGCTCACTCAGTCAGGAGAAGCGGTCCATGGATGGGACGTTCCTACAAAGACCCCTCACGCTCAGCACAGCCACTGGGCAGACCTCTCTTCTGTTGTTTCTGAGCTCAGACTGACCAGGGCAGTAGCTTCCCTGTGTGACAGAGGCTGTGAAGGGCACAGTAAATGTCTGCTTGACTACAGATGACAGACATGTGGTAATAGGGAGACCAGGAAAGGAAGGGAACAGTGGGGGCCAAGGGGCCCATGAGAACCTCAATCAAGGAGCCTCTGGCATGAACATGCAGAAGGAGTACAGGGTGGCACTGTGTACTGAGAAAGGGGTACCGTTTACTTTATAAAATGTTTTTATTACTATCGTTGACTCTCTTGCAGAGGATTTCGACTTTGACAGCTCTCTGTTTTTGATTCAATTTGTTGTTTGTTCAGTTGCTAAGTCATGTCCGACTCCTTGCGACCCCATGGACTGCAGCATTCCAGGCTCCCCGTCCTTCACTATCTCCCGGAGTTTGCTCAGATTCATGTCCAATAGTGAATAACAAAAAATCTAATTTTTGTCACTGTCTTTGACCACAGTGAATGGTATACGATTCACTAGCAAAAACAGAACAGGAGCCTGGAATTGCCACCCCCTCGTCACTGGTCTCCTGGCGCTGACCACCCCATCTCAGCCTCTCTGTTTTGTGAACTGTCCTGGTTGTACACCTGCTGTCCCTAATGGGAAAGTTCTGAGTTTGTGCAGCACAGAGCTCGGACCCCCCGAGTGTAGCCCCTTGGGGGATGGGGGAGTGGGGTGGGTGCTGCTGGGCTGAGCGAACTCAGACAGGGCGCAGTGTCTGGCATTCACCAAATTCCCCATGAGTGCTGAGAGCCTATTTTCAAGTCTAGACTAAAAGTAATAAAAGATCATAACTAATGGTTTTACGATTTATTTTTCAGAGCAATGGTCACAACTTTCTAAATGGCACTGGTATAGGAAAATTTGCTCACAGCTTTGTGGCCAACTCTGGGTCCCAGAGTCCCTGGGGGTGGGCAGGGCAGCTTGGAGAAGGAAGGTGGAACCTCTTGGAGGCAGGAGCTGTCACTTGTGACCTGTTGCCTGGGTCTTAGGGGTCACCGACCCTGACTTTCTATCGCAGGACTGGGCTGGGTGCCTCCCTGGGAATCAGCCCCCGGATCTGGAGGTTCTGCATTTTCCCTCTTCATAACCCTGACTGAGCCCCTCTGGGAGGATCCTGCCCACCTCTTTTGCTTACTGGACGGAGCCCTGGGTAGACTGGGCAATGCATCTATACAACCCTTTCAGAAGACTCCCCCGACCCTGTCTCACCTGGAGGACAAGGTGAGACACAAGCATGAGGCCTTCCCTCCCCCACTCTGGACATCAGAATGGGGTAAGGCTCAGAGAGGGAGAGACAGAGGGAGGGAGAGAGGGACAGAAGGGCAACGGGTGGACAGGTGAGGGAGAGCAGGGCAGGTGATGAAGGGAGGAGAGGCTGCCAGCCACACAGGAGAGCAAGAAATAGCAGCTTTACCAAACCTGTTGATTAAGACAGCAATGTCATAGCCTGATGTGATGTTGCGGGTTAAGTGTGTAACATGAAGGCACTTGATGGGTCAGGGACCTCCTGAGACGCCACAGAAAGTCAGGGTAGAGCGGAATGGGCGACACTGCTGTATGGAAAGGTGGGTGCGGGAGGGGAGTAGAGACAGAGGTGCCCAGGCCCCACTCAGGGGCCAGCGGCTGGTCTGGGTGGTGCGTGCAGTGGCGGAGGCTATGAAGAAGGCCAGGCAGCTCTCAGTAGGGAGGACCTGAGTGCTGGCCACAGCTTGGACTTTATAGGAAATGAGTTTCTGTGATGGTGTCAGCTGGATGGCAGTCTGTGCAGAGCTGATGTTGGTGGTGGTGGGGGGGTCTGCTCTGCAGGGGTGGTGGGGAGTGAAAAGGCAATGCCTAGTCCTGGGGTGGGGGGCCCAGAAATGGAAAGAACTGACTGGGGACACACGCGGAGGTAGGGCTAAATGGCTGAGTGGGTGAGAAACACACAGAGGGAGACACCAAAGGTTTCAGACGGTGGTGACACAGAGCCAGGTCCCAGTGCAGATTCACAGATGTTGGGCAGACACGCTCAGGCATGTAGAGACACGTGCGATCAGCCTTTGCTGCGGTGGGGGGACAGCACTTCCCTCGGCAGGTGAGACCTCCAGTGCTCTGGAGACAGTCGGGGGAAGGGGGAGCCTGGGAGGGGCCAGTTTTCTGGGAGAAGATGGGAATAAATGGGTGTCTTAGGTTGCCATGGTTTTGAGAACCTCTTTTCCAATATTCAGTCAAAGAGGTTAAAGAGATTGCTAAAGAGATTGTTCTTTGGTTGAAATGAAAGAAAAAAATTGGCTTTAAACAGGTGAATGCTACCAGTAATGGGATTCTGTGTAGGTTATTAATTTTAAACACTTATGTAAGCACTGCGTTACCAGGTGGACGCCCGCTCTGGCCCACAGTCACTTTGTCTCCTTAGCGCTCCTTCCAGCTCCAGCTCATTGTGAAACTTGCCCACTGAAGTTTTCAAAGATCTGAACCATATACAGATAAAATTCGGTTTTCTCCAGTTTTAAAAAACATTTAGGAATCTGGTTTTGTATGGAGGAAGGCATCAGTGACAAGGCTCTCAAGTCCCTGGAGGACACGGAATGTGGCTGGGGTGGGAGGGGTGGGCTGTGCCCCACGAGCTCATGTGGCCTCAAATGAAACACTGCTGCTTTACCCCCAAGCTAGCACCAAGGACAAAAGGATCCCCCTTTCCGGGCTGTACTGCAGTGGGCGGGGTGGTGGTAGCAACAAGCTCTGGACCCTACAGTCATCTAGACTCTTACGGGCCCCAGGGAGATGCATCTTGTGGATTAGTCTTGAGGGCTTTCTAGAGCTAGCAGAGGACCGATCTCGTGGCTTCTGATGGCAAGCACATTTGGACTGCCCTGCCCCTTCAGATCACGACACTGGTGAGTCAGAAACATCAAACACTGTCATGTGATGCCAAGAGGCAGAGGGAGTATCATGGAAACAAGTAAACCACCAAGAATTGAACATTAATGAAAACAGTACCAACCAAATAGGAGGGTAATTAATATTGTAAGTGACTGCAGAAGTGGGAGCAGGGGAGGCTAATGAACAAGTGAGCTCAACCTCACGGTAATCGAGGGACATGCAAGTCAACACCACAAGGAGTCTGTTTGTCCCCATCAGGTGGGGAGGCCTGACTGGACCAGGTGTATGTTGGGGGGGCACAGGAGCTTGTCCTCCTTAGAACGGAACCCTCTGCGGTCCATCTCCTTCTGTGTGGAGCCAGACCCCACGTGTGTCACAGTGCAGGGTGCCTGCTGCAGCCCATGCCTGTGCACATTATGGGTACTTACTGTACACCTGGCATGGGATGTGGGGGTTGGGGCTATGGCAGGTGACAAAGTTCCTTCACTTGTGGCTCTGACATCCCTGGTCAGAGACAGAACCAGACAGAATAAATGGAAACATACATCGTTAAACTGCTGGGGAAAAGTTCTCAGGAGGAAAGCAGAGAGATGGAGAGAGATGCTGAGCACCTGCAGAAGGCGATTGTGGGTTGGGGTTGGGGGAGCCTGGAAGGCTTCTTTTAAGGTGACACTGGAGCAGGACTGTGACTGGACTGAGGAGCAGCCCGTGAGGTAGCTGGAGGCAAAGCTCACCGGCCAAGGGGAGGAGCCCAGGGGCCAAGGAGCTCAGCATTGCTGAGTGCAGCGGGGAGGGCAGGAGGCGGAGCTGGGGCCAAATCCTGAGTCTGCTTTTTAAAAAAGAAGGAAAGAAGGAAAAGTCAAGGCAAGGTCACTGTCCACCAACAGGAGAATGGACAAGCGAGTTGCAGCAGATCATGAAAGGGAGCAAACGAGACTCAGGTGAGCAGCATGGACACACAGCCACCAGCCGAGTGAGGACAGGGGATGTGCAGCACCACACACGATGTGTAAACCCGGGGAAAGGGCGGGAGTTCGTGGGAACCTTGCACGGGGAATGGGGAGGGGCTCTGGGCTCTTTAACTTCGTCTATAACTCCTTAAGTTGGGAACAAAGCACACATGTGGGGGTGTGACACATTGGTCCAAGTCTTTATGGTTGGTTATGCAGTGAGGATACATGGTAACTTCCCATTTCTCAGTGAGCGTAGCAGCAGAACCAGGGGGTCCCCACTCAAGGCAGAACACAAGACCTCTCTGAGCCTTGGCTCAAATGTCAATGTCCAGGCAGTCAAGTAGGAAACTGCTGGGCTGACTGAAGGTGAAAGCACAGAGCAGGGGTCCTTGGTTGGTGGTGGGGAAGGTCTGGCCAGGGAACTTGAGTAGGGAAGGGCTGTCTGTGCCCTTGGAGCAGGGCTCTGACCTTGGACCTCAAACATGCCTCCTCTGAGGGGCCCTGGGCGCCATCAGAGGCCACACCACCTATCAGATACTGGGAGCCTCCCCGCTCAGGCCACGACACCCCAAACGTCTCCTGAGGGCAGAACCAACCTGCTCTGCAGGCGTGGGAGTCCTGTGGCCTGTCCAAGGACAAGGCTGGCTCCCCGGACGGCTTGGGTCAGACCAGCATCCAAGGGTGACGTTCCTGCCGTCACAGCAAGACGATCCTCATTTCCTCCTCCCACTGAGCATGTCTCAGCACTGCCCACCCAGGCGGGAACCTGTGGGTGCCCAGGGGACCGGTGGAGAAGGGGAGGCTGGACTCACCGATGAGGGAGTTGAGGGAGGAGTAGGAGCTGACACGGCGCATCTTGTCGATGGTTTCAAAGGACAGGATGTACTCCTCGTTCTCGGGGCTGCCCAGGGTGCTGCTGGCGCTGCTGCTGGTGCTCAGGTTCCCAGGGGAGAAGGCCACCGAGCCACCGGCTGGCAGGGCACCGCCGTGAGAGGGGGCAGTTAGCACACACCCACTCCATCTCCTGGCTTGCAGGAGGGGCTGGGCTTCCGGACACAGGGCTTGGGGAGGGTGCTGGGGGCTTAGGACTGGGCATGCCCAGTGGGGCTGCAGGACAATCACTGGCTACCCTCAGCGTTGAACCAGGACTTCTGCTCACGTCCAGGTAGGCAGGAGGGGGTGGGGGTCCGTCTAACAAAAGGTCCCAGAAGATGACCCACGACCACCCTACTTGAGCACCCAGCCTCTGGGCTCTTACTTTCTTCCGTCAGGCTCAGGTTTTGCAAAGACTTGTTTAAGTTTCTAGCCGTGGTAACGGCGCGGATATTCCCGTAGGAGCTCACGGAACGCAGTCTGGGGGTGCAGGGGCTGTCCCGCACGGGAGTCAGACTCCCACCCTCTGGGAGGAGATAAGGAGAGAGAGGGTGAATGAATGGAGGGCTCAGGCCGGAGGCGGCTAGACAGCAGGTGACAGTGGCTTCTTTCTGGATGATGTGACTCTACAGCAGGGCCCTTCAGCTCAAGAGGGTCTCTGCAACATGTGTGTTGGGGTCAGCTGGACAAGATCGTGACCACAGTGAGGGGAACGGGAGCAGATGACCCTGAGCCGTGCTTGGCATTCTGTAAGAGTTCAGCTAGAGAGGCCCCCACACAGTGGTCTCCCCCAGACCCCCACCAGGTGCTCTGGGACCTGCCTGTGGCTGCTGCCCCCACACCAAACAGAGCCAGAGTTGGGGCGGGCTGGGACAGCTGTCTGCTGGCTTGGCCTCCCCTGGACCGCCCCTCCCCAGGGCATGCAGGCCGTTCCCTTCCCTGATGTACTAAATGCAGCCATGCTCACATGGCTGATCACAAGGCCTCTTTCCTGCAGAGATGGCTGTGCTGTGGCTTGTGCTCTGAGGCAGCCCAAGATGAAGAAATATAAAGTCAGTAAATGTGAGATGGGGAGCTGCCTAACGCAACACTGTCGTGCGACCTGTGACAAGAAGAAAGTGCGACCTCCAGTCCCTGCGGCAGCACCTCCTACCCTTCGAGGTTTCTGTGACTTGATTTCCAAAAAAAGTAACAAGGAAAGAAACCAGGGGGTCAAGGAGGCCCTCTTTCTTGCCCTTTCTAGTCTTATGAGAAGACAAGAACTGCAGATATCTGTGTGGCCAGGACTTGACACGTGGGCTCAAGACCCCACAGAACGAGGGGCCTGCTGACAGCTCAGACCGGGGTCCCTGGGCCAGCGAGTTGCATAGCCTCCACCTCAGCACTGTACCTGCGGTGGTCCTACCTGTGGTGGCTGGAGAGGGCAGCGGGTAGTTCTTCTCCTCTTCCATGAACTGCAGGGCCACGGTGCAGAAATTACTTTCATACTGAACGACAAGGTGACTCAGAGCCACCACCAGCTCCTGCCGGGAGGAGAAGAGACAGCGACACTGACTTGGGGCGGGGAGAGAATTCAGCAGTGAGACGTGCATGCTGGCACTGAGCACTCGAGCCACCACGGAGAAAAGGCGGGGGTGGGGTGGCGGACAGACAGCACTTGGTGCTGAGACAGGGGCTGGCCCCTCAATACAGCACCCTCGGGTGTCTGGTGTGGGCAGAAACCTCTGAACAAGCAGTGAGGTGAAGATGAGGGCCTCTGAGGGACGCCCTGGACACCTGGAGGAGAGACTGCTGACCGCTGGGTGTGAGCGGCAGGACAGGGGGAAGAAACCCCAGAGTGGGACAGGGAAGAGCCCTTAGGGCCTCCTATGGTCGCCACCACGGAGAGCTCTGGGCATTAAAGCAGGACGCACTGGTTTCCAGTCCCCAAAAGGCAACAGGAAAGTTCTCCATGACTTCAGGCCCAGATGCCTCAGTCCAAGGGAAGGACACACCTGATCTCTTTTGGGACCCGATGACCTGGAGATCCTAAAAATCACGGGAAATAAACCTGGATGTAGGTTTGTACTACTTTTGCTACCACTATTCAAATGGTTCCCACAACTTTATTTTACTTTTTAGAAAAATACTTAGCAGATGGCCAAAGTCTGAGAGCCCCTTATTGTTCTGTGAATCCCTCAGATACCCAGGGCCAGGAGAGCTGTGCTGAGGTGTCAACAAGCTAGGCAGACCCCCCCGCTTCTCTCCTACCTCACCCTTACATACTCCTTGGCCTCCCCGGCGTGTGTGTGGGTTTTACTCCCAAACCCACCTCTCTGATCCTGTCTCTGAGACCCAGGCTGGTCCTTCCAACTGCTGACCTGCATGTCCACCGAGCACTCTAAAAACCCAACTTGACCTGCCCAGGGCCTGCCACCCACCCCTTTCCATTCAGCCCCTGCCAGGGACGCTTGGCTTGTGCCCTCTGGTGGCTTCAGTGAGACCCTTGAATCATCCTGACCCATGTCTCTCTCTGCCGATCCTGCCACCCAACCAGCCTGTCCCTGAGTCTAACAGTGCTGGGTAACAGGCTGTTGAGGGGTTGCCCACCGGCCCCTCCCAGTGAAGAGGCAGCCTGCCCACATATGTGCTCGCTCGTGTCTGACTCTTTGCGACCCCACAGACTGTAGCCCACCAGGCTCCCTTGTTCATGGAATTTTCCAGGCAAGAATACAGGCCAAGTCGCCATTTCCTACTTCAGGAAGAAGCCTGACCTGTCTTCAGAAGACACAGGTTTTCCCTTCACTCTGAAGTGGTGAAAACATCTCAGCTGGACCGGAAGCAGATTTCTAGGTCTCGGACTGTTTGGTCTGGGGAAAGCTGTGAGGGCTGGTCAAATTCCTCTTGCTGGGTGGTGGCTGTGGGCTCCAGCCCTCAGAGGTCTTCTGGCAGGTCTGGCCAGAGAGAGGTTGGTGGAAGGCTTGAGTTGTTCTCAGACCTTGGAAGCATACCAGCACAGTGACCCGGGCCCCTCCAGCCAGCAGCCTCAGCCTGTTGCCCAGCAGAGCGGTCCCGCCACCTCCACACTCCAGCCTCCTGCTCACACTGGGAGCAAGCAGGCCTCCTGCTCCGTGCCTTGGCACCTGCTGTCTGCTCGGCCTGGGGAGGCCTCCACCTTTGCCAGTGATCCCTGCTCTCTACCTTCACTCTTGTCTCTAAGTTCAAGTTCTGGAGGTTTCCACCCTGCACCATATCCAAGTGCAAGTTCTTGGAGGTCTGGTGACTTAGGGCCTGGCCCACAGGTGGCGCTTAACAAGTATCTGCTGACGAGTGAAGCCTCTTCCCTTCGACACAGCATAATCTTTAACAAATGGTTCGACTGTTTGGGTGACTTGCCTTCAGGATTCAGGGACATCACGCCTGGTTACATACACGGCCCGAGGGGAGTCGGCTAACGCTCCTCCTGTGGTGGCCGGGAAGGCTGGATCACATGTCTTCCTGGGTGGTCCCCCAGGGCTGCCCCTGCTCCATGTTTCCAACAGTGAATTCCTGGCTGACATTTGTTTTCGGCCCACGGCCACCAAGTATCAAGCTCAGCTCCCAGGAGGCCAGGGCAGCGCTGCGGGAAAGGGAGCCTGTCTGCTCTGTCCAGACGGCCTCTGGGCTCTCCTGTGGGAGAAGGCACTCCAGTCCAGGTGGCTCGGCCGTCCCGTCGCTGCCACCAGAGATGTTCTGAGCATCGATAGGAAACACCCTCTGATGCCATTCATCAGGTTCGGTTGGAGTCAGACGTGTGTGAAGGGAGGTGGATGCCAGGAACTGCTCCTCTGTGGGTCTGTGGTTACTAAATAAATGTAAACTAGAGAAAATGGATGCAATGTGTCGTGTCCTGCTTTCTTTGCTAAGGTGGACAGCATCCAGTCAGCTGCAGGCAAGGGTCACAGGGCTGGACTGGTCAGCCCTTGAGAAAAGCAGGGTGACAGTGGGGTGGTCACAAACCTCCCCCTCCCCCCTCCCCCCACCCTGGGGCCTGGCCCTTCTTGATGAGGTGTGGGCAGCTTGCTGACTGGGCAATCTGCCATCATATAATTCCCACACAAGTTCAAGTTCAAAATAATTTGGGTGAACTTGCTGACTCTTGATTTTATCAAGTAAGCTCATTAAAGAGGTCAATAAGCAAAAATCTTCCCTCTCTGCCATGACTGCCTCCTCCAGAAAAGGATGCTTTCATCGTTCAGAAGTCAACAGGGCAAGTGTTTTACGTTGCAGACATGTGACTTTACGAAGCCCCGCCATGATATCCTGACACGTCTTGTATTGCCACGAGCTAGAGACAGCAGCAGTTGGTTACAGCTGGGACTTCTCACACCTAAGCTCAGGTCAGCTCATGGAGCGCAGTGCTCTAGGCAGAGTCTTGTTCCGACCCTCAGGTGCCCTGGCACTGGGTCTCCCGGGCCAGCAGGCTGGGCCTGTGTCCCCTCAGAGTGCATTGTGCCATGACTGTCACCACATGCCCTGGACAAAGATGGGAAAGGCAAGCTGCCAAAAGCATTAGGGTTACGGCTGTGATGAGAATGAGGGCTCGGCCTCTGAGCCAGTGTCACTCACCCTATTAAAGCCTGGATCCTCTCTCCCACCCCTGGGCCCGTCTCCCTGAACCTCCGGGTCACCCATGTTTCCAGAGCAAATGCAGCCCCCTTATTTAACAGGCCTGCACTCTGTCCATCTCCCAAAGAGAAAAAGCCCTGAAGGCAGTGACGGTGTGGAGCTGCAACACAGCAGCTGGGGTGCCAAGGATGCTCTGTGCTCTAGCGCACAGGATGGCAGCCCTGGACACACTATGGCCTTTCACGTGCCCGGCCCTTTGCACACACTCCTGCCACACTCGCTCTCCCAGTCCCTTGTCCCTCACAACCTAGGCCCAGGCTCCCCTCCTCCAACTATGGGCCTGGTCTCTAGGGTGTGGCTCACTTATGAGGCTTTAGCACAACCGCTGGTTCTGTGCCTGCCTTTGCACTTGTACCCTGTATCTCTTGAAGGTGGTGACTGCTGCTCCATGCATTGAGCCTGGTGTGCTGAGACAGCTGTGAGCTCAACTCAAGTGCTGGATGGGCGAAGGCAGAGCCCTGCTTAGCACCTATGTCTGTAGGCCCAGGCAAGGCCAACCTAAGTGCCCACAGGAATGACCTGGCTACACCTGAGCATCCCAGGTCCGGGGAAGGATGGCAAGTAGAGTGAGGCCGGGAAAGGAGCCGGGGGCCACGTCAAGTCACCGGGACATGCTTGAGTGGTCAGTCTCTGTGTTCCTGATGACCTGGAGAACATTCTCCTGATACTGGAGACTCAGATGGACATTCTTCCTATTTTTATTAACATCCTTTTAAAGTTTTTTGGGGAAAGAACTGAAAAACAGAGTTCCTTTCTTTAAAAGGAATCTTAACAGACAATTAAGGATACTGCTGAACCGCTGCTTTGATCACATACAGGCAGTCTGACTTGGGAAAAAGAAGACTCTGACTCAAGAAGTCAGCTTCAGACAGATGCTAATGATGAGAAACCAAAATAAAAACATGAAAAGGCACCTGGAGGATCATTCCACGTTGCTAACACTTCTCTAGATGACCTGGCCTATTAGTAACTGGGTTCATGGCTCTCTGCGGGAACTCAAGATGGAATGAGCCCTTCCTGGCTGACCTGAACTTGCCCCGACAACGTTCCCACCACTAAGTCAGTGGAGGTTTGCTTTCCAAACAGACACCCTCCAAACCACCCCTACCTCTGAGAAACCCAGCCTCCTTTCCCTGGCATAGGGATGTCAGACATGCCGAGAAGTAGCCCAGCACCTGTAGGTGATGAGAGGTGACTCAGGGTCACACACAGGATGGCACTGCCCTCCTGGTCCTAGAGAAGTCTCTGCTTCCAGGGTGGGCCTCCAAGGCCACTTTGAAATGTGGCCAACAGATAGTGGGGTACCCCCATGGGCCTTTTTGGCTGTGGGAAGGAGAGGGTTGATCTGTTCTGAGCCAACTTTTGATGGGGGGTGAGGTCTTGGATGGAGATCATGGCCCTTCTACATTGAAACAGAAGTCAAAGTTTCAACTGCAAAGAACTGTTCCGTTCAGTCGCTGACAAACATGGGGGCGGGGAGGGGAATACACTACACAAACCTTTCCGTCTGTCTGTGGGTGGCTACTGCTCTTTTGAATCTCCGTGATGTGTGTATGTGTTGCTCCCAGGCAGGAAGGAGCCTATTATACAAGCTGCCAGGAGACGCAGCCTGTTAAATGCCTTTAAATGAAGCAAACACACGAGTATCTGGTGAAGAAACGCATTTTGGAGAGAATTAAACAAACATTTAAAGTCGGCTCTCGGCAGGATGCGCGCCGGGGGCGGACTGAGCACTCGAAGCTGCGGTCAGGTCAGGGTCATGGCTCGACCTGGGTGTCAAGGGAGCCCGGCCTGGAGGAGCCTAGCGCTGCCTGGGGGTGGGGGCCACGCACCTTCCGGACCACAGGGCTGCCGTCATTGATGAGCTGGGCCAGCATCATGGCCACGTTGTGGTCGATGGTGGTGGAGTGGTCCGTCCTCTCTGCAGAGTTGCCCACAAACGTGCCGAGGGCAAAGACAGCTGCGCAGCGCACCTGCGGGCGGGACAGGGGCCAGTCACTCCGTAGCCGGCTGTTTGGCTCTGGCTGGGGCCCCTGGAGCCTACTAGATGCAGCTCAGTCCCGTCTACGGTCCTCTCAGCCTAGCTCCACTTGTGTAGACAAGCAGAGCAGGGAAACAAGGGGCTAGCGGCAGCCCCGCCCGAGGGTCAGGTGACAGGCTGTGTGCAGGCATCAGACAAAGCCAGGCAGGCATCAGAGACCAAGCCAGGGGCCAAGGAACCCACGGGGTTGGGGCGGGCAGGGCGCTCTGGGGGTGTGGTCCCCAGGTGCACCTTGGCCTCACTCAGCCTGCAGTGGTGGGGTTACAGACTCACCTCAGGGATGGGGTCGGAGAGGAGGCTGCAGAGCTTCTCGTGGGCGCTGTCCCGCACCCCGCACCACCGGGCCGAGTCAAAGTTCTGCCAGATGCGGCCCAGGCAGATGGCCACCCACTGGCGCAGCAGGGGGTGGGGGTCGTTGAGCTGCTCCAGGCAGATGGCGATCAGGTTTCCCTGGAGGCAGGCTTCCTGCGAGAAGGCAGGCAACACAGGGCATCACCCATTGACCATTGACTGGGGCGGGGTCCTGGGCTGGCCCTAGCCCCCCAGGTTTCTCAGGGAAACCTTGCTTAATCACTTTGCAAGATGTGTTCAATTTTCCTGTTTTTTCTGTGCTGCACCATGTGGGATCTTACTTCCTGGACCATGGATTGAACCCATGTACCCTGCAGAGGAAGCTCGGATTCTTAACCACTGGACGGCTGGGACATTCTTCAATTTTCCTCATTTTAAATCCCACCAATTTCAATTCACCTGGGGCTAAACAAAGGGTCTGGACCCCCACTCCTCCCATGGAGCCCCCAGGGCTGGTGTGATCCCCAACCTCTCCCCCGCTTCTGAGGTCACTGTTTCATCAGACACACATTCAGGACAGTTCCTCTGGCCTCCAAATCCTAGAGCTTGCAGCTGTGCATCTGCAACCCACAGGCAGGCCCTGCAGGGGTGGGGAAGGAGCGCGACACTCACCTGCCCCGTGTTATAGCTGTTGACGATTACAGCCAGAATGAAGGCCGTCATGGTCCGGTGCTCAGCCTGGAAAACAGAAGTCATCGGCTAGTTCGCACTTTCTTCGTGGCAGAAACTCATCACCCTCACGCACTAGAGTTATCCTTTCAGGATCTTTATGACGAGCCTGGTGTGTAGTTAAAGTAACGAGAGCCAGCTTTGTTGTCTTTTGAGTCTCAAAAAAGGAACTGTGCTTTAAAGAGGGTCTCATGGCTCTGGGTTGGCCTCATGGAGGATGGATGGGTCCCCACCATCTGATGCTGCCCGATGGGTGACGCTGCTCCATCAGAGGCCCCATCCTGCCCACACCTATGGAAGTAGACCATCGGGGTCAAGCACACTGGTCATAAAATGATTGACCACAGTCTCTACTTGACTTCATTTTCCCTTCTTTCTGGTCTTCTAGTGGGCGGATCGATTCTCATTTTCTCCTCTCCTCTGTGCTTCTACTGACTCAGACATCAGTCTATTTTTAACTATCTGTGGTACCTTGTGTTTTTAACCTGCAGCAAAGTCTAACGTTAGTCATTCTCTGTATCTGCCTTGGATTCCCAGTATGCCTCCTCTGGTTTCAGTCCCTCAAGCATGACTGCTCTTACTTATTCTTACAGCCAATGCTGACTTACATACATGGCATGTTTGCCAGTATCTGCTTTCTGATGCTTCTTACTGACTTCTGGGCTCCATCTCCTCCTGAAGTGCGGGCCTCCTGGCTGCCTGAGAAGCCGCTGGTCCTCAGATGTGCTGGCTTTGCCCTCTCCCAAACTGACACTCGTGGGGACACAGGGTCCCCGGGCGACAGTTTCCCTTGTGTTTTGAGGGCCCCTTCTCTGCCTTCCATCTGTTACTGTGGTGACTGCTGTCCACATCTTTGCAACAATCTTCCTTTACGTCCTGGTTACTTTAGAGATTTTTACTCTTGCCTTTGACATTCTCTACTTTCATTATGACGAGTCTTTGTGTGGATTTGTTTTTATTGAACCCTCTCAAGACTCATTGTGCTTAATAAACCTGAAAACTCATTTCTTCTTCAATTCTGGAAAGTTCCCCACTAAACTGTGCGTCCCCTCGTCTCCCTCTGGCCTTTGCCGAATGCAGCTAGCCTGCTCAGCCCCTCTCAGAACCTCCGTCATGTCTCCTCTTTGCTTCCTCCCACATGAATTCTCCACAGACTTCTTTACTGGTTGTGTCAATTCTGCTGTTTAATTCGCCTATGGAGCTTCTAATGACTATATTCCATTACAGGTTCTTTTTTTCCCCCTCCAAAATCTGCCTATTTATTAAAAGACCCTAGTTGGTCATTTTTTGAGAAGGAGTAAAAAGGACAGAATACACTGATCTCTTACAACAGGCAAGAAAGTACTTCTGAGGGAAAAAACATCAGGGTTTATTTTGGGACCCAATTAAAACAAATTGTTTATTCAGTTATCTTAAACATACTTATTTGTCATGCTCTTCACTCTTTTTCCAGAGAACTCTATTAGTTTCAGTTCTCTGGGAGCCAACCCTCCTTTGTGCCACCTCTGCTTACGTCACTTGAACCTGGGTTAGGAGCAGAGTGGTGCTCCTGGCATGAGTCTTGGTACCCTGGCTGTGAAGGTACACAGAAAGGTGCCCTGCAGAAAAGGTTCAGCCTTCGCCGCTTCCAGGCAGGCCCTGGAGATTTCACGTTCCTCACTTGGCTGGTGGCTCCTCCCACATGGGGAATTTCCATTTCTTACAGAGGCTTTTCCTGACTTTCTGCCCAGACGTGGATGGACTGGATTAGCTCTTCTTGTCCTCGTCCAGTGAGTGGGCGGCATGCTCCACAGGCCTGTGTTTTTTTGTGCAGACTTGGGGCTGCACACCTGTGGAGCTTCAGGGTTACTGTGAGGTTCATCCATGACCCACTGTGCCCCTCTGACTTCAGGTGTTGGCATTTGTCGATTTAATTTCCTTTCTTTCAATCTGGCTAGCTCCTCAAAACTTCAGTGTGTTTGTAGCTGAAGTGGGGCCCACTGGTGCTGACTTTGTCCATCACTTTGCTGCACATCTATCAGCTCAGATGTCTCTCTCAGTCATTTGGCCTCTATCTTACTCACGCTGTATTATTTCCAATGCTCACATAAAGTCTAAATGTAACCACCTTTGATGACGTTTAAATACCACACTTCAGTTTCAACATACCAGTTTTGCTTACCTTTTATAACAATCCTGTTTTTAATGTTTTCTGGATTTTAGAAATTTTTTAATTGTCATTTAGTTTAGAAAACCAACGAGAGGGTAAAACTACACCCAAAAGTTCCTTTCCACAACTAGAGGCACCTATGACTGTGTGAATGAGCTGTTAGATTTCATTAACCATTCTGGTAAAATTAAGTTATATTGAGTAATTATTGATACTTAAGGTGTTTATTTTATTCTCTTTACTAAGCTAGGAGCTAGAGGGAGAGAATATAAATATTAATTTAAAAACATTTATTGGGAATTATTTTATATGCTATTCACAGATTACTAATTTTTAAACAACTTAATACAATAAAATATATTTCAACTTTCAACTTTCAATTTTTCCACCACCTCCACTGCCCCAACCCCCTTCCTGATTGATAAAGTGCATTAGCCTACCCTTAGGTCCGGATCCTGCACCGGCCAAAGGAACTGCCAGTACTATGGATGTACAAGTACTCATTGATCTAACTTGGTTGACAGGGTACAAGGCACAGTGGATTCTACTTCACTGCAAAGAAGTGCCCGGAAAGAGGACTCAAGTAAACAAAACCAAACCAGCTTGTGTATCAAGGTTCACTGTGACTTACTTTAAGAAAGCAGCCAGGAAGCAAAGGGTATCGTCCGAGTGAGGCAGAGCTGGGAGTGTAAGTGGGCCCCCACTCCCACCACAGGTCCCTCTGTGTGGAGCAACCTTGCCCAGAGCCCCCAGGAAACGTGTCACCAGAGTGTAACATGCTGGTCCTTACTGGCATGTACGGGTCTGCCAAGACCGAGAGGAAGTACTTGTGGCCATTGTCCTTCACCAGGTCAGCTTGGCATGACTGCGGGGAGAGACACAGGAGAAACAGTGAGTGCAATTCCCAGGAAGGGGCTCCTTTTTCTTCTTGGAATGTGTGAACAAACAAATGTGCGATGAATATTTTATGTCTTCATCATTTTCACCTCTTAAGTCCAATTTTCATCTGAAAAAATAGCTGGAACGGCTGTGTACAAATGCATTTTCCCTTGGCTGTGGGGAAAGGGCTGGCATCGCACACACTGTCAGAAGCACAGCAGCTCTGAGGCGTTCTTGAAAGCACCTTCTGGGTACCTGCTGGATGTGGGTACCCTGGCTGCTGGGCTGGCTCCTTTGGAGGCCGTCTGCGTCCTGCAGCTCCCATACCTGTCCTTTCTCCTGAGTCAGCCCAGGGCCCATGTGCCTTTCCTCCCACTTCTGAGCGGGGACGTGCCCAACACCTGAAACCACTCAGTTTCTGCAGACCCCAGCCCCTGCCAGAGCTTGTCATACACCTTTGCTTAGACTGATAAAATCTATGTAAACACTATAATTATGAATTATTTTCATCCCACGGTTATATTCCAACAGGTGCTTCCCAGAGGCCTGTCTCCAAAGGAGCAGCTCCAAATGGAAAGTTTGATTTCAGGGCTAAGTGGGCTGCCAGTGTGCAGCTCGCGCGACCTCTTTAGGGCACATGGCATGTGTAGGCACCGTTGTGTCATGTGTCAGCATAGTTTTCAAGCCCCACTAGGTGTCAAGCACTGGCTCAGTCCTGGACACAGACACCCACACCCTGCTCATAGTCCTGGGGAGACTACTGAGCAGCTCTGGCTCACGATGAGACGCTGGGCTTGGGAGGCTCTGGGAGGGGTGGAGAGCTGGGGTCATCCATTAAGGAAGGGCAGACGTGAGAGTGGGGGTAGAGGGTGGGAAAACAGGTGGGAATCCTGCTGGGATATGGAGCCAGGGAGAGGCAGCCAGGGAAGGCAGGAGGCAGAGAGCTTTGACTGCTTCATGGATGGGGTCTTGAAGACACCAGAGGGCACCAGGAATGCGAGGGGGAAGACTGTTGAACTACAGGTTGAAGAATCACTCTGGCAGCTGCAGTGGAGGGTGAGCTGGAAAGCCGGACTGGGGGTGGTGACCACGTGCAGCAGGGTCAGAGATGGTGGGGAGGACCCTGGAGACTTGCGATTGTTCTAGAGGGATCTGGGTGGGAGAAGCCGGGAAATCTGACTGCTTGGCGAGACCACTAAAGAGGTGGGAGAGGTGGGGGCCGTGTCATCAGAGACTGAGAGGGCAAGGAGCTGGATTTGGGGTACACTGCATCAAGGCACCTCGGAGACACACAGCGGAGCTACCAGGAGGAGGCGAGCCAGGCTGAATTCCTAGATCAAAAGTCATGCACTAACTGGGTGGGAGCCCATGGCCACAAGGTGGAGGGGGAGGTGATCTGGAGCATGAAGGATGAGTTGGGAGACAGGGAAACAGGCGTGTGAGCAGAAGAGGCTCCAGGTGGTATCAAGAAGCAAGGAATCTAAATCTTAGGGAAAGGAACTGGCCCTGAGGCAGTGGGGTCATCAGAAACCCTGCTTCTATAACAGGCTGGCTGACTGGGGGGGCATTTTTGCAGGTGCTGGCTCTTCAAGGGACTTAAACAATTGTGCCTCAGACATTCAGGAATTGACATCCAGGGAGGTGCCCAGTAGGAGAAAGAGAGGCAAAGAAACAGGCTTCATGCCCAGGTTCTCCCTCTTGCAGCTGTGGGACCCCAATGACATTTGAGAAATCTTTGCTCAACTGGTGGAATCAGATGAAACATCTGACACATGGAAGTGCAATCTGAACACAGGAATGTGACTCATAAATCATGGATGCTCTCGTTCTTGGAAAGCAACCCACAGAATGTGGTCATACTGCTCACTGAGCTTCCTGGATCAATACCCAGAAAAACCGCTTGGTGATTTAGGGTAACGTGTTCACAGGGAGATGTTGAATTCCATCAGCTCCTAGCATGCTCCACTCTAGGGGAAAAAGGCCATTCAAGAAGTAGAGAGGGCTGGAATTTTAAGATCTGAGTTTCTGAGAATAAAAGGAGAAAAGTTACACACTGCAAAACCTTCCTAACTCTGCAGGGCACTGCTGGCTTGAGGGCACGCCCAGTGTGAAACTCTCAGGGGCAGGGTGATTTTGCAGACAGAATCTGCTTTTTACTGCAGCCTGGAGCCCTGACCTCCTCTCTCCCACGCTGGCCTACTTCTCAGGGTGTTCTGATAATGAGGTGTTTTTCCTCACATCAATAAACTAATAAGGTGGTGACTGGACTCAGCTGTTTAAGTTCAGACTGAGCGAGATGGAGGGGGTGGTCAGGGAGCAGGGGTGCTAGGATCTCAGGTTCGCAGGATAATAATCCCCAAGAGCCAGGGAAGCCAATTAAGCATGCAGCTTTCAAGTCATTCCCATAAGGGATGCCTCGCTTTGAATGAAGGTTTGGATAAATGAGCTAAAAGGTGTCAGCAAGATGTTGTCTGCAGAGGCTCATCCAGAAGGGGCCGGGAGGGCGCACTCAAGACGGCGCCTGCAGCACAGTGCCTGCGTCTGGGGACAGGGTTAAGGCACTGGCATCTGAAAACAAAGCCACTCTCCTTTGTTTTTAAACCAGAGGTGCCACAGTCAAACCCAGGCCCACACATTTACAGCGACTTTCATAAAACATATCTCGTCACAGAATGATGACGTGTCCCTAAGTCATATCTGCTAATTCGGAAGCTGAGGCACATATGTGAGTAGGTGAAGCGATACAGGAAACGGCGATGGTCTTGTTCGTGTAGAACGACCTCTGTCTGGAAGAGGCTGCCATGCAGGTGGGAACAATAATGTTTTCGGGTCATGTCCACCTTCACTCTCAGAGCTCAGCAACTGTCCTTTTAGAACTGGCTTAGAATCACCCCATCAGCCATCCCAGCCCTCTCTGTATCTACTTCTGGGGCCGGAGAGCTGGGGATCTGCAGGGCGCTGACTTCTCAGGATGCTGAGACAGTGGTCACCAGCTGCCCACTCTCCCTCCTGACTTGGCCAAGTGCCTTCTTAAAAGAGAAAACAGTCCTTGAAACTGCAAAGGCCCAGAAATGCAGGCAAGAGACACGTTGCACATACAGGCTGGTGGGAAGCTCCCCTGAGACACGCAGGGCTCCAGCGACCCACACTCCTCCACACGGCTGCTTTTCAAGGGCCCTCTCTCATGTCTGTTTTCTCCCAGATCAAGCTACAGGTTTGACATATTAAGGCCAGCATAGAAAGAGGGTAGAGACGAAGGAGAGCATGAATATGAAATGGTTCTTTCCTAAGCAAGCCCTCCCGCCATTGCACATCTGTGTGTGTATATATATATATATGTATGTATGTATGTATTTTTTCCCCTTCTTCTTAGTAGGGAAAAGGCCCTCACTATCACAAATTAGGCAGTCGACTTTCCCACATTTAGGAAAACCGCAGGGGTCAGCACATTCAGAATGCAATGGATAAGCCTCGCACTGGGAAAACCACCTTCATGATCATTGTATCAGGGAATTATATTTTTAATATGAGAAAAAGGGAGGGAGGGGAGGAAGAGAAGAAAAGCAAACAGAGAAGAGGAAGCAAGTACGTAGTTCACTGTGGCTGAAGATGCAGTCTGCAAACTGATTTTGGGAGGCAGCAGAGACCAGGACGAGCCCAGAGACCACAGACTCTGGCTTCTGCAAGGGTAAGTTCACAGGGCAAGGGCAGGTGCGCCCCCTCAGAATATTCTGGCCAAGAATGCTGTGGGGGAAGCCCTACCTTCATTCTCCTCAATGCAGATTATAATGTCTGTCTCCTGGGGAGCAGGAAGACACAAACAGCACAGATCAACAGACCACCAGACACGATGCATCAAATGAGGCCCAACCGGCAGGACAGTCCTGAGCAGTGTCACCAGTAGACACAGCCACTCATGTTCTGATGTGAATACGGAGAAAATCAAAGAGTGGGGAGTCCTGTTTCCTGTCCTCGGGTTGCAGAATTCACTCCCTGGGATGAGGAAAGGATGCTGGAGAGGTGAGCTGGGTTCACACAAGAGTCAGAAGCACTGGACTGAGCCCTGACCCACTGCCACCAGAACATTAGAATTGTCTCCAGACAAATGCAGGACTACGTTGAATTGTTTATACACCAAGAGTCTTAAAAACAGCTCGTGGCCATAAAACTAGTAGTGCTTGAGAAAATAATCCCAGAGTGGGGGTTCTACTCACTGCAAACAAGAGCTCACTGTTCTTCAAACCCAGGGGCACAGTCCCTCCCAGGCAGTGAAAGACAAATGTCCTTCTGCACAACTCAAAGGCCTGGCACAATGGCCTTCCCACTTGCTAAGTGCAGTAAGATATTTATATACATATACAGGTTTTCATTTTCCAACAAATGGTTTATTACTTTAAATGTTCTCATGTCAGATGCTCTTGTGTTGAAGGTAAACTTCAGAATGAATGAAGAGACACCAGGAATGTTGAAATAACTGTTATCAGTGGGAAAATCACACATATATGAATGCTTTTATGCCTCTGATCTACTTTTTTGTATGTGTTCTAAAATTTATAAATGTAGGGATTTCCTGGAAAATCCAGAGGTTAGGACTCAGTGTTTTCACTGCCGTGGCCCTGGATTCAATGTCTAGTTGGGGAACTAAGCTCTTCCAAGCCACGTGGTGTGGTAAAAACAGAACAAAAATTTGTGCATGTATTACAGTTCAGTTCACTCACTCAGTTGTGTCTGGCTCTTTGTGACCCCATGGACTACAGCATGCCAGGCTTCCCTGTCCATCACCAACTCCTGGAGCTTACTCAAAGTCATGTCCATCAAGTCAGTGATGCCATCCAACCATCTCATCCTCTGCTGTCCCCTTCTTCTGCCTTCAATCTTTCCCAGCATCAGGGTCTTTTCCAATGAGTCAGTTCTTCACATCAGGTGCCCAAAGTATTAGATTTTCAGCCTCAGGATCAGTCCTTCCAATGAATATTCAGGGTTGATTTCCTTTAGGATTGACTGGTTAGATATCCTTGCAGTCCAAGGGACTCTCAAGAGTCTTCTCCAACACCACAGTTCAAAAGCATCAATTCTTTGGCGCTCAGCTTTCTTTATAGTCCAACTCTCACACCCATACATGACTACTGGAAAAACCACAGCTTTGACTAGACGGACCTTTGTTGGCAAAGTATGTCTCAGCTTTTTAATATGCTATCTAGGTTGGTCATAGCTTTTCTTCCAAGGAGCAAGGGTCTTTCAATTTCATGGCTGCAGTCACCATCTGCAGTGATTTTGGAGCCCCCCAAAATAAAGTCTGTCACTGTTTCCGTTGTTTCCCCATCTATTTGCCATGAAATGATGGGACCAGATGCCATAATCTTAGTTTTCTGAATGTTGAGGTTTAAGCCAACTTTTTCACTCTCCTCTTTCCCTTTCATCAAGAGGCTCTGTAGTTCTTCACTTTCTGCCATAAAGGGTGGTGTTATCTGCATATTTGACGTTATTGATATTTCTCCCGGCAACCTTGATTTCAGCTTGTGCTTCATCAAGCCCAGCATTTTGCATGATGTATTCTGCATGTAAGCTAAATAAACAGGGTGACAATATATAGTCTTGACGTACTCCTTTTCCGATTTGGAACCAGTCCAATGTTACATGTCCAGTTCTAACTGTTGCTTCTTGACCTGCATACAGATTTCTCAGGAGGCAGGTAAGGTGGTCTGGCATTTCCATCTTTTGAAGAATTTTCCACAGTTGGTTGTGATCCACACAGTCAAAGGCTTTGACAGAGTCAATAAAGCAGAAGTAGATGTTTTTCTGGAACTCTTGCTTTTTCTACAACCCAATGGACGCTGGCAATTTGATCTCTGGTTCCTCTGCCTTTTCTGAATCCAGCTTGAACATCTGGAAGTTCACAATTCACGTACTGTTGAAGTGTGGCTTGGAGAACTTTGAACATTACTTTGCTAGCGTGTGAGATGAATGCAACTGTGCAGTAGTTTGAACATTCTTTGGCATTGCCTTTCTTTGGGATTGGCATGAAAACTGACCTTTTCCAGTCCTGTGGCCACTGCTGAGTTTTCCAAATTTGCTGGCATATTGAGTAGCAGCAGTGCTTTCACAGCATCATCGTTTAGGATTTTAAATAGCTCAACTGGAATTCCATCGCCTCCACTAGCTTTGTTCGTAGTGATGCCTCCTAAGGCCCACTTGACTTCGCATTCCAGGATGTCTGGCTCTAGGTGAGTGATCACACCACCATGGTTATCTGGGTCATGAAGATCTTTTTTGTATAGTTCTTCCGTGTACTGTTGCCACCTCTTCTTGATATCCTCTGCTTCTGTTAGGTCCATACTGCTTCTGTCCTTTATCGGGCCCATCTTTGCATGAAATGTTCCCTTGGTATCTCTAATTTTCTTGAAGAGATCTCTAGTCTTTCCCATTCTGGTGTTTTCCTCTATTTCTTTGCATTGATCACTGAGGAAGGCTTTCTTATCTCTCCTTGTTATTCTTTGGAACTCTGCATTCAGATGGGTATATCTTTCCTTTTCTTCTTTGCCTTTAGCTTCTCTTCTTTTCTCAGCTATTTGTAAGGCCTCCTCAAACAACCATTTTGCCTTTTTGCATTTCTTTTTCTTGGGGATGGTCTTGATCACTCCCTCCTGTACAGTGTCACAAAGCTCTGTCCATTGTTCTTCGGGCACTTTGTCTATCAGATCTAACCCCTTGATCTGTTTGTCACTTCCACTGTATAATTGTAAGGGATTTGATTTAAGCCATACCTGAATGGTCTAGTGGTTTTCCCTATTTTATTCAATTTAAGTCTGAATTTTGCAATAAGGAGTTCATGATCTGAGCCACGGTCAGCTCCTGGTGTTGTTTTTGCTGACTGTATAGAGCTTCTCCATCTTCGGCTGCAAAGAATATAACTAGTCTGATTTCGGTATTGACCCTCTGGTAATCATCACCCAGATCAGAATGTGATCACATGGGCCAGAGGATCTGCTGTTCAAAACCTGCTTTCTTAATGGTCCATCGCTGAAGGCAGAGCAGCCTTTGGTCTGGTCCTGTGAGGATCTGGGGCATACGCACCTCCTATGCCAGGAGTTTCTTTGTGTCCTGCCTTATTCCTAGTTTTTATGTTAATAAAATGTATTTTTATCATAATTTTAAAGAAAAGTTAATAGTAAATAGAGTTCCCATATGTCCCACACCCAGTTTCTCCTCTTGTTAATACTTTACATCAACATGATACAGCTTGGTCAGAAAATGGTGACCTCCTAGATGACCCAGGTCAACAAGCACTCGCCAGAGCTGCCACTGGACAGTGTCCCCATCTCCACAGTGAGCCACATCCACCGCCTGCCTCCTCAGAGGACCCTCAAACACTAGCAGGAAGGAAGGGATCACCTACAGTCCCCTGCCATGGATTTTCTGGGACAAAGAGTTTTTTTGTAAAATAGAATTGTTGTTCAGAATGGCCTCTTCGTAGTTGTCTTCCTGGTTAAATGAGGTGGCTGCTTTTCAGAAGCCCTGGGAGTGGGTTTTACTCTGGGAGGAGAGTCAGATCCACCCTCCTGGGGTCCCTGGAGAACTGTGGGCCAGCAAAGCAGAGACCTCACCCATGTCCCAGGAGCTGAGCCTGCCTGTCCTGATGCTAGTTCAGCCCCAAGACCACCTGGGAGGAGGCCAGGCCCTGCTAGACATGCTCATTGATGACAGGTCAGGTTGCAGCTGGGTTGTCTCTGTCGGTCAGGAGGGAGGCAGTTGTTTAGATACCTGTAGTTGCCAAGAGTGAAGTGAAAAGCTGAAGGAGGGACGTAGGAGGCTGTCACCTGCCCTCCCCATGCAGGCAACTCGGCCCCGCACTGGCAGATTGGACCGTGTGCTGCTGTGGAGGTGACAGATCGCCCTTTTGCAGGATGAATGGGTGCAGTGACTCAGGCTGCAAGGAACTTCCCCATGCATCAGTCTGTCGCCAAGGGCAATTCAGAGACTAGAGGGCTGCGTGATTAATTGTCAGGCTGCATTAATCACCAGCTCTGCAGTACTGATTTCAGTTGGGGGTGGGCGGGTGGGCAAAGGCTGGTCAGCCAGAAAGCAGAGCCCACACTGCCAAGTCTCAAAAGTTTTGTAAAAGGGCAATCATAGTTTGTGTGGAGCCTGAAATCAAGGCTGGGTTGATTGGCCCAGAAAGCACCAGCTCAGGCACCTTTCTTGCCCAGTACTCCTGGGCATGTTCTTTGCACCTGGCAGTGACCCGGGTTCCAGGGTCAGGGACAGGCTGGACCTTGGCAGCACTGATCCAGGGAGGTTTGTTCCCTCGTTGTTTCATGGGGCAGCAGCTAGTGGATGTGACGGGCACACGGTTAGGAACTGGCCTACTTCTTGGTACACGTATCAGTTCATTTATGCAGTCAGCAAACATTCACTGGGCCTCTGGTAGAAAGGCTGCATTGTGGGTCCTTGTCCTCAAAGAGCTGGAAGTCTAGCAGAGAAGGTAGAAGGTGCAAAGAGCTAACCCAAAGGCAGCGACTCAAATTGGGATCAAAGAGGAAGGCGGGAGGGATGGCTGGGGAGGGAGGGCACTCTGCCTCCAGTGGGAGGTGAGGGTGCCGTGAGCCGAGATGCGCACACACGAAGGCAGTAACAGCAAAGACAATCCAGTGTGCAAGAGCTCCTGTCTAGGGGAGGAGGTTCTTGGGGTGGGCTTCTTTAGAAACACTGCTTAGTCCTGCTACCGCTGAGTCTGGCACCAGGCAGGGGACCTTGTATGATGTGGCTCAGTGTGCCCCTGAGGGATGGTGGTTTTAGGGCCTGGCAGGGATGATATTATTACTAGATCTATGCTACAGAAATATATCAGATGGTTTAAATGAGTCCTAGGAATCGCAGCTGAGTTCTGGGTAATGGAGTGCAGCCCAGCAGCAAGGTCCCTCCAGCGTGGAGACAGCAGAGCTGAAGGTCCCAGGGCCGGTGTGTGGGCGCACAGGAACCGACTGACTCTCTGATAGGCTTGAGCAGGTAGAGAATTGAATGGCGAGGTTGTCAGCCAACACTGTCTCTATCGGTTAATACAATTAGACAAGAGAAAGAGACTAAAGACGTAAAAATTACAAAGGTAGAAGCAAAACCATTAGAGTTTGCAAATGATATGATTATGTGCCTAGAAAGCCCAATGGAATAAATTGGACTAATGAGAGAACTTAGTGAGGTTAAAGACTTTAATACACAGAAATCAAAAGAAGCAACCAGTTAGAAGATAAATGCAAGGAAAAAAGATATATGCACCCCATTTATAAAAGAAACCTAAAACTGGAAATAAACTTGACCTGAAACATGAAAATCCTCTGTGAAGAAAACTTTAAGCATTCCTGTGAGTTCCCTGGCAGTCCAGTGGTTAGGGTGCCAGGCTTCCACTGCAGAAGGCATGGGTCTGATCCCTAGTCAGAGAACTAAGATTCTGCATGCCACCCACGAAGAGCAGCCAAAAAAAAAAAAAAAAAAATCCTGAAGAACACAAGAATCAACTTGAACAAGTGAAAGCATCCCTGTTCACTTACAGAAGGATTCATCATCATAAATATATCAGTGTTCCCTGAATTAATTTAAACTTTAATAGATTCCCTCCAAAGTCACCAGCAGGCCTTTTTTATCTGAAACTAGACATTTTCTAAACTTCTATGGAGAAATAAATAGAAATAGCCGGGGAAATTATGTGTAGCAAGAATAATGACAGGGAATCACTCCTACATATCTCAAAACTAACTCTGAAGGTTCAGTCATAAAGAGCATTGTGGAGCTGGATTATGGACAAACTAGCCTCCTTAATATATAAAGAGCTCCTTGAAATCAAGAAAAACACTAACAATCTAATGGTCAGTGTACGCAAACCAGCAGTTCACAGAAAGCAGAATACAAATGGCCCTTAGATTTATGAAAATGCTCAATCTTTTTCCTAATAAGTGCACAGTAATAACTGCACTGAAATACCACTTTTCACTTCTCAGACTGGCAAAAATTCAAATATTTTACAATGTGCTCTGTTGTGAAAATACAAAATGGTAATATCTGTCAAAATTAGAAATGCATTTCCCCTTTGATCTAGCAGTGTCATATTTGGGAGCACAATTTAACAGCTTTATCTGCAGATGTATGAGATAGCAGGTAGAAGTTTATCCATGGCAGTAGCGGGTATAATCACAAGGGACTGGTTCAGATCACAGGTCCCAGCACCACAGGAGACTGGGTATGTGAGCAGTGCTGCTCTGCAGTGGGATATTGTGCATTAGCTGGGAAGGTGGAGGAGGCTCTCTGTGAGCCCAAATGGCAAGATCTCCTAGGTGAGGAAATGCAAGAGGCAGAGCCAGGTAGAGCCAGGAGGTCCTGTGCTTGAGGAGAGAGCAGTTTGGTCTGTATATTCACATTTACTTATGTTTAGTCAAGAGAATATATAAGAAACTAATAAGGTGATTAAACATAGTGGTGGAAGAGTGTCTTTTAAGCTAACATATAATTTAATATTTATTTTCATTTTGACCCAGATGTCACATTTTCTATGTTAAGATATGATATACTGACTCCCTGTACCCCTTACAGGGACAGGAGATGGAAAAAAGCTTCTCATTCTATACCTTTTGGTGGCATATTGATTTTTGAACCTTTAAATACACATGGACCACAGCCTTGTATAACTCAATGAAACTGTGAGCCATGCCATGTAGGGCCACCCAAGACCGACAGGTCGTGGTGGAGAGTTCTGACAAAATGTGGTCCACTGGAGAAGGGAATGGCAAACCACTTCAGTATTCTTGCCGTGAGAACCCCATGAGCAGTATGAAAAGGCAAAATGATAGGACACTGAAAGATGAACTCCCCAGGTCGGTAGGTACCCAATATGCCACTGGAGATCAGTGGAGAAATAACTCCAGGAAGAATGAAGAGACAGAGCTAAAGCAACACCACCCAGTTGTGGATGTGACTGGTGACAGAAATAAAGTCCAATCCTGTAAAGAACAATATTGCATAGGAACCTGGAATGTGAGGTCCATGGATCAAGGTAAATTGGAAGTGGTCAAACAGGAGATGGCAAGAGTGAACATCGACATTTTAGGAATCAGTGAACTAAAATGGAATGGAATGGGTGAATTAAACTCAGATGACCATTATATTTACTACTGTGGGCCAGAATACCTTAGAAGAAATGGAGTAAGCCTCAGAGTCAACAAAGAGAGTCTGAAATGCAGTACTTGGATGCAGTCTCAAAAACGACAGGATGATCTCTGTTAATTTCCAAGGCAAACCATTCAATATCACATTAACCCAAGTCTATGCCCCAACCAGAAGCTGAAGTTGAACCGTTCTATGAAGATCTACAAGACCTTTTAGAACTAACACCTAAAAAAGATGCCCTTTTCATTATAGGGGACTGGAATGCAAAAGTAGATAGTCAAGAGATACCTGGAATAACAGGCAAATTTGGCCCTGGAGTACAGAATGAAGCAGGGCAAAGGCTAATAGACTTTTGTCAAGAGAACACACTGGTCATACCAAGTACCCTCTTCCATCAACACAAGAGAAGACTCTACACATGGACCTCACCAGATAATACCAAAATCTGATTGATTATATTCTTTGCAGCCAAAGATGGAGAAGCTCTATACAGTCAGCAAAAACAACACCAGGAGCTGACCGTGGCTCAGATCATGACTCCTTATTGCAAAATTCAGACTTAAATTGAATAAAATAGGGAAAACCACTAGACCATTCAGGTATGGCTTAAATCAAATCCCTTACAATTATACAGTGGAAGTGACAAACAGATCAAGGGGTTAGATCTGATAGACAAAGTGCCCAAAGAACAATGGACAGAGCTTTGTGACATTGTACAGGAGGGAGTGATCAAGACCATCCCCAAGAAAAAGAAATGCAAAAAGGCAAAATGGTTGTTTGAGGAGGCCTTACAAATAGCTGAGAAAAGAAGAGAAGCTAAAGGCAAAGAAGAAAAGGAAAGATATACCCATCTGAATGCAGAGTTCCAAAGAATAACAAGGAGAGATAAGAAAGCCTTCCTCAGTGATCAATGCAAAGAAATAGAGGAAAACACCAGAATGGGAAAGACTAGAGATCTCTTCAAGAAAATTAGAGATACCAAGGGAACATTTCATGCAAAGATGGGCCCGATAAAGGACAGAAGCAGTATGGACCTAACAGAAGCAGAGGATATCAAGAAGAGGTGGCAACAGTACACGGAAGAACTATACAAAAAAGATCTTCATGACCCAGATAACCAAGATGGTGTGATCACTCACCTAGAGCCAGACATCCTGGAATGCGAAGTCAAGTGGGCCTTAGGAGGCATCACTACGAACAAAGCTAGTGGAGGCGATGGAATTCCAGTTGAGCTATTTAAAATCCTAAACGATGATGCTGTGAAAGCACTGCTGCTACTCAATATGCCAGCAAATTTGGAAAACTCAGCAGTGGCCACAGGACTGGAAAAGGTCAGTTTTCATGCCAATCCCAAAGAAAGGCAATGCCAAAGAATGTTCAAACTACTGCACAATTGCATTCATCTCACACGCTAGCAAAGTAATGTTCAAAGTTCTCCAAGCCACACTTCAACAGTACGTGAATTGTGAACTTCCAGATGTTCAAGCTGGATTCAGAAAAGGCAGAGGAACCAGAGAATCAAATTGCCAATGTCCATTGGGTTGTAGAAAAAGCAAGAGTTCCAGAAAAACATCTACTTCTGCTTTATTGACTCTGTCAAAGCCTTTGACTGTGTGGATCACAACCAACTGTGGAAAATTCTTCAAAAGATGGAAATGCCAGACCACCTTACCTGCCTCCTGGGAAATCTGTATGCAGGTCAAGAAGCAACAGTTAGAACTGGACATGTAACATTGGACTGGTTCCAAATCGGAAAAGGAGTACGTCAAGGCTGTATATTGTCACCCTGTTTATTTAACTTATATGCAGAGTACATCATGTGAAATGCCAGGCTGGATGAAGCACAAGTTGAAATCAAGCTTGCTGTGGGAAATACCAATAACCTCAGATATGCAGAAGACACCATCCTTATGGCAGAAAAGAAAAGAGGAAGTAAACAGCCTCTTGATGAAAGTAAAAGAAGAGAGCAAAAAAGCTGGCTTAAACCTCAACATTCAGAAAACTAAGATTATGGCATCTGGTCCCATCATTTCATGGCAAATAGATGGGGAAACAACGGAAACAGTGATAGACTTTATTTTGGGGGGCTCCAAATCACTGCAGATGGTGACTGCGGCCAAGAAACTGAAAGACCCTTGCTCCTTGGAAGAAAATCTATGACCAACCTAGACAGCATATTAAAAAGCTGAGACATTACTTTGCCAACAAAGTCTGTCTAGTCAAAACTATGAACTTTTCCAGTAGTCGTGTACAGATGTAAGAGTTGGACCATAAAGAAAGCTGAACGCCAAAGAACCAATGCTTTTGAACTGTGGTGTTGGAGAAGACTCTTGGGAGTCCATTGGACTGCAAGGAGATCCAAGCAGTCAATCCTAAAGGAAATAAACCCTGAATATTCATTGGAAGAAGTGATGCTGAAGCTCCAATACTTTGGGCACCTGATGCGAAGAACTGATTGACTGGAAAAGAGGCTGATGCTGGGAAAGATTGAAGGCAGGAAGAGAAGGGGACGACAGAGGATGAGATGGTTGGATGGCATCACTGACTCGATGGACATCAGTTTGAACAAGCTCTGGGAGCTGGTGATGGACAGGAAAGCCTGGTGTGTTGCAGTCCATGGGGCCACAAAGAGTCAGACATAACTGAGCAACTGAACTGAACTGAGTGACGTGAGTCATCTTTGGATGGAAGAGGAAGCTAACCCGCCTCTTTTTCAACTGTGAGCTGGAGATGGGAACAAGAGGGGATACACGTACAGGAAGAGAGGCAGTGAACTGGGATGAATCACTGCAGCTAGAACAGCACAAGTTTTGAGGCTGGGAAGGAGAAGGAGAACTAGCACAGATGTTGGGCAGGGGGAGGGAACGGTTACAGAAATAAAACTCTGCTAATCCCTGATCCGGTTTTTACTCACACATGTTTCTTCTTGGGACCAGGAGAGCTAGTACATACAGTGAAGCTCTCTGTGTCCCCAAATCTGTATGTCCTTCATCTGTACCGACATACAAGGATTTTCCAAATTCAGTGACATTGTGTTCTTGGGAGTCCCCTGGTGGCGCTATAAATAAAAGCTTATTAGCTGTAACTAGGGAAGGTCTCACTTTCACGCATTGGAGAAGGAAATGGCAACCCACTCCAGTGTTCTTGCCTGGAGAATCCCAGGGACAGGGGAGCCTGATGGGCTGCCGTCTATGGGGTCACACAGAGTCGGACACGACTGAAGCGACTTAGCAGCAGCAGCAGCAGGGAAAGTCTGCCTGAATTACATATTAACTGTGTCTATGAAAAAAACCCCAATTAACTAGAATCTAGTTTACAAAAATCTTTTACTGTCTCCCTTCTCTTCATCTTGTTAATGAGTAGAAAGACAGATAACAAACCCTTTGTTGGCCAAATGATGTCTCTGCATGATGTATAATCTTTTAAAAATATATTGTGGACTCTGAGTTGCTAAATTTTGACTTACAATTTTTGCATCTGTCTTCACCAAGGATACTGATCTGTAGTTTTCTTAATCTGGTTTTTGGTATCAAGGCAAGGCAAGTCTCATAGGATGATATGGGAAGATGTTTCTTTGCCATCTATATATTTCTTCATTAACGACTGGGTCGAATTCAACAATGAAGCCATCTGAACCTGGAGCTTTCTTTGCAGAAAGTTTAAAATCAGAAATCGAATTTTAAAACTAGATACAGTGCTATTCAGATTATCTGTCTTCTTAAGGGAGCAGCTTGTGTCATTCAAGGAGTTAGTTTCATCAAAACTATCAAAAGCTTTGGCTTCAAGTTGTTCATAAATTCCTTCACTATACCTTCAACGTCTCCAGAACCTGTGATGCCACTTCTCTCATTTGTGATTTGGGGTTTTATGTCTGTTTTCTGTTTCCTTCTCAGTGTGAGTAGTTACTGATCTGCTCAAAGAATCTAGCCTTCGGTTAAGTGGATTTTGTCCACTGCTTTTCTGTTCTCTTTTTCATTGACCTCTGCAGTGATCTTTTTTTTAAAATTAATAAATTTGTTTATTTTTGGCTGTGCTGGGTCTTCACTGCTGTGCTTGGGCTTTCTCTAGCTGCAGCGAGCAGGGGCTACTCTTCGTTGTGGTATGAGGGCTTCTCATTGTGGTGGCTTCTTTTGTTGCAGAGCACAAACTCTAGAGCATGGGCTCAGTAGTTGTGGCACACGGGCTTAGCTGTTCTGTGGCACGTGGGATCTCCCCAGACCAGGGATCAAATCCGTGTCCCCTGCATTGGCAGGCAGGTTCTTAACCACTGGGCCACCAGGCAAGTCCCCACAGTGATCTTTACTATTTCCTTTCTCCTACCTACTTTGGGTTTAACCTGCTTTTCTTTCACTAATATAAAGTCCTTTGACCATTTGTAAGTCAGGGTTTTTTTTAATTGTAAGTCAAGGCTATGGTTTTTCCAGTAGTCATGTATGGATGTGAGAGTTGGACTGTGAAGAAGGCTGAGTGCCGAAGAATTGATGCTTTTGAACTGTGGTGTTGGAGAAGACTCTTGAGAGTCCCTTGGACTGCAAGGAGATCCAACCAGTCCATTCTGAAGGAGATCAACCCTGGGATTTCTTTGGAAGGAATGATGCTAAACTCCAGTACTTTGGCCACCTCATGTGAAGAGCTGACTCATTGGAAAAGACTTTGATGCTGGGAGGGATTGGGGGCAGGAGAAAAAGGGGACGACAGAGGATGAGATGGCTGGATGGCATCACTGACTCAATGGACGTGAGTCTGAGTGAACTCTGGGAGTTGGTGTTGGACAGGGAGGCCTGGCGTGCTGCGATTCATGGGGTCGCAAAGAGTCGGACGTGACTGAGCGACTGAACTGAACTGAGCTGAAGAGATCCTTATATTTGACCCCTTAACAGATAGGTGAGTTGCAAATATCTTCTCCTATTCTAAAGGTTGTTTTTTTTTTTTCATTTTGTTGACTGTTTACTTTGTTATGCAAAAGATTTTAGTTTGATGCAGCCCATTTATTTATTTTATACATAACTCTTATAATTAGAAATAAATATGATTTAACATATCTATGTTGCTTTTAAGTTTATTTATATAACATTTATACTTTAATATTATATATTTTATATATTTATATTGCTTCTTAAATTTTTGTTTTATAATTAAAATATTTTAATTATTTATTATGACAGAGGATGAGACAGTTGGATGGCATCACTGACTCGATGGTCATCAGTTTGAGCAAGCTCTGGGAGTTGGTGATGGACAGGGAAGCCTGGCGTGCTGCAGTCCATGGGGTCACAAAAAGTTGGATATGAATAAGCAACTGAACTGAATTGACCTGAATCATTTATGTAAAAGTATACAAGTCTCCAAGTGTCCTTGATTTTCTTATTATCTATTTTGATTTCGCATTTGATTCCACTATGGTTGTAGAATACAGTGTGTAAGATTCCAGTTCTTTTAAATGTGTCCTAGTTTGTTCTATGACGCAGGACGAGGTCCATCATGGTGTACATCCTTGGCACATGGAAAGAACGAGCGGTCTGCAGTCATATCAAGTGCTGTCCAGCTGGTGGATGGGCCCGTTCAAGCATTTGAGAGAACCTCCTTGGTTCCACTTCTACTTGTTCTGTCATTTACTGAAAAGAGAATGCTGGATTCTCCAGGTGTAATCATGGATTATTTACTGCCATCCCAGTTCCACCAGTTTTCATTTTATGTGTTTTGAAATACTGTTATTAGGTGAATAAACATTTAGACTGTACTGTTCTCATGATGGGTGGACTCCTTTAGCATCAGCAAACAACTCTGTGTCCCTGGTAATATTCTCTGCTCTGAAACCTACTTTGACATATTAATAGCGGCATTCTCACCTTCTTTGCTTAGTGGCAACACATGTTTTTGCTTTTAATCTATTTATATCTTATGTTGAAAGTACATTTAAGATCATATAATTTTTAAAGAATCCAGTTTGACAGTCTCTGCCCTATAATTGGGTATTTAGACTATTTACATTGTGATTATTTATATATATATGGTTATGCTTAAGTCTATTGTTTTGTTAACATTTTTGGTATTTATCTCATCCATTCTTTGTTTTCTTTCCCTCCTTTTCTTTCTTCTTTCATCTCCTTTGTTGGCTAATTGGCTATAGTTTAAAAATTTAGTGATATCTTCAAGGCTTATGGGCTACATTTTATCACAGTTCACCTTCAGATGATATTTTATCACTTCAAAGAAGTATGAGAACCTAACAACAATACTTCCTCAATTTCTCTCCTCCCAACCTTTTTGCTATTGTTAGCATACATTTGGGTTTTACATATGTTACAGGCTCCATAGTACACTGTTATTATTTTTTGATTAAATAGTCAATTATCTTTTAAAGAGATTTAAAAAGGAAGGATAAAAAAAAAACCAACACCACCACCCACACATTTATCTGTGGAGCACTCTTTTTTGGTGCTCTGAACTCCTTTGTGTCCATGCATGTTCCCTCCTGGTATTATTTTCCTTCTGCTCGAATGGCTTTCTCTAACATTGCCTGTACTGTGGCTCTACTAGTGACGAATTCTTTCACTTTTACATGTCTTTAAAAGTCCTTATTTTGCCTCCATTTTGCCTCCCAGATATTTTCAGTGGGTTAGAATTCCACGCTCAGTTTTTCTTCCAGGACGTTAAAGATGCAGTCCCTTTGTTCTCCTGCTGTCATAGTTTCTGACAAGTGATCCACTATCATCCTTAGCTTCTCTGTTTCCTTTCTTATCGACTGCTTTTGAATTTTAAATTTGTCATTTTTTAAGCAATTTGATTATCAGGTGCCTTGGTGTAGTTTTCTTCATGTTTCTTGTGTTTGGGGTTTGTTGGGTTTCCTGGATCTGCAGGTTTATAGTTTTCATCAAATCTGAAAATTTCTTAGCCATTATTTCTTCAAAATTTTTTTTTTTGCCAGCCCCTTGTAGGGGCTCCCTGCTGCTGCTGCTGCTGCTGCTGCTGCTGCTAAGTCATGTCAGTCATGTCTGACTCTGTGCAACCCCATAGATGGCAGCCCAACAGGCTCCTCTGTCCCTGGGATTCTCCAGGGAAGAACACTGGAGTAGGTTGCCATTTCCTTCTCCAATGCATGAAAGTGAAAAGTGAAAGTGAAGTCGCTCAGTTGTGTCCCACTCTTTGCGACCCCATGGACTGTAGCCTACCAGGCTCCTCCATCCATGGGATTCTCCAGGCAAGAGTACTGGAGTGGGGTGCCATTGCCTTCTCTGGTAGGGGCTCCCAGTATACACATATTCAGTCACCTGCAGTTGTCTCACAACTCAAGGATACGCCTTCAGTTTTATAAAAGGTTTTCTCACTGTGCTTCATCTTGGAGTTTTTATTACCATGCCTGTAAATTCACTAATTTTTCTTCTGCAATGTTTAATTGGTTGTTATCCCATACTTTTCATGTCACATATCAGAGTTTTCATTTCTAGAAGTTTGAGCTGGGTCCTTTTAATATCTTCCATGTCTCTATGGAGCTTTTTTATGTGGAACAGACTTCTAATGACTTAATGTCCTTAACTGCTAATTTGAACATCTGTGAGAGTTCAGAATAAGTTTTGGTAGGCCAATTTTTCCCCTCTCATTATGGATCATATTTTCCTGCTTCTTCACACATCTGGTAATTTTTGATGGTAGCAGTGAGTGTAGAGTAACACGTTGCATGGGTTATTTGGGAAGAGACCCTCTGGGGCTTCCCGATGGCTCAGGGGTAAAGAATCTGCCTGCAATGCAGGAGACACAGGGGATATGGACTCGACCCCTGGGAAGATCCCCTGGAGGAGGAAACAGCAACCCACTTCAGTATTCTTGCCTGAAAAAATCCCATGGACAGAGGAGCCTGGTGGGCTACAGTTCATAGGGTCGCAATGGACACAACTAAGCACACACCTCGGGGACCAGATTCCTTGGAGATAATCAGGGCACTGAGACCATAGGAAAGGGCTTTCCTAAAGTGCTGTTAATACATTTCCTTGTCCGGAGACACGCCTGCATATCCGTGCTCCCACAGGGTACACTGCCCACTTCAGTCGAATGGCACATGGTCCTTCTGAGCCTGGAATTCCCCTCCTTCCTTCTTCCCAGACTAAGCCTACTTTCTCTAAGGCTGAGGTAATTCCTGCTTCCTGAATCCTTTAGGAGCCCCTCACACAACGGCCTGTAGTGCGTGCTCAACATATGCTTGTGGGGTGAGGAGGCCTCGGACTCACCCCTCAGCTGGGAATGTGGCCAGAGTGGGGCCCACACCTTCTCAGCTCTTGGGGAAGAGCTGGGCAGCTCCCCAGCACAGGGACAGCTGAGAGCACTGGGGCGCTGGGACACCTCGCCTGTGCCTCTGTGCAGATTCATTCACCCCAAGGTGGGCATCCCGGTCACAAACATGTCTTCTGACCCTCACTCATGGTGGCCACGTCAAGGACTCACTCCAGGAGCTCTGAGCTTTGCGGGAAGCACATAACATGTGAGCACTCGGAGGCAAGATGCCAGCTGGGGAAGGGAGAAGCAAATTTCCAGAAACACATGGAACTTTAATCTCTCAGAAACTCGGACCAGGGTGATCATGAAAAGTAAACGACACTCAGTCTCAACTGGAAATGTTAAAAACGTCTCCTAGTGGGATGACTGCCTTTAAATAAACAGGTGGAACAAGCTGGTTAAGGCGCTAAGCCACAGGACGGTCCCAGCACCTGCAGGCATTTACAAGAACACTGCAGGCTAGGGCATTTCCAGCTGGGCCCGGAAACAGCTCCTCAAACATTATTAAATGTGTAATTCCTCCAGCATCGAGCAGACACGAACATAGGCTCTGAGAAAGCCTTAGAGCACTGCAGCATCTGTGCTGTCGACGAGCCCTCCCGTGTTCAGCTCCAGAGACAACCAGGCCCCTGGAGACAAATGTGACCAAGAGGCAGTTTCAAACCAGATCCCTTGTTCTGAAATAAGATGACCAACTATAAATTCCATGAGAGTTCAGCAGCAAAGTGCGGTTCTGAAGGGTCATCTACTTTTCACATAAAGCAAAAAGATTAAAGCAGAAATAGCCACACTGAAGACTAAAAATAAAGATATCCTCTATTTCCAGGTGCTAAAAGCTACTAAAATCCTGATGAGTACAAGAACTGCAGTTGACTGAACATGTTCTGGAGCACTAGTGGCCCCGAGGAGCAGGTTCAGGTGGCCGACCATCACCCTTGGGGGTTGGGGGGGAAGGGGACATCTTTTCTGTCCCTCTTCCCACACTGGGCTTCAGGTCACAGTAGCCTTGCCCTTTGATGCATCCAGAACCTCTGCACATGGTCCCTAATGGCAAGAACAGTGCCAGTGAACTTAACACATGATGTAGATGACAAAGGTATTGAAGTGGGAGAGAAACAAGGTTCTGAAATAACTTTCCCAGAAAAGCCCTCTTCTTTACGTGGTAGCTTGCCTCTTCAGTTAAATTTGATGAAGGGCAAAGTAGAAGTGACCAAAAGGTATAGTTTCCTGAGCCCCAAGGTCAGGCTTTCAGATCGCCAACAAAAGGCTTTAGTATAGCAGAGGCAGGCTGGGTAGAAATGAGGTTTTATCACTACTCCCTTCACGCTAAAATTTCTAAAACTGCTTTACACACTGTGGTCCTAATCTCTGCAACCATACTGTAGGAAGCGCTATTACCACAGCTTTACAGAGACGCATGAGATGGCTGGAGGAGGTGAAAATGGCTGGCTTAAGAAATCAGTGGGAACAGGCTGCATCACCAGTGGTCCCGTGAATGCTCCCTGCACTGCACCCCACCTCCGGCACCACTGTCACATAACCAGCCCTCCTGCCACACAGGTTCAAACTCGAGAACCCACCTGGCCCGACTGTCACCCTGGCATCCCTACCCTGGCCCTTCCTGACCACTGGTTCTCACCTACGTGGCCACCCCCACTCCCTCTGGTTGTGAATTCATGTAGCAGCCGGGTCAGTGGCCCCCTCCCACCTGGGTTAACATTATAATCTTTTGTTACACTGAGGCACACAAATGCAGCCCTACCCATAAGATTTGCCCACTTTTTGAAAAGTCATCCTTGTGATAGGCAGGTATGTGTATTCACAGCAGAGGATTTGGTCCCCAGTGGGCAGTGTTGAGGGCAGGGACAGCTGAGCTTTGCAATACCTTTGGCCTTCAGCACGATTCTGAGTACAAGGCCCTGCCAAGGACTTCAGCAGCAGACATGTGACTGCAGGCCCGCAGGCATGAGGCCAGGGGTGGGAAGGTGCTTGCTGGGAGTAGAGCTGGAGACGTGGGCTGGGCAGTCACGGCTGAGAAGTGACTAGCGCTATGGCCCGAGCCCTACAGGTGACAGCTGGGGCCTCCACGGGACTGTTGCTAGGGTCAGGGCAGGGGAAGGAAAAGCATCAGCTGGTTGAAGAGACCAGTCAACAAGGAACCAGGCAGGGTCACTGGCTGGAGGGGGGGTCATGGGTTGGGAAGGGGCAGTGCACAGAGACAATAGGTGAGCCGAGGGCCGGTGTGACAGACCACGACTGGGCCAAGTGGGAGCAATGCCTCTCCTGGGAGGGAGGGAGGCCATGGAAGGCATGAGGCCAGGTGGAGGCGGCGTGGACAGCAGTGCCAGGCCCCCCGACCTGCTCTCAGCAGCTCTCCTGTGCTGGTGGGGGGGAGACAGACATTACTCACACTGTCCACGGCGAGGATCTTGGCCCAGATGAAGACAAGGAGGGGCCGCAGCTCCCTGGCTGAGCTCTGGAGCAGCTTCAGCACGTAGGGGAAGATGCCCACAGACAGCGCCTGAGAGAGAGAGCATGTGAGCCCCATGCTGGAGGGAGCAAAGTACACGGCGCCCTCAGCATGGACAGGGAGCTGCAAGGGGCAGGGCTGTCCTCCCCACCTCCAGTTCTTCTCCTGGAAGCAACCCAAGCCTGCCTGCTTGGGCTGCACCAGTACACACAGACCACAAGGTAAGAGACACGCCAGGCCTCCACCCAAGTCTACCCATGATGAGTCACACATGGCCTCCCTGCTGGCTCCTGGGAGTGGAAGTGGGCCAGCTAGGAGAGCTCATGCAGTCTTCCTAACTTTTAGGTTTTCCCTTTTCTCCTTCTTGCTGAACTATCAATTATCACTCTTGGTTGACAGTGTATAATGAAACAACTTACATACATCAACAGAGGTAAAACAACATGCTGAGCTGTCATGTGCCCATCACCCAGCTTCAATGCTGTCAAACCAAAAAGTGCGGCATCCTGGCTGGCCCCGCCCACTGTCCTCTCCTGAATGTTCTGAAGCCCCCCTTAGGTATCACATGGTGTCATTTGTAAACACTTAGTGTTTCTCTCTAAAAAATAAAGTCTCCTCTATGAAAACATGACCACATACCATTACCACACCTAGAAAATGAACAGTTACAATTATTTTTTAATAATATAAAAAATTCAGTTCATGTAAACTTTCTGTTTCATGAATATTAATTTTTCAAATTCCAACTTTCAAACTTTCATTTGCAAACAGAGCCCCATAAGGTCCACACTCTGCAGCTGGTGGTGGGTCTCCTGAATCCGCTTTTATCTCTAGGTCCCTCTTGATCTCTTTCCCTGGTGATCTGTGTGGTGGAAAAATGGGTCACTCAGTGTTTTGTTTCTACTTCTCCATAGAATGAATGATAGTAAAGTGTTTCAGAGTTGTGCCTAAAACCAGAGTGAAAGGACAGTGAGTGAGGCTTCATAGGCTGCTTCCAGGAGAATAGGCACCACGTGTGGCCAGGACCTAGCCCAGAGGCTGCCAGCTTCCTGGTGTGACAGGGGAGAGCCCCTCCTTAGAGGATGTTCTTAAAGGACACCTTCTGTCCCACAAAGGTGACGCCTAACAGCAGATGGGAAAGGGCCCCCCACAACATGACAATGAAGGTGCAAAGAGAGGTCCATGGGGCCTTGTGGGTTTAATGGCCACCCCCACAGTCACGCTTGGCTGCATGGCCAAGGACTCTTGATTCCTCAGTTGGTGCCCCCTCGACTCCTCCCCTGCTGATGCAGGAAGCACGCACCAAGCTCACTGCCCAGGGACCCAGGTCCAGAAATCTTCCCAGCAAGTCCAGGGCTCTCAGCCGGTGCACTTGGCTCAGCAGCACCTGGAAGGGAGAAGAGGCAGTGTCACCCTCTTGTGGGCAAGGCACCCCACATGACCCTGGATGAGCATCCTCAGGAGCTGTTTACCCAGGTCGGGGGGCACCCCTTTCTCTATGGCTCACACTTTACACAGGCTAGGAACACTCCATTTCTTTAAGAACAGGTAAATGACGTGCACACTGTAGGAACTATTAGAACAGACACTTTCTAATGGTGTTTAAGAAAATATTCACCGATGACACTGGTCTATTCACTTCTAGATGCTCTTTTCTAAGCATAATGTCCCGTTTGTTCTAAATTCAGTGATACTACTGTATTTCTCATCTCCTTGATGAGTAAATGATACACTGTCAGTCTTACTCCACAACCCTAGATATGTTTGATCATATCACTGCCAATGGCAGCACAGAAGTACATTTCTGTAAATGTGCATAATTCATTTAAACAATCTCCCTCTTGCTAGATTTTTAAATTATTAATACATTTTTGTTATTGTAAAAATGCTATGATAAAAATACTAACAGGTACATCTCTGCACATTTACATGGTTTCCTGACCCCCTTCCTCCTAGGATAAACCTGAGAAGTAAAATTAGAGGGTCAGAGCACCCACACTTACATCACCAGATTGCCCTCCAGCTGAACAATCTTGCCCACCTGCCCACCTGCCAAGCCTCAGCTGGTTATGAGGCAGCAGTATATTTGCTCTGGTACTCACAGGTTACCCAGGCTTGGGCACATAACTTCTCTGAACTTTAATTTCCTAATTCATAACACAAGACTCAACCAAGAGGGATTTATTAAATATCAAATTAAAAGCTCCCAGGAAAATATTAGCCCATGTTACACAATTTGCCAACATGACAGTTAATAATAAAAATGTTCTTTTAATTTGAATTTCCTTGATTACAAGTGAGGATGAATATTTTTTCATAGGTTAATTGGCTATTTCTCTAGTAAACCAGCCAGGCATGTCCTTATTTTCCTACTTAAATGTTTGACTTTTTTCCTTTTCATATGAAAGGATTCTTTTTAAATGAAAAAGAGCAACCTTGGCCACATGTTTTTCCTTTTTCCTGTGGTATATCAAAGTTTTAAGCTTTAATGGAGTCATTTATATTGACTTCTCTCATGGTGTTAACATGGGGATTACGTGTATAGAGTCCTGTGATACAGAGCCCTTCTGCCCACCGTTGTTCCCAGCCATCAGGTATGGGGCACCTACTGTGTTCCCAGCCATCCAAAGTGGGTATGGGGTACCTACTATGTACAGACACAGTGCTGGGGGTGACTGGGAACAGCAGGGGCCCTCCTGTCACAGCAGGGGCCCAGAGACAGACATTCCGCATCCACACCACAATAACTACTGTGATGGTGAACAGATGACCGGGGGTGGCCGCTCCCTACTCGGGGTCTGAAGGCTCTCCCTCCCAGTGGGCGAAGCGTGGGGTTCCTGGGCTTCAGGCAGAGGGGCTGGCGAAGCAGGGTGTCTGAGGGGAAGCGGGGTGTCTGAGGGAGGCAGGCGGGCAGGCTGACAGGGAGGCACCAGAGCTGGCTAGACCTGCAGACCAAGCTAAGGGCTTCAGCTTTTCTTCAGAAGAGCAGCAGAGGGGCCCGTCCACTGTGCTCGCTGTGGGCAACAGGCTGGCAGCAGGCTGACTGGAAAGGTGGGAAGGGTGGACTTGACCGCGGCCAAGACTGATAGGGAGAAATAGATTCCAAGACAGCCGGTAGACATGACCCAGAGCCTGCTGGTGGAGGGGGAAGGTGGGTGAGGGAAAGGAGCTGCTGGAAGATAAGGTTTGGAATGAGGCAAGAGAAAAGACAAGACGGGTCAGGCTGGCCAGCCTGGAGTGGTCTGCCAAGGGGGAAGCTGGGTGGAGGAACTGGTGAGGGATGGGACAGGAGGCAGGAGAGGGGACAGGAGGTTTGAACCATGTACCTGCTGCGAGGGGCAGGCAGGATCAGCAGCAGGACTCAGGAAGCGGACCCTCTGGCTGCAGGGATGTGGCCAGTGGTGGGGACTGAACAGGGGTAAGGAAATGGTACCATAAGAGCAGTGGTTTGAGGGGCGCCCCTCTGAGGGGCAAACACAGGCAGGTGGGAAGAGGCTGAGGGTGCAGGAGGGTCAGCAGGTGGGGGACAGAGAAGGTAGTGAGAGAGGCTGGAGGGAGTGGAAAGAGGGGAGGGGGTCCCAGCAGGATGAGGCTCCTGAGGAGGGGTTCCTGATAGGGAGGCTGGGGAGCTTCCCCACATGGGTGTGTGGCCCGTGGCTGCAGGGGAGCCGAGAGCAGGCGTGTCCACCCGGCAGGCAGCCCAGGGGTCAGGGAGGTGGAGGTGGCTGGGTTCAGCCACTGAAATGTCGTCTCCCATTGGTTTGGAGCCTGTTTCCACATCACTCTTTTGAGATGGGTGCTCAAGTGGTTCGTTTAAGTGTTTGGAGAAGTTAAGATTCTCTGATAAAGAAGCTGGTGGAGAGGTTATGTGGGGGCTGCTCACAGGGGCCTATCTGAACAGGACCTGATCCCTCTGCATGTTTAACTCGTGGGTTATCATGTGCCACCACGTCAGAAAGGCAGGTGTGGAGGGCAAGGTTAGATGGTGGGAAGGTGCGAGATTTGGAGTCAAGCTGACCTGACTCTTTTACTTCCTGACAGTGTGGCTTAAACCACCACCTTTGGAAACTTCTGTTTCATCATCGAGAAGAATGGAGAAGATAACATGTAATTTCCAGAATTAAATGAGATGCAGCCTGTCTGGCGTGATGATTGTTACTGTTTCTGTGATGTTACAGCGTGATGACTGCTACATTCAGCACAGGATGGCTCCACCTCTCAGAAGAGATTTGATTGACTGTTTATTTATTTGTCGATTACTTTGCTGGGCGGTTTATGGGACCTTAGTTCCCCGACCAGAGACTGAACATGGGCTCTGGCGGTGAAAGCACCGAGTGCCAACCCTTGGAGCGCCAGGGCATTCCCTATTTTGTTTTTTAAAGAAAATGGAACCACACCGGAGGTTCACGTTTCTAGGGCAAGCAGAACCTTTCATTTATTAGGTTTGTGAAAGAAGGTGTGATTCATCAAAAATCAAAGACATCAAACACATCTAGCACTTGTAAAGATTCTGTTTTCTGATGCCCTTTCTTATTTTAAACACTATCAACTTGAATAAAGCTCTGGGTTTTCAAGTAAATAGCAGAGCAATTTGCAGTGGAGGAAATGGCAACGTGGGCCAAGAAACCTAACCCTGGGTAGTCTGTATTGCTTATTTCTCATGAGCACTAACCAGAAGTAAAAGGTCTCCATTACAACGCCTTATTCACAGATGGCAAAAGTAAAATGGAAATCGCCACCGTCACTACTGCAACTCCATCTCTTCCGACTCTGCTGTCCGCATTGATGAAACACACGTTAAAGCACCAATAGACAGCTCACTTGTCTCAGAGACTCAAAGACTGTCAGCAATGCAGGATTTTGTGTTGTGGGTATTGATGTTTTGCTAAAATAAACATCATCAATAACGAGCCCTGGGGAAAATGTCAGGTACTGGCTTTTCTAAACGTTACCCCTTCCTTCCAATTCCTTCTGCTGATTTACATTTTAAGACAAAATTGAGGGCCAATATAAATTAAAATTACTTAAAAAAAGAAGAACTGGCTTTTGTTTGTTTGTATTTGCACTTAAAAAAAAGTAATTCCTGTTTCAATGTGCTTCAGGCCCTGGGGGAATTACAGAGATAAATGTCGGTGAACTACATGAGTTACTGGGATTTCTTTCTGTCTGTGGCAATCCAAACTAAAGATCAGTGGTGGTGACATCAACACCAAAACTAAAACAGAGCTGCTAGGGCAACTACTTTCCATGTACCTTGTACACAAAAGGCACACTCAGGCTTCTGGGCTGAGACCACTGGCTCAAGCCGGTTATGAAAATCCAGATTCTCAAGCTCTAGTTCTGGCCTGGTGCACCTGGGAATCTGATGATCTGAGATCCTGGAGCCACCAATGTAGGCAATATGTGTAGTAATAACAGTCCACTTACTATCCTGCTGCCATCCAATAATAATGCTGCACTTTCAGACCAAAAATTCTCCTTGTAGATGATGCCATGAAAGCCAGCAGGGTTTCCTAATGAAATGCCCACACTGACTCTGCGGAAAGGTCCTGACATGGAATCTTGTAAAATTCCTCTCTTCCCTCTCTTTTCCACAACACTGATTCTTCCTACTCTAACTTGGGCTTGTTTGTACACGGGCCACCAAGGGAGGGCAGGCAGTAATGTTGAGTCCAGTCAGGGCTGTCAGACCAGGAGACCACAGGGCCAGGCCTTGAGGTGCTGCAGGGCTTGAGAATCTTCCTTTCCATCCTTCTTGATTTATATTTTTAAAAGGTGAAAAAGGATGTCAGGGCTGGTCAGGAAAAGTATAGATTCATGCTTACATCTACACAAGGGGCTGCAAATCCGCTGCCCTAGGGGACAGTTCATTTTACTCCAATGGTCCTCAGTGAATGCCGCTGAATTTTCAGTTAGACAAAATGCTTGCTGGTGGTGGAAAAAGTAGCAGGGATTGGAAAAGCTGTGATGTCTCCGTATTAAAATTCTCTCTAAAAATGTTGAAATAAGTACACACCTGTACAGGATATGCTGACAGTATTTCAAATCATTAGAGAAATACCAAAATTACCTAATAAATTATGTTGGGATGACTAGATAATTATCTGGAGGAAAGGTGGATTAAAAAGAAATAAAACAAAATAAAATTCTCTTTCAGCAACATTTCTGAATTGCCAAGGTTCTGGGGATAAGTGATAGATGATGGGGCCTGGGTTCTGGCAAAATAACTGAATTAAAGAGAAAAGCGGATACCACGGGCTGCCCCCAAATGAAGCAAGGGCTCCTTTGCACTGTGTTGGGGTTTTTTGTTAAGTAAAGGTTCCTGCACTGATCCAGGTGGGGCATAGCCTGACAGAACCCCCAGAATGATGAGGAAACTACGATTTAAGTTTGATGGAAAGACTGCACACAAGATGCCCCTTTTCTTTCAGTTATTCCCTCATTTTGGTATTAGCAAGTTGGGTCTTTTTTCCTGGGGGAATGTGGGTTGTAAATGGGACATTAAAGAAAAAGTCAACAGGGGGCCGTTTACAACAAGGTTGTTTGCCTGGCTGGTTGCAAAGGGACCCTGCAGGGCAGTGTGTCCCTGCTTGGAAAGGTTTTATCCATCCCATTATTGAAATAACAGAAAGGTCAGTGGAGACTGGCCACAGTCTCCTCTTATGAAAATTTGGGGGACCCTAGTCGCTGGGGAACTCAGCACACCCAATCAGCCACTACCATCCCAAAGCCCTGCCCGTTGGCCTTCCACTTGATGAGAACTCGTGGGCTCCTGCCAAATAGACAGTGTTCTTTGTTGTGTTGTTATTGTTGCTTTTTTTGGTTCTGTTCTGAAAATCTATTGATAGCTCACCCTGCGAACTCAGGATAGTCTTAAACTAATCTAGAAGCACACATGAGGAATACCAATAATTTCTGCATTCTTTTCATAATGTCAGAAAAGCAGCAGCCATAATACATTAAAAGCACCAAAATATCTCCAGGGAAGGATCCTGGCCAACAGCCTGTCCCAGCTGATTATCAAGCTGCGAGGACAGGCTGTGTGTTGGCGTTTCACAACTGTATACCTTGCTCTCACTGCTCGCTGTCTGGGTCCTGCACACAGTCCTGAGTCCGCTGAGTTGTCAGTTATGTCGCAGGCAGACCACTTTTCCAGGCCGCCATGCAGTAGGCACAGAGCGGGAGAGCAGACCATGTGGGGAGGGGGCCCGCCACACTCCACGTGGGCCAGAGATCAGCTCAGAACACACGCTTGGCCCAGTGAAGACAGACAGTGCTTTTGTGTGACGTGGTCAGTGGCCTGGTGAGAAAGTGGAGCCCTCCTGGCGGGGGGTGGGGCAAGGCCTTGTCCTCGGGCAGGTGGATGATTAGGCGAAGCAACCTAAGCAGCTTTCTGGGGGAGGTGGTGATGGTCCTCCCAGCCAGCTCTCAGAATTTAAGACCCTGCTTCCTAACTGGGTGCGGATGTAAATGCCCACCCCTTTCTGCTGCTGGCCCGGCCCCTCCCACAGTTCTTACCCAAGGTTCAACTGCCCCATCCCCACTGTACACAACTTTTTCCAGGGCCTAAAGTGAATTATCAGGCCCTAGTGTCTATACTGGCAGTGGTTTTAAATCTCATTTGACACTATCTCAGAGTAATACAGCCCTTCCTTACATCACAGTCTGGTCCCTACACCTGCCCCATAAATATACAGTAACTGAAACAAAAGTCCTGTGAAAACTCCTACCTGTGATGAACTTTGGTATTTTGCCATCTTGGTAACCCAAAACTTAGCTGGGTGAGACCCACAGAACTGACTTCCCAAACCATTCGTGGGGCACCAACTGCCCCAAGGATAGTGGTGACTGCACTTGACAGCCCATAGCACCCTTGGGCACAGCCCCCCGGAAACGACCAACCCACAGGCGCTGACGGCCTGTGTGTGTAATCGGCTCAGTCTCTCCCCTTTCCTCTGCGGCTGATTTGCATCTCACATCCTTCCAGAGAGAAGGGGTGCTGACACCACGAACAGTGCTGGAACACAGCGCCCTGACAGCAGCTCCGGGGGCAGACGAGAGAGCGGCTGACAACCCAGATCAGTGTTTAACTGAGGGAGGGGGCAGTGATTTCGCCAGGGGAGCCATGGAGGAGCAAGGACTCGTCAGCTGCAGAGCATGGGGGCTGTCACACACTCACACACTCAGCCCCGATAAACCAGTCCCCTCACTGGGAGGCTGCGGGCTCTGGCTCCCTCCCTGGGCCAATCTGGTCCACCTGCAGACACTCACCTGTAAGACAATAGGAAGCTGCTCAGGTGGGTTCCTGTTCTCCACACCCATCGTGAGCCACACCTGGAAGGCGGTCAGCTGCTCAGCAAAGAAGGGGCTGTGCTGTGGGACAAGCAAGGTGGGTTAGTCAGGAACCCCCTTCTTCACCCAGCTCTGCCTATACATACCCCCCACCATCAACTCAGTCATGCGTCTTTGTGAGGCCCCAACTCCGCTCAGCTACCAGCTAGGCGAAAGCCCGCAGAGCCAGGCCATGGCAGAGGAGGCGGTAAGATGTGGTCAGGCTGGGATGTTTCATACAGCAGAGTCAGAGGACTCGTGGACAGACTGGGTGTGGGTAAGAGAAGGGTTGTGGTAAGGTTAACACTGGGGCTCAGGCCTAAACAGACTTCCCTGGTGGCTCAGTTGGTAAAGAATTCCCCTGCAGTGCAGGAGACCTGAGTTCCCCTGGGTGGGGAAGCTCCCCTGGAGAAGGAAATGGCAACCCACTCCAGCATTCTTGCCTGGGAAATCCCATGGGCAGAGGAGCCTGGTGGGCTACAGTCCGTGGAGTAGCAAGAGTTAGAGGCAACTTAGTGACTAAACCACCACCACTATGGGTCTAAACAACAGGAAATGGGGTACCATGACCTGAGGTGACTTGGTGACTGGACCACCACCACCACAGGTCTAACCACCAGGAATGGGGTCCTGTGACCTGAAGTGGGAAGACCGAAAGAAGCATGTTTCAGAGAAGCATGTGGGGAACTCAACCTGGATGCATTGTGTTTAAGGCACCTTCTGGACACCCAAGTGAGATATCAGGGCGGTGGGGTGGGAGGGGGAGAATGGCCTACATGAGCCTGCAGTTCAGGAGATGGGTCTGGGTTGGAGAGACAGATCTTGTTTATAAAGTGAGAAAGAGCGGGGACCCCGGGCTGAGCCCTGGAGCACCCCAAGAGCAAGAGGCCAAGGAGGCGGAGACACTAGGGCAAGGCCAGTAGTGGGAGCAGGAGTAGGCAGCAGCCAGGATACCAGGGAAGAGTGACTTAGCGGAAGGCTGTGGTTGGCACCATCATGTCACGATGCGGAGGGTCAGGCAGGACCAAGGTCCAGGGCTGACCATGACATGAAGGCCCTGGAGACTGACTACTAAGAATGTCATGGGGGGCCGTGGTAGTGGGCAGAAGCACAACTGGACTAGGTTCAAACAGAAGGGAAGATGATTTAGAGACTCAAGAATAGTTTTTTGCAGGAATCTGGCTGCAAAGGGGAAGGGATCGGATAGGATCATGTGACCAGGCATTTCTTTCTAAAGGTGGGAGAAAAGGGCATATTTGTAAGAGGGGGAATTGCTGATGGAGGAGGTGCTGGGCGAGAGCCCTGGCAGGTAGGTACCAGGGAGCAGGAGCCCTCCGGGAGCTGGAAACGGGACACAGAGAGGAGGGGATGCAGGGATGAAGTGGGTGTGGAGAGGCTCAGAGGCTCCCTCTATTGCTCCTGTCTCTCAGCGAGGTGGGAAAGGGAGCAGGTGCCATGGACGGAGGGCAGAGCGGGGACAGGAAGGAATGAAGGAGACACATCTGGGCAGCTGCCAGGCAGTGTTTAAGGCCCCTGGAGGGCAGTGACGAAAGCCGTTACAGTGGGCTTCCCCAGTCTGGCAGCAGGGGTGTGGAGGGTAGCTTGTCCTCTCGAAAGCCCTGCAGAGGAGACGACTTTGGTGGTGATGACAGGGACCAGGGAAATCTCAGATTAGAGGTTCAGGTAGGAGGGGGCCTAGGCCCTTGGAAGGTCTCTGAGAACCAAGAGGCCAAGTGGTAGGATTGCTGGGTTTTCTGTATTACATGGTCATCCCCACTTAATACGCAGCTCTGTCATCTGTGAGCCCCAAACAGAATTTCAAATCTCTGCCTCCCACCCACTCCTCTCTGCCCACACTGTTCCCCAGGGGGAGAGGAAGGGTGGATGGGAAGGCAGGGATGTGGGCTCTGACCCCAGGTTCTGGCACATGTGGACACGTGCTTGTAGAGGACTTGAAGTGATGAGGTGGGCTCAGTGAGGCTGGGAGCCAGACTGGGGCGCTCCTGCCATCCCCTCTACAGAGGGGCCTGGGGCTCAGAGCCGTGGTGCCCCTCGTAAAGAAGTCAGTGTCGTGTGAGAATTGGGCAGAGAAATTTCACACTCAGGAATTCATGTTCTTACAAAGTCAGGGTACATGAAGTTACTAAAATTTGGAGGGCAACCTGGGGATTGGAATGGAGCCCCCAAAATGATATTCCCGTTAAGCGTGAGTTATTCACAGATTGGTTTAAAAACAATAGTCCTGTTAAGCGGCCCCTCCCCAGTGTACCGAGTGAGGGGGATCTTCAGTCTGGGAAGGGGAGTTGGGAAACTCAGGTAATTCCACCTCTCCCTCTTTCCTGCACTTTGGTTTTACCTTGTGGATATAAACATGCGGTTCAGGGCTGTAGAAGCCGCTCTGTCCCCAAAGACAGACAGACACTCCTGATCTTTTCACCTAAAGCTGACAAAGAGGGAAGAGCCCTTCTCATCGAAGTGTGCTGTGAGGTTTGTCGTGCTTTTTAAAGCTGCGGAGATGGTGACAAACCAGCTCAGTCCCTAGCATAAGCGTGGCTCAGCATTTTAAGTAACACTTCACAGAACAGCTCGAGAGCTGCCCTGTGAGTGAAATGATTCACAGAGCTGATGTTTTGGGCCAAATCTTCAAGACTACCTCCCGGTGTGTCAGAGCTACCATGTAGATTCTTGAGGGGAAGATGCAGAGCCCGGGATGAGTGTTCTGGAGCAGAGCTCGCAGCTCGTGGGCAGAGGCTCTGAGTCATGTGACCATGTGGCCTGGGCCTCAGGGGGATGATTCTGACACAGGTGGTCAGCCCACGTGTTAGATGGGCTGGAAGGGGTCTGAAAACAGGTGCCAGACGTGATGGACTGAGAGCAGAAAGGCCATCTCTGGGCACAAGGAGCCACATCTGATCCTGGGGGCTAGTCCACCGTCTTGCACTGTCACCTTGGGGAGGGAAGATAATTACTTCATATCAACACACTCCTGCTCTTCTCACCTGCCCACCCTGGTCCAAACACACTGCTGTTGGCTGTCTCATAATAAGCAAGATTTCTTAAATGGGTACAAGCCCTAACCATAAAAGAAAAACATTGGTAAGCTGGGTATGGTAAAACAAGAACCTTCTGTTCACCAAGTAAAAACAGCAAACAAGTGAAAATGAAGTCTACAGAATGAAAAAAGGTATACACAACGCGCGTCGGGCCTCCCTGGGGCTCAGCTGGCAAAGGATCTGCCTGCAATGCAGGAGACAAGAGAGATGTGGATTCGATCCACGGGTCAGGAACATCCCGTGGGGAAGGGAATGGCAGCCCACCCCAGTGATCTTGCCTGGAGAATCCCATGGACAGGGGAGCCTGGCAGGCTGCAATCAATGGAGTTGCAAGAGTTGGACCTGACTTAGCAACTAAACCACCACCAGCATTCGCAATGTGTGACGAAGGATTTGTATTCAGCATATAAACAGAACCACTACAAATTGATAAGAAACATAATGCAAAAGAAAAATGATCAAAAGTCTTGAACAGGCAACTTATAAAAGAGGATATTCAAATAGCCAACAAAAATATGAAACAGGGCTCAATACTATTAACCATCAGGGAAATGCAAGATAATCTCAATGAAACACCATTACTTATGGAACCAGAAAAGCCAAAAGGGGAAAAAAAAGGTGGAAAACATCACGTATTGACAAGAACATGAAACAACTCAAGCTCTCATATATCGTGGGAGGGACTGAAAATTGACTCACAACCACTTTGGAAAACTATCCAGCAGTTTTCCTACCGAAACTATGCACACGTGGTAACCAGAAATCTCATTCCTCAAGTGCACACCTGACACTACTGCACCCAAGCACAAGGGATTAATAGCACCTGGCCACACCCGCCCACCCACTTGAGGACCAAAACTTAAGGGGACACCAAAAAACCCAGTAATTGAGGTTAAAAAGAAATTTAATGCAGTATTTAAGAAAATAAAAATAAAGGTAAAAATCCATTATGAAAAAAATATCAAAATTTCATAAAAGACAGGCCCAACATGACTGATTTCTCTTTTTGCCTCAGGCACCAATGTCTCAGCTGGGCAGTGGTCAGGACAATTCGTGAGGTCCACAGGATGGACCATGACCTTTGGGGTTTCTAGGCTGTAACAGGAATGAGTTACAAGTGCACAGATTGAACAGTGTTGAGTGAAAGCAGCCAGACACAAGGATTCTATTTACCAAAATACAAACCGCACAGGGTGGCACATGCCCCGGGGAAAGCAGTGGCCAGAGCGGGGCCTCAGGGGGCTGTTGATGTTATGACTGGGGTGCTGGTTATGTGACTGCACTCAACTTGTAAATCCATCAAGCTGCACAATACGATGCCTGTAGTCTTCTCTGTGTATGTTATGCTTTTAAAAGAATGGAAACTAAATAAAACAGCTAGCATGTGGCTCCATCAGGAATCCCTCCCCATCACAGTTTGGTGACATTGCTCCCAGAGGCAGAATCCTGAATCCAGTATATGGGAAATGAGGCTGAAGACCCTTGAAAGGAGGCCTGGCACTGGAAGGAGGGGTGAGGACACAGAACAGTGGGACTTTATTATCCGAGAGTGTACAGCTCCCACCCCCTGACAGTAAAAGGAAAATCAGGCACAGGGCACAAAAAAGCACAAGTTGAATGAGGTTCCCAAACACGTGTGTGTGTGTGTGTTAACAGGCCCTGTCCCTGTGTAGGTGGAGCTCGTGAGGGGCAGGAGTCCAGGACTGTTCCCTATGGGGACTTGTCACTGCCTCAGGGATTAGGGTCCCCCAGCAACATCCAATACATGGGTGGGAGACATGTGAAGGTCCTGCCAGTGCCCATTTCTGGGTTCAAGATTCAAGGCCAGTTTTGGCTCCCTCCAAGTGCATTAAAGGAAAGGTGGGTGGAGGTGGGGGAGCTGCTGGAGTGGGCACTGCAAACGCTGGTGGAGAACCCAGCGGGGGGCAGACGGGATCTTGCTGCAGAATTCTTCCAACTTTGCTGTAGGTTTGAAAACGTTCATAATAAAATGGGAAAGATTCCAGCAATAAAGGAGGGGACGAAAGATAAGACAAAATTGAAAGGGAGGACCTCGTAGTCCAGGTACCCCAGTCTTGGAGGCATTGAAATCATCTGAGGGGTTAACACACACACATAAAACACCCCCCACAGATATGCACACACGTACACATACCCAACAGAGAATACACACACCCATACCCCAAAGATACATGCAGGCACACAAATATACATGCAATATACCCTGAGATATATACACACACACACACACACACACACACACACACCCACCCAGGCCCCTGACTCAGTAAGGTTCAAAGCTTCCCCAATGACCGTGATGGGCACTAAAAGCGAAAAGCCTTTGCAGTGAGATGTGGGTGCGTCTGACCTCGGTCAAAGCTGTGTGACTACACCAAAGGTCAGGAACCCTCATGTCCAGCAGGTATCATGTGCCAGGCTCTGCCCTCCAGTCCTCACATGCTCCTTGAATTGGATACAACTATAATTCCCGTTTAAAAATAAGGAAACTGAGCTGACCACTGCAGTCTCTTCAACAGGACCAGAGAAGACGGTGTGGAGAGAAAAAGCCAATGACTCCAACCTGCAAGCCCCACCCTCCATCCCCTTCAGGGGATGGCTTGGAGCCACCTGCTTCCTCCCACTCCCCCCAGCCCATTTACCCCTAGTCCCGAATGCCTGCCTGGACCCTCGGGAGGTGAGGGTTGGAGGGGTCTAACTGTGTTCTAACTTGAGGGGTGGTTCTTCTCTTTTTAACGGGTTTCTTGAGAGAAGGGACTGGGTCTTGCCCACATGCACCCAGACGTGGTATCTGATGCACACCAAACACTCAGCAAATGAGCAAATCTTGAATAAAAACGGGGGCTGTATGGGGAAAGGAGGCAAGAGGAGACTCTTGGTGAGCTGCTGCCAAGTCTCCTGGGGAGAGGGGAGAGTCAGTTTGCCTCAGGGGCCACGAGTGACACCAGATGAACTCAGGGACGACCAGACCACTAGCTGAAAAAGCACCTGGTGACCAGACACCTCAGGGCCGAGAGTGGCGAGCATCGTTCACGGTGAAAAGGCTGAGAACCTGCTATCAGGGAGCACACACTAAGATAAACAGAACCAAGACAACACTGCTGTAGAGAAGACATCTTTAAGAGCTGACCATTTCATAATCTAACTTTAAATAACCCCTGGTTGGTGCATTCTTTTAAGCTTCTGGCTAATAAATCTTCTCCCAGGTGGGTGCGGGCTGTCTCTGACACCCAAACAGGGGTTTTGCAGGCCAGAGAAACAGCTGCAGGGACCAAGCAGGATGCCCTGGGTAGGGGGCGGAAATGGGACTCACCCGAAATGCTGTGCCTTCTTCGATGATGGTCGGCAGCTGGGAGAGACAGATGTCCACGGCCAGGTCCCAGGCTTGCCTGGGGAGAGAGCAGACAGGGACCCACGAAGCATTACTGACGGGCTCACCCACAGGGGCCCTGAGAGCAGAGGAGCCCGTGAGCGGCGGAGTCAGGGTGGAGCTGCCAGTGGGGGGCACAGGAGGCAAGGAACTCTCGCCTGGCAGCACTAAAGCCATTTTGTTGATGACAGCTTTTCTCTTCAAATTAAAAGGAGAAAGAGCTCAGGAAAAATAAAGGGACTTGTCTACGTTCTAACTAACACAGCTTCCACCCCAACTTGAACCCACCTAGTGTGGCAGCCTGCCCACACTGATGGCAGCTGGGGCTCTGGTGGCCGGACTGGGGCAGCATCACACACAAACTGGCCATGAAAGGCTGTGGCCAGGCTGAGGCGCTTCACCAGAGACAGGTCAGGTGGGGCTGGGAGAAAGGGTCTCCCTTGGCCCACCCACAGCTAGAACTGCCCCCTGTCCTTGTGGCCACTGCGCCCCTCTGTGGCTGGTGGGAACCTGTGTCCAATGCAAACCACTGGGGATGAGATGGGTGGTGCCCTGTATGCGGGGAGGTGGCAGCCTCTTCGATGGCTGGGCCTGGTCACCTTCTCCAACTTCTGTGGTGCTGGACCTGGCTCTGCCCACTACAAGATGTGCAAGACAAGGCCACGTTGACTGGGTCATGGCGTCACCTCCCAAAGGTCAGTTTCACTGCCTGTGAGGGGGGCTAATGATTGTGTCTCCTGCACAGAGTCCTGTGAAGACCTCAGCAGGTGGATGACATCGAGGGACATATACAGAGGCCTGCTGTTTCCTGGCAACATCCAACATTGATTCTAAAGTGGACACAAACAAGCCTCTTCCTTTCTCTGTGGTCTCAATCTGAGTGTGGATTCCCAAGGATATAAAGATTCTCTGACTCAGACCTCCCTTTCTTTTAGAAATGTGCTCCTCTTGGAAGTGATGGTCTGAACAAGGGGTTTTGTTTCTGGTATGGCAATCTCCTCCTACTACAATGCCCTGACACATATAAGGATTCCACGTTAGGTTTATTTAGACTAATAACTGCCTGTTTGTGTGCAAGAGGGTCTTCTCATGGGTCTTCATAAACGGTCAAAACAGGAACAAAAAAGGAAAACATCCAGAAAAACAAAATGGAAGATGAACAGAAAGATGAGAAAACTCTTTTTCGAGTATATGGAATATCTTTCTTTTGCCCAGACTGGCCCCTTCTGCACAAGCCTGCCCTTCCCCCTCCAATCTAATTAAGAGGCAATCAGGAGATAATCAAAAGTGCCTCAAAGTACAGGCAATAAATAGCTCCCATATGCTCAATAAGTGCCCAGACTGCAGGCGAGATGGTTATTCTGTGGCGTTGAGGGAGCCGCTTACTCTTTGTTAAGACAGAAGCAAAGTCAATTATTGTAATTAAGCTCTATGAAGATTCATTGAATTTAATCAAATTAAAAGTTTCAACTTCAGGAGTTAGAAGAAGAAAAGTGAGCACCAGATGGGGGAGGTGTTGTGGGAAGGGGGGTCTGGGGCAATTGGTGGTCTTGATACAGCCACTTCACTCTAGGGGGGCACCAGGAAACTGCGCCTTCTGTACAGCAGGCTTCCATGCCTTCTTTCAGAACCATCTCCTCAAATTCAGGAGGCAAGAAGAATTATAAACTGTTAATAATATCCCTGCTGGGATGTCCTAGACAAAGTATCAGAAACTAGGCTGCCCTGGCGAGACCAACTGCCCTCAGACCTCTCCAAGGAGCGAAACAAAACCCGACGAAGCTGCAGCAGGCCCTGGGCAAGAATCATCTGAGGAGTGTGGGCTGTCTGGCCTGCCACCTCCTAAGGGCTGGCCCCCACCTGGGTCCAGCCACTGAGGAGGGTCGAGTCTTTTGCCAGCTGCACATTTCTGTGCCAGAAAAGCAGCTCAGAGGAGACTCCTGGCCTGAAAGGAAGGAGGTGTCTTGCCTGCTTCACTGGGAGCGAGGAAGGGCCATGTCTGCAGGGGCACAGTTGCCTAAGTGACAGGGGATGGGGACAAGGGACTCCGTTCAAGGCACTGAGGAGGACAGGGGAGGAGGGAGGATGTGGGGGAGCACTGAAGACCTGCTGGACACCAAGAGGCCAAACAGACTACCAGCACACAGTGAGGCTGCAGTGAGCTCCGGGCAGGGGCAGGAGAGAGCAGCAGGCTGGTGCTGGGCAAGCCGGTCTCTCTTTGGGGCCTGTGGTTGTTGACTGTACAAAAGGAAAGGGTCAGGCTGAGGACCTCAGAGTTCCCATCAAGCCTTTGATCACACGGCGGCCTTTTCAACAGCACGAAGGTACCCTCTGCTGAGCATCTATTCAGTTGGTTAAAACTGGCTACATTTTCTAGGGTAAAATCAAAACGAACTTGGGAGTCTTAATTTGGGATTCTCACTAAGGGAAAGTGGGAAAGCGAGTCCTTAAAACCCTGAGCCGTGGTGGGGGGCTGTTGGCACCCAGGCGAGCACGGAACTTGGGAGGTGTCTGTGTTCGCACTTCCCACAGCCCCTGGGACCAGCCGCGCCAGCTGCACCCCCTCCCCGGAGGGAGGACCCTGGGCTCCCCGCCCCCGAGGCTCAGAGCAGTGGGGCCCTGAGCCGTGGGCTGCCGATGAATCACGGCCTAGAGAACGTGCCATCCAGGCAAGAGCTCGGGTTTTCAGGAAACGGGCCTAAGATGGCAGGCACCCAAGGAGTGGGCCGTGAGGAGAGCCTTCCAAGAGCGCCCGGCTCCATCTGCACTGATCAGTCAGTCAGCCAGGCTCCCTCGATGGGATGGAACGCACAGGTTATTACTGCGGAGGAACGCAAGGTTTCAGGACCTACTGAAATTGAAAGTGAAGGCGAACGGCTCCCCGATGGCTTCACATCAAAAATTAAACAAGAGCCGGGCGCTGAGCATTTCATCATCGGCACCCCCCGCCTGAAGCAAAGTGTGAATGTGTATGACTTCATGTTTTAACCTCAATTTTTGTTAGGCTTTGTTCCCTGCCTCCCCCTGCTGAAAATTCAGCCTCTTCATCACCACCCAAGGAACACAGTAACTAGACTGTAAATTATTTATTAGGAATGCTCTTTCCAACTACCTCGGCTGTGCACTCCCTAGGGACGAACAGACTTTGGTCAATTTACCAGGTGGGAGAAAGAGCTGTGGGCATTGCTGTCGAGGGTTTCATCACCTGAACGAGCTCTGCTAAAAGCCCACGGCAATGCTTCACCAGCCAGGAGCCTAGACCTCAGGGGCGGCTGGTGAACCTGAGTGCAGGAGAACATGACCTTTCTGGTTTCCAAGCCTCACACGCTCCTGCCTTTGCATCACAGCTCCCCCACATCCCCTAAGGACAGGACTGTGAGCTGGATGCCTGCTACCCATGACGGAGATCACACCCCCAGCCTCCGCAGACCAGGTACCACACACAGCCGCTGGGGAGAGTGGAGACCTGTGTCGCTCAAGTGAGCCACTTGGCTATACAGGAAAGAGGAACAAACTCCCATTTGTAAAGCCACTGGATCTGGTATTACCACCTAACCAGTATTCTTGTAAAGCCACTGGATCTGGCGTTACCAACTAACCGGTATTCTAACCAGTACCTCTGTCCATCTCCAGCTGAGGAGGGAAAACACCTGGGAGTCTATCCAGCCTAAGCAAGTCAGGGTCCCTTGACGTGGCTGCATGCTGTATGCAGCTGCTTGACCTGGAGTTTATATGAAGTATCTGTGGTCTCTGACTTGGCACGAGACAGTTTTGAATGATTTCATAAATAAATAAAGGTTATCACCCACACTGAGTGGTTTTCTCCTCCCTAGATCTACAACACAGTAGCATGGTCCAACTGGAGGGCTTGTGAAATTCCTAGCCCAAGCGCCATGACCCTCCAGGAGGAGCCGCTGTCCCTCTGATCAGTGGGGAGGCTCATCCTCTGGAGACCCAGGCTGTGGCGCTGCTTCTACGGAGAAGCCCCATGCTGAGAGGGTGCCCGCTGCTCTGGGTGGTCCCCATGTCTCAGGGACCTGCCATCTGGCTTCTGATCGACATTTCTCTTTCACTGCATGATGGTGCTCCTACGAGCATGTTACTTCTTCAATCTAAAGCCTGATTTTATATTCGATTCCAGATCAAAGTAGGTTAATGGTATAGTTTTCAACATTCTTAATGGGCTTGACTAACATTTATCTGGTTACAGGCTCAAGCTGGCACTGTTAGGAAGAACCCCATCGGGGGAGGATGTGTTATATGCCTGCGATTCTCCTCCCATGAAATCTCATCTCCTCTGATTTCTGTATGAAAAGCCCCAATTTAGACTTACCTATTTGGCATTTCTCAGAATATAAAGATTGGAAGCCATGATATTAGATTTCAGAAAAAGATCCTCACTTGGAAAACCTTTGGCTGTGGACACGCAGAGCAGGACAGGCCACGCCAAGACCTAGGTGAGCAGAGAGCACCCTGGCCCCACCCCACATTTAAGCCCTGCACATGGTTATCATGTGTTTCAGGGTCCCTGGGCCACCAAGAAGCTGTACTCCCAATTTCAAACTCAGGGCGCCCCGGCCTGGCCTAGAGCTCCTAATGGACAGCCCACTGGCAGCATCTGGTACCCAAGCATTTAGTTTGGCCCTCAGAATGTTTTTTCAAAATGCTATATTAGCTGCCAACATTTTAAAATAGGGATAATAGATGAGAATACAGGTTTTTGGCTGCTCTTTAAAAGCTACAGTACTGTAAAGTGAAATAAAGTAAAAATAAAAATTAAAAAAAAAAGAAAGAAAAATCATCACCAAAAAATAAAAAAAAAAAAAAAAAAAAATAAGTAAAAGCTGCAGTTGGGGCTCCGTGATGCACATGACGCAGCCCGGCTCTCGCCACACACCCCGCTCCTTGACAACTCCCCCGCCTTTCGTTTTGAGGTCTGAAGGCCACCCTCTCTGTGCTTCCCCACTTTGAAGCCCCCAGAAGACGTGAAGTGTCTGTCATGGGAGCGAATGAGGGACAGAGAGATTTCCTACTGCCTGAGGCCCTTCTTTCCACCCCAGTGGGGAACATACTCTGGGTATCAGCCTGCTCTGTACCCTGTATGTTTCTGAAAAGCCCTCTCTTCATGCCCACACCCCGATGGGGCCCTTCCCGTAAGTGGTGGTGGACACGACACTAGGACAAACACAGTCCAACCCTGAGTCTGTGTCTGTGGTGACACGAGGGCCATGTGTAAGGGCTTGATGCCCACCTGGGAACACACAATGTGTCCAGGCTGGGTCACCAGTACTTGATATTCAATAAATGCTCAGGCATTACTTTATACCTTTCCTAGAATGGCTTTTTAATGATCTTTACAATGATCTTGACAAGGTCTCCCAGTGCCCTGTGCATAGTGAGTGTGCAACTACATGCTAAATTAAATTACTGCTGCAATTGGTGTTACAGTAGCAATCCCATGTACAGTAACAAACACAGGATAGAGTCAAACGCATCTGAGTGATTTCCAATTTAGGGTTTTAATGAGCTCTTTCCACAACATTTAAAAAATATCAAATATCAAATGAGATCAAGTGCAGGTACTAACCCTCAGGGAGTTCTACTAGTTAATTTTTTTTTCATGCAAAGAAGCACCCAATGATTCTTCTGTCTCCAGTTTTTTGTTTTTGACAAGGAATACCTCAACCTTAATGACTTAATTAAAAATAAAATAGTTTTAGTGTTTCAAAGGCTTAAAACATTTACATGTAGATTTTTAATTACAGGAGTAATATCTATCAACTTTAAAAAGAGAGCATTTTCACTCCAATCCTCTGGTCCTGGTATTAACACCATTAGCATCTTGTTATAATTCTACCTAGCCCTCTTCCCCATGCATAACACAGAAGTAATTATATTGCTGATACAGTCTGGTGTTCTGTTTTTGTCATTTAACATAATTTTGCATAATAATAAATAATCTTCATAAAATTTTAAGATGGATTGCATTTTTTCCAGTATATGTATTTCAATTACATCCTTGTTATATCAGGTACTGGGGTTGCCTCTGGCTTCCCTTCTTAAAGCTAACATTCTGACAAACAGCTTTCCTTGTCAAAGCCTCTCTGATTGTCTCACCAGTCCTGTTTCTTGGTTCTTCCTCAGCAACCTGCTTAGTCCTCCTCCTGAACTGGGACGGGCAGATGCAAAGTGGACAGGGCAGTAGGGGCTGGAGTGAAGTGGGAGATGCCAGGGTTCATGACTGCCAGGTAGGGAATGTGCTGGTCAAGGTCGGGTCAGGGGTCAGGCTGCCTCCCCATCCAGGGAGGTGATCCCAGGAACCTTCCCTCACAGCATCCTACACTGACCCCCCTCCGAGTCTATTTCCCACGGACCCCAGCATGCAACAACCAGAATTTGCCTAAAAGGGAGGGGGGAGGGTATCAGGCTACAGACAGTGCTTTGCAGGATGGCAGACCATGCAGCCTGAGGGACTAGACTGTACTCAAGTCCTAGGGAGCTTATCAGCTGCACAGGGCCCCTGGAGCGTGCAGGCAGGTTGGAACCAGACAAACAGAAAGAGCCAAAGGTGCATGTATGACTGCTAGCAATTTCACATGCCCCGGGAGACCAGAGGATCTTTACCTGCATTTATCTGAGCCTCTGTGGGTTGCTCTATTAACTCACATTTCTCTGCACAACAAATATATACAAATGAGGATCTGTTTTATGAGGTTCACAGAGAGCTAAACTTGCAGGTGAGAGGGCCATACTCCCAGTTTTCGAGGTGGGCATGGAAATCAATAAAAGAGATGGGCAGGATCATGAGATGCTGCTGTTAGCATTTGGACCTTGTATTAAACAGTATTTATGCAAATTCCAGGATTCAGACATGTTCTAAGAGGCCAATACTAGAGAAAGATCTCTGGGTTGATGAAGAGAGACAGGTGTCACTGTTCTCTACTGTGCTCTCAGGGTGCCTCCTCTCTGGGTCCCCTTCTCCTGCTGCCATCTTCCCTGCCTTTTCTGTCTGCTCTCAGCTCTGGCTCTGGTTCTTCTTCTCTTCTCCAGGACCAGATGCTGTTTATTACCTATGCAGCTGAGCACACCTTAGAAGAGGCAGTTTCACATCCAGAGAAACATGCACACAAAGACGACTGTCCCATGGACTTGCCACTGGGTGGGCAACAAAGTGGAGAGGAGGACTTAGGGTGCTTCTTGCTAAAAGCTGGTGCCCTCTGTCCATCCTGTATTTCCATCTCCTGGGGGATCTGCTTGGCCAATAGCCCAAGTGACCGCGGTGGCCCAGGAGGCCCTTCACACTGGGTGGCTGGTGTGAGGCCCATTTCCTGCGGTTTAAATAGTTTTCTATCCATGACTAGACACAGCACTGACCCTGTTTAGCTCTTTTTCCTTTCTCTTTCCTCTTTAATAATACATATTTTATAAAAACCTGGTTCAAAAGTAATAGAACTTAAGGCATCGCTGTTTTTTTTAACAGGATAAGACTGTTTTGAGGATTTCCTCTTTCAGAAATGTGGGTCTTCTAATTATTCATCCTAAGCATTAGAGAGGCTTTTCAACCCCCTTCCCCCACTCCTGCTCCTCGTTCTAATCATGGAGGGCAGGAAGCTGCATCGGCTGTTCTGCCAGTCTGTTCTCACAGGATCTAAACAGCTGCTGAGCGACTCTTCCGTGGCGGTCTACTCCTGTTCCTCTGTTTCTTCATAACTTGTTCTCTAGTTTATGCTACAAGCTCTTACAAAGGATATGGATGAGGCATGTTTTAACTTGATTTCTGTTTACAGTCTGGCGCTTCAGCAGCATAGTACATCTTGATTTATCTCATACATAAAAATGCTAATTTCTGATATTCCTCAAGTGGATGAGAGGAGGGGAGTTTACTACCTCCTTCTTGGTTCTTGGGGTTTCCAGAGTCAGGGGAAAGTGGTCATGCACATATTTAAGAAGAAAAAAACCACCACTCCAAATAAACCTGAAAATACACCATAAAGTAGTTTTTGCTGTTGTTCAGTCACTGAGTTATATCTGACTCTTTGTGACCCCATGGACTACACAGCACGCCAGGCTTCCCTGTCCTTCACTATCTCCCGGAATTTGCTCAAACTCACGTCCATTGAGTTGGTGATGCCATCCAACCATCTCATCCTTTGTTGCCCTCTTTTCCTCCTGCCCTCAATCTTTCCCAGTATCAGGGAAGTGGTTTTTAGGGCTAAATAGAAGTGAATTACTCTTCTAAAATATTTTGCATTAGGGTTTCTCCCAGATGGATATAACTAAGGCTTGTTTTCCTTTGTTGCTGCCCCTTTTCAGTATGTCCTCAAACTGCTTGTGTTACAAAAGCATGGAAATGGGAAGAAACCAAATGCCTTCAGATAGAATGTCTAGATTCAAGACAATTTCCATTAATATTGTTATAATACTGTGCTTACTACTAGCAGTAGTGCAAGGAACAGTAACCCAGTTTTGAAGGAAATTTATAATCAACATAAAAGTGTCATAGAGATCACACTCATGTGTGTGTGAGCACGCATGTATGAAATAAGCATGCAAATGACCTGGTTGTGAACTCAGCAATTTTCAGTCTCTGGAGCAATCTTGGATGCGCTTCATGAACTCAGCTGGTAGTTTCTTTCCTCAGTACCAACCCTTACAGAGTCAGAAACTCACCCCCGGGCCCTCTCCATCTGAGCCATGAACCACAGGGCCTCTGGAGGCGCTGGTCCCGTTTGGCCTTGGACGACCCTCAGAGACACCTGCTCTTCTGCAGAGGACTCAGGCAGAGCTGAGTGCCCGACCCAGGACTCCATGCTTGGAGGCATGTCTTCCTATTTTGCTCAGGTAATTCCCTTACACTTGGACTATCTCAGAAATGGGAGGGACTCCCCTGGTGGTTCAGGGGATGTGGCTTTGATCCCTCGTTGTAGAATGAAGATCCCACACGCTGTGGAGGAATTAAGCCCACTCAGACCTGATGCAGCCAAATTAAAAAAAAAAAGAAAGAAAGAAATGGAGAAAGCACGCTCCTTAGAGAACCTGACACTGGTCCAGCAAGAAACACTTACCACATGGCGTGCATGTACGTGGGGGGTAGGCGTGGACTGCTGACGGGGGTGCAGTTATATGACCTCATGATTCTTTCTGCCAATAAAAAATTTCGAAACAGACTAGCCACCAACAGGTCCTGTCTGAAGAGCTTTTGGAAGAGATCTGAGGGCAGAGAAAAGATAACAGTTTGTCTTCAGTGACTCATGCCCAGCATTTAAAGCCAAATATACAAACTTACTTCTATCAGAATTTGCCACAAGCGGGTTGGGACGGACATGCACATTGTCCACTGGCAGTAACCTATACCTGTTACATATGTGACTGGAGCAAACAGCAGAACCCAAGCAACTATCAACAGAAAACACAAAGGCCCCTTATACTACAGTAGTAACTGCAGTTGTAAGAAATACGGATATTCCATGAAGACAGATGAGCCTTGAATCTGCCCTGAAAATACTAAGGGCCAAAGCAGATGCTTCTCTAGATGCTCTTCATCCTCAAAGAACCTCTGGGGTTCCTGCCCTCTCCTGCCCATCCCCTCAGGTTTCTTCACTGAGAGAAACACGATCATTCCTTCTGATTTCTCTCATATCCCAGGGCCAGAGTCTCCTGACTCTGGGGCAGTAGCCCTCCCGCCAGCCCATGGCCGGGTGGCCTCACCCCGAGGAAGCACATTCCACGCGATCGTGTCCGTGATGGCTGTGAAGATCCAGTTCAGCTCGCCCAGGGGGGTCCTCCTGTCATTCAGCCGCCCAGGAATCCTAGAAAACACAAAACAGCCATAGCGACAGAAACAGGTGATAGAGGCAGGAGGTGGTGGGAAAAGAAGGAGCGAGGGGACAGCACATCAGACCAGGGGTGGGGAGGCTTGGCCATACTGGGAAGACCTCTGTGCCCCACTGGGACTTTTGAGACTCCTGGATGTCCAACCTCACATCTTAAAGTTCAGCCTCCACTTCACTTTCTTCCCCTCCCCATCTGCACAGAAGGAGCAGGTGTGGCCCCTCCAGTACTCATGTGTGACGGCAGGCATAAAGCAACTCTGACCAGGGGAGCCCCTGGAGCCCTGCAGCCCACCACAGGCTTGCTCTCAGCCTCTGGGTGACTGGCCCTATACCTGAATCAAGACACTTCTATTGGGCTGGACACAGGTACTTCCCAGAAGCCAAGGGCAAAGGCCAGACCTCCTATGTGGGCCCAGCTCTTCACCACACATTCACCTGTTCAACATCAAACAAACTTACTCAGGCCTAGATTCTACCTCTTAAGTTCACAGGGCAAGCATCGCTGGGCTGAAAATGCCAGTGGTGAGGACATGAGAGGCAGGCCAACTGCGGCCCAGGCCTCCCAGTGGGGCATGTGAGGGGAACTGGGCTTAATTCCCCACCCCGACAGGGAAATTTGAACATAGCAAGACAAAACCCAATGGACGACTAGGCAACACTCTTGGGTGATGCTCCGCTTGTGGCCACTCACATACAACACCTTGGGTGTGTATGCTAGCACAATCCTTCAGGTCTGTATCCTTTCTTCAGTAAGTCTGCTCCTAGGAATCAGTCTTGAACCAGAAATGAAGAGTGTGGAAACAAGTTATATTTTTCCAGTGTTTTATTTATAACAGTGAAAAGGCAGAAACCACCTATGTGACCAATAATAAAGAAATGATTAATTATGGAACAACCACGATGAAATAATTACAAGCTAGTAAACTGTTGTTTATGAATATTTTAATGATATGGGGAAAAGACTGCTTTGTAACATTCAGTAAAGAAGTGGGACAAATAACCATGCTGACATAATTACACAGAACACCCCCAAGGAAAGCTGATCAGGAGGAAAACCCCACAGTGAGGCAGTGGCAACATTCTCCCTGCTCACCCGCCTCCTCGCCCTGGCAGCTGGTGGGCGGCTGGTGGAGACAGGATGGTATTCTTGGACGAAGGAAGGTCTGCTGAGGTTTATTTTCAAACTAAAACCAAGGATGTCAGGGGCGTGAACAGTGACCCTCGAGTCAGGTGAAGTGACACAGCTGAGCCATTGGAGGAGCGGAGGCCACTCTTTGTCAGGTGGAGGCCAGTGTGCATTTAGGAGGGTTTTGAAAACCCTCACCTTATGACAACTGCCGGCAGATAATTATCTGGGTCAGCAATGCAGGACCACGAAGAAAGGTCTAGCACAAAGCAAGTCCAGGACACATTTCGTTACTAAAGTTTCTTTCACCTGTACCCTCCCTCAAACTTCATTAATAATCAAAGTGGTTCTTTGAAAAGTTAAACCCACAGTGTTAATCACAGATTAGCTTTTACATGAAAAGCACAAGATTTCATAATTTAGGGCTTCCTTGGGGTCCAGTGGTTAAGAATTTGCCTGATAAGGCAGGGGACATGGGCTCGATCCCTGGTCCGGGAGGATCCTACATGCTTCGGAGCAACTGAGCCCATGTGCCACAGCTACTGAGTCTGCATGCTCTAACTACTCAAGACTGTGCACCTAGGCTCTGCAGTGAGAAGCCCCCACACAAGTAAAGAGTAGCTCCCGCTACTCACAACTAGAGAAAGCCCGTGCGTAGCAATGAACACCCTGCATGGCCATAAATAAACTAATACATTAATTAATTAAAATTTAAAAGAAAAGGGGCTTAAAGTTATAGTTTAGGAACAGATGATAGAATTGGGAGATGAGGAAAAATGACTCTAGTCCCAGCTGTGCATGTCTGGGTAACTTCTGGCGTCTTGTTCCTCTGCTCTGAGTCACCCAGACTAACCTCATATGCAAAATGGGGACCAAAATAAAGTGGATAGCACTTCAAAAGGAGATGCAGCAGACACTTTCTTGGAAAATGCATGCCACCTCCTCAGACTCCGTATCACTGCTATCAGGCGTTGGATTTATTCTCACCTCCCCCGACATCTGGGCTCACCTACGGCTTTCAGCACTGCCCGCTGTCTGGAGCCTGACTCCAGCTATGGCCACTCTGCTTATGGATCTTACAAAATAACCCAACACAAGGTACCTGCCTTCACCCTTTGCTTGCTGTCTTCACAGCCCAAATTTAACCACGTCTAAAATCAAGCTCATCCTCATTACTGCCATCTTCTTCTCCCCTGTAGTATGTGTCCTCGCTCCCAGAGTCCCCGTGGATTCCCTTTTGTCCGAGCTCAAACCCTGAGACACGGCCCACTCATCTCTGCCCCAAGTGCAGCTCACGTTTCCTGCTTCTTGCGAGGCATCTCTTCCACTGCCTTTTGCTCATCACTCCCACTTCAAAGGTATCTTCAACAGCCTTCTTGATCTAATTCATACTGGGCAGGGTGATGGCCCTTAGTATAACTTTACTCAAAAATCTACAGGGTTCTCTGCTTACTGCTGCAGTGTTTCCAAATGACATTTTAGTTCCCTCTACCTCAATAAAATCTTGCTTGCAATTAAGGAAAGTGGAGTTCCCATGGCTGGAGGGGTGAGGACTGGGAGCCACCAGCTTCTTAGCAGCCTGTGCCTCCCTAGATGCCACTCTGAGGTCTCCAAGGAGCAAGGGTGAAACCACTGTCATTGGAGTTAGGTAGAAAATTCCCAATTGGCTTCAAGCCATCCGTTTGACACATTAAACTTTGAAACTAGTTCCCTCTGGTCAGGTCCATAACCTCACAGTTGGACAAAAACATCAAACTCAGTCTCCTTTCATTTGCCCACTTGGAATAGCCTCCCACCTGTGTTGGGTTGGTTCCGGTTCAGTCTTCACAAGCAAAGCCCAACCTCCCTGTCCCTGAAGACACCTTGACCATGACAGCCTGTGGTCAGGTCCATTGCAACAGCATCACCCTTGGAATTCCTCTGGCAGCCTGTTGATCACTTACTTTTCTTCTTTTTACTTATTCACTGTTGCTCCATGCATGTTGATTATCTGTGTAACTAGGTAATAAATTCCTTGTGGGCAATGACTTACTTTCCTCGATGTAAATCAATCTCCTCGTAGATTCTGGTGGAGTGCTGAGCACACGCACAAGCTCACAGCCTACACATCTGACTCATGTTACTTCCCTGCTTAAGAACAGCTGCTCACACTTGGCCAGCAGCTCCCCAAACTCCATGAGGTTGTGTGGCTGACATGGAGAGCCACTGCCCAGACCCCCAAGAGAGGCTGGCTGCTCAGCAGGGGAGCATATTCAGGGAAACTGTCCAGCCAGGGAGTGAAGCTGTCTCAGCTGTCAGACTGGTCTCCAGCTGACCACCCTGGGGCTGAGCTGTGGGGCTTCCCCAGGCGGCCCATGCTTAGCAGCCCAGCCTCATGGCCGCTGCTTCCTTGTCTCCCTCTGTGCTTCTCCTCAGTAAGCTTGTGTCCCTTGTCTCCATGTCTGCCCACATCAACCGGCTAGCAGTGTGGTCTGGGGTAGATGTCGGGACTGTGCTTCTGTGGGTTCCTTTCTATGTCTCCCCAGCTTTCTCTCTCACCAGCACGCCAAAGTCCAGCAACATGGAACCTGTCCTCCTCAAACAGTCCACATGCCCCTGGACCTGCACAGACACCCCTCTGCCTTCCTGGCTCAGGAGACTGGAGCAATTCTGACATTCTGCCTCATCCCTCATTTCTGCCAAGGCCCCCCCGACCCCGCTTTTTGGTTCTGCCCCAAGGCCCCCACAGAATCCATGGACGACAGCTGGTGCACGGGCTATGTCTCCCACTAGGCTCAGGGCTCTTGGCCGGCAGGCCCACATGCTTCCTCGTGCTAACCCAGTGCTCAGCGCACAGCGACTGATGCGTAACAGGTGCCCCATTCATATTTGATGAGCGAGTGGATAGATCCCTGCTGGATGATCACAGCTCTGTGAAAATAAAACACTAAGTGAAAAACTTGGTTTCCAAGAAAATGACACAAACTTACTAAACACACTCGAGTGATAACACAAAGATCACTCCAAATTTCATGATCAAAGGACCAACAGAAACATTCTGGTGCCCATTCCTCCAGATAGCTCTTAATGCACAAAATCAAAAAACCTTAATTGCACTGAAATAACAATATGAAAAGAGTTGCCATATTTCTAAAATGTTTACATGTCTTAAAAACATCCACAAATATGCTTAGGAAAAAAGTCTGGGAAGGTCTGCATCAAAGCAGTAACAATGATTATCTTGGCATGGTGGAAATTATGGATGATTTTATTTTGCTTATCTGTATTCAATAATACATATGCTAAAAACACACTGCTTCATAATAAAGAGACATGAAAATTAAAAAAAAAATTTAAAATTTTTTGGCTGCACCATGCAGCATATGAGATCTTCATTCCCTGACCAAAGATTGAATGTGCGACCCTGCATTGTTAGCGTGGAGCCCTAACCACTGGACCACCAGGGGAGTCCTTGAAACTTTTTTTTAATAAGAGGGAAGCTAAGCAAGTTTCCTGAAAAGAGAAAATATTTGGAAACTGCATAATTTTATGAATTTACATTATCTCATATTCAGTTCAAATAAAGTAGGATACACCACAAGTCTGTTTAAACGGCTTTATGTAAATGATGGTGAAGAGAACCTTCCGCTAAACTGTTTTCTTGATGCATATAATTCATTACTTAGAAATGCTCTGGAACTAAGAAATAGGGAGAGAACCCAGCAATTTCTTTTTAAAATAATTCTTTTGAATATCCAGGTCAGTACACACTGGTCAGATGCTTGGTTAGACAAAGTCAGATACATGAGACCAGGGATCTCAATGTGTGGCGTAAGAGACAGCACTCACGACATCATTAGGAGTCCCTGAATATGTGTGCAGGTACATTTTCTCAATCAATTAATGCCATATTGAAACCAGATACACACTCACATAACCTCAAATCATTCTAAAAACTCAGCTGAACAGGAGAAGAAAACTACTTGACATAAATGAAGGTTAGCATTTTGCTAAACCAGACCAAGCCATAATATTATCTGTATTTCTTATTACTCAGTGCTTTTTTTCCTAGTCAGTCATCGATTTCAAGTGATGATCATCCAAGTCTATTTCGGTGTGCATGAAACCTGCAGCTTATAAAACGTGACATGGTTTGTTTACAGCCTGAATAGTTTGCTGTTTTACAGAAGTTCCCCTTTAAATGGACTGCAGGACTACGTATGAGTAGTCAGGAGAAAGGAAGTGAGAAACACGCAGTAAGAAAGCCTGGTTGGAAATGGAGCTGCACTTGTTTAAATACAGAAAGCCTGTGGACACACTGCACTTAGCTCTCAGCACTCACTCAGAGACACTCGACTGTGCAGTCACTGGGACGCTCTCTCAGAGCTGAGTCAGCTAGGCCCTAAATTACATCTGCAAAGCCGGGGGCATGCGATTCAATCATTCTCTTAGGGTTTGGATGATGTCATCTTCCTGACAATGGTAGCTGAGGTGACTCAGACCATTCACCCACTGAGAACAACCAGACGTGCTGTGTGTGTGTGTGTGTGTGTGTAAATCTTTTTGAAGGGAATGGAAGACTGGCAAGGCTGTGCAGAATCGTGAGGCCAGAACCTGAGAGGGGGAAGCCCCAGGCTTAAGCTGGCACTTGGGGCTCCATGTGTCCCGGAGGCGCCTGGCAACTCTGAGAGGCAGAGAGCCTGAGCTGAGCTTGGCGGACTCATGGGCTAGAGAACAAAAACTGAGGGCTGGCCAAGGAGATGGAGCTCTGGTAAAACAAACAAACAAACAAACAAACCCAGGCTTGGATCTGGGTGCAAAGGATGAACTAGAAATAATGTAGACCTTGTAGTCTCAGATCAACCTAAATCTCTGTACAACTTCCACTTTCTTTTTTTAAAAAATACTTAATTAATTAGGCTGCACTGGGATCTTTCATTGCAGCACAAATTCTCTGGTTATGGCGCTCAGGCTCAGTAGTTGCCGAGTGCCAGCTTGGTTGCTCAGCAGCATATTGGATCTTAGTTCCCTGACCAGGGATTGAATCCAAGCCTCCTGCATTGCAAGGTGGGTTCTTTACCCCTGGACCACCAGGGAAAGCCCTCTATTTTCAATTTGCAACATTCAGTCAAAAATAACCAAGCATTTATAATAACTATAAGTGGAATATAATTTATAATAATTTTGAATCGCCATATTGTACATCTGAAAAAAATATTGTAAATCAACTATATCTCCAAAAACCCCCCTAAAACCAGGTGTTTATATGCTTAAAACCAAGAAAAACAACTAAGAAGAGAAAGAGATGGACAGAGGATTCTGATAATGGTGACATCAGACACCAACTTCACCATAATTTTACTTAATATGTTCATGGAATTAATGGACAGGATGGAAAACTCTGGCTGAGAACTGTAAACTCTGGAAACTCTGGAACCTCAAAAACTTAATAATAATACAATATACTGAATTAAAAAATTCAACAGATGGGCAGAACAGCAGATCAGACAATACTGAAGAAAGAAATGGAAGATGGGTCAGAAGAAAAAAACACTCAAAATAAAGCAAAAGAGATGAGATTGGAACATAATTAATAAATACATAAGAAACAGTGGATATTGTGAAAAGATCTAAGTGTACAAAGGGCGAGTCACTTTGGGAAAGGGCTGGGAAATTTCTGATAAGGTTAGACATGCACCTGCCATACCACCTTCTACTCTTCAGACACAAAGTGTCTGGAGTGGGTTGCCATTTTCTTCTCCAGGAGATCTTCCTGATCCAGGGATTGAACCCGGGTCTCCCACATTAGAGGCAGACACTTTACCATCTGAGCCACCAGGCAAGCCCGGTCGCAGACACAAAAGAACATAGTATCTCTTCTACTTATCTGAAGCTCTAGAAAAGATAAATCTAACAATAGCACCCCACTCCAGTACTCTTGCCTGCAAAATCCCATGGACAGAGGAGCCTGGTAGGCTGCAGTCCATGGGGTCGCTAAGAGTCGGACACGACTGAGCGACTCTGCTTTCACTTTTTACTTTCATGCATTGGAGAAGGAAATGGCAACCCACTCCAGTGTTCTTGCCTGGAGACTCCTGGGGACAGGGGAGCCTGGTGGGCTGCCGTCCATGGGGTCGCACAGAGTCGGACACGACTGAAGTGACTTAGCAACAGCAGCAGCAACATAAGAGAAAAAGCAGATCAATGTTTGTTCGGGCCTGGGGGCTAGGGTGGGGGATTAATTGGGATGAGGTACAAGGGAACTTTTAGGATATATTTTGAGAGTAATAGTGGTTCCATGGGTATATAAAACTGTCAAGACTCATCAAACTGCATACTGAAAGTGAGTTCCTTTTATTGAATGTAAGCAGTATTTCAACAATGTCAATTTAAAAATGTAAAAAATTATGGCACTTTCAAACAATAAAAACTTTTCCCTGGCAAACCTGCACTAAAGGAGATAAAGAAAAATGATCTCACGGAAGCCCTGAGGTATAGGAAGGAATGAAAGACAGCAGAAGATGTAAATATGTGGGAAACATATATGAGTATTAACTCTATAGAATATTAATAATGTTTATAGAGATGATGATATATGGAGAGTTAAAATATATGACAATAATTGCACACATTTCAGGAAGTCAGTAAACAAAATTAATTGTTCTAAAGTCCTTACATCACCTGAGAAGTGGTAAAAGCACTAATTTATATTTAGACTTTAAGAAGCCAGGGATTGTCAAAATCATGGCCCGCAGACCAAATCCAGTCAGTGGCCTATTTTGGCACGGTCTGCAAGCTAATAACAAGCCTTATAATTTTAAAGGTTTGCAGGAGAAGATAAAGAAGAATAAACAACAGAGACTTTATGCCTCTGTTGTGTTGTGTTCACTGCCTGGCCTTTAACAGAAAGCACACGGAGACCACAGCTCTGGGAAGCCATTCCAGTGCACAAAAAGAAACAGTTAACAAGCCAAAACAAGGGGAGAAAAGGGTGGTAAAACTGCTAATCAATCCAAAACATGGCACTGCAGAAGGAAAAAAGGAAGATGGAAAAAAGAAACAGAAAAAACAAGAAAGAAACAGGATGGTAGATTTAAACTCAAAAATTACTACAGTAACTATAAAAAGACTAGATATTTCAATTAAGGTGAACAATTTTTAGTCTAGATTTAAAAACAGAAAAAAGTCAACTATACCCTGTTAAAAACAGATATAACATAAAATATAAAGCTACAGAAATATATATAAAGATACCTGCCTAAATACACAAAACATTTATATCTAATACAATTATGTACACACACATTATGTTTATATATGAAAAGACACATTGTACAAACAAACATCAAACAAGAGTTGTATGGCTACACTGTGTATGTGTTAGTCACTCAATCATGTCTGACTCTTTGTGACTACATGGACTGTAACCTGCCAGGATCCTCTGTCCATGGAATTTTTCAGGCAAGAGTACTGGAATGGATTGCCATTCTCTTCTTCAGGGGATCTTTCTGACTCAGGGATCAAACCTGGGTCTCCTGCATTACAGGTGAATTCTTTACTGTCTGTCTGAGGCACCAGGGAAGCCCAATGATACGCTACAGTCCTACAAAGTGGAGTTTACGGAAAGGGTATTACCAGAGATGAAGAGTGATATTTCTTTTTTTTTTTTTTTTAATTTTTATTTTTACTTTACTTTACTTTACAATACGGTATTGGTTTTGCCATACATTGACATGAATCCACCACAGGTGTACATGCGTTCCCAAACATGAACCCCCCTTCCACCTCCCTCCCCATAACATCTCTCTGGGTCATCACAGTGCACCAGCCCCAAGCATGCTGTATCCTGCATCGGACATAGACTGGCAATTCGATTCTTACATGATAGTATACATGTTAGAATGCCATTCTCCCAAATCATCCCACCCTCTCCCTCTCCCTCTGAGTCCAAAAGTCCGTTATACACATCTGTGTCTTTTTTGCTGTCTTGCATACAGGGTCGTCATTGCCATCTTTCTAAATTCCATATATATGTGTTAGTATACTGTATTGGTGTTTTTCTTTCTGGCTTACTTCACTCTGTATAATTGGCTCCAGTTTCATCCATCTCATCAGAACTGATTCAAATGAATTCTTTTTAACGGCTGAGTAATACTCCATTGTGTATATGTACCACAGCTTTCTTATCCATTCATCTGCTGATGGACATCTAGGTTGTTTCCATGTCCTGGCTATTATAAACAGTGCTGTGATGAACATTGGGGTACATGTGTTTCTTTCAATTCTGGTTTCCTTGGTGTGTATGCCCAGCAGTGGGATTGCTGGGTCATAAGGTAGTTCTATTTGCAATTTTTTAAGGAATCTCCACACTGTTCTCCAAAGTGGCTGTACTAGTCTGCATTTCCACCAACAGTGTAGGAGCGTTCCCTTTTCTCCACACCCTCTCCAGCATTTATTGCTTGCAGATTTTTGGATCGCAGACATTCTGACTGGTGTGAAGTGGTACCTCATTGTGGTTTTGATTTGCATTTCTCTAATAATGAGTGATGTTGAGCCTCTTTTCATGTGTTTGTTAGCCATCCATATGTCTTCTTTGGAGAAATGTCTATTTAGTTCTTTGGCCCATTTTTTGATTGGGTCGTTTATTTTTCTGGAATTGAGCTGCCTAAGGCGCTTGTATATTTTTGAGATTAGTTGTTTGTCAGTTGCTTCATTTGCTATTATTTTCTCCCATTCAGAAGGCTGTCTTTTCACCTTGCTTATATTTTCCTTTGTTGTGCAGAAGCTTTTAATTTTAATTAGATCCCATTTGTTTATTTTTGCATTTATTTCCAGTATTCTGGGAGGTGGATCATAGAGGATCCTGCTGTGATTTATGTCAGAGAGTGTTTTGCCTATATTCTCCTCTAGGAGTTTTATAGTTTCTGGTCTTACGTTTAGATCTTTAATCCATTTTGAGTTTATTTTTGTGTGTGGTGTTAGAAAGTGATCTAGTTTCATTCTTTTACAAGTGGTTGACCAGTTTTCCCAGCACCACTTGTTAAAGAGATTGTCTTTACTCCATTGTATATTCTTGCCTCCTTTGTCAAAGATAAGGTGTCCATATGTGTGTGGATTTATCTCTGGGCTTTCTATTTTGTTCCATTGATCTATATTTCTGTCTTTGTGCCAGTACCATACTGTCTTGATGACTGTGGCTTTGTAGTAGAGCCTGAAGTCAGGCAAGTTGATTCCTCCAGTTCCATTCTTCTTTCTCAAGATTGCTTTGGCTATTCGAGGTTTTTTGTATTTCCATACAAATCTTGAAATTATTTGTTCTAGTTCTGTGAAAAATTTGGCTGGTAGCTTAATAGGGATTGCATTGAATTTGTAAATTGCTTTGGGTAGTATAAGGAGTGATATTTCTTAATGACAAAAGGTTCAGTTCATTCTATCAGGAAGGTGAAGTCAGTCATGGTGAATGTGTCCTTCTGCGGTTCTGAAGGGCAAAGCCCATAGTCAAAATAATAAGCTTTCAAAGTAAAATGACAGTTCAGTTCAGTTGCTTAGTCATGTTGACTCTTTGCGACCCTATGGACTGCAGCACGCCAGGCCTCCCTGTCCATCACCAACTCCCAGAGTTTACTCAAACTCATGTCCATTGAGTCAGTGATGCCATCCAACCATCTCATCCTCTGTCGTCTCATTCTCCTCCTGCCTTCAATCTTTCCTAGCATCAGGGTCTTTTCGCATCAGGTGGCCAAAGTATTTGGAGTTTCACCTGCAGCATCAGTCCTTCCAATGAATATTCAGGACTAATTTCCTTTAGGATGGACTGGGTGGATCTCCCTGCTGTCCAAGGGACTCTCAAGAGTCTTCTCCCACACCACAGTTCAAAAGCATCAATTCTTCAGTGCTCAGCTTTCTTCATAGTCCAACTCTCACATCTGTACACTACTGGAAAAACCATAGCTTTGACTAGATGGACCTTTAGTCCAACTCTCACATCCATACATGACTACTGGAAAAACCATGTATTTGACTAGATGGACCTTTTTGGCAAAGAAATGTCCCTGATTTTTAATATGCTGTCTAAGTTGGTCATAGCTTTTCTTCCAAGGTGCAAGTGTCTTTAAATTTCATGGCTGCAGTCACCATATGCAGTGATTTTGGAGCCCCCCAAAATAAAGACTGTCACTGTTTCCATTATTTCCCCATCTATTGCCATGAAGTGACGGGGCCGGATGCCATGATCTTAGTTTTCTGAATGTTGAGTTTTTCACTCTCCTCTTTCACTTTCATCAAGAGGCTCTTTAGTTCTTCGCTTTCTGCCATAAGGGAGGTGTCATCTGCATGTCTGAGGTTATTGGTATTTCTCCTGGCAATCTTGATTCCAGCTTGTGCTTCATCCAGTCCAGCATTTCTCATGATGTACTCTGCATATAAGGTAAATAATCAGGGTGAAAATATACAGCTTTGTCGTACTCCTGTCCCAATTTGGAACCAGTCTGTTGCTCCATGTCCAGTTCTAACTGTTGCTTCTTGACCTGCACACAGATTTCTCAGCAGGCAGGTCAGGTGGTCTGGCATTCCCATCTCTTTCAGAATTTTCCACAGTTTGTTGTGATCCACACAGTCTAAGACTTTGGCATAGTCAATAAAGCAGAAGTAGATGTTTTTCTGGAACTCTTGCCTTTTCGATGATCCAACGATGTTGGCAATTTGATCTCTGGTTCCTCTGCCTTTTCTAAATCCAGCTTGAATATCTGGAAGTTCACAGTTCATGTACTGTTGAAGCTTGGCTTGGAGAACTTTGAGCATTATTTTGCTAGCATGTGAGATGAGTGCAATTGTGCAGTAGTTTGAACATTCTTTGGCATTGCCTTTCTTTGGGCCTGGAATGAAAACTGACCTTTTCCAGTCCTGTGGCCACTGCTGAGTTTCCAAAGTTGCTGGCATATTGAGTGCAGCACTTTCACAGCATCATTATTTAGGATTTGAAATAGCTTAACTGGAATTCCATCACCTCCACTAGCTTTGTTCGTAGTGATGCTTCCTAAGGCCCACTTCACATTCCAGGTTGTCTGGCTCTAGGTGAGTGATCACACCATCATGGTTATCTGGGTCATGAAGATCTTTTTTGTATAGTTCTTCTGTGTATTCTTGCCACCTCTTCTTAATGTCTTCTGCTTCTGTTAGGTCCATACCATTTGTGCCCATCTTTGCATGAAAAGTTCCCTTGGTATCTCTAATTTTCTTGAAGTGATCTCTAGTATTTCCCATTCTATTGTTCTCCTCTATTTCTTTGCCTTGATCACTGAACAGTATGAAAAGGCAAAAAGACAGGACACTGAAAGATGAGCTCCCCTGGTTGATAGGTGCCCAGTACACTACTGGAGATCAGTGGAGAACTAACTCCAGGAAGAATGAAGAGATGGAGCTGAAGCAAAATGACAATAAATCATCAAAATTATTTCCTGAATAAGAAGAGAGGAAGAAGTTGAGGTATATGTATCAGCAACAGTAATTAAAAATGTGGCAATTATAGGAAACCATAACATGGTATTAGGCTGAGGGCAGAATTGGCGTTTAGGATGACAGAAGAAAATGTTCACATACTGAGGTAAGGGTAAGTCATTCCAGCTTGTACATAATTTGGCCTGAAGTTTACGTTAACTAGAACAGCCTGTCTTATGACCTGTTTATCATCCATTGTACATCTGCTTTAACCACTAAAAAAAGAATGCAGTATCCAGGGAATTCCCTGGAGGTCCAGTGGTTAGGACTTTGCTTTCACTGCTGGGGCCAGGGTTCAATCCTGGGTCAGTGAAGTAAGATCCCATAAGCCGTGTTGCTTGGCCAGGGAAAACAACAACAATATCCAAAAGAATGTCCACTTTGTGCTAATCTATCTCTTTTGAAACCTTGAAGGGATGTAGCCCTGTCATGTTTGGTATATGTTCTTTACTCTGATGAGATATAAAAAGCATGGTGCTGAAAACCATGGTTCTTCCAGACCAATTCCTCAGAGCGACTAAGAGGCTGTCTCCTGGGCTATGGTCCTCAGTGTGGCTTGGATAAAACTCTTTTCTATCCCTTATTATAGATTGTTTATTGATTATTTGCGTCAACAGGGATTAGTGATAGGAAAAGACAAGCTACCTATTAAGAACATTGACTACTTGAGGACAGACATTAGAGAGATAGTACATCCATATCCTCAGGGAACATAAGTGGCTTTCAGACTTTTTTGATCACAACTCCCAGTAAGAAATACATTTTGCATGGTCACCTGATACACACATATAGATGACCACATGTGTAAATATACACATTCAAACAACAGGACCAGAGAGCATTCATATTGCTAGAAAAACAAGGATATTCTCTGTGTGTTTCTCTTTTTCTTAATGCAAGGCTGTGACCCATTAAACTGATTTTAGAGACACTAATAAACCATGACCTGCAGTTTAAAAAAATGTTGACTTAAGTTAACTTGTTAATTTCTCCTGGAAGCTATTGGCTCAGGTCATCAAAATGGTTTGATGGTGAACATGGCATCTGAGAGATGTAAGAGATTAGAAAATTACATAATTCGACCTCTGAATAAGCTGACTGGTATTTTTTGAAACCCACACAGGCAGCTTGTTTCGTAATGATTTTTTAATAATCTGTACTGAGCCTTTAAATCGAATGGCTTATGTGTGCAGCACTGCTGTCCCTCACATCCCTTTCCTTCTGCCTTTTAACAGCTCCCACAGAACAGAAGCCTGCCAATCTTTACTTGTGAAGCAAATGGAGAAAAATGTATCTTAAAATTCTAGGGGGAGAGGAGTGATGATTTCTAAGGCTCGGTGGTAAGCAGGAGTTATTAATACAACAGTGGAGATGCTCTCTCTTTTACTGAATTTATTACACAATGATAAACTATTGCCTAGTCCTGGAGCCACAGACAACAACAGCACCGGTACTGGCACCTCCGAGTCCCTCTGGAGGCTGCAAAAAGAACTCACAGAGACCCGGGTCAAAGAGAAAAAAGGAGCAGGTTCTCACATACTTATTGAACATGTTTATGACACCAGGAGAACAGGTTGTTTCTATTAAAGAGAACAGAAACAAATCTGAACCTAATTTTATTTTTTAAAGCATTTCCTGAAAGAGTGGATTTTCTTTGGCTTTCTGGATGTCAAGGTTGACTTACAGACCAACCCTTTCTTGAGAGCTACAGGCCCAGGAGCCAAGCAGATGTCTCCTCCAAGCAGAGTTCTCTGAAAAGCTGCTAAAAAGCCAATAACATTTAGAAAAGGCAGCTTCTAAAATGAGGGGGGTGGAGGTGAAATCCAGACAAGCCCCAGGGAGCGGCCCTCTTTGGTCCAGACGGGCAGGGAGCACTTCCTTCCTGAGATGCTCCACTGCCTCCAGGCGCCCCTCCTTGAATGTACTGAGGCAGTCTCCTAAGGGAGCTTCTCTATAAAGGAGGTGGGAGGAGAGGAGGGGGAGGGTGGAACTGGCCTCCTCAGCAGCAGACCTGGATGTAAGACCGCCAAGTGTTTCACAGAAATTGATCCTGACCTTTCTAGTCCATGAAGAGCCTGGAATGCCAGGGTTACTCTATACCTCGTGCCGAGAAGGGCTGCTGGCAGCCTTGCTGGAAATTCTGTCTCTTCCTGTCAATTGGTTCAAACACCACAGATACAATAGCTTTCAAATACAATCAGATTGTGTTTGCTATTCTTCATATTCCAGGATAACTCTCCTCTGAGGTTTTCCTGGCAGGGATGCATTAAACAGACGTGAGCTCTCCTCCTCCTCCCAGGTAGCTGGCAGTCTGGGCCACAGTGACCAGTTACTCCTCCTACACCACAGACATCCCTTCATCTTTCCTTGCGCTTGGAGACCAGACACCCAGATGAACGAAATGGAGGCCACCTCCCTTGTAAGACCTTTTCTGATATGTATTCAACCAAAATATACCCTTCCTTCCTCTCGACATACATACAAGAACCTGCAGAATGTGGAGGCCCTTCAGTGTACACACGGCATGGAGACGAGGGAGTGGAATCAGAGGCTGGGGGGTAGCTCTGCTGCTTCTCACTGTGTGACTTTAGGTAGGTTACCTAACTTCTCTGAGACTCAGTCACTTCTTCTGTAATACCTAGCCCCACAGGAACTAGAAAAGTAGAGTAAGTTAACAACCTAACAAGTTAGCACAAAACCTGCTACATAGTAAGGGCTCAGAAAATATAGCTGCTCCTGTTTATTTGCTGGGCTTTCCTAGGTGACACAGTCATAAAGAATCCGCCTGCCAATGCAGGAGACAAGGGTTTGATCTCTGGGTTGGGAAGATCCTCTGGAAAAGGAAATGGCAATCCCCTCTGTTCTTGCCTGGGAAATCCCACGGACAGAGGAGCCTGGTGGGCTAGAGTTCATGGGGGTCACAAAGAGTCGGACACAACTTAGTGACTAAACAACAACTTGTTTGCCATTAAAACAAAATCCCTACAAGTTCTGAAACAAATCAAATCAGAAATGTTGGAAGGGCCTAAATACAGTCAACCCCTAAGTTTAATAAACATGATAATTTTATGAGAACCTAAGTAATTACATGGAGCACATTTTCACTTTTGTGAACTCTCATTTTTCCTTTCTTTCCCTTAATAAACAGGTAGATTTTTTCCCACTTGGAAGTCATCTGTTTCTTGCTTTTCCCAGCATCACAAAAACTGCTGCTTCAGTCCAAGGGGCCTTACATACCGCCTCCTGGTTCGCCTCACCCCACGGCCCTCGCTCCACTTGGTGTGGCCTTCCCACTGCCCGTCTTGCCTTGGGGGTTCTGACCACGGGGCAGTTCTTCGTGATGCCAAGACTGCTTTCCCTGAAGCTCCTGCCAGGCAGCTCTGACACTGGCACTTCTTGATACCAGATACATGTAATTTACCTGAATCTCATGGCTTTTCCATTATCAAAAGCAGTTACCTGTCATTCTAGAGTCTTCTCTGCTCCAGGCTACATGTCCCAGTTCCTTAAAGTGCTTCTCACCTGGCCGCCCACTCCACGTCCCACCTTGTCCCTTCAGGGTCTATCACCTTCCTTCTCTAGATTTTTCTGGTTTTTGAGCAGTCATTTTGAGAAGTTGACCAAAATTAAATTCCGTTTACTAAAATCCTGACTTTTTCCATATCAGATTTTTCAAATCCCATACTTGTACATGTGATTTCTGGGGACTACTGTGAGATCTATATACATAATTCTGATCATCTGCATTTCATCCCTCAGCCTGTCAAGACCTTTTTATATTCTAGTACTGGGTCCACCTTAAAGTTTTCTTATATGAACAAATTCTTAGTTGTGTTCTCATTATTTCTAGTAACAATATTATCATGGTTGATCTGAATTTCTGAAAACTTTTTGCATCATTTTGCTCTAGTATCTATGGTTAATTATTAGATGCATCCTTGTTGAAGCAGAAGAATGGTGCCGACATGAAGAATGTGCAAAGGTGAGATCAGTTGTTGCTGCTGTCACATCTAAACAGGCTCCTACTACCCGGAGCAGAATTCTGACTGCGATTCTGGTGGTAAAAGGCAACACATTACAGCTCTAAGATACCATACACAGCACACCAAATTGACCTGGTACACCATCCAAGGAAATAATCTTAAAGATCTTGCAAGAAGACCAGCTGACCACCTTCTTCAGGTAAGATCAGGGACAGCCCTGCTTGTGGCTTTCCAGTTATATGCATTCTCCATCTGACAAACACAGCATGTCCACCAGGCTTTGTACCACCACCCCCTTTGGTGGAAGGCTGTGGTTAACAGACTTACAGAGCAAAGCATGGCGTGTGTTCCTTGTCACTGAACCAAATACTGCCTCCTCTGTGAAGCCCAGCCCATGGGTCCTCTTTCATTAAGTTGGCCCTGGAACCTCCAGCTTGCCGAGGCCCTTTCCTCTCTGGACTGCTATCCACTCACAGGCCTTCACTGACTGCCCCCTACACACTGTCCACACAGGAGAGGAGGTAAACCTCTTACTGAGTATCCAGCCCAATCTCTTAGCTCTAAGAGGCTTGCAGGCTACTGAGCACAGGCCTTCCTTGTTAACGGTTCTGCATATATGAAACTGAGCCCCCCAATCAGTTTCTAAGCTCTAGAGGACAAATCATCTCATATACTATTAGTCTTGCATCATCAACCCCCCAGCACCTGGCATGTTACACACTGCTGGTGCTCCAACACCTGCCAGTGGAAGGCATGGGAGAGTAAATGTCACCGCATACCCATACAACCCAGCAACTGCAACTGGAAATGGTCTAGCTCCACTTCCAATTAAGGTACTAACCAAGCTTTTAAGTGATCAGTTCCCCTGTGTGATGAAGGGAATTGAGTCAGACCCTAAGAGGCCACCTTGAAACCACTAAGTGCGTTAATTTAAGTACTAGACCGATGGACAGGGAGGCCTGGCGTGCTGCAGTTCATGGGGTCGCAAAGAGTCAGACACGACTGAGCGACTGAACTGAACTGAGACCGATGAATTCCATTCCAGAGCTGCACCTGGAGCACAACTGGCTCCGGGTTGGGACTCTCTCCCCTACTTCGCCCGGCTGGCTCTTTCTGGCCAGGTGGATCACTCTCCAGACACCCCTCTTCGCTGCTCAATCAGAGAAGCACCAGTCACTATGTTATAGCTTCTTTTGTAATTGCATATTTTTTTAATTTATGCTTTCATGTTTCCTTCTCCCAATAAGAATGTAAGGCCACATACCAACCCTTCGTTGAATCAATGAATGAGCAGCCCAAGAGAGATATCTGGGTGTTTTTAAGCCTGGAATCTCAGAATGTGTGTGTGTATGTGTGGGCACCCATTCAGTTGGGTCTGACTCTTTGTGACCCCATGGACTGAAGCCTGCCAGGCTCCTCTGTCCATGGAATTTTCCAGGCAAGAATACTGGAGTGGGTTGCCATGTCCTTCTCCAGGGGATCTGCCTGACCCAGGGATCGAACCTGAGTCTGTTGCATCTCCTGCATTGGCAAGCAGGTTCTTTACCAGCTGAGCCACCAGGGAAGCAGAATCTCAGATGCCCTTCTCAAAAGCAGGCATCTCATGTGTGACTCACTGGCTTCTAGTTCAGATGATGTGCTCAGATCAGAGTGGGCGAGTGTTGTCTTTGGAAAGAAAACCTGGTGCAGTCACCAGGGGGCGTGGTGGTCAGAGCAGGCAGGAGCTGGCTCTGCCACTTACTGAACAAGTCACTCAATCTCCTTTTATCATGGTTTCCAGGGTCTGAAACGGAGATGGTGTCAACAGTCACTCCCTGGACTGGTGGGGAGAGCTGGACATTTGGGGTGCGCCAAGGCCTGTGCCAACATGGTGACAGCAGGGCTCCGAGTCCTGTGTTGAGAGACAGGCATAGGGACCACTGCTTGATGCAGCTGGCCTCTTCCGTCTCCGCCCAGTGAAACGGAGCCCACTGCCGGGCTGTAAGGGAGAGGACCGTGGTGTAGAGCTGGACCTGAACAAGCTCTCGGAGACAGGTCGGCAAGCAGACCAAGAAAGGAGGGAGACAGGGCAAGCTTCAGTAGGGACGGAAGTGAGGTGAGGCACTGACTCAGCCTCATCTCCATCACGGGCCTGCTGTGGTAAGTGTCTCCAGAGCACCAACAAACCTCAGGAGACAAAGTCGCCCCAAGGAACGCCAATCTCCGAGAGACTGGAGGCACATGCTGCGCCCCCGCTGACTTTCCCCTCTCACCGCCTGACGCCCGCCTTCCATTAAGAAAAGCCACCCACACCGCCATCTGTATCCCTGGATCTTGGGGATGACGCATTCTTTACAGACTCGCAGACACATTTTCCTCAGGACACCAGGAGGGCGCCCAGGGCATCAGGAGATGAAATGAGTGCCACAGATGCTGAAATGCTCCGAGTGGCGCTTTGCAGCCTTTGTTTGGATGGCAAGAGGGCAAGATTCAGTCCCACAGAGAAGGAAATGGACGCTCTGGGTGGTGAGCAGGCGCCCCATGGAAGTCCCGGGAACCTCTCACGCTCCCTGGGCAGCTCATCTACAACTTCCTCCCAGACAAGCCTCCTTCATGCTGGCTGATCAGCACAGGCCACAGGGATCATATGGGGTGTGGGGATTAGCCCCCCTTCCCCTGCTGACCTGAGCAGGATCATAGAGACAGGCAGAAATGCTGGGTCTAGTCCAGCCACTCGCCCCAGAGGCGGCGCTCCAAGGCCAGGCTGATCGATGTCTGACTGACACCTGCTCGCGGGCTGAGAGGACCTGTGACTCTTCCTTCACAGTGTTTCCACATTTCCGCCAATTACTCACATTCTCTCCCCTTGTGCCGTCTCTTGGGGATTTGTTTTCCCCACTTCATTTCCAAATTAGCTGCCAGTGAATCATTACTCATCTTCTCAGTGACTGGCAGGCGTTAATGAATTACTGATTTTCACCTTCAACCAGCCAATACAATATATTTATGTTGGAAAGAAAGGTACTTTTTGAATTAAGACGTTATCTTTTGATAGTTTTCCTTTCAAACATAATACATGTGTATAATTCCGGCTTGACAGTGGAGTAAATTCTAATCACAGCTACTGATCCTGGGGTGGCAGGCACAGGCTGCTACCAGGCTGAGTCTCTCTGCTCACGCCAGCCCCATGGGATGCTGCTTCCCTTCCTGCTGCGATGCTGGGACAGACCATCCAGCATGGCCTGGACAGACACTGGGCTGGCTAGCTGCCTGCCACGAGAGCCTCAGTCTCTTTGGAATGTGGACAATAATAGCACCTCCCTTCAAAAGGCTCCGGGAATGAACAGAGACTGAATATATGTAATGCCCTTAACACAGTACCTGGTACATAGCAGGTGGCCAATAAATATCACCTAATCTTGTTCTTAACTCTCAACTAAAGAATCTTTGGGTTACCCTATATTCTCAAGCCATAATTCATGTATTTTTTAAACTGGAGTATAATTACAATGTTGTGTTAGTTTCTGCTATACAATGAAGTGAATTAGTTATATGTATACATACATCCTCTCCTTTGTAGACCTCCCTTCCTCTCTCCCCCTTCCCCATCATCCCACCCCTCTAGGTCATCACAGAGCACCAAGGTGAGTTTCCTGTGCTTTACAGCAGGTGCCCACTAGCTACCTGTTTTACACACGGTAGTGTATTTATGCCAGTCTTAATCTCCCAATTTGTCCCACCCTCTCCTTCCTCCCCTGTGACCTCTTCTTCACTGTATATGCAGGACTCATGAGACCAGGATTCTTAAGACGGAGACCGTAGTTAAGTCAAAAAAAATTGCTTGAGGTTTCAAAGTGAAAATCAAGCCCCAAATCCAAACTCATCTTCAGCCACTGCTTCTGGACTAAACAGGGGCTAAACTGCTATTCAAGGTTCTGAGGAAGCAGGACACAGCAACTCACTTTATTCAAGACAGTGGATTGTTAGCTATTTAAAAATTCTGTTTACACAATAGATGTTAATTATGAATAATTTTTTGGTGTGCTCTGTGCCTCCAGTGATCAGAATACTAACTAACAGCCTCATGGAATAGCTCCTCGTCTTTCTGATTCCCTGGAGCCTTCTGAGTACCCTAATATTTCTAGCACTGTTTAAGCGTTTCATTACTTTGTTTCAGGGCTGAAAAATGTCCCTTAATTTCCAAGCATGGATCTTATTGCCAGTCTCTCAAAGGATTCAGAATATAAATATGTACTGCAGTGGCAACATGCCTATTCATCAGGCTGCTAGGTTCGCGTAGATAATTAGAAATCGGGAAATTTCTCAGAGAAGGTTCACTATAATTTACTTCCAGACACAGCAGCTTAATTAGAAAACAAATTCCTTCCCTAGCTTTAAAGATTGCTAAATAATTATAACACACACACACCACCCATGTCTCCTTCTCTGGACTGGTGCTGAGACTCTATAAACAACACGTTTTGCACATCTGACAAAGGTGGCCGAGGCTGGGAAGGGGTTAAGCCCTGATATCCTGGGGAACCTTATGCTGAGCTGCTGCACAGAGGCAGCTGTTTGAAACAAACCACATTTATCAAAGAATTACCATACAGCAATTCAGAAGTGTGAAACTTTTCAATCAATTTCTCCAGTGATGGCAAAGAAGAAGGTGATGACAGAATCGGGCTGCATTTCTGACCATTTAGGGGCAGCCAGGGAAGGTGCTGGAAAATGGCTGGAAAGGCAGGCCATACAGGTGAAGCCCAGCGCCACCTTCAAGCCCCTACACCTGACCCTGAAACTCTCGGGGCTCCTTGGATGGGGTCGCCAGTCTTGCAGCGTGCAGGGCAAGATTCCCTCTCCAGCTCACGCCAACGTTAAGAGCCCGCTCCGGTCCTAAGGAGAGGTGCCCCTGGAGACCAGGGTATACACAGAGCCACACACAGGGGAAGGAGTGGCAGGTGAGGCTGGTGGGCTCAGGCCACATGCCTGCCATCCCAGTTCACACACGCCAGGCCTCGGCATGGCTACTCACCCAGTTCTGTCAGGACCATCCCTCACACACGCAGAGCCAGCACCACCCGGGGAAGGAAAGGGGTGGGCAGAGGACTAGATGGACATTATCCTTATTTTCTGCAGGTCATTAAACTTGAGGGAGGGAAACAAAACTCAGGAACACAACCCAGTGTCCTTCTGGTTTTGCTTCATCTCTGTGTTGTGACTTGTCACTCTAGCCAGGTGGTACAGTGACCACAGTCACCCTCACAAGTTCAAGAATTTCCATGTGGTGAGCTGAAACCAGAGAGTCACACTGGATGCAAATGCCTTAAGACACTTGTGAAACCAGCAACATGTCAGTGGCAGCCCTACCAGCCCTCTGCTGATGTGTCTCCAGGAGCCCCCAACACAGGTTTATCCCACCTTCCACGCAGGAAACACTCTCCCCACAGCAATGCCTTCTTAGGTGCTTCCTTGTTGATGGAGTTTTGTCCTCTCCCCCACCAACTGACAGTGCTTAGGATTTTATTAGCAATAACGAGCAGCTAAAGACTAAATGAAACAGGACCAAGGAACGAGAAAAAAAAGCCAATTTCTGTTTGACCCTATAATTGTAACTAAGCACGAATTATATCCTGCCAATTAATCTAGACGCACAAACGAGATTCTCTCCTGCAAGTCCTTGTGAGGTTCTCACTTCATCCCCTGAAGGCTCCACCAGCTCAGTGGCTTTTGCTGGGAGTAACAGTGAGCCTCTTGGGGAGAAGTGCCCACGACACCCTGTTGGACATCCTTTGCACCTCTTTAGGTGAGTCACAGGCCTCGTCCCCAAAGCAGAAGAGCTTGTGCAGAGGATGGGCATCCACTGGACAAAGGGTGCTTGATACGGTGAGAATGGCCATCTAAGGAGGGCACTGCAAATGAAACAGAGGCAAAGGGTAAAGCAGCTTGGACAGCCTGGCCTGCGGCAGTGGTGCAAACACTCAGCACAGCGAGCGAGGAATCACTGCACAGGATAGCTCCCGCACGAATCTGCTTCATCCACAGGCAGATAAACATCACAATGAGTTATGATCCTGATGGAACCCCAAGTGGCCCCAGCACATAGAGTGGAGACCACACACAGCCCCAGAGATGCGGACACCAAGAGCCTGCTGCATCCAAGAGCTGCGTATTTTGACCGGAAGTCTCCAGAAAATGATGATGGGGGAGAATAATGAGACATCTTCCCCACGAAGGTTCTCTGAGTACAGAGACCTTGGCAGCCTAGAAGACTACTGAACGCAGATGTGCTGTGTTTCTTTCTAACCTTGTAACTTCAAGGTCACATCTACTTCTTGAAAATGTTTCTTCTTATAGACTGTAAGCATAGCTGGGGGGAAAGTCTAAAAATTAAAACAGCAGAATAGCATTAAAAACATGTATTTACGGCTGAGCTGGCCTTCATTGCTGGGTGGGCTTTCCTCCAGCTGCAGCAAACGGGGGCTACTCTCTAGTTGCGGGGCAAGGGCCTCTCTTGCGGTGGCTTCTCCTGTTGCACAGCACGGCCTCCAGGTGCTAGAACTTCCGTAGTTGTGGCACATTGGCTCAGTAGTTTTGGCACACAGGCTTAATTTCTCCGAGGCACGTGGGATCTTCCCAGATCAGGGACTGAACCTGTGTCTCCTGAATTGGCAGGTGGATTCTTTACCACTGAGCCACCAGGGAAGCCCTCAGAACAGCATTTTAAATGGAAAATCTCTCCAAGAAAGCTACAGAAATTAAGAACTTGTATCTACTCAGAAACAGATCTCATGGTGGTAATGGCCGGGAATCCTGTGGAGCTATACATCTGGGTTTTTTCTAGTGCCATGTAACTAAAGCCTGTAGCTTGTCCTGGCATAAAGAATAAACATAATTCAACCCTGCACATTCACCCTAACTGTGGCCAGGCTACGAAGGGAGCAGCCACATAGTGCCTCCCATTGGAAACGATGACGTGTATGGTCTCACCTGAACTGTATGTTTGCTAAGTTGTATTCCGAGAACAATGACTCAGACCCAAACCGTTGTACCTTGAAAAGTTATTCACAACAAAGAGGTTCTAAGGTTTCTAAAATATCTTATTCTTACTCACTTTTTGTCACCACCATCACGAGCCACTCAGATGAAGTTCCATTTGGGAAGCAAGTGTGGTTCATTTTGGATACTCATAGCCTATCCCGATTAATCTGGACAACAAGCTTTTCTAAAACACAAACTTGTCTGGTATGGGAATGATCTCTTTTTAAACTGCACTGTTGGACTTGTTTACACAATTTTCCAAAAGTTGTGTGGTGGCATTCACCCAACGGTGGCTGGGGCTGGTGTATGAAAGACACTCTCTCCGTGAACCACCCCCTCCCACCCCAGTCTTTATCAGAAATCCAATGGCTTCAGACGTGCAAAGTAGTATTAACCAGTATTCCCAGTGCAGCTTTGGGAAAGTGGTGAGAGAACAGAAGTATTTGTGGGGGTGAGCTGACGCCCACAGAGCCGACCACATGCTCCTCAATCCACCCTGGGCGACGGTGACAAATGCAGGGGTGAGAGGTGTGCGCCCGGTGAGTGTGACTGCTGAGGGTGAGGCTGGCCACGTCTGTCTGTCGTCTTTCCACCACCCCCTTTCCCTGCCCCCATTCCCAGTCAGGGTGCTATTAATGATGTTTTTCTTTTTAAATCAAAACACACAGACAATCAATTTTTCAGCATTTCACCAACGTTGTAGCACTGCCCGGGACAGGAGAGGGGTTAATGGAGAAGAAAGGACACTGTGAGCCAACCTTCAAAGGGCCACCAGAAGTCACACTTGCCAGCTGAGAAAGTCACTTAGCACTGTGGAGGGTCGAGTCAACACGGTGTTTTTTGGGAACACGGGCGGCTACAAACTCTGAAGTCATGATTTATGAAAACTGCACTTGATAAAAAAATATTAAAATCTTATCATATATAGGAGGTGTCTGTTTCTATTTTTCAATCCTCATTAGCCAGTTTAAGTTGTGAGTAAAGGTTTCTCCCCAACCTTAAACCCTCTTCGGTAAAATGTCTCTTGTCCATTTTTATTTTGTTTTAGTGAGTTCTGAGATACCTTCATATATTCTGGATATAAGTCCTTTGTCAGCTATGTGATTTGCAAATATTTCCCCCCAAGTCTGCAGCTCGTCTTTTCTCTCTCTTAGCAGTGTCTTCCAGAGAGTAAACATTTTAAACTTTGATGAAGTTCAATTTGCCAATTTTTTTCTTTTGTGGATCATGCTTAGGGTGTCAAGTGCTATGCACACTTTAAGTCTGAGAACGTGACGGGATGAGAGCTGGCTGTTCAGACACCAAAGTCTGGAAGAGAGAGGGCCTGTGTACAGGAAAGACCACAGAGAGATGTCCAGATACCTGGCCACCAGGCTGGCCTGACACCACCAGGTGGGAGTGCCACCAAGGAAACTGAAGCAAACCAAATGCCAGATTCCTCTTCAGTACTGTCTGAATGGGCCACCAGAAGTCACCTCGCTAGGAAAGAAGGTAACTTTATCACAGTTTTAATGGTTTATCTGAGAATTACATGTCTATGGTGATCTGAGGTACAGGCAATGGAGGCTCTGGCACTCAGAAACGGGGGGAAAGTAGAGACCCACAGACAGAGCACAGCAGCGCTGGTGACTGAGCTCTAATAGCATGCTTCCAAACTCTGAAATCTCGTCAGGGACCAAACAGGCCGGATGACCAGGCCGAACCAACCCTTTCTTATTTTTCAGCTTCTCTCCATGTGATGTTTGTTTCTCAGTGGCTGCCTTGTTTGCCTAGCACTTGTAAATGTGGTCTCACTAGATCTCAGTCCTTATTGGAGGTGAAGCTGGCTTAGAACAGGGAGGAGCAGTTCCTCTGAGAGGAGGGGTCCTGAGTCCTATCTCTAGAAGTGAGTTGTGTGAGTGTGACCAGGACGGGGCGATCGTGGAGGCCGGTTAACAGAGCACTCAGCACCCAGCCACTCAGCCCCCTGCTTCCTGACCGCACTGACCCCTGGAGCACGGGCCACCCAGCAAAGACGGGAACAGGGACACAAGACCACCAACGCGCTCTCCCCACCATGTAACCCCGAGAGCACCAGAGCTCCGATGTGGAGAAAATCAGCAGCTGCGCCTGCCCAGAGCAGCACGACTTTGAAAAGAAGCATGGGTGGACTCTGTACTACACACTGGGGGCAGAGAGTGCCAGGCCTGAGCCCTCCCTTACCCTTGTGAACATGACGCACCGAGGCCTGTGGTCCCTGCTCTGACTGAGCCAGCAAAGCCAGCACCCCAAACACCACTCTGCTGCTGGTCTCAGTCCCAACCTCAAGTCCCGCTGCTTCCCTCCCAGCCTGCAGTGCCCATCGATCAGCGCCTCCCTGTGCCCAGCCTCAGCCAGCACTGCCCTTTCAGCAATGGCTTTGAAATCTCAACTGTGGGTCAGTGGAAACCAAGACCCACTCTAAGCAGAAGGACCACAGGCCTTCCTGTTTGTCCTGCTGGCACTGATCAGTGTCACGCTAATTCTTTCTTGTCACAATATCCCATTTTGCTTGTGGACAAAAGCATCTCGAAGTAAACAGATGCAGTGACCAGTCACATGATTTCCGCAGACATTTATCCAAAATTTAATGAAAGGAATTATACTCAATGAATTGTTTGCAGGTATCCTACTTATATTTTGTTGGTTCTTTCTTTTCAATTTATTTGTACCTATATTTTACATATCTATATTCTTATAAAAAAAAATTAAACGAGATGGAAAAAAATCAGTTCCTTAACATTGCGCCTCCCTGCTTCTTGCTCCAAATTTCACTTTCCTACCCAGAGCGGAGTGCAAATATTTTATTTCATGTCTTGCTGATATGTATTCACACACAGAGCTTTGCACGGTTCTGCAGCCCATGGTGGGGGTCATGTCAGTCTCTTAACAAAAGGCCGCTCCCTGTTGACGCAAGTGTAGCCACCACACTCTGTATTCTCCCGTTGGGAACACATGTGATTGATTCCACAGTGCACTTGCGGTGGGCATTCAGGCATAATATTCTTGTGCATTTCCCCTGACACACAGGCAAGTTGTCTTCCAGGAGAGAAACCTAGAAGATTTGCTTTTTCTACCTGAGGTTAATTATTAAAATCAGGCCTTTCTGCTTTACCACACGATTCTGTATATCAAGACTTACGGAACAGTCCATATGTTAATTCTAGAAGAAATGGGGTTCAGAGCAGAAGCAATAGGAACTACCCTAGGTGAATCAGGATGAATGAAATGAACACGTAAACAAACATAAAATGTAGGTTACGTTTAGAGCTCTGAGATGGTGTACTGACCCAAAGAGGCTCAGGACAGGAGCAGACAAGCCGGCCCCAGGACCTGGGAGGACAAGGAGAGGCCAAGCAACCACTGCACATCATGAAGGACCCCTCCTGCCAGGACCACCACACCTGCCTTAGATAGAATGTAACACTGGGTTTATGCCCCCACTGAGTTGGGGGAATGGAAGGTTGCAGAACGTGAAAGGGAAAGTTGAGGAACACGGAAGATGCTAAGCTATGATCTGACTGTTGCAGTTGAGGGGCAGAGTGATCTCTATGTGCAGTTATTGGTCTGTATGTGTAACGATATGTGCGTTTTTGCTTTGGTTCAGTGTCGAGAGTATTTTTAAATGTTCAAAAGGATTCCGCTTGTACTCTTTTCCTTTTAATATGGCCCCAAATTTAGCTTGTCCTATGTAACAATCACAAACAAGGCCTTAATCAGAGAACAAAAGAACACATGAAAGGGAAACATCTGTGCTGACAGGAAGTACTTCTGAGAACCGAGACTGAAAAATGGAGACTCCCCTTCACACCAGAAGCCACAATAGCTTAAAAATCTGACTTACTTTTCTATCAAATCCAGTGTGACTCCAGGCACCAGACTAACACATTTCTGCATGCAGAACCTGCAAAGAAAGAGAAGACAGTGAATCACAGCAATGGGATATGTAATAGGAGAATACAACAGTCCCAGAGAAAAAGCAAAGAGAGGAAGCAGGGCATGGGGATTGCCACAGTGAAAAGGTAAACCAAGATTTTCTTAATTCTGTCAGCTCTTAGGTTTATGAAGAAAATCTCCCTAGGGGCAGGAATACTGAGCTGCAACTGGAGGTCTTCAGTGGAAGGAGAAAAATCTGCGGGCGGTGAGGCAGATCCCCACTTTGGGGGGTTGGGGGCGGGTCCTCATGAGAGTCACCGGACAGAAAGCTTCCACCCAGATGATAGAACAGGCCCCACTTTTCCATTTTTCCTTCTTAAGCAAGTAAAGCTGGAGAGAGTGATGGAAGGATCAGTGAACTACCCCGAGGCACACAAAAGAAATTTGTGGGAGAAGGCAAAGAAAAGTGAATTCAATTATATCATTTTAATTATCATAAAATCACAGGAGCTATGAGACTTAATCTTTGCTGCAGAGCCATCCTGGAGGGCTGGCTGGGGTCGGGGGGAACTGGGACTGGGGGACTGGCCAGGCGTCAGCTAATTTGTGTGCACTGACAGAAGGTTGAAGACCATCTCTTCCTTCCCGTCAGGGCTATTGGCACATGGCAGGACAGAATCAATGGTCACAAAGAGTGAAGAAGCAACTTAGCATTGGTCACAGGAGAAATGTAAAACATTTAATTCACCTGCTTTAAAAATTAAGAACAAATAACCCCCCTACGTAAAGAGCAGCAGGCACAGAGCAATACACCCACAAAACACATTTCCGCATCACTAGATGGATGTGAAACGTGGAGGAAGGTCGGGGAAAGCCAGTGTGCTCATGGGAGGGGATGAATACAAGGACCAGGCCACATTCAGGGTACATGAAGTGAGAGGTGTACAGTGGATAGGTAAGGACGAGGGAGAAAGACAAGGAGATAGAGACCCAGATATCGGAAGACAGACAAGACCATGACGACAGCGTCTGGTGCGCAACTGGCTCCTGACATGTGGCCCTCCAGCTGGGATGGGGGAACCCTGAGAACCCAGCCCCACTAGGCTCATGGCTTCAGCGAGCAACACCTTGCTCAGCCACAGAGGAAGTTATATTTCTGGCGGTGGCTGAGCTGGCCGGTGCTCTCCATTCACAGAGCAGCAGAAACACCAATGAGACAGCCCGTCTCCCTCAGGCACAAGCACCTGGGCTGCCAGATGCTCCACAGGGCCAGTCAGTCCATCCGGACAGATCCTCCTGTTTCCTTCCCTGTCGGAGAGCTCGGCCCGCCCGCTCCCACACATCACTGCAACCACCCACAGGCAGCTCTGACAGTGGCTCCATGTGAATCAGGATCTCTCCGTGGATGGAAATGGTTTATAGGAAATGTACCTTCCACTCCAATTCTGAGGCCTATGCAAACAGGATTGCTCTGCTGTTTTTTTCTCTGCAACGCGCTTACTGATTGGACCTCAGCATTCCTATAATGACAGAATAGTCTGTACCAGACTAATCCTTTTGTCAATAACAACAGTAAGCTCTGGATAAAATATAAAAAGCAACCACTTGAAAGCATCAAAGAGCAAACAAATTCAGGCAGAAAGGGAAGGTATGACCCTTACAAGAAGAGTAACCGCACAAGGTCCGCCTTAACCAGTTTTTCCCACATGTGGTCCCTAATTCATAAAGCATCAGGGACACAGCTCAACCGGAAGGAGATCAGAAGCCCAGAGCTTCGGGGGATGTCTTAGGAAGGAGGAGCCAAACTCTGCGAGCAAGCTCTCCTAGGACCCTGGACTGAGCTGGGCCCTGCACAGGCACAGGATCAGACCCCAAGGAGCCCCAGGGACATCAGAGCTGAAGGGCACCAAGGAGAGATTTCCATGCCTGCTCACCAGCAGATGCACACAGACAGGGACAACCAGTGCCACACTGGGGGCTACGAACACCTGGGGCTTTCCACTGTGTGCTGTGGCCTGAGCTACAACCATGGTTCAGGATACAGAGTTGCATCCCCCAAACCAGGAGCAAAGTCAATGACCAGTCCTATAGCCAAGAGACTACAAGGTCAATTAAACCATCTACAGCTAAACAGGAGGAAGTTGGCAGAATCCAGACTTTCTCAGTGTCTCATTCACAATGGAAAGTATTCTAACCTAAAATCAAGACAAAAATAGTTAATAAAACTAGATTCATTGTTGACCACATTTTGGAATTAGACTTTATAAAAATAACTTATTAACTGGGAAATAAGCATTATAAATCTGCTGGAAATATAAAGTTAAGAAGGAAATTAAAAATAGGGACACTAAGCAACTTTAAAATATGCATGAGCAGCATGGATGAACCCGTGACTGACAGTCCACAAAACTGTACATCAGCCTGTATTCATTCCCTTTGCACCAGACTACATCAGGCAAAATCAGAGACAATAAAAATGGCTTGACAATTCCACAAAGCTGGATATTAGTAATTATAACAATAAACACAACAGCTGGCAGACGTTTAGTGCTGACTACATTGTGCTGGTTGCTGGAGCTCATCAACAGGCTGGGCCACTTCTGACTCCTGTCTGACCTGCCCTTTCCAAACTGCGGGGGAAGTTACACAGCACGTGACCACCGCCTGCCTACTGACCCTCCAGGCCAGGGTTTCTCAGTTGGGCACTAAGGACACTGGGGCCAAATCATTCTTTGCTGTGGGGGTGGCATCCTAGCCTCTACCCATGAGATGCCAGCAGCACCCCATCCCAGTTGTGACAACCAAATAGGTCTCCTGACGCTGCCTAATATCCCTCACCTCCTTGAGGACACAGCCCCAGGCCAGGACCCAGCATCCCTCACATTTTCCAGAATAGTCTCTCTGCTTCCTTTCTTGCCTGTGCTCCCTACTTCTCTCCCAGGAATTCTCTACTAGGCAGCCAGAGCGAGCCTTTTATGAGGAAATGTGGTCATCTTGACCCTCCAGAGGCTTCTTGCCATGCAGGATGAAATGCAAGGTGCTTGCCTAGCCCCCGAAGGCCCTGCCCTGGGCTTCTAGTCACTGCTCTGACTTTACTTCCTCCCTCTCACTCTGCTTACCCAGTACCAGTCACCCTGACACACTTTCTCCTCCTTCTGTCCGCCAGGCACAGCCCCACCTCAGGGCCTTTGCACAGGTTGCTCCCTCTTGCCCCAAACTGGAAGGTTTACTCCTTTGTTTTACTCGGATTTCTTCTACCTTCGCTGACCAGCCTAAGAAAATAGCACCTTCATTCTCTACTCGTGTACTGTGCTTTTTAAAAACAGCATTTCTTGCTACCTTAATATATATTTTGATTGCTTGTCTTTTAGAAGATAAGCTCTATGAGCACAAGGACTTCTTTTATTTTATCAGTGTGTCACAAGTACTTAGAAGGGTGCCCTAACATATAGTTTTGATACTCCATCATAAATGTGTCACCAAGTGAATATGGTATAAGATTGATTCCTAATATTTCATATATCTTTTTTTTCCTGTTGCTCTTGCAAGTGACTGGCTTCAAGATTTTAATGAGGAACAAATTAATGGATGCTAAAAAGAAAACTCAACTCTGTAACTTTGTAAACTGTCATATAACTGCTGGATGCTATTGTTTCTGAGAGTGGAAATATACTAAATTTTTTTCCAATTAGAAAAAATCCCATACATTTATCACAAAAATTGAAAGTATAGATATTACAAATGAAAATTACCCCCAAATCTAAGATAACAATTAACATTTTCCTATTTACCTCTTACAGAAAACTGAACCATGCTGATTTATTTTGTGCTGGGATAGAATAAAATCAGTCCCTGAAACAGCCTAAACAACACAGACGATGGAAAAGTGGAGTTGGTCCTGCAGCCCAATCCCGCTGCCGACTGCCCCTCTGCATCCAGACTGTGCCTAGCACATATGTACACTCAATATCTACACTTGGGTTTTGTTCAGCTTTTGTTTCTTACCATAAGAGAATCTACCATACACACTATAGCGTTCCCCTCACCCCCAGTGTTTTCCAACATTCAACAAAGTTGAAAGAATTTTAGAGTTGAGCTCCTGGATCCCACCACCTAGGCTCCACCATCAGCATTTGATTACATTTGCTTTATCACATTTCTGCTTCTCCATCCATCAGTGCATCTCATTTTTCATGAGACAGAGGAAGTGGTATACTTACTTCCCTTTAAATTCTTTAGCACACAAACCAATGTTCAGTATTTGCTCATTGTTTTTTATCTTTTGATGTAAAATTACATATAATGATGTGCACACATCTTTAACTGTTCATTCATTGGGTTTTGACAAATGCATGTACCCAAGCTGCTACATGGACTTCTATCAACTTCCCAGGGATTTTCTTTAGCCCTTTCTCAGCAATTCCTACTTCTTCCCATTGCCCCCAGGGGCAAATACTGCTCTGATTTTTCCACTGATTTTTACTCCTTGGTTCTAGAGTTTCATATACAAGGACTCATTGAGTATGTTCTTTTGTATAAGACCTCTTCCAGTTAGCATGATGCTTTAGGTATTTATCCATGCTTTTGCTGGTTTCATGAATTTACTCTTCTCCCCTGCTGACTGGTATTCCATTATATGAAAAGATTGTAGTTTATACATGCTGTTCTGTAACTTGTCCTTGTATATATCACGGACAATATAAAAGCTGATGCACAGAACATTGTTTTTCATGAACATGAGTGCGCTGTCCTCAAGATGATTTGTAGCAATGGAACTGCCTGATGAATGGGTACCCCTATTGAATGACCAGCCATTGTCTGATGGCTCTCCAGAGCAAAGTGTCATTTACTGTCACATCAAAGCTGAATACATCCACTTTTTAACTTCTGGAAAATACTGCATTTATAACATAAAAGAAAAACAACCCTCTGTCCTACTGATAGGTGAGAAATGACACATCACTGGAATTGCTTTGATTATTACTGAAGTTAAACGCCAGCTAATAATTTTTCTGGTTCTTTGTATTTTTCTTTGGCTTATTGTCTGTTTATGCCCTTCTTGTCTTATTGATTTTAAAGTGTTTTATACATTAACAAAACTGAGGGTGGCTTTGTTATATATTACATAATTTTCCCCAAATTCATAATTTTTTTAAAGTTTTGTTTTTTGCTTTCTTTGCCATATAAAACTTAGTATTAAATAAAGCCTATCACTTCCTTTATAGCTTTTTAATTCTAATAATTTTTCCAGTACTTTTGTGTTTTCTTTTTCACAAAACCTCAGTATATTTGGAATTTATTTTATCATGGTAAGAGGTAAGGATTAGAAAAATTTCAGGCTCTACTACAAAGCCAAAGTCATCAAGACAGTATGGTACTGGCACAAAGACAGAAATATAGATCAGTGGAACAAAATAGAAAGCCCAGAGATAAATCCACACACATATGGACACCTTATCTTTGACAAAGGAGGCAAGAATATACAATGGATTAAAGACAATCTCTTCAATAAGTGGTGCTGGGAAAACTGGTCAACCACTTGCAAAAGAATGAAACTAGATCACTTTCTAACACCACACACAAAAATAAACTCAAAATGGATTAAAGATCTAAACGTAAGACCAGAAACTATAAAACTCCTAGAGGAGAACATAGGCAAAACACTCTCCGACATAAATCACAGCAGGATCCTCTATGATCCACCTCCCAGAATACTGGAAATAAAAGCAAAAATAGACAAATGGGATCTAATTAAAATTAAAAGCTTCTGCACAACAAAGGAAAATATAAGCAAGGTGAAAAGACAGCCTTCTGAATGGGAGAAAATAATAGCAAATGAAGCAACTGACAAACAACTAATCTCAAAAATATACAAGCAACTTAGGCAGCTCAATTCCAGAAAAATAAACAACCCAATCAAAAAATGGGCCAAAGAACTAAATAGACATTTCTCCAAAGAAGACATACGGATGGCTAACAAACACATCAAAAGATGCTCAACATCACTCATTATCAGAGAAATGCAAATCAAGACCACAATGAGGTAACATTTCACACCAGTCAGAATGGCTACGATCCAAAAGTCTGCAAGAAATAAATTCTGGAGAGGGTGTGGAGAAAAGGGAACCCTCTTACACTGTTGGTGGGAATGCAAACTAGTACAGCCACTATGGAGAACAGTGTGGAGATTCCTTAAAAAATTGCAAATAGAACTGCCTTATGCAAATCCCACTGCTGGGCATACACACCGAGGAAACCAGAATTGAAAGAGACACATGTACCCCAATGTTCATTGCAGCACTGTTTATAATAGCCAGGACATGGAAACAACCTAGATGTCCATCAGCAGATGAATGGATAAGAAAGCTGTGGCACATATACACAATGGAGTATTACTGAGCCATTAAAAAGAATACATTTGAATCAGTTCTAATGAGATGGATGAAACTGGAGCCGATTATACAGAGTGAAGTAAGCCAGAAAGAAAAACACCAATACAGTATACTAACACATATATATGGAATTTAGAAAGATGATAATGATGACCCTGTATGCAAGACAGCAAAAGAGACACAGATGTGTAGAATAAACTTCTGGACTCTGAGGGAGAGGGAGAGGGTGGGATGATTTGGAAGAATGGCATTGAAACATGTATACTATCATGTAAGAAACGAATCGCCAGTCTATGTTCAATACAGGACACAGGATGCTTGGGGCTGGTGCACGGGGATGATCCAGAGAGATGATATGGGGTGGGGGGTGGGAGGGGGGTTCATGATTGGGAACTCATGTACACCCGTGGCGGATTCATGTCAATGTATGCCAAAACCAATACAGTATTGTAAAGTAAAATAAAGTAAAAATAAAATTTTTTTTTAAAAATAAAGGAAAAATAAATAAATTTTTTTTAAAAAGAAAAATTTCAAATGGTTAGCCCTGTGTCCCAAAGAATATTGAGTAATTCACTCTTTTTCCAAATGATAAATTCTTAAATAGATTCTGTTTCTGGAACTGTACTCTGCTCCATTGACTAGAATGTCAGCTCTTTTTCTACCTGAACCTTCAAAATGTATTCTGATAACTTTCCAGAGAAGGCAATGGCAACCCACTCCACTACTCTTGCCTGGAAAATCCCATGGACGGAGGAGCCTGGTGGGCTGTGGTCCATGGGGTTAAGAGTCAGACACGACTGAGCGACTTTGCTTTCACTTTTCACTTTCATGCATTGGAGAAGGAAATGGCAACCCATTCCAGTGTTCTTGCCTGGAGAATCCCAGGGACGGCGGAGCCTGGTGGGCTGTGGTCCATGGGGTTAAGAGTCAGACACGACTGAGCGACTTTGCTTTCACTTTTCACTTTCATGCATTGGAGAAGGAAATGGCAACCCATTCCAGTGTTCTTGCCTGGAGAATCCCAGGGACGGCGGAGCCTGGTGGGCTGCCGTCTATGGGGTCACACAGAGTCGGACACGACTGAAGCGACTTAGCAGCAGTTTTCTTTCACAAATCTTTTTTTTTTTTTAATTTCTATGGGTATTTGCAAACATTTATCCTTCTACTTGACCTTTAAAATCACTTTATCTATATGTGTCAAGTTTACGATTTAATTTATGGAGCATTTATACCCTTAATCTTCTGGCTCTCACCATGTAATAATAATGTGGTCAATTCCTTCATTTATTCAAAGATCCTTTCATATTAATCAGTAAAGTTTTATGGAATTTTCTATACAAATGTCCAATATACTCTTAGCTCGTTTACATTGTATCATTGTTATTGTTGCTACTATGAATCAGATTTATCTTCCTTCCCCAAATTTCCTTGCTATTTTTAATATATAAAAAGGGTAACAGTTTTAAGGAAATTGTAAAGTATTTAATATATGAAGAATATATAAAATACAGATGTGAGTTTAAGGACTAATAAAGTAAATGTAAGCACCACCCAGATTAAGCAATAGCACATTACAAAATCTAAAAGGTCCCCTGTGTCCCCACCATGGTATCTGCTACCATCCCTTCCCCAGAGGTAGCCTGGAGTTTTATGGTTTATGGTATTGATCTATGTTCACTTAGTAATCAGTCACTTTGCTGAATGTTCATGTTATTGCTAATAATTTTTCATTGGTTTTGTGTAAAGTTAAAATTCAGACCAGACATAAATAAAGCAAATTTGCCTTCTCTTTAGAATACGCATACTTTCACTTTGTTTTTGTACCTAATTATTATACTGACTAGCACTTCCAGAAGTTGGTAAATGAATCACACTTAGTATACATCCCCACTTTGTTCCAATTACATTAATGAAACACAGTATGGAAGCATTAGTGCAGGATGATGGCTGCTAGTTGAGAAGAAAATTTCTCTTACGTAAAGGAAGTATTCTTCTATTTTTATTATAAGGTTTTATTAAAATTCATTTTTAATTTTATCAAGTAACTATTCTCCTCTCACCTATTAAGATGATGAATTATATTAATAGGCAGCCTAATAGAAAGTCATCAGAGCAGTCCTGGAATGATTCTCACTTGGCCGAAGTTTTTTGTTCTCTTATTATACTGCAGGATGCGAAGTGCTAGTATTTCACTTGGAGTTCATCTGCACTGTGTGTCCGTGTATATGTGTGCGTGTGTAGTAATATGTGCATGTGCACACACACTGCATTTGTCAGGTTTGGTGCCTCAGTCATGGTAACTTTATGAGAAGAAAGAGAAAACTTATACTTACTGAAATATGGCTTATGTTTACACACTGCTTTGTTACCAAGTGTTCTAGTCCATATTTTAAGGATAATTATCTGCGTGCTGAATCTTCACCGTTTTAGTTTTCTTGCTTCTCATTATTTTTTTACTGCTTTCTGTCTCCTGTATTTCTACTTCTGACCAATTTTAAGGTCACAAACTTTAGAACTAAATTTGATTTCTTAAACTTTTTCTTTCTCTTTGCATCTGGATGTAATGTTTTGTCAGTCTCAATATTTATTCATTTTTTTTTTTCAGAGACCATTTTTCTGTAACTTCATTGAGGATACAAAGTGCATGCTGTCTCCTTTCTGGAGCCCCCTTTGACCACAATTGAGTTTAGGCTGATGAGGTGATTCAGGGTGGGAGCCGGTCACCAGAAAGACCAAACACTGGATAACAGATGGGAACTTGCAGCCACATGCTGACCTCCAACCTCTGACCTCAGGAGGGAAGGGGGCCAGAGACTAAGCTCTACAAAGAATCTTGAACAAAGGGATTCAGAGCGCTCCTAGGTTGGTGCTCTGTGGAGGCGGAGTGCCTTTCGCTCTCTCCCATGCACAGGTGACCCTGTCCTCCAGCGAAAAAGCGGAGCTTTCAGCACTCCCTGTGCAGGTTCAGCCCGCACCCGGGTCAGAGCTGGGAGAGCCAGGGCAGGAAAAGACCCGCGGGACCGGATCCCCACTGAGTGTTATTCAAGGTTTCTGATTTCAGTCCCCAAAGTGCTGCCTGCTTTCTGGAGTCCTCAGATAGCTGCATTCTGAGCAGAGGCTATACTGAGCATGGCCATGTCCTTCTCAGGGGCTGGCACTGGGGTTTCCACGACGGTGATGTTGAGGAAGCTTCACAGATCAGACTATTTTAACCAAGTCCTTCTGAATGTGAAAGTGCACTGCCAGAGATGTCAGGCTTTTAAGGAGTTTTGGGAGACAGCGCAAAGTGGCAGTACACTATTAAAATAAGACAAGCAAGTTCCTTGACATTTCATTTAATCTAGCAGGTTAAAAAAACAAACAAAAAACCTATATGAAATAGTGTGTCAATTATCTGGTATTTGAAGCTAAATTTAAAAGTATGCCATGTGTATTATTAGGAGAAAAAAAGTAGAAGAGACTTTTCTAATTTATAACCTTTAAATAGCTATCACTTTTAAATATACAGAACTCTCCTCAGGAGCTTCTAGGCCAGTAACCAGGACAAGACACAAATGAGGTTCAGGAGTCAGCTGTCTGAGCTGCTGTCAGCTTCAGAGGCAAGCCAGCTAAAGGGAAAACTAATTATTTCATTAGACAGAGAAACGCATACCATCACCTCATCTGAGTTTCCTGCTGAAGGACGGAATGAGCTGACCCCACCTGTCTTGTTCTGAGGGCCAGAGCCTCAAGGATATCCCAGGGGTTCCTTAAGTACCTGCCTGGTGAAAGCAGAAAGAACTTTCAATGGAACAGTGCTAACTCCACAAGGGTGCTTTCATTTTGGTTCAGAAGAGATGAAAAGGTCAAGACAATTGTAGTCATAAGAAAAAAAGTCTTTTAAAAAATGTGTATTTAAATATTGGTGGGTAGATAGCATCATGTCTGTAATTTACTAAAAATAGCCATAAAAAGAAAATGATAGAGCAAGTAACAATGTTAAGATCTGGCGTGATGAGTACAAGGGAGTTTGCTTTATTATTCTGTTGATTGTTGTGTAGAATGGCTGAAAATTGCCCTGTAATAAAAAGTAAGTGGAGAGAGAAAGAGAGGGTCAAAGCATCCTCTGTCTGTGAGTCAATGTCAGGAAAATGTTCCAAGGGAAGATCTAATTTCTCAAAACTTGAGCAGTTTGTTTCTATTTTTGAAGAAAGCCAAAATGTGAAGAGGGGCTCCCAGCCCCTCCCAGCCCAGCTCATCCCCATGGTCATTAGCAATGAAGCCCCTGCACTGACTGGTGAAAGCAGAAAGCAATCCGCTCTCTTCAAAGCGCAGCTCTCTTCCACAGAGCTGATGCTCATGACCCCCAACCACAAACCACAGGAAAGAGATGGAGCACACAACAAGCTTCCATACGTTTCTTCCCAACTTTCCGGGGCCTGTTTCCATGGAATTCACTGGGTAAAGTTAGAATTCTGCTTGTTAAGGACAGCCTCACATGTTCCAGTATCCTCAGCCTGATTCAGATCTTAAGGTGTAATTTTACCTGATAAGCTGAAAACAAGACTGTATTTACCCCAATCCTCTCACTCAATAACCTCTCCGTGAGCCCCACTGCATAGTTCTGATTTAGCAGGCGTCTTCATGAGCCAGCAGAGCTGAGGAAAGGCTGAGAGGCGGTGGTGGAGCCTGCCGTCCCCTGAGAATGTGGTTCTCTAGTATTTATATTAATATAAAAGGAAAACAGGGCTGAAAGACTGAAGGGAGTGTTTGCCAGTAAACACACCTGTTTACTATCATACAGAGCAGCTGGGCCTTCATCTGTCCTTATCTAAGATGTAGGATGGCCCCAAAGCAGACCTAGAAAGTTAAATTTATGTAAAAATTAAATGATTCTTTTAAATTAATGAGCCAAACACCACTTAAGTTACACTCTTCCATCATATGGGCTCTTTCTGTATTAAGAAACTATGTCCTTGACCCCTAATCTTCTGTCTACATCCGAAAGTTCACTCTGGGGGTCAATTTACGCCCGTGTGCACAAGGATGAAGAAAATCAAGGTGAACAGAGGCCACCCCTACCCCAGTGGTGGTGCCGCAGCACCAAATTCTGTACCACCTATCATTCAAGTGACAACTATCAAGAGAGCTGACCCTATTTAAAAACACAGGCCCCTGATACGCTGAGAGCAGCAGTGCTTGTGAGCTACACGGCGACCTGCGTGGATCATTTCAGAACCAGTCAGTCCCCGTTATAGAGAACTGAAGCTGATGTCACTGCAGAATTCTGAAATCCCGGCACGTCTGGTGGCCCCGAGCCAAGTCCTGATTCTTCTCCAGATACAAGTGAGAGGAGAAATCGGCTGGAAGAAATTTTAAGCAGGACTGGAGACCAAGATGAGCCATGCAGTGTCACACTCCTTCCACGATCAAAAGATACAAACAAACCCCTCCAGCGCGTTACAGACGCTTTACTGAAATAATGCAGACATTCATTTCTCTTCCTGCCTCTGTAACCAGCAGATGACTCCCTGCCCTGGAGAGCCGGGGGCTGGGTTAGAAATTCAGACAATGGTCTTGTGCATGCCTGGTCAGTTCAGATCTGGTCACTGGGTTCCCATCATGGGTGAGGCCATGCTCCAACCCAGGAGAGAACTCGCACTTCTCAGCTGTAGCCCGCTTCCCACTCGTCAAGTGCGTGGCAAAATCCATGCTTAAAAATGGCCACAGCAGATCCTCTTTGGAATAAGCCCCAGGTGTTTTAAACCTGGGAGGTTCTTACTGTTAAAAAATTCTGCAATCTCTGACTCAGTCCCTAGGTTTAACACCTAAATGATTCCTGGGAGGAGAATACAACATGGAAAAGAGGCAACAGGTTTGGTGTTTTAGGACAGAAGCTGTGAGCTGAGCCGAGATTATGTGATGAGAGATGTCTGGGCAACCCTGAGCAACCCCCCTTCCATATCCCTCCAACCTCAGTCTGCCCAGAAGCATCTCCAGGGATTCAAGGAAGCTTAAGATCAGGATGAAGTCATTAATGAAGTAACTTCTGTGGTCAGATAGCTTATACATTGGCTACTATTATTATTATTCCTACTTCATGTGGGAGAAAGCTGAGGATCAAAAGGTTCTGAAATCACCCAGTGACAAGGCCAAGTCTACAGACATGTGCCACGGTGTTCCCATGGAGACTAAGGCCGCTAGACCCAAACTCCCAAATAATGTACCTTGCACTCCTCCTAACAATTCAATGCATCGTCTCAAACTCGATCAGGGAAAGCAGAAAGAAAAGAGGGTACAAGTGTAAGATGAAAGCTTATAAAGACAGAGACTCCTTCAGCCATGCAGGGAAGGCCACAGGCAGAGTGGAAGCTACCAGGTAGGGTGAGTGGTCCAGTCACAGGCTCTGGAGAGAACTGACTGAAGTGCCTGTACATCCCTGTGTAACAGGTAAAATACAGGCAACACAGAACTAGCTTAAACAGCAAACAAATGAGGTGTGCACACCTCAGGTCAGGTTTTAGTTCAACCTGTGCTCATTAATAAAGGCCAACAGACTTGCAGGAATACTAGAGCCAAGTCTCTCCTTCCTGGGCTTCCTAGGTGGTGCTAGTGGTAAAGAATCCACCTGTCAATGCAGGAGATGCAAGAGACCGGTTCAATCCCTGGGTCAGGAAGATCCCCTGGAGTAGGAAATGGCAATCTGTTCCAGTATTCTTGACTGGAAAGTCCCATGGACAGAAGAGCCTGGTGGGCTACAGTCCATGGGGCCGCAGGAAGTCGGACACGATAGAGTGAGCACTCCTGCCTGTCTGGACCACAGCTGACAGGCCAGCTGCATGAGTTTGGCCTTGTGGTTCAGTCGCTAAGTTGTGTCTGACTCTGCGACTCCATGGACACAGGCTCCCCTATCCTTAACTATCTTCTGGAGTTTGCTCAAATTCATATCCACTGAGTTGGTGATGCTATCTAATCATCTCATCCTCTGCCGCCCTGTTCTCCTGCCTTTGATCTTTCCCAGCATGAGTGTCTTTTCCAAAGAGCTGGCTCTTTGCATCAGGTGACCAAAGTATTGGAGCTTCTGCTTCAGCATCAGTCTTTCCAATGAACATTCAGAGTTGGATTCCTTGCAGTCCAAGGGACTCTCAAGAGTCTTCTTCAGCACCACATTTCAAAAGCATCTTTGGCTCTCAGCCTTCTTTATGGTCCAACTCTCACATCTGTACATGGCTACTGGAAAAACCATAGCTCTGACTATATACACTTTTGTTGGCAAAATGATGTCTCTGCTTCTTAATATGCTGTCTATGTTTGTCATAGCTTTCCTTGGGCTACAGCCTATGCAGTTGTCTTCCTCAGGATTTAAATCTTCCTGGTTTTTAGGTCTCCTATTTAAAGTGGGACCAAATTTGTATAACCAGCCCCATTCTCTTCCTGTCCCTTCGAACACCTAAGCTCTCCCTATGTGCTTTTCTGCAGTCATTATCTCCAATCACACCAAGAAAAAGGAAACACCCAAATACGCTTCTGAACATTAATAGCACCAACATGATTTTAATTCTTATGAGATAAATATTAAGTACACCCTGAGAAGCACCCGCTATCCCAGCTGCATTATGAACTGTGAGTCTGTGCCCATTAACTTAGCAGCAGGTGGACACAATAACATTACTGGTCTGAGGACTGTGTGGGGAACAGGCAGAGCCACCAGGCCAGGACAGGTTTCCCATGCAGACCAAGCCTGGCAACGCTGGGTCAGGTGCAGGGAAGGAAGCCCAGACATTCCATCAGCTTCTCAGGGTTCTCACGGTATTAAATCCACCAGACAAACAGTTCCCGAAGATGGAGGAGCACTGCTAAGAAACTGAGCCAATTCCTGGCATTCTGGCAGCAAATGAGTGGATCCAGGTTGATTTTCCAATTACCTTTTAGACGCAAATTGTGTTCTTTAACATACCCAGTACACAATCTGTTCTTGGTCTCCCAAGCCAGGTAGGAAGCTTGGAAATCACTCCACGAGGGTGTTCATTGAGTCACACTAGCTGAGCTAACCTACTTGTACTCGTGGGTTCTGGTTTAGGTGTCAGGTCAGTGGCCGTGGGAGGGTAATGTTCAGCCTCTGAACTCTCAATTGTTTCCTCTCTGAAAGATATCTCCTTCTAGTTTACAAAAGTTTGCCAATTAAAAACAAGAGGAACATTAAAAAAGCAACTAACTTAACGCCAACATCCATTTCCTAAGTGATACATCTTCCCCTGAAAAGAGCATCTGATCCTCAGCCCCTCACTTCCTTAACACAGTTCACACCTGTGTGACCTTCCCTTTCTCAAAGTAGCCCCATGCCTTCTGGCTGTTACTGCCTTGGGTGACCGAGGACTTCTTAACTAACTTCAAGACCTCTCCCAATTCTCAATCCTGAAGGGTCGTCAGAGGGTGTGGGGGTCTAGCTGCCCTCTCCCTTCACTCCCTCTGGCCAACTTTCTTGCTATATTTGGACTTGAAGAACCCAGCACATCCTCAGTGAGCAACCTCAACCACACTGAAACCCTGGTGATGGATCCCAGTGAAACAACTCCTTCAGGAGGAGCTTGTCTCATCTCCCACAACTGCGGAAGCCTCCTGAGCCTAAAACACAGTGACAACTGATCCTTCCCGAGTCAGCAAGGACCCCACCCTCCCCACCTGACCAAGTCCAGCTCTACTCTCTTCCTTCCCTCCAGGCCCTCAGATCTCTTCTACCTGGAAAAGCCTCCATCCCACTCCACCCCCGCCTCCCCATTTTTTAGTAGGAAGAAGGCATCAAAGGCCCTGAAAAGCCTTTGTGAGTCATGTCTGCAAACCCTGCTGCTCTCCACTTGGGCAGTGGGTAGGGCTAGGGAGAGGCTAGCTGGGAACGCCCAGGTGTCTTGAGTTTGCCCACACCCACTTGAGGGCCACTGTTAAGGCCACCTACAGGTCTTGCCCACCCCGGGAGTGCTCGGTAGGGTGTGGGTCTGTGCCTCTGGATGCCCATTTCCAGCGGCACCCAAGTAACTCTATTACTGATCCACGTGTATGTCTCCTGAATCAGCCATCGTACTCCTGCAGGGAAGAAATCAATCCATCTCACCGGCTTTGGAGACAGGACCCTCAACCTGGCACCAAACCCCTGGAACAAGATCCTATGGAACAGTCCACCTTTCAGCTGCAATCCATGGCTCCATACTCCACTGCTTTGCAGTCACCCATCTTCCCTCAGGCCTCAGGGTCCCCAACACATGGGATGCTCTGCTACCACAGAGACCAGCAGTGACCATCAACTCAGGTGCAGCCTCTGCCTCCTCCTTTGAGTCAGACTTTATGATCCCCGCCCCCCAGGAAGATGCTGGCTGCCTCCACAGTGAGCAGAGCAGTCTTATCCTCTTCTCCAGCCCTAAGAGGTGGAGAGGAGGTATGTCTCTTCAGCAGATGGGGACTTGGGTCTCACAAATCTCTATCATTTTAGTACTTATAAGGCCGACCAAACAGAATACACCTTCAAAACAGGTTATTTCCACAGGTCCATTCAATCTCAGGATAAGCAAACAAGCTGTTCTGATGACCTTGGTGACAACAGTTAACACTAAAGAGAGGTTTAATGCCCAGTCTCAGCACCTTAACGTGGCCTTCACATCCAGTTTAAACATTCAGAGTGAAGCGTGTAGACATTAGGGAGCAAATGACAAGAAGCTAAAAATAAAAAGAAGAAGCTGACATCTCATGGCTTCATTTATATCATGTCAGACACTGATGGGACTCCCAGGTAGTGCAGTGGTAAAGAATCTGTCTGCAATGCAGGAGACCCAGTTTCGATCCCTGGGTTGAGAAGATCCCCTGGAGAAGAGAATGGCAATCCACTCCAATATTCTTGCCTGGAGAATTCCTTGGACAGAGGAGCCTGGCAGGCTACTGTCCACGGGGTCGCAAAGAGTTGGACACGACTGAGTGACTAACACACACACACAATGATGGGGTCACCATGCTACTATCTGCAGGGGTTTTACATGGTCACATGGTTCTGCTATTCAAAACATGATGCTATTTAAGAGGAATCATCCATTTCATCTCAGTACAAGTAAAACGAGAATGAAATTGGTTCATGCAATATACTGTCTAGTTCAGCACCAAGGGATTGCTTTTTTTAATTCCATAAAGGTCATGAAGGTGTGCTGTTAAGTATGCAGCTGTATACATGAACCATCTTTGAAGCAACGGGATTTAATGTTACTAATTTTGCATCCTTAGGCACACAAATCAGATAAGTCAAAGTACTGGTTAAAATGCCCAGAAGTTTAATAAGAAGATACAAATAAGCAAATAAATAGTTAACAAGTAACTGTTTTATAAAAAGGGATATAATTCAGTTGCTCTGCAGGTATGGTTTCAAACAGGGATTAAAACTAATTTGGAACATAGTGATGATGGTATCAAAGCAGCAGACGACAAATGACTTTGTTCCCATTGGCTGCTGATCATCAGGAGGACCAGGAGGGAGGCTGGAGGGGTGGAATGTTATTTTATGAGCATCATTTCATCCAAAGTTGATTTCCTGGAATTATATTAATAACTCGGTGGCTGTAAGAGCCCCACTGTGAGCTGAACTGCATATAGTCTTTATTCTCTCCTGAACAGTGCTGTTCTGTTAAAAGAATATTCTGTTCACAATTGCTCCCCTCAAGTCTTCCACACACGTTACATACTGATGTGTTCAATTCTCACAAAAGACTCTTGGACTCACTGAACTGCCTAATGAGATCCGTTTGAGATAACACATTCCACATACTCTTGTTAGGTAAACACTGGAGAAGAAGGGAGAATATAAGCCAGTATGGATGTGAGAGTTGGACCATAAAGAAAGCTGAGCACCGAAGAATCCATGCTTTTGAACTGTGGTGTTGGAGATCTTGAGGGTCCCTTGGACTGCAAGATCAAACCAGTCAATCCTAAAGGAAATCAGTCCTGAATATTCACTAGAAGGACTGATGCTGAAGCTTCAACACTTTGGCCACCTGATGTGAAGAACTGACTGGAAAAGACCCTGATGCCAGGAAAGACTGAAAGCAGGAGAAGGAGATGACAGAGGATAAAATGGTTGGATGGCATGACGACAGAGGATAAGATGGATGGTATCACCAACTCGATGGACGTGAGTCTGAGCAAGCTCTGGGAGTTGGTGATGGACAGGGAAGCCTGGCATGCTGCAGTCCATGAGGTCGCAGAGTCAGACACGGCTGAGCAACTGAACTGAACTGAAATAAGCCCCAACGTGAACAAAAATAAAAAGGCAACTTGCCCTTCAAAGAAAAATTTACTTAATACTTTTCCTTAGGGAAATAATAATGATTTTCAAAAGGCTCTATGTGCCGAAAATTTTTTTAAAGATTTTTTTTTGATGTGGACCATTTTTAAAATTCTTTATTGAATTTTTTACAATATTGCTTTTATGTTTTGGTTTTTTAGCTCCGTGGCATGTGGGATCTTAGCTCCCCCACCAGGGATTGAGCCTGCACCCCCAGTATTGCAAGGCAAAGTCTCAACCACTGGACCACAAGGAAAGTCCATTAAAATCAGGTCAAATTTGTCAGTATTTAGACAGTAATTCTGCAAACATTATTTCTTAGCTTTTTACCATTATCGATTACATTGAGCCTTGAGACAACATTTTAACAATGACATCTGATATTTAAAAGAAAGAAAAGGAGACATGATTTTAAAATCCTGGTATCTTGCAAAGGGTGGTCTTCCTAGTCCAATTCATATATGTGAACTTTCTAAGATGTCAGCTGTCCAGAAGGCTGTTCACAGTTCCATACCAGTGGAACAAATCATCACAGGTGTACACCTCTTTTGTATTGCTGTTTTCTTCCCTACTTCCCCAACCTGTCTCAAGCTCCACAGGCACCCACCCACATCTATTTAATGTATGCCCTTCCATATTTTAAGTATATGTGCAAACTTGCAAACTTATTTATACTATGTTGGTGTTTACAAAAAAAGTATTGTATTTTTTATTTTTTACCCAATATTATGCATTTAAAAACATTTAAATCAACTTCAATGAGGTGCAATTTACATACAGTAAAATGCACCCATTTCAGATTATAATTGGAAGCATTTGACAAATGTATGTTTGTGCAACCAACCACTCCCATCCCCTCACAGGACATTTCCATCACCCTAAAGCGCTGTCCAGCCCATCCTTTGTCTCTCTCCAGCAAGTTCAGATCTGCTTTCTCTCGCTATAGTTCACACTGAGAACGTCACAAAATTATAAACTATGTACTCTTTTGGGCTTATCTTCTTTTAAGCAGTGACTTATTCACGTTATATTGAGAGCATGTTCTTTATTGGCAAGCAATAATACACCAAGTGTATGTCCCTAAATTGGCCCATTCACCCATGGATGAACATCTCTCTGGGCTGTTTCTAGGTTTCGGATACTGTGAACAAAACTCTGACCATTCATTGCACATCTTGGTGTGGACACATGTTTTCATTCTTCCTGGGTAAATATATAGAAGAATTGGTGGGCTGTATTCTTCCCTGGTGGCTCAGTGGTAAAGAATCCACCTGCCAAGCAGGAGACATGGGTTTCATCACTGGATGGGGAAGATCCCCTTGAGCAGGAAATGGCAACCCACTCCAGTATTCTTGCCTGGGAAATCCCATGGACAGAGGAGCCTGACAGGCTACAGTCCATGGGGTTACAAGAGGCAGACACAGTGACTAAAACAACAACAATGCTGTGTGTGTAGTTAAAGTTATTAAAAATGGCCATACTATTTTCTAAAGTAGCTGTACTATTTGCATTCCAACAGCAATGTAACAACATTCCAGTTACTCCACATTCTCACTAACACGTGGGCATCTTTCATGTGTCTATCTCTCTATCTTGCTGTTCATCTATCTTCTTTGTTAAGCATCTATTCAATCATTTGCCCACTTAAAGTTGTCTTCTCATGGTTGAGTTTTTATAGTTCTTTATATATTCCAGATACAGGTCTCTCTCAAATACATGTACCGTAAAACTTTTCAACTAGTTTGTGGCTTGTCTTTTTATTTTTTCAATAGTGTCTATCAAAGAAGTTTTTATTTTAATGAACCTCAATATATTAATTGTTTAATGACTTGTGCTATTTGTGGTTTGTGTAAGAACTCATGAACACTTTCTGCTATGTTTTCATCTTTAAGTTTATAGTTGTCTTTTATATAGAAGATCAGAAATAAATTTTTTTGTTTAAAGTAAGAGTGAGGTTTTATTTTTGTTTTTCCTGAAAGGAAAGCCAGTTGGTCCAGTACCATTTGTTGAAAACACAGTCCCTTCTCCACAGAGCTATCTGGTTTCTCTGTCCAAAATCAATTGATCATATATGTGGGGGTCTATTTCTGAACTCCATATTCTGTTCCACTGATATATGTGGCTATATTTACACCAATACCACAGTCTAGATTATTGTGGCTTTATATTAAATCTTGAAATGAACCACGTATCTCTGTTTCAAAATTGTTTTAGCTAGACTCTTTGCATTTCTATATAAACATTAAAATCAACTTATCAACTTCCCCAAAAAAGTGATTTTTGACTGGGATATTGCACTGTATCTATAGGTCAATTGGATCTATAGAATTAACATTTGGATAGAATTAACATTCCAGTGGTCATGTATGGATGTGAGAGTTGGACTGTGAAGAAGACTGAGTGCCGAAGAATTGATGCTTTTGAACCGTGGTGTTGGAGAAGACTCTTGAGAGTCCCTTGGATTGCAAGGAGATCCAACCAGTCTATTCTGAAGGAGATCAGCCCTGGGATTTCTTTGGAGGGAATGATGCTGAAGCTGAAACTCCAGTACTTTGGCCACCTCATGTGAAGAGTTGACTCATTGGAAAAGACTCTGATGCTGGGAGGGATTGGGGGCAGGAGGAGTAGGGGACGACAGAGGATGAGATGGCTGGATGGCATCACTGACTCGATGGACGTGAGTCTGAGTGAACTCTGGGAGTTGGTGATGGACAGGGAGGCCTGGCGTGCTGTGATTCATGGGGTCGCAAAGAGTCGGGCATGACTGAGTGACTGAACTGAACATTTTAAAATATTAAGTCTTCTACACAATAAGCATAGTATAAGTCTCCATTTACTTAGGTCTTTCTCTGTAATGTTTTATAGTTTTTGTGCATAGGTCTAGCATATATGTTGTTACATTCATCCCCAAATATTCTAGAATTTCGATGTCATAGCTAATAGTATTTTTTAAAAATTTCAATTTCCAACTATTAGTTACTACTTTACAGAAATGCAGCTGATTTGAGGGTACTGATCTGATATCTTGGAACCTTGATAAAATGCATTATTAGTTCCAGTGACTTTTTTGAAGACCTCATGATTTTCTTTTTTCTTTCTTCATTCATTCCTTTGGCTGCACTGGGTCTCAGACATGGCACGCAGGATCTTCTATCTTTTATTGTGGCATTCATACTCTTAGTTGCAGCATGTGTGATCTAGGTCCCTAACCAGGGTTCGAACCCAGGCCCCCTGTGCTGGGAGCACAGAGTCTTACCCACTGGACCACCAGGGAAGTCCCTCATGATCTTCTATGTAGATAATCATGTTGTCTGTGGAGAGATCTTTTTCCTTCTTTGCCAGGCTGCATGCCATTTTATTCTTTTCTAGCTTACTGCACTGACTGTGACTTCCAATACAATGTTGAAAGAAATGGTGAGAGTGAACATTTTTGCCTTGTTTTCAGTCTTCTGGGGAAAGTGTTTAGTCTTTCGCCATTTCAACTATAATGTTAACTGTAAGTTTTTCTTAGATGCCTTTTATGAGCTTGAGAATGTTCTCTTCTATTTGCAGTTTGCTGAATCAGTTTGTCATGAAGCCAGTGCCAAATTCTGTCAAATACTTTTTATGCATATATTGAAATAACCAAATAGGTTTTTCCCTTTATTCTGCTAATGTAATGGATTATGTTGATTGATTTTCACATTAAGCCTTGCATTCCTGAGATAAGCCTTACTTGATCATAATACTTTATCCTCTCTCTATACTGTTGGGCTTCATTTGCTAATATTTTGTTAAGAACTCTTAAGGCTATTGGGACTATCCTGGTGGTCCACAGTTAAAACTCCAAACTTCCACTGCAGGGGGCACAGGTTTGATCCCTGATCAGAGAACTAAGAATCTCCATCCTATGAGGCACAGTCAAAATTTTTTTTCAAATATTAAAAAAATGTTTTTTATACTTGGGTTCATGAGGGATCTTGTCCTGCAGATTCTCTTTTTCCTCCTCTTGCCGAGTCTTTGACTTTAATTTTCAGGATAAAGTTGGCCTCTTAGAATGGGACAGGAAATGTTCCCCCTTCCTCTTATTTTCTGAAAGAGTTTGTATAAAGATTGGTATCATTTCTTTCTTAAATGTTCCCTAGAATTCATCAGCAAAGATATCTGGACTTGGAATTTTTCTTTGTGAGGGAAAAACTAGGGAGTTCAATTTCTTTATGAGATATAAACTAGCCAGATTTTCTTCCTCTTCTGTGTCGGTTTTGTTAATCTGTGTCTTTCACGAAATTCATCCATTTCACCTAACACATAGAATTTATTAGCACAAAACTCTTTATATTTAAAGGATTCTGTTCAGTTCAGTTCAGTTGCTCAGTCGTGTCCAACTCTTTGCGACCCCATGAATCGCAGCACGCCAGGCCTCCCTGTCTATCACCAACTCCCGGAGTTCACTCAAACTCACGTCCATCAAGTTGGTGATGCCATCCAGCCATCTCAATCCTCCATCATCCCCTTTTCCTCCTACCCCCAATTCCTCCCAGCATCAGAGGCTTTACCAATGAGTCAGCTCTTTGCATGAGGTGGCCAAAGTACTGGAGTTTTAGCTTTAGCATCATTCCTTCCAAAGAACACCCAGGACTGATCTTCTTTAGAATGGACTGATTGGATCTCCTTGCAGTCCAAGACATTACTTTTCGATTCTGTTACTATCCTTTTAATGCCTGCTGGATCTGTAGTGATGCTCTTTGATTTCTGAAACAGGCGATTTATAGCTTTTGTTTTTCCTGACCATTCCACCTACAGTTTAACATTTTTGTTGAACTTTTCAAAAACTATCATCTATTTTCATGGGTTTTGCACATTTCTCTGGTGTATCTTCTATTTTGTTTATTTTTACTGTTTTCTTATTTCCTTTCTTCTACTTACTTAGGGTTTGATGCGATTCTCTTTTTCTGGTCTTATGGAGAAAGCTTAGACTGTAAGTTTTAGACTTTTCTAATTAAAATCTGTTAACATCATTATGATTTTGAGATTATTTTTGGTGCATGTAAACCTAGCTCAGTAATTTTACCTATTGCAAACATGGTATTTTGCCCATGATCCATGAACACTGAGTCAGTTATTTCACAAACAGTGCCATGAGAAAGGTTATAGCACACATCTTGATGTGGGGTTTTCTAAGAGTTTCTATATACTGCTAAGAAAAAGTGCTGCCAACCAAACCAGGCATGTTATTTATCAAAAGATGGTACTATATCTCAGCTATGTTCAGATATGAAAATGTACATCCTAGAACTGATGAAATATGACCCACTCTGCTGCTGCTGCTGCTAAGTTGCTTCAGTTGTGTCCGACTCTGTGCGACCCCATGGACTGCAGCCCACCAGGCTCCTCCGTCCATGGGATTTTCCAGGCAAGAGGAGTGGGGTGCCATTGCCTTCTCCATGACCCACTCTGCACATGGATAATTATAAACATTGTATCTTGTCTTACTGATGACCAGGACTTCTGATACTGAAGAACCACCAGAGAGAACCCTTGCCTTATTCCCAGTGTCAAAGAGAGTGCATCTCTAGTTTCTCCACTAAGCATATTTGCTGGAGAACCCTGTACAACCTTTACCAAGTAAATGCCCATGACTCAACTTAAACATGCTGGATTAAACATGCACATGGATCTCAAGAAAAAGAGTAAGACAAGGACAGAGAGAGAAAATTATGAGAAGCCAGTCATCATACAGATCATCTGGAGTGTCAGTGCTGGGGTCAGGACAGGGCTTGAATCCTGGCTCTATCAGTTACGACCATGCAGCCTTAACTCCCTCCTCTTGAGAGTAGGGCTGAAGGTAGGCCATGCCACACAGGCTTGCTGCAGGGGCTGAATAAGTTGACTCATGTAATGGTACAGCATAATGTTTAACAATTGTGAACTACTTTTATTACCATAATTTAAAATTTTAACCAAGAGTTGGGCAATTTGTAGCAATTAAGCAGAGAGAGACTGGAAGCCCTAAACCTCCAAGGGGAAAACCCAAAAAGAAGCGCCGTCATAATGGGGAATCTCCGAAAGAATGAAAACTGAGGTACCAGACTCGCTTGAAGGAGGAGCTAAGGATGAGGGTGCTGGTCCAAAATTTGTATGAAGAGCCGTAGAGCCCTAGGACTGCTCCTCCTGACTGGGAAAATTCTAGAGAAACTACCTGGAGGGGCTCTGGATGTGGAGACACCATGAACAGCTCAGGGCTGCCTTCATCTTCAGGACCGCCTTCCTTTCTGTTCCTGTTTGTTTACTGCATCTCCCTCGGGGTCTTTACAGTGAACATCTGATTTTCCTTTTATTTTTTTATCTTCGTTCTCTAACTAAATGTATTCAGTCCTAGCTTGCTTTAACTACATCTCACAGACATGAAAAGTTGTGCTCGTACTGTCATTCAGCTTTGAATATTTCATAATTTTTCAAAAAGTATTTCCTCTTTAAGGATTTTTTTTTTAAGAATAAGATTTTTAGTTCTCAGACATTTTAAAGGGGCTTCCCTGGTGACTCAGAAGGTAAAGAATCTGCTTGTGATGCAGGAAGACCAGTCTGATCCCTGGGTTGGGAAGATTCCCTCGGAGAAGTGAATGGCTACCCACTCCAGTATTCTTGCCTGGAGAATTCCACGGACAGAGGAGCCTGGTGGGCTACAGGCACTATGGTCACAGAGTCAGACACGACTGTGTGACTAACACTTTCACTTTCTTTTCATTATCACGCTCCAACTCTCTTGTATGGTGGTCTGAGAACAGATTTTACATGGCATCAATTCTTTGGGATCATTACAGCTTTCTTTGGAGTCTGGTACACAGTTTTTGTTTGTGAATGGTCCACCTATGCTCAAAAATAATGCACATTCTCTGCTTGTTGGGTATATGGTCCTATATGCCTCTATTAGACTTAATTAATCCTGCTATTTAAAAACTCTAAACTATTTTTCTTACTTTGTATGTACTTAGTCTCAGCACCTACATCCCTGGTTTATTCACTTCTGCCCACAGTCTTTTTGGTTCCCATCTTACATGTTTCAAGGCCATATTGTTTGATGCATATAAAGCCACGATCAGAGTATCTTCTTGATTGTCTACTCTTTTTACCACAATAAAACATTTTTCTTTGTCCTTCCAATACTTTTTTAATCTCAGATTCTTCTTTGATGCAGATTAAAATTGTTCCTCCAGCTTTTTTTTTTGTTTCTATTTCTCCTCTTTCACCCTTTGATTTTCAACCTCTCAAATATTTTGTTTTAAACACAAATCCTGTGATACACGCTGTATCATGATAATTTTTATGCAACATGAAAATCACTGTCCTTTGAGAGGTGAATTCAACTCACTAAGAACTAACTAATCACTTTCACTTCAAAATTTATTCCAGACATCTTATTTCACATTTTCTATTTACTTTGGTTTTTTTTTTCTACCTTCTTTTGGAGAGAAGAAATTCTCTCTCCTCATGCGAACATGATACATTCTATTTCCATTCTTTTGGTGGTCATCACTAACACAGTGAGACCTAAACCTATACTTAATTTTCATGATCAGTATCTCAGATATTCAAACTTTGCTTCTACCTTTCTGGTCATTTATTCTTTCCATCTCTATCTCTTTGGTGGGAACTCCTCACCAGTCTTCTAGTTCTCTTACCTGTCCTTTAGTAATATTCATAAGGCCACCTTTCAATCCACCCCCTAAATTCTTTACTTCATCAATTATACTTTTAATTACCCATATCTCCAACTAATATTTCATATTTCTTCTTCCTGGTTCCAATATTCTCTCTTATCACTTCAGGTATGCTTATTCTCACTCTGAATTACTCTTCTATGGTATAGTGCTCTTGATTTTTATAGGTGTATATTTTCCTTCAAAGGAGAGGTAGTAACCTTGTTTATTTCCTTCCCTCTCAGCTCTAGACATGGCAGGCAAGTTGCACCATCCACTGCAAATGAGGGAAACGATCACATGCACACCCGAAGACCCGCCCTCTGCCTCACCTGCACCTTCTGGTCTTCACCTGCTCCACTCCCCACCCTCAACAGTATCAGCCATCAAGGGCTCCACACTGTTTCTGACTCGTTGAGTAGACTCGCTGGAGGACCCATCAATCTTACTCTTCTCTGGCAGCCCGAGGACTGAGCTCAGGGGAGGGAGTGAGCAGCCTGTGCCATCCTGTCTGGTCCAATTTGTTTCTAAGCAGCATAAATCAGGTTTCGGCATGTCAACTTTTTTAAAAAGGAGCTCTATTACAATACATTATGATATTCATCTTAATTGAGTGTATGTCAGAGACAGGAACAATGAGAGTACATCATCTAGTTGGGGGAGAAAAAATATTTTCCTCAGAGTGGGCGCATGACAAATTACATAACCTAAAGACTGGAAATTACCCTGAAGCTCCCCTGGGCTTTACACAGCAGGGCCAAATTACAGTTATGGCCACAATGTCAGGGCCTCTGGATTAAAAAAAAAAAAAAAAAAGTTTAACTAAATCCCAAATTAAGTTTCTTACAAGGTCTACAACCCAAAGCATGACATTACTACAAAGTAAATTGGTAAGACAATTATATTCATGAATGTATCTAGATCAACTGCCCTGAAACATAAGAAATAAGGCAGTCATTTTAATTCAGTTTTTATAAGAAGCTGAAAAAGATGACAAAACAGAAAGCACCAATTCAATAGGTAGGCAGAAAGTTTGCTTTCCAGCAGAGAAGTTGTATTTGAGAAAATTGTACAGAGAATATAGAGAAGGCAATGGCACCCCACTCCAGTACTCTTGCCTGGAAAATCCCATGGATGGAAGAGCCTGGTGGGCTGCAGTCCATGGCGTCGCTAGGAGTTGGACACGACTGAGTGACTTCATTTTCACTTTTCACTTTCATGCATTGGAGAAGGAAATGGCAACCCACTCCAGTGTTCTTGCCTGAAGAATCTCAGGGACAGCGGAGCCTGGTGGGCTGCCGTCTATGGGGTCGCACAGAGTCAGACATGACTGAAGCAACTTAGCAGCAGCAGTACAGAGAGTAAATGGTGAATCCCAGTATCAAACACCAGAAAGAATTAATGTTTCTGAAAGCAATTCTGACTGATTCTTGGTTGAGTCTTCCGGACAAAATACAAAGCAAATGCCACAAGTATCACAAAATACAAAGCAAGAGCCTGCAGTGAGACAAGCAGGACACAGCAAAGGTCCAGGCTGGATGGACGATGCAGGACCTCAAGAGCAGCTGTGGGGCAGGGTGTCTGTGCAGCTGCCTCTCTCATTGGGCAAAGATGAAGACCAGACTTCCTATGCTGACAAATACACATTAATACTATGCAATTAACATTTAAACTCCTTGAGATTACTCAATTTAATTGAAAGGAAGGAAACACATTTCTTGACCTCTATTCAATCTGAGATAATGTCTGCCATTTTCATTAACAGACAATACAACTGCATGCCACACAATGCGATGGGCATCAATCTATTTCACAGCAAGTCCCACAGCAAATTAAGTACCACTGAGTTATAATTTCAGGAGCATACAAATACATCCATAAAATTTAAAATGTATTCTGCCATTCAATCTAGTAAGTAGAGAACAGCCTAAAGAAAAAAAGAAACATATCTTGGACGCATACTATATGGAAGTATATGGTAAGGAAATCATTTATAAGGAGAATAATATAATTGCTCACTTCAGAGTTACTGATATTATCAGTTTCTGATAATGAAGAAGATTAAGAAGGAAATGAAACAAAAATCAGAGAAATGAAAATCAGAAAAATGATGTATTCTGACAACTACTTCATCAAATAAGATTTATAAGCACATCTGGCATTAAATATACATACATGTATTATGTACATACAAAATAAGGCTATATCCTGTTTATAAGGCATATAACTTTCTCTAGCAACTATGCCTTGTATGAGTATAGTGAAAACCATCCTCTTAGTTATACAGGAATGTTCCTGAGCAAAGCTTTTTCCTAGGTTATTTATTGCTCAGGTTCCTTGACAAATAGGTAAGTGCAGCAGTCATTTTTAGGTAAAATCCTGGTTCCATTTTCTTTTTTTAAATTTATTCATTTGGTTGTGCCAGGTCTTAATTGCAGTACATAGGATCTTTGATCTTTGTTGCCATATGTGGGATCCTTTATTTATTACATGCCAGCTCTTAGTTGCTGCAGGCAGTATCTAGCTCTGACCAGGGACTGAACATGGGCCCCTGCAAAGTTTTAGTCCCAGGACTACTAGGGAAGTCCCCTGTTTCCATTAAAAGCAAGGGTTGGCAAACTATGATTCCCGGGCCAAATCTGGCCCATTACTTGCTTTTGTAAGTAAAGTTTTACTGGAATACCGTCATGTCATGCTCATTTGTTTACATACTGTCTGTGATTCTTTCATGCTATGTTAATAGAGCTGGGACCCTTGAGCTCACAAAGCCTAAAATATTTAAAATCTGGCCCTTCATAGAAAAAGTCCATGGACCTCTATTCTAGAGCTAGTTTGAGCTATCCTACTTTTATATACCTGAATCCTAAGTAAATAGGATTACTAACGCCCTATACTTGGTTAAATAAAACAGAACATCAGTACAGTGAAATGTTATGCCATCACTACAAATGACATTTACCAAGAGTTTATAGTGGTCAAGGATAAATAAATTTGTTATGCTAAGGTTTAAGTATCTGAAATTGAAAATTCAGTCTAATTGCATCAATGAAAAACATACAAACACAGGAAAAAAAGACTTTTTAACCAAAAAGTTAACACTAACTGTGGTAATGATGGTAAAATCTTTTTTACATTTTCCTTCTTTTTTTACTTTTTAGTAAATTTTCTACAAAGAATGTATATCCCACTTTTCATTGGAAAATATTAAACTGACTTTTAAGAAATCCTTGACCCTAAAAATATAAGTATTATCTGACAAACTGTCTCCTTTCTCCATGTGAAAAAAAAAAAAAGGCTGGTATTTTTCTTTAACTCAGCTGTTACAAAGAAGTACACGTTTCCCTTGACAATTCTTCCAATGAATACGGTTTATTGCTATTCACAGGCTAAGAACACTCAGTGAAATGTTATGTTCAATCTAATTTCTATTCCTCAATATGCAGAAAGTGGTTAATTGTAAAAGATCTTCCCACCTGGGACTCTGCTTAATCATTCCAGGCAGTGCTTATCTGATGACCAACACCCACAGTCGTGATGTATTGATCTCAAAGTCCATTCTATGGTAACCATATTAGTTTCATTCGCTTTTCACTGTGCTTCCTTCTGAATACTTACTTTTAAAAATTTAATTATATATTAACTCCAAAAGAGGATTTCAGGTAAGTACCGAGACAATGCCTCACATCACGGTGGAGTGAAAGCCTGCCGCCTGACCCTAGGGTAAGAACCCACAGCTGCCAGTTAAGGGACGTCTGGCCCTCCTGACTGGTGGAGGACCACAGGGCTGCAGCCTGGGCGGAGGGGGCATCGGGGAGAAATGAATCAACTCGTGCTGGCAGCAGAGTGGGGAGTGGCGAGAGCAGAAGGCCCGTCTGTGCTCTTCCTGCTGCTTCCCTCACCCATCCCTGCCCTTCTACTCACAGCCCCCTCTGACACAGCCCCCAGCCCAGGTTCCGGAGCAGAGCTGGTGTGCACCGTCAGCTCTGGAGCAGTAATGACAGGAAATCCCCAGGCATCCCTCCCTATCCTTACACGGATTATCTTAAACGGTATTTGTAAGTCACTTCCCCAGGTTAACGCCTCCCCCTGCCAGACCTAGAAGAGCCAAGGTCCTTAGCCCAACATCAAGGCAGTCGACCCTCTGATGTCAGCCCACCCTCTGACCTCATGTCACCCCTCTGGACGCCGTCCTCTACTGACCCACGTTTGTGCATGAGGAGTCACCTGCCTGTGTGTTCTCTGTTCCCCTTCAAGTCCCACTATCTGCCCAGACCCAGACTCAGTTTCCCTCTCTTCCAAGAAGTCCTCCCTTACCCCCTTGGCCCCTCTGTCCTCTGGAAACACAGACAGCCCTTATTGCCATACCCTTGCTCGTGGATGGCCTGAAATGTTCAGATTTCCTTGTCTGGCAGGAAGCACTCATTTAAATAATGAATTTTCAGGCCACATCTTGTCTCTTCAATGAGACCATAAATTTTTGAGGGCAATGGTTCTTTGCACTGCCTATAGTGCTTAACATGGGTTTTAAGCACACTGGTGATATTTAGTAAATTATTTCTTGGACAATGAATAAAATGAACAGCTTCCTGAGCTATCTGGACCACAGATCTTCCTGAGGTCATGTTAAATGGCACCATAAACCTTTTCTGACAGTGATCACAGAGTACAGAGAATTAAACAGAAAAATTCACAAATGAAAGAATGAAAAGACCTACAGTCAAGGGCAGGAGCATGGCCACGGAGCAAAGGAGTGATGTTCTGAGGCAGTGTGGGAATGGCTGCCTCAGCCTCACGGGAGGGCAGGTCCCTGCTTCCTCCTTTCCTGTCAGCCCAAGCCTCGGGATGAACTGGGGAAGCCTCGGGATGGAGTCAGTGTCAGCACTGGCTTCAGGTATTTCCAGCTCTGCCTCATTCACCTTCTCTCTCCGCAGGGGAGCTTCTACCTCCATGTCTCCTGCTTTTCCACCTCTCTCCCTCTGCTGCCTGCCCCAGAGCCCAGCTCTTTGCTGTAATCTCCCAACATGCTAACAGGCAACAGCCACCCCCTCCTAGCAGGAATCCCATCTACTGTGTCCTTCGTTTCAAACACCATAGTTCTCCCACCTGTGTCTCTATGGGATTCTTTTCAACATCAACATCCCTGGTTCGTAGTCTCACTGTGTTATCAGCGTGTTCCTCCCTTCACCTCCCGTCACACTTGATGACTGTTCTTGATGACAATAGTCCTGCCTCAGCTCTCTTTCTTCCACGGGTGAGGTCCCTCGGGGTACACTTTGGCCACATGCATTCTGCTTTTTGCAGTGCAGTGGAGGAGCGGCCGAAGTCAGGCCCTGTCTGAGTGGGCTGAGCTGTGGAGTGGGCTCGGCAGCCGGGGCCAATGCCCATCACCCCCCTCCTTCTCCTCTAGCTCCTTAGGAATCAGCTGAGCTAGAAAAGGCTTCTCCCTGGAGAGACCCACAGCCGGGACTTGAGAGGGATGGGGTGGAGTGGGAGGCAGATGCCCTCTTCCAGGTGCTGTGTGTCAACCTGACGCTGCAACACAGGCAAAGCTGCAAGTCCAAGTTCTCCTCGAACCAGCCACCGGAGGCGACTTCGTGTCCCACCCCCCCGGGCTAGTCACTCAAGGGGCCTCCCAAAGGGTTGAGCACCATGTTGCTGCCCCTAGAGTCCTCTCCTGTCTCAGTACTTTCTCTAGGGCTGTGGGGAAAGAACCAGGACCCCGTGTGTCTGGTGGGGTTAGGACAGGAAGTTGGCAGGAAGTTGAGGAAGAAGCCCCCAGAGTCCAGTGAACCCACACGGCTGCATCGTCCTGCCTGTGGCTCACCAAGGGCTACTTACCTTTGTGTATATGGTTTCCAGCAAAACATAAAATGGAAAAACAGATAGTAAATGGGAGCAAGACGTCTAAGGGAGGTAGTTGGACTTGGAGGCAGGAAGCACACACATTCCACTGAGTCCTGCCAGGGACAGAGGGCCTTACATGTAGCTTCTACCATCCTGGAATAGCCCACGTACTTCCTCAGTCATAGTCACAAGAGCTTTGAACTTCTCAAAAGAGTGATGGCAGGGAAGTAATATGAAATATTCTACTTCAACTCAAGCAAAGAATTATATAACTAGAGAAGCTTTTTTTTTTTTTTTTTAAAGAAAGTCCACTTTCTAGCATGACCCACCTTGGTACTGAAGACACCACCTCAGTTAGCCAAGATACGGAGAGGAAGCTCCTAGAAACCACGCACACACCTGACCTGGGGGAAAGCGCGTCCTGAGCCCTGAGAGGACATCCCCAGCATCCAGTCAGGGTCCTGAGTTCATGCCTGGAACTTGGTCCACCAGAGTCAGGTAGATTGGGTCCCCACAGCAAGCCCTGGGCGAGTGAGGTTGCTAGGAGTTGAGGCGGGTGCCACTTACCAGCGCAGGGCGATTTTGATGGGGGTGGTGAGGCATGATGTGAACAGGTCAGCTGGGAGGTCGGGGATCATGGGCAGGAGCTCGTTGGCCTCACAGGCTGCCAGCTGAATGCAGTTCTTCATAGACGGGGGCAAAGGCATCTGGGCCAGTGGGTGGTTTGGGTTAATAGCAGCAACCTGCAGGGGGACAGGAAGGAGAGTGGCTTAGCCATTGTCCACAACTGGAAACTAAGCCAGAAATGTGACACGAATGTCGACTGAGGCTTAAGGCTGAGGGGTTCCAGGCCGAGTCCCCTGAAAAGAGGCCCAGCTGTGGGATCCTCTCCTGGAGACGATCGTTAGCTCCAGCCCCAAATCACTCGTTATTCAAGGACTCTTGGGTTATAAAGGCTGGAGGCGGGGGAGCTCCATGAAGACCAGGTGCTGGGGTTTCAGGTGATGATGGCACCGAGGCGGGCAGATGAGGCAGGAAAGTGCAGTTTTTAATCGCTGACGGCTACTTGCTTGTTTCCCAACTTGAAAAGAATGTTTATGCTTCTCAGGTTTTGCTCCTTACTAAGAATCCCCTCTGCATGACTGTTCCTTTCACATTTGCTATTTCATTTCCTTTTTACAACATTCCCATGAGGTAAGTTTTCTTTCCATTTTAAAAGATCTTTTACAATGAGGAAACTTGAGACCCCAAGAAATGATGGGAATTGCCAGTCACCGGGCGAGTCCTGGTCATGGGTGGGGAGGCTGGTCCTGAGCTGAAGTTTCCCCTACCTCATCCCATTGGGGGCCTCCTGCACCCACACCACACCTATGACACTAACACGCATGCTCTGCAGGAGCCGGGCCTAACAGCATGCTCAGGTGCACTTTGTAAGTTGTACACACAAAGCTCTGTTCACTCATATATCCCTACCACAGATTATGACATGTAAAGTGTTGTCATTATTAATGCTGATAAAACCTTGTTTTATTTCTCAAATAGAAGGCAGTAAAAGTTGTATTTCTATTAATAACCCCTTCTGTTATAGGAATAGCAAGCCCAGAATACACATCAAATTCTAGTATACTTAAAATAAAAATGTCAATTTCTCAAGGAATGGTTTTTTTAAAAATTATTGTGCCAAAATACACACAATATAAAACTTAGCATCTTATCCCTCTTGTTTGTATGGTTAGTGGCATTAGGTACAACTCACATTGTACAACCATTACCAGAGTGGGTTTTCAAAGCACAGAGAAAAGGGAAGGCAGAATCACGTTTAATCTTCTCCTTGGCTCCGGCACTACGATCTAAAATAGCACCAGTGAAGCAACCTGCTCCACACAGGAAATTAGTTTCCAGGTCTGCTGTGACAACTCGCTAGGAAGGATGATGGGTCTGGGTGCCATGTGGGTCTGTGGCTCATCAGACCTGAGTCATGCGGAAAGACGTGGAGGCTGCAGATGTGTCAGAGTCAGGGGAGGCTGCCGGAAGTGCTCCACTCGCGTGCTCTGCGGAAGCATGTCCTCCCCGGTTCAGGGGGAGGATGACATCGGCGATGGGTCGGGCTCCGGGAGGGGCATGGAGGGCACAGCTCTGAACAGTGAAAGGGGCACTGGGAAGCTGGCCTGGGACTGAAGCCGACACACACACATCTCGTGAGCATTACCACTAACGGGCACAGATGAGATGACTACAGGAAACCACTTAGGAAGAAAGAGTTGTTTATGTAAAAGCTAGATTCAATATTCTCAAATGCTGTTGTGCTAGTTTCAACTTCTCTGTCTATAATCCGCTTCCACAGTAAATTTACTTTCTGAGAACAGGTCCACTGGCCACAGCCCCCAAATGCTGCAGGCCTTCCGCCTTCACTATTGCCTGTCACTGAGCTGCAGACTCAGGCTCTCTGAAGTGAAACAGTCTGTCACATCAAGGCCATCTTTCTCCCAAGACAGAGGGCCCCAAGCAGAGACAAGGGTGCTCGGTGGGCTTAAGGGGACTTCTGCAGGGGTCAGGAGGTCCATGCGCTGTCCTCCGTGGAGGCGGTGCTCCGATGCCCTGACAGAGCCAGGCGGTGCTGTTGGGCAGCAAGTCTGCTCAGTGCCTCTGTGTTAGACCTGCCTCAGGCTGCACCTCGTGGTCCACAGGCACTTGGCCTGGAGCCTCGTAAAGTACCTGAGGCAGAGGAAGCCCAGGAGACAGGAAGACGATGCAGAAACATCTTCTTCCCAAGTCCATTAGAAACTAAATTTCCCAATTCAAAATGGTCATTGATAGAAACCTTGATTTCTTAAACAAGCTCCTTGAAGTATGCTGGTGTATTATTGGCAGAAAGCACTAAGTGCGGCTGCAGATAATCTTTAGTATGGTAACACAGTAATAGCCCCCCGAGGACTCATACCAGACCTGTCGTCACCACTAGGCACTCAGAAGGCAGATGAGAGCTCTGCACTGGGGTTAATTACAATCAGTAACATTTTGTAAAAATGACATTCAAAACAAAGGATTCCAGCAACAATTCATTTTTTCAAGCTTCTAACCCAAGAAAACAACAAACAAAAACAAATTATTTTAACAGGTGAGCTATTTCCTATATATTGTTTTGGTTTTGTATTTATCTAAGATATTGACCTTTTAACTGAAATTCATCCTTGGAATAATAAATAGCCTGCATGTAAAGCTAACTACTAGTGATTCAGAGAACTTTTCAAAGGCACTCAAGTAAAGAAGCTGGTCCAGCTGGGAGCCGCCACTCACCCTGCAGGGCACACCCCAGATGTACTTGTACCCAAAGGGGCTTCTCCTGGGGAACCCAGAGGCTCAAACACCAAGAGAACTTTCTTCGTTAAAAGCTCACTAGAGCCTTCTGGAGGATTTGGGAAGGATCCAGAAAAACCCTCAATGCGATACACAGCAACCAGATCCAAGAGAGACATCTGCTACCTCTTCCACACGTGTGGATAATGTAGTGCTTGTGCGTTCAGAGCTCATGGGAAGGCTGGCCACACGGCTCACACAAGGCCTGGAATCACTCGCTCCAGAAGCACGGCTGGCGGGGCTGGGGGTCGCTGGGGGAGCACCTGAATCTCTCATTTCCTAAATAAACCTCTGCCATCATGCTGCTTCTTTTCTCCATGTACGTATACATGTTAAGAGACAACCTGACAAAGGCACCAATAATTTCAGAGGCGTCTTTAACAAGCAGCTTTCTGAAAATAACATCTACTTGGTAATGATTCCAGTTCTAGCTTAAAGCAACTTTTATTCTCAACTCAGTAACACCTACTTACAGTGGACATTTTTGCAAAGTTCAGAGAGAGATTAAGATCTGTAAACAGATCAGGTATTGCTTGCCCAGCTCATTTCAAAGATATTAATGGAACATCTACCACGCACCAGATACTGTACTTAAAATAGCAGATAAAAAGTGGAAGTAGTAATTTTTAATATATAATTTATATAAATCTGTGTGTGTGTGTGTGTGTGTGTGTGTGTGTGTGTGTGTGTGTGTAGTCAGTCACTTAGTCATGTCTGACTCTTTGCAGGCCCACGGACTGTAGTCCACCAGTCTCCTCTGTCCATGCAATCTTCCAGGCAAGAATCTTGCTCCAGGTTGCCATTTTCTATTCCAAAGGATCTTCCTGACCCAGGGATCGAACCCATGTCTCTTGCATCTCCTGCACTGGCAGGTGGATTCTTCACCACTAGCACCACTTGCAAAGCCTGAATTCTATATATATCAACTATTAAATAGCATTAATAATTTAGAAACAAGTTGCTGGAAACTGAAATTTAGGTCAAGAGAGCAGAGGGAGTCACTCTGTTGCAAGAAGACTTGTAACGATAACAGGGAAACCCCCAATGTTCCCCACAAAGAGCAGCTAAAGAACATGCTTCACGGTAATAGTCTGTCATGATTATCCTGAGAGCTTACCTAAATGGACCATCCATTGTTTTAAAGCTATTTCATTGTAGCAATCAGTTTCTAAAATGCTCTATAATTATTCTATAACTCAATAAAGATGCTTAGTTAGAAATTACAACGAAATTTCTCCCCAATTAACTCTTAGAGAAGCAACTAAAAGAAGGTAACTCAAAAATTCTCTGATCCTTTACATCACAAAGAGAACTTACGTTTGGGGGTTACTGTGAATGATGCTGCTGAACATCTGTGTACAGGTTTTTGCGTGGACACATGTTTTCAAGTCTCCAGGGTACAAACCTAGGAATGGAACTACTGGGTCGTCTACAGCTCCAGGTTTAACGTCTGAGGAATTGCTAGACTGTTTTCCAAAGTGGCTGCACCATTTTACCTTATTTAACCATCTTGATGCGGTGCTATGGTCTGAATGTACATGTTCCCCCCAAATTCATATGCTGAAATCCTAACCCCCAAAGGTGACAGTGCTAAGAAGGTGGGACCTTTGGGAGGCGATTAATTTATAAGGCTGAAGCCCTCCTGAATGAGGTTAGTGTCCTTACAAAAAAGCAGCCTGAGAGCTCCCTGACCCCTTCCACCGCATGAGGACACAGCAAGAAGGCCAGGCCATGAACTAGGAAAAGGGCCCTCACCTGATCAAGCTGCACCATGATTTTGGTCTGTCCAACCTCCAGGACTGTGAGAACTCAACCTCTGCTGTTTAGAAGCCACCCAGTCTGTAGTATTTTGTTACAGTAGCCCAAATGGACTAGGACAGGTAGGAATTTAAGATTATTCATTTGATACTTTTCCTATTTTCTAACATAAAGATCTAGTGCTGTAAATTTCCCTTTCAATTGCTTTCACTGTATCTTATCAATGCTGACAGGCTGTACACTTCTTTTCTTTTCTGTTTATTTAGTTGAAATATAGTTGACTTACAATGCTGTGTTAATTTCTGCTGTACAGCACAGTGATTCAGTTACACATACACATATATATATACACACACACATATTCTTTTTCTTATATTCTTTTCCACTACGGTTTATCACAGCATACTGAGTATAGTTCCCTGTGCTACACAGCAGGATCTCGTCTGTCCGTTCTATATATAATAGCTTACATCTGCTAACACCAGCCTCCCACCCCTTGGGAACCACGTCTGTCTTCCATGTCCACGGGTCTGTTTCTGTTTCACAGATAGGTTCGTTTGTGTCACTGTTTAGAATCCACACACATAGAAGTGATATCATATGGTACTTGTCTTTCTCTTTCTGATTTACTTCACTTAGTATGATAATCTCTAGTTGGAACCATGCTGCTATAAATGGCATCATTTCCATCTTCTTGTGGCTGAGTAATATTCTATTGTATATATACCATATCTTTATTCATTCATCTGCCAATAAACATTTAGGCTGCTTCCATGTCTTGGCTATTGTAAATGGTGCTGTTTTGAACACAGGGATGCATGTGTCTTTCTGAATTAGAGTTTTTCTGGATATGTGTCCAGGAGTGGGATTGCTGGATCATATGGTAATTTAATTCTATTTTTAGTCTTCGAACATATATTCATTTTCATTCAGTTAATGTCCTTTCTTTTATTTCCCTTGAGATTTTTAACCCATCAATTATAGGTTAATTTTCTTTCCTGATATTTTTCTGTTGTCTTTCTACCACTGACTTCTAGTTGATTTTACTACGGTCAAAGAGCGGGCCTGTGTGACTTCTATTATCTAAAATCTGTTGAGGTTTGCTCTATGGCCCAGGATCTATCTCGATGGATGCTTCATGGACACTGGCGTATTTTGCTGCTGCTGCTGGAGTGTTCAGTGTCAATTAGAGCTCTGCGACTGATACTCAGCAGATAGGATGGTGCCTTCTGTTTTTTCCCCTTGCAAAAGTCTTACTGTACAATGTTGAAGAGGAATAATGAGAATGAACATCTTTTCCTTGCTTTTGACCCCAATGTTAAGAAAAATCACCTACCCTCTTGTCCCTCCCCTCAAATGGGCTGGTAACTTCCCGCCTGCCCTCTCCCTGTGCATGGCTCTGTGATCACCCAGCTGAGTACTGCCAGTTTTCTGGTTGCCACCAGAAGCACCATGGCCTGTGCCACCACAGACCCTTTGCGAGAGAAGATCAGGCCTTTATCTCCATGGCCTGTGCCACCACAGACCCTTTGCGAGAGAAGATCAGGCCTTTATCTCCATGGCCTCCAGCTGACAGAGGGGGCCCTCCTGATAGGAAGTCAGGCCATGCAGATGAGTCCTGCCAGGAACCACAGCACCCTGCACCCATATCCCATGGTGTTGGTCATGATCTGTGGTCCAAAATATTAAGTGATTTCTGGCATGTTTTAAAATAGACTAAATTAGGAAAAAGCATTAAACTCTTAAGACTTAACTTGGAGAAGCTCTCAGTTTTATGATAGCTGCAATAATATACTATATTCATGGATTTGGGTTAATAATTTTTCCTTTATTTCTTTTTACATTTCATACAAATCAATCAAAGATTAAACATATTCAGTGAATCATAGATATATCTAAGGAAGATAACTAAAGGCAGCTTATATTTATTTATCAGACCAAATCTGTAAACGTTTCCTAAACAGCTACTTCATATGAAGCTTTCTTGATAGGTTTACATAATAGGTTCAATAAATACAGCAGACAACACCAATAGAAGAGATACTACGAGACAAGGCATAATCATTTTGTCAAATTAATTGCATAAAAATTTGCTATATGAGGTCATCTGAGAAAGATTTCAGGTGCAGGGAAGTAGAATTTTAGTTACACCCTTAAAGTTGACTGTACTAATGATACACTTTGCTTGTCTGCGGATTTCATTTAATACCACCAGTAGTGAGGGTTTCTGAATTTTTTATGCAGAGAAATCACATTTCTTTTAGCCAGAGTCTTCAAATTCCAGGACTAGGAACAGTACAAGGTGCCAAGAGAAAAGAACTGTTCCCATAAACATCATAAAAGGGAAGGTGCACAGGAGCTGAGTCTGGAGACACCTGACGTACATTCTGTTGCCCAGGCTGACTGAACTAAATGTAAAAGTGCTCTGCAAACTAGGAAAGGCTGTACAAATAGAGGTAGGCAGTGTCCCTCAGCTAAGGCCTCTGGGTGCTCTGGCCTCCCCTGGTGGTGCCTTTCCACCTTGCATGGCCTTCTCTTTTCCCAGTTCTCAGCAGCAGTAAGGGTCCCGATCTTCGAGAAGCTGCTTTTCTTATCAGTGCTGTTCTGTGACCCTTTCCACTTTCTGGTTAGCAAGCCAGCTCCCAGCACCCTAGGAAGCCCACCCTCCTCCTCCACTCATCATTTCCATAATGGCTTCATCTTCTCCAGCGAGGGGCTGAGGGTGGCTGTGTGGAGCCCAAAGAAAGGAGTTTCTGCTGTATTTGCTTACAGGTTCACTCTCCTATAAAAAGTGGAAATGGCAGCATTTTTTCTTAATTTACAAATGTGGAGGGGGGAGTGTTTCAACTAGATAATAGGTTTCTTACTAATATCTGTTTTGAAATGTTCACTACTAAGAATTCTTACAGCTTACTATACATAGAGTATAAGATACAGAAGGGTGAACTTGACCAGCCTTTATTTCAAAAAGGACCTGTCCAGGGTGTGTGTGGAGAAGCAAATGGGGGAGGTACTTCACTGCTGAAGCCTGAGGCGGTACAGGGGTAAGACAAGGCTCACCTGAAGACCTGCCATCAGGACAGCCTTCTGCTCACCCATGTCCTAAAGCCAGGTGTCCTGCAACCACCCCGCCCTAGGAAGCACCTGGAGGTGCTCTTCTCTAAAGAGAGTTACTGATATGTCCGGGGGAAACTAGGGTGGCTAGTGTAGTCGCCGGCTCCCAGAGAAAGAATACTCTCTGGACTGTGGGCAAGGGTTCTCCAGGATAGCCAGCTCCCACCTGCCTGCCCCTCCATGGCACACAGCAACAGTGGGTAGCCTCCCTTCATTCTTAAATATGAGAAGCAACAGGGAATCATCATAAGCCTTCTGTAGAAGGGAGAACAACCCAAATAACCCATTTATACAACCCAAATAACCCACAGATTTATACCGGAGGAAATGGAGGTAACTTAGAAAAAAGGACATCTTTTTAAAGTCCATATATTAAAACTTAAAGAAAAAATAAATAAGGTTATCACATCAACCTCTTGTAATTACCTCTACAAATGGTAATTATGAAGCTATAGAAGAGAAAGAATGGGAGACATGAAAACACTTGTAACGTGAAAGCTAGAGATGGACAAGCCTGAGCTCCCTGCAGAGTTAGCATGGTGGACCCCTTCTCTGTAGCGTGAACATCCCGACAGCAAGTCCATGGAGAACGCTCACAAATTCACAGATACAAGCTCCGTTTAGTAAGCAGTCATCAAGACATATTCCTTATCTACAGATAACCTCAGAATCAACTTGTGACACTCAAAAATCATAGACAGGCATTGTAATACTATAAATATTAACCTTAACACAGAGTTAACTTCTATTTCAAATTCCACAGACATCCACACAATGTGCTGTCTACAATACTAGCAAAGGAACCACAAGGTTTCAAAATACGAATTCTCTAGTTCTATGGGATACACATTTAACATTTTTTGAAGAAACCTGAAGTGTGATGTTAGACATTTTTGTCACCATTAGTTTACATACTTGACATAAAAGTTAGTCACAGTGATGACTACATACGTGAAGATAATGTCATATATCAGTATGAACAGAGGATTTCAAATGGGTATTTAAGTCACTGTGAATTCAGTGATGTTGCAGGATTACACCTGTTTCTATGAAAATGAGTCTCTGCTGGACAAGGTGCTGAGCTGCTGGATGCTACTGCTGGAGCCAGCAGAAGCGGGTCACACTAAGAAGTTAACCAAATATTGGATCAAAATATGATTCTCGGTACTTCCCTGGTGGCCTTGTGGTTAAGATTCCACGCTTCCACTGCAGGGTGCAAGGGTTCAACCCCTGCTTAGAAAACTAAGATTCCGCAAGTCATGAGGCGTGGCCAAACAAAAACAAAACATGATTCGCTTGGAGGTATTGTGAGAAAAGCCTTGTCAAGTGTGAACAGGCAGTAAGAGGCGAGAATGATGCCACCACAGTAATGGCCTGAGCCTCGATAATAGACCCCCCACCCAAAATGTGTCAAATGTCCTTGGGGGAAGACATTGTCCCACCACTGCTATGGTTCCCACCAAGAAACTGTCTGGGCTCCTGCCCCACATCAGTGAGGACGGTCATGCTCAGGATCAAGTCTTACAGGGACACAGCACAGCTCCATCAGTCTCTGTAAAAGAAGGGCATTCCTTTTCCCACCACCGGACATCAACTCACCTCTCTGCCTCCACAGAGAGAGAGAAAGGCCAAGACTTGAGCCCTGCTTCACTGTGGTCCTCAGTGAAGAGAAGGATCATAACTGCTCATGGGAAGTATCTACTGGGAGCAGAACTAACAGATGAAGAAACTAACAAAGGACATTTCAAAGAGAATCCATCTTAAGATTTAGTCCCTCTTAGAGTCTTAGAGCTACAAAGATTTTATATCCAAGATAAAAGTTGATGCCAAAAAAAACCAAACCTGGATTCTCTTTCTCTGTCAACGTATATACTGCATATATATGGTGGATATAAATACTCCTCTGGCTTTTATCATGAATGGAGGTAGCTGGACCTCTGGACTCTTGTGATGGCTACAACAAAGCCACCAGGCAGACTTCTCAAATACACCTTCTCACCTACCATAAGAAGTAAGGGTGAGATTGTTCAGTGAAAAGAGTCTAAAACTCCACACCCAAACTGTCCATGATGAGTGTGGACAGAATGAAAACAATAGCACATGCCATATGGGAGGTGGGTAGGGGGTCATATATGACCTAGCTTTAACCAATGAGATTCAGCAGAGGTCTCACTTGCTTTCGTAACAAAGAGACAGATGTGAGGGTTCTGCCCTTTCCCCTCCTCATCTAGCCTCAAAATGGAAGAATGTGCTGTAAGCATCAGGATAAAACATCAGAGTGCAAAGACTAAAAACAGCCTGGCTCCCTGATGGTACTGCTAAATAATTAAGTCATTTGCCTCAGAGTTCCTAGCAAAAATGACAAATTGCGACTTGTTTAGAAAGCAGAAGTGAGATTTTTCATTACTTACAGCAGTCCAAATGCAAGTGCTTCAAGTCTGAGAAAGATTATTCCTATACATCCTTTCTTAGGTTGCTACTGGAGAATTTGCCCTAGCAGAACAAAGGAGAAAATAAGGAGAAAAGAGACAGAGGTAGAATCTAGGAAACAGTGGATGCATGCAGGAGAACAATAAGGAGAACTCCCAGGAAGACGGTTTTGGAGCAGGCCTGTCTAGAACAGCTGATGAAGCAGGTGGTGGAGAGCTGGAGAAGAAGAAACTTTGGGAAGGGGCATATTTTGAGATTCAACGCTACCCATGCAAATTTGGGAACTGTGGAAATGCTAAAGATCTAATCAAGAAGAAAGACAATCTCTAGGAAAATCAAAGAAACAAACAATTGTAAAAACGGAAAGCACAGCACCCTAGTTAGCCATTCAATGAACAGTATTTACATGGTTGTAATCAGGGAGTTGAAGTTTAATATTTGTCATTTTTTAGGCATACCTTCTTAGTGTATGTATTCATGGGGAGTTAATTATGGTCAGAGACTAGAGAATAATCATAAAAGTACAGATGACAGAGGTTGGGAGGGTCCAGAGGTAAAAGAAAGTCCAAAGAAGCTAAGAACCTATTAATAAAACCAGAAGATAGGACTGATTATTGACAAAACTATTAGAGAAATAAAAACATAAGCATATGATTTCAAACGGCAAAGGTTAGAAAGTATAGGGAATCCAAATATAAGGACACAACTAAATGACAGTGGGGAAATAGGAGAGGGTAGTCAGTGACCCACTCTCTTCAATTTCTCTTTAGAATTCACAATTTACAATGTACTAATGTGACTTAAAACTATGGGGAAACATGTCTCTAAGTTCTATATAATTTCTCCAATTGTTTAAACAGAATTTACTCATGGCAATTCTGTTTTTGGTTTATATGGTAGCAGAAAGCCCAGAGATAACCTAAACATTGTGAATCAAGAAGTAGTAGTATAAGCATATTATTTGCATTTATAGAGATACTCATAGAGGAACTAGAAACATAAACAGTTCAAATAGGTTCCCCATAATAGCAGTCTTGGCCAAGGAGGTGTGGGGTGAGGGACTATTTCATTCACCATAAACCCTCAGTATTATTTAATTTTTAACATCATGGCATATAATAATTTAGTAAAAATAAAAACATGTACCTTAAAAAAAGAAACACTGAAAGCAAAGAAAACTGAAGCAATATGCAAAGCAATATGACACAATGAAAAATGTAGAGAACGTGACTGAGTGACAGGCACCTTCCTGGCTCTGATGAAGGTCTCTGTTGTGTGCAGTAATTTATTCTGTGCTTTCACAGAGGCGTCTGCTGCTTCACCTGCAGTTTTCCTTTGAGATGGAAGTCCACAATAAGTAAACCTCCTGCTCCCAGCACGAGCACTGTGCTCTGGAGAACATGAAAGCTGATAATCATCTCTTAAAATTTATGTCACTCATATTTGTTGTTAATGTTTAATACTTGGAGGCTTTCTGGTCCAGGTAACTATTTTCTTGCATTATATTTAATCATTTCTACCCTCTTTATTTTTAAAACTCTGGCACAAACCATTTTACCTGCCAGCTTCTTTCAGTTTCATGTCATCAGCTATCCGATAAAAGTGTTCAAATGCATCGTAAATTTACAAAGAATCTGGCCAACTGGAGACAGGGAAAGAATTTTTTAAAAGAATAAACCTAAGAGCCCACACAGGATTGTGGTTTCTACATCAGATTAAAAAAAAAAGACTAACATGAACATTAAGATATTAGCTGGGAGCCAATTTTATCATTTTAATTTCCGCTCTTTATGCAAGAGACCGGCTGAACAACAGCCAATAATAGTAAGTGTAATGGAAAATCGAAAGACTTATCTACACTGTAATTAAGAAAAGAATGAAGATTAAAGTTGGAGCTAATTATAAAACATATGGTATAACTTTGCATTGCCATCTATTTGCCACTTCAGATATCGTATTTTTCATTTACTCTCCTCCATGAGGGATTAGTCAATTAAACATTTTACTCCCTCCCCCTAAAAAGAAAAAGATGGATGGAAAACTTTTTTTGTCACACTCAATGAAATGAACAGTTTCTTAGGCTGATTAATCCTTGGCAACATACAGAGAACATATACAGAACCAAGAGAGCAGATACACCAAGTGCTAGAGCATAAACATTTAGTTTCATGCCTGAGAGGGAAATGCTTGCCTTCTGCTGAGAAGGTGGGAGAGGGGCTGTATTTAGCATGTTTTAATTATCAAAGGATGATGTACTGGTCTTTCCTTAACCACCCTGAAGCTCAAAAATTGGGAATAAATATCTGACCAGATTCTTTGGCATTTTTATTTACATATTTTAAATTAAAAAAAATTTTTTTTGCAATATTTATTACTTGATGCAAGGAAAAGCAATTACCTCTTGGTGTTTTGAGTTTTTAGCACTTGTAACATAACCTATCCCTTGGGTAAACAGAGTTGGCATGCCTAAATGCAAGGTAAAAATTTAATGCTATAAAACTTGATCTTTCCCTTCCCTTATTCTAGAATGCAAATGATAATATTACTAAAGACAACAACAATAATAACAACTGGTGGCGCTGGGTTCCATTTTCAAGAATAAAGGGCAATTTAACAGTCACTCTGGCGCAAAGTTCTGTGTAAGGGTAATTTATAAAATATTTATAAATTAACTGTATGACATCTTAAAATTCTACCAAGTAGAACTTCAAATTTTATTCCTGATACTTTCAGCAACATCCTCAGATGAAATGCAAAAAACATAACATTAAAATTGGATAGGCTCAAAAGGGCTTGAGGAAACATGTTCTCGGGACCATTTCTGTTCTGAATAGAGAATTTCCTGCACAGCAACCAGCTGGAATTCATGACCCCCTGGAGGCTGCAGGATATTTTATTCTCACTCTTGTGCAGGCCACAGGATGGAGGCCTCTTAATTGAAACTGCCTCTTCAATTTCTCTTTAGAACTCACTGTTTAATTCAAACATCAAATATTAATTAAAACAACCAAGTAAAACAGCTCTTCACAATCAGAGGACTACACTGGCTCTCCAGTTCTTTAAACAGAAGCCACCAATGGCAGCTATTTTGGTTTATTTTCTGTATTTAGCCTAGTAGGGTGTTTTTTTCCCCCCAACACCAAAGATAAAAAAAAAAAAGAGCAATAACAAAGATGAGAGTGGAGCTGAAGACCGTGCCCAGACACAGGCCCATTTCTCTGAGAATAAATGTGTCTGCTTTATTTTCACATTTATCTCGGAGGCAGAGCCCACTGGAGCACAAATCAACTCTATTAATGTTATCACTTAATTAAAATTTGTTATTAAAAATGATGCTGGGTAAAGCGAAATGCAAAATAAGACCAAGAACTTGTCTGGAGTCCCTCCCAAGTTCTTTGTCACGGACCCCGCCACCTTACTCTGAGCATTCTGAGCACCACAGAGAGCTGACCGCACCTGAGAAAATAAAACCACTGAGGGGCTGACCCTCACCCCCAGCTGCCACCCCAGGGTGCCCGGGGCCTCACCTCCAGCTCCTGCTCCCTCTGCAGGGCGAACTGCTTGAAGGACTTGACAATGAGGCCAGCATTGGAGCAGTCGTAGACGAATATGGAGGGGCTACCCATCCACGTCTGCAGGTCGTATATAGACAGGGGGATGTACTGAGTGTAGTTCTGGAAAAGAAAACAGTGCATGTTTGTGACTCACACCTGGGGAAGTCTGCCTGCCCACCAGGACCTGCACCTCCACGAGGGTCCCATGCATGGGACCTGCTGCATATAACGTTCTGCACACTGTAGCAGAACAGCAGTAGTCTAAGCTCCCCACCATCTGCCCGTTTCAATCAGACAGAGGCGGGCAGTGGTCACAGTTCAACCCCGGCTGGAGCTCCTCTCCTCCTCTGTTCGGCTCTCTCCTCTCCTCCCCTTGGGAGCACACACACTCCACTAAGGGATCTCCTTCCACGTGTCCCATCACGGCGCCTTCACACCCACCCTTCCTCTGCCACCCACCTGCAGTCAAACCATAGCCTTCTCTATAAAGCCCAAGGCTCTGTGTGCTACTCTATTCACCATCTACTCCAAAGCTTCTCCAGGCTTATATAACAGAACCCACTCCTCACTTACAAAGTCAGCTTGGAAGAGTTGACTAGGTCCTCAAATGTGCAGGGTTTCCCTGCAGCCCCCTTCATTTCAGTCCTACCCGTAAGCACTTTATCCTTTAGATGACTGAAATCACACTGAAGGTGTACAAGTGGATTCGGCCCCATAAACTTTTTTCAAATCACACAACAGTAACATATTAACATGAATCTGCTAAGTGAAATATTATTCTGGACATGCTGTACTCTTCAGTACTTGAAACCACTCCAGCAATTACTGGTAAACATAGAAAGGAATGGCCTTCATCTCAGCAGAGAAATTATTAAAAATCCACACTCAAAAGTAACATTTTTAAGCAATTCTTCTGCACAGAACACCCCACTTATTTACCGTTCCTCAGGCACTAATGGTTTAAGTGGTGAAACTCCAGCAGAAATCAATTCTGTGCACTTACAAGAAAGGTGACGGTGTTCCCTCAAGGCTGAGCCACAAACATTGCCTCTGGTATTGCCAAGAGGATCATTTCTAATTCAACAGAGAAAACGGGCAGAGGACCGGAAGACCAAACCAGGCCTGGAGAAGACTGCCATCAACGTGATGGCAAAAGCCTTCTTGTTAAGCACACTCGTCACCAGCTGCACGTGCCATCCCAGACCGGGGAGGACGTGCCGGCAGCACAGGTGTAGTGGGGGTGCAGGCATCTTCAGCACAAAGGGACCACCCTCTACTTATGCCATGCCATTTCACCCTGCAAAATGCAGTCACCTGGTGTCTTGCTCACTGTCACTGCAGAAGGTTAGAGAACACTTGAATATGCTCACTCTAAATAAACTCTCACGGAAGGGTTCTAAAGAAAGCAGTTCTTCCTAATGAACCTATAAATGCGGCACCCAATCAAAATACCAGCAGGGGTTTCCTTTAACGGAATTTGACAAGAGATTCTAAAGTTAGTGCTGAAGAGACATTTATAAGAATACCCCCTCAAAAACTGTGAAGAAAGAATAACCAGTGGGGACTCATGCTGGCAGATATTAAATACATTATAAATCTCTATTGTAATTACAGGATGCTATCAGGGAAGGAGAGACAAACAAAGAAAACAGGAGGCAAAGCCCAGAAATAGACTCACAAATGTAACTGTAACGGCAGTAGCATTTTACCCCAGTGAAGAAAGAATGAACAATTCAACAAGTGACTCTGTAAAATCTAACTGATCATTCAATATTGCCATCTGAGATTTCACACACAAAATAATCAGGACAGATTTAAAAAATAAATAAAAAGAGAATAACAGACTTAAAATTTTGTTTGGTGTAAGAAAGACCCTCTTAAACATACGAAAGAAAGAAAAATGTAACAGCATAAAAATTAAATAATTCTGATAAAAGTGCATATCAATGACAAGCAATTTAAGAATGAGGCAGGTACAATGCATGCGACATAGGGTCTGCACTGAGGATATGCGTACATACCAGCTTGTACTGCAAGCCAGCGAAGACAAAGCAACGCACAACAGGCAAAGGCTGCACGCAGGCAAGTCACAGCAGAAACATGTGATCAACAATTATGAGCGTTTCACTCTCTCGATTAATCGTGGAAATGTGAATTACAATGAGAATCATCCATCTATCTACCTATCTTCGTCCAGCAAACTGGAAAAAAATGTAAAAGGTGAATAAAGCCCCATGTTGACAAGGATGTTCAACAGGGCGCCAGCTCATCATTGCTGTGAGTATAAATTTAGGAAGACTTTTTGGGAAGGCAATTTGGGTGGTTCTTAAAATTTTTTAATGTGCATGCCTTTGACTTCTAGGTGTCCATCTTATAGAAATACTTGCTTTTGTATGTACAGGGATCTCTGATACTTTCACTGGTAAAATCCTGTAAGCTGTCTACATGCTACTGTGGAAAAGACTGCCAGTCTACAACCTATTTTTTACCCTCTTCATCATCAACACAAGTTTAGCTGAGCACTGTTCCCAGTTTCCTTTGCAGCTAAGTCTGATCTTGCAGCCCAATTCTGACCTACAGGACATGATCAGAAATGTGTCCAAATTATAAGTGCTGCCCTAATGCTCACCCCTTCCTCCTTCCCTTCCCAGGAAAAAATGCAAACATGGCAGGCCTTTGACTGTACAGGGGCACTGGAGAGTTGTGTGATGGAAGGACTTGGGCTTGGTGTCATGAGACAATGCCACAGCAGGCCCAGATGGCCCAGAGGGACTGTCACAGACAACCTTGGAGCCTAATATATCCAATATGAAGGGATCATTAAGCAAAAGGGGCCCATACTATGGAACACCATGCAAGGTTATTTATAGGCCCTGACATGGAGGGATGTCAGAGGCTTGTAATGATTTTTAAAATGCAAGTATTAGAACCTCATATATAATATGATCCCATTTTGTGTGTAAAGCACCACATCCCCAGCACGTAAGTTGAATGAAATAAGAACTCAGCAGGCATGTGCTAAGGGGAAGGTCCTATAAATGGTGCTGAAAGAACATGGAACAGCTAAGGGCTGCTTTCTCTGACCTGGGAGGTGACAGGGGAGTGGGGGCTGGTAAGAAAGTGTCACATCTATTTAAGACCTCTTTTCTCTTGGAGCATTTTAGAATAGAAATAACTTGTATTTTTTAAAAGACAAAATGTACATGACTACTAAAAGGAGGGAGGAAAAGGGTAAGCTCTGGGGTTCACTATAATGTACATTCATTAAGTGTTTCATAACCAGCAGGTATCACATGTTATCTGTACAAGTATAAAGGCTTCAGCTAAGCCACACTGGACAGAGCAGACACGAGTCAGTGCCTCCCTGGACACAGCAGGAAGAGCAATCCTTTCCAGCCCTCTCCTCAGCAGCCTGCCTCCCTTGCTGACATGCAGGTCCCACTGCTATGTGGGGGTGGGGGGCGTGGGTTGGTGAGGTGTTGAAAATGAATCCGTTAAGTGTGCAGGAACACCCCTACACTGATAGGAGAAAGGATTTTAGCACCAGCCTAGGAAACCATCGCGTTTTTATATACCAGCCACACTCGGCTATTTATCTGCTTCCCACAAGGTTCTAGCTCAGCGACAAGTGGCCGCAAACGGCTGGGGCAGTTCTGACCCCCTTCCTGCCACCCCTTCATCCCCAGTACTGTCGGGAAAGGGTGATCATCTGTCATCTTTGTTGCCTTTTAGGTACAGCCCCACAAGATCCAAAGAAGGGAAGAAGCATGAAATACAATATATTTTAAACATACTGAGTTCTGAAGTCTAGCCTTTGTAACTGAAATGTAATTTTTATATTTCCCCAAAATCAAAAGTTACTTTTTAAATTTCTGAGATACAAAGGTAATTAATGGTGATTCATTAAAATAATGAAGCACTAATCCATCAGGAAACGTGTTAAGCATTTTCCCTTCCATTCCCTGTGCCTTTTGCTGCCCCTGAAATGATTCAAGCAGAGTTGTCAGCCATTGAGCCCCACTGGAGGGCAGAACTGCCTCCATTCTCTAATGCCTGTCCAAGGGACAGCATGCAAGGAGCTTTCAGAATTGGTCTTCAGCCTCACGATTTTTAGTTGTGAGAGGGAATGGCATCCTAGGCTGTCCACAGGGACGCTTGGCCACAGAGAATGGCTTGGATCCATTCCTCCACACAGATGGGCTGCGTGGTGGGCGCAGCCTCTGGAATGCCAGTTGAGGAGAAAGGGCCTTTGTAGCTGAGGTGGAGGCACCCCAGCCCTGTGGGCGTTTGGGGCTGGTCACTCGGTATGGGGCCCATCCCACACCCATACCCAAGCAGGCACTGCCACGCTTGGCAGCATCCCTGGCCTCAACCCACTACCTTCTAACAACACTTACCCCTCTCTGCCAGTCGTGACAACCAAAAGGTTTCTGGCGGCAGTGGTGGTGGTTTAGTTGCTAAGTTGTGTCCAACTTCTGTGACCCATGGACTGTAGCCTACCAGCCTCCTCCATCCATGGGATTTCCCAGGCAAGAATACTGGAGTGAGTTGTCATTTCCTTCTCCAGGGAATCTTTCCAACCCAGGGATCAAACCCACTTCTCCTGAATTGCAGGGGGGGTTCTTTACTGCTGAGCCACCAGGGAAGCCACCAAAAGATCTCTGGATATTTAAATGTGCTCCTGAGAGGGAGGAAAGCCTCTTTGATGAGAACCTCTGCCTTTGAGGAGAGACAATTTCATTTAAAGCAGGAGCTGTATTCTGCAGTTTAGTAAGCCTGTAAAACTTGAAAGTCTGTGTCCCTGGAGGAATACAAAATCAACTCTATTAAACCACATGGAGGAAAGCGGCCTTTGAGAACTAATCCTTATTAGAACTTGAGCAGGTGGATCTCATTTCCCATCTCGGAAGGATCCTGGGGAGTCTGTCAAGCTTCAGCCAGAATCACGGTTTTGCAAACCTGCAAAGGGCAGCCAGCAGGATGCTGGCTGCAGCGAGTGAGTGGAGGACAGAAGCAACACTCAAAGTGCAACTATTTCTATCCCGTGCAATATCCCCATGTCTTCTAGGCCGAACCAACCTACACAAGCTGGAGAAGTCAACATCCCCCGCACCGAAGGCCACCTGGAACACTCCAGGGCCTTTCAGGCAATGGTTTGGTTTCTCCCCCACCAAAAACTACAAGTACAGAGAATTCCTAACCAAAGCATCTCTCCTTTTTCTTGAAAAAAAAAAAAAAAAAAAAAAAAAATATCCGAGGCCATGTTTTCATTTCAAACAAAGAAAAAGAAATAGGTTTTAGATAATTTATTCATTACACTCCACTTTAGCTGTCAGGTTATATTAAACATCAAAAAAAAAAAAAAAGCCACATGCTTCATCAGACTGTCATCACAACTGAGTCAACCACAGAGGCGGCCGAGCACTGGGCCCCCAGACATGAGCTGGGAGGAGGTGCACTTTGTTCTCCAGGTAAAGCCAGCCACCTCCCAAGAAGTGGCTCTCTATTTCTGAGCAGATTCTAAGTTCAGACAGCCCCTAACTCCCACTGGTTCAGCTCACGAGTTTTTGACTTCACACTAGGGCACAGAGACATCCATGCAGCAGAAACTATACTCTGAATGTCGGTTTTTTCTGGGCCAGTAACATGCAGTCCTTGGCACCGGGCAGCAGCAGTGAGCACACCTCCCAGTTAGCTCACAATCAGGAGGGTGAACAACCGACACACTTACGATTATCCAGGACACAAACAACCCTTCTGTTGGCTGATGGATTCTTTATCACTGAGTCACCTGGGAAGCCCTAGGTTAGGTGCAACAAATGCGTTTTCAGCTTTTGGTATTTCCAAGTATGGTGTCCTTATGGGACAAAACCCCACTGTAACTGTACATCTGCTAAAGAACTCAAAATATGAGTCAGGAGTCTTAGCCAGAGTACAATGGCATCCTCCCAAGGGTTTTCTGGTAAAGTCCCCAAGGGTGCATGTTTCCTCTGAACTCACAGGCAGGAAACCCAGGCGCATCTGGATGCGGCCCCCTGGCTTTCTCTGGACGGTAAAGGCATCTGCACGTGGCTGTTCTCAAGGAGAGCAGGGGAGCATGGGTTAGCAGAAGATTCGGCTTCCTTCTGAAGGAACCAGCAGCGGAGGTGATGGCCCAGAGATGCTAGGTATGGGGTAGTGGTACTTGTGAATCGAACACTCCAGGGTTTAAGTCACAAGCAAACTCCTTAAAACCCTTAAGGCTGAAGGTTTATTGGTTTTTTTGATACTTTCTCTGCCTTTCCTTTATCGCTGTTTAGTCATTAAGTTGTGTCCGACTCTTTTCAACCCCATGGGCTAAAGCCTGCCAGGCTAGTCTGTCCGTGGGATTTCCCAGGCAAAAATATTGGAGTGGGTTGCCATTTCCTTCTCAAGGGGATCTTCCTGACCCAGGGATTGAACCTGCATCTCCTGCATTGGCAGATGAAATCTTAACCACTAAGCCACCAGGGAAGCCCTCTTTCCTTTATTACCGCTCAATAATTGTTTACCCTATGAGTAATTTTAAATAAATGTTATTTAAATAATAGAATGTATTGGTTTGGAAAAATTGCACACCACTATCAAATAGATATCTCTTATTCTGGTTTAGTATATAGTTCATTACTGAGTCTGTTGAAAGATGGATCATAAAGGTTTTTAAATGTGCTATTATCAAAGGATGTATTTGTGATTTTTTAGAATCAATATTTGTGCTAGACCACATTTAACATTTATTACAATTGTTACTTTATCAATACTAAGAGTATAGCAGTCCCCCTCCTTGAAAAAAGTTGGTAATTTTACTGTAAACTTGGTCTTTCTAGCATCTTTGTTTATGCTTGCAATGGCTGAAGACCATTAGAAAAAATTCCATTTCTTGAGGAGAAGAGTTAGCAAACTTTGGATGAGATCTTTATATGAACTTTAAACTTTTTTTTTTTAATACTATTTTCTTGATGCTGAGACATAAAACTTTAGACCATATCTTAATTGATTTCTCAGATATTCTATATTTGAAAACCAGATTTATGGAGGAAGAGTTCTCAAGTGAGTGTGCATCAGAATGGCCTAGAGGGCTCGTTAAAATGCGGATCTCTGGGGGCCTCCCTGGAATAGGCTTCTCTAAGTCTTCAGTAGGGTGTGATAATTTGCATGTATCATAAATTCCAAGAATATCGCTGCTACCATATTTTAAGAACCCCTGGTGCAGACAGTGCAAATGCTGGGGCAGAGAACATTCCCTTTTCAGTTTGAGTGTCACCTGTTCTTCCTATGGATCATGGAGAACACGTCCTTTTTCCATCCATGATTTAACATTTTACATGTAATGATCAGGAAACACTTTGCAGATGATACTTATACAAAAATATTCATTCATCCATGAGTTGACATGTAAGAAGAGTTTTAACTACAAATTCAATTTCTTTGATTGATCTAGGGCTACTCAGATTTTCGACCTCATTTTGGGTCACTTTTGGAAAGCTGTATCTTAAACAGCATTTTCCATTTAAGTTGTTAAATGTACTGGTACAAAATTATTAACATCCTCTTATCTTTTCAATGTCTATAGAATATGTGGTGACATCTTTCATTCCTAAATGTTGTCTTTTCTCTTTTTTTTTTTGCTACCTAGACTTGTTAATTTACAGACGTTTTTCAAAAAACAAACTTTAGCTCCGTTAACCTTCTGTACAACCTGGTCTCTGTTTTACTGATTTATGCATTGTTCAACATTTTCCAGTTTCTTAAGGTAGACATTTATATTTTTATTTTAAGTCTTTCTTTCTTTCTGTATAAGAATTTAATAAGGCTATACATTTTTATATAAGCACTGCTATAGCTGCATCCCACAAGTTTTGACAAGTCATCTTTTCATTACTGTTTAGTCTGAATTATTTTCATTGTCCCCTGTCATACCTTTTTTCATACATATATTATTTAATTTCAAAATACTGGAGGATTTTCCAGGTAGCATACAATTTCAGATTCTGTGGTGAAGGAATAGACTCTGTATGCTTTCAACCCTTCAAACTTTATTGAGACATTTATTTTTGTAAGGCAGCACAGGCCTTTCTCTTGTTCTATGGGCATTGGGTGTAGGGTTCTGGTAACTGAGTCAGAGCAATTGATGGTCTTTTAAGTGATTTTTTTTTAATTAGAAAAATATACCATGTCTGGAGTTTTCTTTGTGAGAAATTTTTTAATTATCAATTTTAACATTGGTTTTTTTTTTTTTTTTAAATCTTTAATTCTTACATGCGTTCCCAAACATGAACCCCCCTCCCACCTCCCTCCCCACAACATCTCTCTGGGTCATCCCCATGCACCAGCCCCAAGCATGCTGCACCCTACATCAGACATGGACTGGCGATTCAATTCTTACATGACAGTATACATGTTAGAATTCCCATTCTACCAAATCATCCCACCCTCTCCCTCTCCCTCTGAGTCCAAAAGTCCATTATACACATCTGTGTCTTTTTTCCTGTCTTGCATACAGGGTCGTCATTGCCATCTTTCTAAATTCCATATATATGTGTTAGTATACTGTATTGGTGTTTTTCTTTCCGGCTTACTTCACTCTGTATAATCAGCTCCAGTTTCATCCATCTCATCAGAACTGATTCAAATGAATTCTTTTTAACGGCTGAGTAATACTCCATTGTGTATATGTACCACAGCTTTCTTATCCATTCATCTGCTGATGGACATCTAGGTTGTTTCCATGTCCTGGCTATTATAAACAGTGCTGCAATGAACATTGGGGTACATGTGTCTCTTTCAATTCTGGTTTCCTCAGTGTGTATGCCCAGCAGTGGGATTGCTGGGTCATAAGGTAGTTCTATTTGCAATTTTTTAAGGAATCTCCACACTGTTCTCCATAGTGGTTGTACTAGTTTGCATTCCCACCAACAGTGTAGGAGGGTTCCCTTTTCTCCACACCCTCTCCAGCATTTATTGCTTGCAGATTTTTGGATCGCAGCCATTCTGACTGGTGTGAAGTGGTACCTCACTGTGGTTTTGATTTGCATTTCTCTAATAATGAGTGATGTTGAGCATCTTTTCATGTGTTTGTTAGCCATCTGTATGTCTTCTTTGGAGAAATGTCTATTTAGTTCTTTGGCCCATTTTTTGATTGGGTTGTTTATTTTTCTGGAATTGAGCTGCAGAAGTTGCTTGTATATTTTTGAGATTAGTTGTTTGTCAGTTGCTTTAACCTATCAATTACTGCCCAGACTATTACTCAAATACTGGATATGTTTCTTTCTCTAACTGGTCTTGACAATCTTGCTTTATGTATCTTAAACTCTATTAGCCATCTATGCATTCAGGATAGTTATATCTTCCTGATGACCTGACTTGTCTGGTACATTGTCTTCATCTCTGGCAAAACTTTTTGTCTCAAAGTCTATTTTCTCATTAGTAATACAGCCACTTTGGCTCTCTTTCAGCTAGTCTTTCGTGATATACCTTTTTACATTCAAGCATCTCTCAGGACTTCCTTGGTGGTCAGTCCAGTGGCCAAGAATCTAAGCTCCCAATGCAGGGGGCATGGGTTCAACCCCTGGGGAGGGAACTAGATCCCACATGTTACAACCAAGAGTTCACAAGCCGCAAATAAAAAGAGCCTGCATCTGTAACGAAGATCGAAGATTCTATGTGCCACAACTAAGACCTGGTGCAACCAAAATAAATAAATAAATGTAAATATTAAAAAAAGAAATACAGTGCATCCCTTGCTGACAGCAGAAAGCGTGATCTTGCTTTTTATTCAGTGCGACATAAACTTATAAAACACAAAGAATGAGGGAAGTTCTAGAGGATAACTGGTCTGCACTTCAAAAAGTCAATGTCCACTGCTCAGAAAATGGAAACACAAGTCATAGAACGGGAGGGACTCTTTTAAAAATGAATATCTGATAAGCGACTTGTACCCAAATATAAAAGGAACTCTTAAACTGAGTGAGAAAACAAATAGTCCTATTAATTGATAACCGTGGGCAAAAGATATGGAAACCCCACCAAAGAAAACATACAGATGGCAGCCAAGCATATGAAAAGATGCTCAACATCGTATGTCATTAAGGAATTGCAAATTAAAAGGATATACCACGATGCACCTAATTAGAATGGCTAAAATCCAGAACACTGGCAACAACAAATGTCAAGGAGGATGTGGAGCAACAGGAACTACCATTTATTGCTGGTGGGAATGCAAACGACGCAGCCACTTTGGAACAGGGTTTGCCAATTTCTTAGAATGCTAAACATAACAGCCAGTCTAGCAGTGGCTCTCTTAGGTATTTACCCAAATGAGAAGAAATCTTATGTCTATACAAAAATCCACACAAAAGTTTAGAACAGCATTATTTACAATTCCTCAAAACTGGAAGTAACCAGGATGTCTTTCACTAGTGGTACATTCAAATAGTGGAATCTTTTTCAGTGGTAAAAAGAAAATGAGCTCGCTAGCCAAGAAAAGACATGAAGGAAATTTGAATGCATACTCCTAATTGAAACAAGCCAGTTTTAAAACACTACATTCTATATGGTTCTACTATATGATATGCTGGAAAATGTAAAACTATAGAGACAATATGATACAAAAACATATTTAACCCCTATATGAAACATATAATGGATCAAGACACACTAGGTTATCCCACAAAGGAAAGGTATATTTAATACTAGAAAATCATATATCTTTCAATGCATTTCAAGTTTAAAGGAGAAAAATCATACCATCATCTAACACATACATACAAAATGGCTTGGGGGGAAAAGCAACATCTATTGATGACTTGAAAAAGTAAACTAGGAATAGAAGGGCATCTTTTAAAAAATATTTGTATAATGTTGTGTTCATTTCTACCATACAACAACACTGTGGTGGTTGTGGTGGTTTAGTCGCTAAGTCGTGTCCGACTCTTGCGACCCCACAGACTGTAGGCTGCAAGGCTCCCCTGTCCATGGGATTCTCCAGGCAAGAATATTGGAGTGAGTTGTCATTTCCTTCTCCAGGGGATCAAACCCAGTTCTCCTGCATTGCAGGCAGATAATTTACCGACTGAGCTATGAGGGAATCAGTATAATTATACCTATATCCCCTCCCTCTTGAGCCTCCCTCCTTTCCCCCATCCCACCTCTCTAAGTCATCACAGAGCGCCAGACTGGGCACCCTGTGTGATACAGCAACTTCTCATCAACTATCCACTTTACACACAGCAGTGTACATATACTGATGCTACTTTCTCCATTTGTCCCATTCACTCCCTCCCCCAACTGTGTCCACAAGTCCATTCTTTACACCTGTGTCTCCACTGAGAAGGGCACCTTTTAATCTGATAAGGGCTTTTCTTATTTTTTATTCTTTTTACAAATATCTATAGCAAATATCATACACTGATGCAGAGGACGCACTCCTTTCAAAATGAGGAATGAGACAAGGACATGCAGTCACCACTCCACTCTCTGGGAGGTGCTGGTAGCACAGAAAGATACAAACAATAAACAGCAGGACTGGAAGGAAAGTAAACTGCTGTGATTTGCAAACCACATGGTAATCTGTTAAGGAATTTTTAAATATGTACAAATCATTAGGATCAATGAGAGAACAGCAAATTAGAAAGAAGGAAAGTGAAGTCGCTCAGTTGTCTTCAACTCTGTGACCCCATGGACCATAGCCCACCAGGCTTCTCTGTCCATGGAATTTTCCAGGCAAGAATACTTGACTGGGTTGCCATTTCCTACTCCAGGGGATCTTCCTGACTCGGGGATAGAACCCAGGTCTCCCACAAAGCAGGCAGACGCTTTACCGTCTGAGCCTCCAGGGGTAGGCTAATTAGCAAATTAGCAGACACAAAATAAATGTACAAAAAATCAACTGCCTTGCCACACACCCTGGTAAAAACTCACAAAACATAATTTTTAAACATTTGTAATCATGTGGCCAAGAGGAGCTACCCCTCGCCCGAGGTGAGGGGCGGCGACCCAGAAGAGCTACCCCACGCCTGAGGTCAGGGGCGGCGGCCGAAAGGAGCAACCCCACATCCAAGGAGCGGTGGCTGCACAGGCACAGGAGGGCTGAGAGGAGCTACTCCATGTTCAAGGTCAGGAGGGGTGGCTGTGAGGAGATACCCCTCATCCAAGGTGAGGAGCAGTGGCTGCGCTTTGCTAGAGCAGCCATGAAGAGATACCCCACATCCAAGGTAAGAGAAACCCAAAGACTCTACATGTGAACATCAAAAGATGGTCAACACCGAAATCAGACTGATTATATTCTTTGGAGCCAAAGATGGAGAAGCTCTATACAGTCAACAAAAACAAGACCGGGAGCTGACTGTGGCTCAGATCATGAAGTCCTTACTGCCAAATTCAGACTGAAGTTGAAGAAAGTAGGGAAATCCACTAGACCATTCAGGTATGACCTAAATCAAATTCCTTATGATGATACAGTGAAGTGAGAAAGAGATTTAAGGGACCAGATCTGATAGACAGAGTGCCTGATGAACTATGGACTGAGGTTAGTGACATTGTACAGGAGACAGGGATCAAGACCATCCCCATGGAAAAGAAATGCAAAAAGAGCAAAATGGCTGTGTGGGGAGGCCTTACAAATAGCTGAGAAAAGAAGAGAAGCGAAAAGCAAAGGAGAAAAGGAAAGATATAAGCATCTGAATGCAGAGTTCCAAAGAATAGCAAGGAGAGATAAGAAAGCCTTCCTCAGCGATCAATGCAAAGAAATAGAGGAAAACAACAGAATGGGGAAGACTACAGATCTCTTCAAGGAAACTAGAGACACCAAGGGAACATTTCATGCAAAGATAGGCTCGATAAAGGACAGAAATGGTATGGATCTAACAGAAGCAGAAGATATTAAGAAGAAGTGGCAAGAATACACAGAAGAACTGTACAAAACACATCTTCACGACCAAGATAATCATGATGGTGTGATCACTCACCTCGAGCCAGACATCCTGGAATGTGAAGTCAAGTGGGCCTTAGAAAGCATCACTATGAACAAAGCTAGTGGAGGTGATGGAATTCCAGTTGAGCTTTTTCAAAGCCTGAAAGATGATGCTGTGAAAGTGCTGCATTCAATATGCCAGCAAGTTTGGAAAACTCAGCAGTGGCCACAGGACTGGAAAAGGTTAGTTTTCATTCCAATCCCAAAGAAAGGCAATGCCAAAGAATGCTCAAACTACCGCACAATTGCACTCATCTCACACGCTAGTAAAGTAATGCTCAAAATTCCCCAAGCCAGGCTTCAGCAACACGTGAACTGGGAACTTCCAGATGTTCAAGCTGGTTTTAGAAAAGGCAGAGGAACCAGAGATCAAATTGCCAACATCCGCTGGATCGTTGAAAAAGGAAGAGCGTTCCAGAAAAACATAATTGCTTTATTGACTATGTCAAAGCCTTTGACTGTGTGGATCACAATAAACTGTGGAAAATTCTGAAAGACATGAGAATACCAGACCACCTGACCTGCCTCTTGAGAAACCTATATGCGGGTCAGTTAGAACTGGACATGGAACAACAGACTGGTTCCAAATAGAAAAAGGAGTACGTCAAGGCTGTATATCGTCACCCTGCTTATTTAACTTACATGCAGAGTACATCATGAGAAATGCTGGGCTGGAAGAAGCACAAGCTGGAATCAAGATTGCCAGGAGAAATATCAATAACTTCAGATATGCAGATGACACCACCCTTATGGCAGAAAGTGAAGAGGAACTAAAAAGCCTCTTGATCAAAGTGAAAGAGGAGAGTGAAAAAGTTGGGTTAAAGCTCAACATTCAGAAAACGAAGATCATGGTATCTGGTCCCATCACTTCACGGCAAATAGATGGGGAAACAGTGTAAACAGTGTCAGACTTTAGTTTTGGGGGCTCTGAAATCACTGCAGATGGTGACTGCAACCATGAAATTAAAAGACGCTTACTCCTTGGAAGAAAAGTTATGACCAACCTAGATAGCATATTCAAAAGCAGAGACATTACTTTGTCAACAAAGGTCCATCTAGTCAAGGCTATGGTTTTTCCAGTGGTCATGTATGGATGTGAGAGTTGGACTATGAAGAAAGCTGAGTGCCAAAGAATTGATGCTTTTGAACTGTGGTGTTGGAGAAGACTCATGAAAGTCCCTTGGACTGCAAGGAGATCCAACCAGTCCATTCTAAAGGAGATCAGTCCTGGGTGTTCTTTGGATAGCCTGATGCTAAAGCTGAAACTCCAATACTTTGGCCACCTCATGCGAAGAGTTGACTCATTGGAAAAGACTCTGATGCTAGGAGGGATTGGGGGCAGGAGGAGAAGGGGACGACAGAGGATGAGATGGCTGGATGGTATCACCAACTCAATGGACATGAATTTGGGTGAACTCCTGGAGTTGGTGATGGACAGGGAGTCCTGGCGTGCTGCAGTTCATGGGGTCGCAAAGAGCCGGACACGACTGAGCAACTGAACTGAACTGAACTGACTGAACCACGTCAAAAAAGTATAACGTGTCCAGGAATAATTCTAAAAAATGATACAAATCTTTATGAAATTATAAGATACCACTAATACACACTTTGAAAGAGCACAGTTTGGAAAACTCAACAATATAGAGATGTTGAGTCTCCACGCCCCACACCATTTAATCTACTGATTTGTAAAGTGATTGAGTATTTTCATGGAAGATCAACAGACCAAAAAGAATAAAGCAGGGAAACTCACCTTCCCAAATATCAGGAATCACTGAAAACCTACACTGATTAAAACAGCTAACTGGCATAAAGGGAGACCCAAGGAACAGAGCAGAGAGCTCGGAAACATACCTACTCACTAAGGAAACCTGACTGAGTCCAAAGCTGGCATTAAATGGTAATGGATCCACTTGAAAAAGAAAAAAAGAATTTGAAATCCTACTTAAAAGTATGTGCAAAAATTAGTTCCAGGTAGATTAAAGACCCAAATTAATGGACAAAAATACACTTCCGTAAAAGAACACATGGAATAGTTCAGTGACCGTGGCATAAGGAAAGTCTTAAGAAGATACAAAACGCCCACATCCTATGAGAGGACTGAACAGGGGCCACTTCAAAATAAAGAAAGCCTGTCCACTAAGGGATATCACAAGAGAACAGAAGCAAACAGACAAACCCAGAAACCAAGCCATAAACTCAGGGACATTTGCAACTAACAAAAACGGTAAAGGGTGACTGTCTAGAATACAAAGAATTCCTCCAAATAAGTAAGAAAAAGACACAATCTAAGTGAAGAACAGGAGACACCACTGCAAGAGGGGGAGCCTACATGGCCAACCTAGAAACCGGAAGGCACCTGCATTTGGTTTTGTGGAAATAAATTAACTATTGATGGCTCCACAAAAGCTAGAGGTGAATAGGATCTGCAGCCAAAATCCAAAACTTAAAGATTTTCTTGTAAAAAGATAAATAAATTGGATTCATGGGAAACTTTTATGGTGCACCCACCTTGTTGAAGACCCAGATCTCGCCATTAACGGTGGGCCTGGGCACCCCATGGCCGTTGTAGTGGAAGAGGACCCGCTCCTCCTTGGCATTTCGGCGTAAAGACGTGCAAAGCTTCTTTACTTCATCCACAGTCGGATCAAGGCTCTGCTTGTATCGCGCCTGTTGCAGGAGACAAAGATTAAGAAACTTACCATGGATTCATAAGAATACGTAAAACCTAAACTCCATCCTTTACTCCAAGTCTGCATTGAATGAACGCTGCACAAATGACCTCATGTCTCTCCATCTCCAGCTGGGATAACGCCTACTTCAGAGAGGTTGTGAACATTCATTTACTCAACAAATATTTATTGCGAAGATCCCATGAGATAAATAAGTAATGCCTGCCACACAGTAACACGAGTAAAAGGTAGCACCACTGTGATATCAAAAATATTTCTTAGAAGCATTGAATCTCTTTGGAAAAACACTGGAATGTGGAAGAGGCAACTTACTTAAACACAGAAAGCTGTAACACATACAGCGGCAAGGGAGAATAGTTTCAAAGAGACAAGGTAAGAAAGCAAAACGCCCCTCTCTTGCTTAGTCATATTTGCCCAGCTTAGCCCCCTCCCACTACTCCTGCCTGGACCCTTGCTGATGAACCTAAAGAATACACAGAAATCAACAGCCATATATACACATACACACACAATTGATAGATAAAGGACACAACTGTAAGGAACTCCCACTTCTAAGGCAACAAAGAAGATTAAACTTAACAAGAAATGCACAAAACTCTGAGAAGGAAATTTTATAAAACTCTCCTGGAAAACAGAAGGAAGCACGAACAAACTGGAGATGCTCCCAGCCTGGGGAAGATGCACCCACATTCTTAAGACATCAGTTCTCCCTAGGTTAACAGTCCACAGTTCCCAATAAATATAACAAACTATTTCACGGAGCTGCTACTGAAGTTTGCATGGAAAATAAACATGCCAGAACAGCCAGGAAAACACTGAAAGGAGAGGTATGAGGAGTCCTGATCACCGAAGTTTCGACCTCCTCTGGGCCTCTGTAAGGAATCAAGTGAGGATCGGGGCCCAGAGAGACCAGCCCACCAGAGAGCTACTAGAGAGCCCAGAATTAGGTCCAAACATGTTTCCTCATGCAGTCACAATGTTACGAACACTGATTTTATTTCATTAGAAACTGTGCTGACACCAAGAGAACCTGAGTCTGCCCCTTCTGCACAGCTATCCAGCTAGGATGTGTGAAGTCCTGGTTCCAGTGAAAGACCATTCAGTGTCCCCCGAGGTTAGTCCTAAACAAGAGTGTTGTTCTCCCCTACCACACATAAGGTCACGGGGCTGACATTACTCGGAGACATCAGTAAAGTTGGGGATCGTTATTTCTGACCTTGGCTCCATCAAGGTCTTCTCCTGTGGGATGCAAAAAATGATTCAGCCTCATTTTCTTACCTATCGCCCAGAAAGGACAGATTAATGGACCAGCATGAAAGGCACTACAGATATTAATAATATACCTCCTGGGGCTTTATGGGAATTAATTAATATTTTTAAGGGCTTTGAAATGAGAAGCACTAAATTAAATGTCACTACACCACGTTAAGGTTTTGTTTCAAAACAAGAATGCCCAGGATAATGGCTCCGTGGCTGGAGGGAGTGCCAAGGCACAGGAAGCATCTCACCATTTGGGAGATTCGTGACAACTGTAGCTGGGCATATTAGATGACAGTGCAAGTCTCTGAAATACTGCCTACTGTGCTGGGCATTGCTACTGTAAGTCCAAATCTCAAGACAGAATAAAATACAATGGTGGACATTTCAGGGGATGTGAGAGAGGAAGAGAACAGAAGACGGTACAACGGGAGGAAGGAGGAAAGGAAAACTGGCCCTGGGCTTAGTGAAGGGGCTGGGGCTCCAGACTTCACTCCCTTCCAGGTCTGTCTCCTGCTAACTCTAAATGCTAACAAAGCTAACAAAGCCTAAGCAGACTCTGCCTTCCCTGCGGAGGCAGCCCCTCCTCCTGCAGATTCCAGAGGCTACCAGTGTGGGGGCAGGGTGGGGGGTGACTCTGCTTCAAGACGCTCAGCAGGCAGCGGAGGCCCTTCTCCATCTGGTGAAGCCACGCATGGCACTGCTGTTGTGCCTGCAGGAGAGTAACAGCAGGGCCTGGGGAGGAGCAGGGGCTCTGCTGGGTGGTCTCACACCAGAACCCCATGAGGAAGAAACCTGCGCTACCGGAGCGGCACTGCCTGTGCTCCTCTGGGGTTTCTAGGAAAGAGTACTGTGCATTACTCGACTGGGAATGTGATTATGAATAACGTTATTTCCATCCTTCGATGGCAATAAGCAATACCTCAAGTTCAGAACCAAGAAACAGAAATGCCTGAGAGATTTTCTCAGAACTGTCCAGGAGGAATAAGCATACTGTTGGATTCTGGGCTGCTTCTGCCTCTGTTCCAGGGTCTTGCTAAGATTTCACCCTCGCCCTCTCCCTCCCAACTAGGAACAAAGGCTTTCAGCAAGCTGCTGGGCAGGGGGAAGGTCAGGTCTGCTCAAAGGACAGCTGTCTCAGGTGGTGTCCCATGTTAAGAAAACTCCAAGCCCTTGGCAGTTCAGGAGCTTTATGCCACCACTTCTCATAAAACACTTAGCATGTTACAGCCCTTTGCATCCTCACCATCACTACCGAGGCCAAGCCACTGAAACCACCACCATCACTACCATCATTATCAGCACCTCCAGAACCAACACCATCGTCACATCCCATCACCATCATCAGCACCACATCCCTCTCCCCTCCTCTCCTCTCCCCTCTATCTGCTCCTCTCCTCTTCCCTCAGATTGCTCTGACTGTTGTCTCTTACCTCTTCCCAGGTCCATCCTCCTCTGTCAACCCTCTAATGTGGCTGTGACTCAGCTTCTCTTCTTTTTTCACACTACATGCTCCTCCTGGGCAGCATCTCTGAACAAATCCATGTCCGAATTCCTTGTCGTGCTCCACATGTGCCCACCCTCTGGGCTCCCGGCCATAGTCACCGGCATTGGTCTGTACTGAGTCACTCAACCCACACCCCTCGGGCCTGTCCTTTTTGATGCTCTCCTTCTCACCTCTCCTTCATCCAGTAAGCCGAACATGTGGCTGTACCACCTCTGCCTTCAGCAGGGGTCAAACAGCCCCCAACTCTCCCTAGGATTCCAGACCATCCTCTCCAAGTCTTTCCATTCAGTCACAGCCTTCCCGCTCAAACACACAGCAATCAGGCCACTTGCCCCTGAAAATCAAGTCCTCAGTGGGGGTGTCTGCTGCCCCCAAGACAGCCACCATGCCTGACCATGGCACAGACACCTTGGCCACCCCATCCCCACAGCCCTCTGCTCAGCCAGCGTATCTTTCCCAGGGCTCCTGAGCAAGCTGTGCCCTTTCACACAGACCCCAAAGCTACTCTATTGTTAGGGAGAATATAAGGTGAAGTGTCGTGCAGCTCAAGCACACTGTCCAGTCCATTTGCATGTCTTATTTCTGTTGAAATGTTTTCACTATTTCATAGTAAGATGCCATCCTGTACAGTTTTTTTCCAGTGTTATCATTGTAAGACTGTTCCCTTAGCCCCCAATCTTTTAATAGAAAAACAAACGAAAACCAACAACTGCTTACCTTTTAAGTTGAAATGGAAAACTTGAGTCCTTGAAGTGCAAACAGGAGGCAGGACCCTCCTGTAAACAGATGTTCAGTCTATAAATCCCCGCCCCCTACCCCACCAGAATCCACTCAGCCCTAAAGGAAGTCACAGACACTGCGCTGGCTCTGAGCGTCACACCTATGGAAACAGGTGCAATTTTCATCTAAAATGTAACCAGAGCCTTCCCAAACTCATCACCGAAAGGTGGATCAAAACCATCTCATGAAAAAAGAAGGCAGTCCAGAGCCCTTCAGCAGAGCGGGAGCAGAGCCCCTAGCCCAGCCTGGTGCCCAGCCTGCAGGCCTCACCTTGGCTTTCATGCTGATGCACCTGTGCAGCCTGAGTCTGGTCACTCAGCACAGGTAGAACCAAGTTTAGTTGCTCTTCAGAAATAAAAGGGAAGTCTGGGAACAGAAGTCTCCGATCATTTTCCAATTGGCTCCCACCTTTTCATATTATTCTGGAATTTTATGTCACATACAGAGATAGAATGTATAAGCCATCATACTGACCCCTTAGGAGGTCCCTGGCTCTGAGAGTGGCTGACAGATTAGGGCCATTCCACCTGCCCAGGTCATCACTAGAATAAGAGGCTCACGACACGTGCTCTGCAGAGAGATCTGATCTGACTTTGATTCATGTCTGCCTCAACAATCCAGGGCCCCTTTCTACCATTCATTAAGTAGTAATTTATTTTCTGTCTTCTAAGAATCTCTTTTCTTGACTCATAGTCCTCAAGGCTCCAGCACAGACTGTTCTAGCAATCTGCTCCACCCACTTCACAGTGTTAGCTGAGCAGTAGACACAAATATTTTCAGGTATCCCACCACCCACGCCCTGCCAAGATCTGCCAAGGGCAGTGATGTCTCAAAGGAGGCTTTGACTGCATTAAGACAAGTGACTGAACCACGTCACCACAGCCCGCCCTAAAATCAAGTTCCAGTCCATTTCCAGGCCTGACAGTAAAGCCACCAGCTGACAATGCTCCATCGAGCCTCCAGGGAAAGACAGGCTGCAAGCAGGCCAAGTTTCAGTGAGGTCCCTTGGAAAGTTCTGGAGTCTTCCTGGTCACCTCCTGTCCACTCCCTCAGTACCCATGACAGCTCTACGGTGGCCTCTTTACCCTGGGTCTCTGTGCTGCCTCCACCCCTCCCCACTCAATACGGGAGATGAGTCGCACAGGAGTCAGGTGTGCCCAGTGGTGAGTCCCTCCCCTCTGCAAGAGCAGGGGTCCCTGATACAGAGGGCTTGGGTTCATCCCCAGATCAGTGATTTACCAGCCATCCAACTTGGGAAAGCTCACAAACCCAACCCAACCTCAATTTCCTCCTCCATAAAACAACTAAAATTCTACTGTCCCTGACTACTCCCCAGGCTGTGGGGACCACATGAGAAAGTACATGTCATTAAGCTGGAGGACATGGATGGAGCCTGGCACTGGCGCTGTACTTCTGATGTGCCAGCCTCTTGACCTTCAGACCCACTGTGCAAAGTAGGCGTTGTCATCATACCTGTCTCACAGATAGGGAGCTGGGGCACAGAGAGGTGCGGCAACTACCACGAGGTCACACAGCTGGCACAGGGCCAGCTGACTTTAGAATGGGCCCTGGGCGGGGGGTGGGGCAGGGCCCATTTTGAAGTCAGGAGCATGAGGACATCCATGGAAACTTGGAGATCAATGGCGAGCTTTCTTGTGTTGCTGCAAACTGGGGACAAGCAGGGAGGAGAAAGACAGACCAGCTGTCTCTGGCCATCCTCACGTGCCGGCATCCTGTCGTGCTTCAATATGACCCCTGGGCTCTGACACCCCACTAACAGGAAGGCCTTCCTCTCAAGAAGGGCTGATAGCCTGAGCACCTGCCTTGTTTGAGCAGCAAAGATGGGAACTGCTTGGGAGACTGAGAATAGCTTAAGTCACTCAAGGCTACTGATTTTTCCAAATAATTCCACATCAGCACTGACTACCTCCTTAGATTAATGCCAGACTACCTCCAAGCAATATCAATAACTGCTAGTGACCTAGAACAGTCAAAATTTACTAATCTGCCTGCTGGGCAGAGAAGGCAAAAACTCAGAATGTAACAAGCTGTATGCAGCAAGTGGAGGGGGTGGGAGAGGGGAGGCTGAACCTCAGTCCCTAGGGCCAGGGCATTCACTGGACACAGGAATATGGGCAACCCAAACCTGCAGTTGTGCTCTGAGCCACTGCTACAGCTGCAGAGAACTTCTGGAAATAGCTCATATATGTTATGTTTAGCAGGAACAAAATGAACAAAGGGAATAAATAAATACCTAGCAGACTGAGGAGGAAATAGGTATCATTAAATGGTTGCCAAACCAGGCCAGGATAGCGGTCTGCTGGGGTGTGCCCACCACCTCGAGCCAAGCTGGAATTCACTCAGAGAAACAGCCACCAAACTGACTCATGAGAAGGTGTCCCTGCTTTATACTTCCTACCATCAGGGTCCACTCTGAGTCAAGCACCAAACAGGGCTGCCCCAGGGTCCAGGAGCCAACAGGGGGGTCGAACTCTCAGAGTCTGTATCTCCAGCTAGTCTATGGCCATAAATTCAAACTTTCATCTGCCATAAGAAGCATTCTTGCTAACCCTATTCATTTACTTTTCAAAGAAATTTCTCATTTCTTATTAGATTTCTTATAATGTTCAAGATCATGTCTGTAGAGGTTAGTCTGATTTCTTCATGGAGGCTCAGAAATCTGTGCGTGACAGGACAGGATGAGCTGCTGGCTCCAAGACAGCTCTGGAGGACCCCAGTGACCTCTGAGCAGGGCCCCAGCCTCCACATTGAAAGTCGAAGAAGTCTGCCTTCCGGGTCTGCACTCATCTGCTCCACAGAATGTTTTCTAGAATACTAGTTTGGATAATTTCATCGCCCCATGGCAAAATGCCCTGGCTTCTCTCCACTCACTCACCAGTACAACCTGATTTCCACCCTGAGTGGGAGGAGAGCGGCTGTGCCTGTAGCACCCAGGCCTCAGCACTAGAGCTCCCAGGGCCAGGGAAGCCCTGCTGGCAGGCACGTGTGGGTGAGAAATGCTGAACGCTAGCACTGAAGGGTCACTATGCAAGGTCAGAGTAACTCCTGGTGTTTTCAACATGTATCTTCCCAATAAGGACAGTTTTACATGAAAATCACTGCCTCTCTTTCCTTTATGTGTTATTCAATAACAATTTTCTCTTCCTTCCTTCATTTGCAAAAGAGGCAGGAGAGAACAAGAAGAGCTGGTTTAGTATTCAAAGTCCAGAAATAGCAACCACAGCTTTGAGATGGGGTCTGAGTTCACTTGTGAAATAAAAGGCTCGTGTGGTCTCTGCAGACATGCTTAGACTCTCCCCTCAGTGGATGTGAGAAACACTGTTGTCATCAGGGAGCAGTTCTGTCCCCCAGGGCACATTTGGTCTGGAAGTAGGCTTGGCTGGTACAATGTGGGGTGGTGGTAGTTCTCTTGGCATCTGATGGGTAAATGTCAGGGAAGGTGCTAAATACCCTACACCTATGCTCACAGCATGTGGGGACATTACTGCCACAAAGATAAATTATCTGGCCCAAAATGTCAACACTGCTGGGTTTGAGAAAGCCTGCTTTAGAGGGAAAATATGAAGCTTTGATTTTAATGAGGACACACTGATTCTAATCTAACAAAGTGAAAAAAAGCAAGGTGAAGAAAAATGTATTTAATATACGACCATTTATCTAAGAGGGTAACAAATGTGTGTAAATATACATACATTATATATGTATATACTGTTCAATATATACTGCTCAGCAATACGTGAACCGTGAACTTCCAGACGTTCAAGCTGGTTTTAGAAAAGGCAGAGGAACCAGAGACCAAATTACCAACATCCGCTGGATCACTGAAAAAGAAGAGAGTTCCAGAAAGACATCTATTTCTGCTTTATTGACTATGCCAAAGCCTTTGACTGTGTGGATCACAATAAACTGTGGAAAATTCTGAAAGACATGGGAATACCAGACCACGTGACCTGCCTCTTGAGAAATCTGTATGCAGGTCAGGAAGCAACAGTTAGAACTGGACATGGAACAACAGACTGGTTCCAAATAGGAAAAGGTGTACGTCAAGGCTGTATATTGTCATCCTGCTTATTTAACTTCTATGCAGAGTACATCATGAGGAACGCTGGGTGGAGGAAGCACAAGCTGGAATCAAGATTGCCGGGAGAAATATCAATAACCTCAGATATACAGATGACTTCACCCTTATGGCAGAAAGTGAAGAGGAACTAAAAAGCCTCTTGATCAAAGTGAAAGAGGAGAGTGAAAAAGTTGGCTTAAAGCTCAACATTCAGAAAACGAATATCATGGCATCTGGTCCCATCACTTCATGGGAAAACAGTGGAAACAGCGGCTGACTTTTTCTGGGCTCCAAGACTGCTGCAGATGGTGATTGCAGCCATGAAATTAAAAGATGCTTACTCCTTGGAAGGAAAGTAATGACCGACCTAGACAGCATATTAAAAAGCAGAGACATTACTTTGTCAACCAAGGTCTGCCTAGTCAAGGCTATGGTTTTTCCAGTGGTCATGGATGGATATGAGAGTTGGACTATAAAGAAAGCTAAGCACCAAAGAATTGATGCTTTTGAACTGTGGTGTGGGAGAAGACTCTTGAGAGTCCCTTGGACTGCCAGGAGATCCAACCAGTCCATCCTAAAGGAGATCAGGCCTGGGTGTTCATTGGAAGGACTGATGTTGAAGCTGAAACTCCAGTACTTTGGCCACCTGATGGGAAGAGCTGACTCACTGGAAAAGACCCTGGTGCTAGGAAAAATTGAGGGCAGGAGGAGAAGGGGACGACAGAGGATGAGATGGTTAGATGGCATTACCGACTCAATGGACATGAGTTTCGGTAAACTCCAGGGTTGGTGATGAACAGGGAGGCCTGGCGTGCTGCAGTTCATGGGGTCGCAAAGAGTCAGACATGACTGAGCGACTGAACTGAATCGAACTGATACTGTTTAAACGTTTAAATGATTACCTACAGAAGAAAGGGGGACATAGGACGGCAAGGACGGGAATAGAAGCCAGACTTGGATCCACCTGTCAAAGCAGGGAACATGGGTTTGATTCCAGGTCTGGGAAGATTTCACATGCCATGGAGCAACTAAGCCCATGCACCAAAACAACTGAGCCTGTGTGCCTAGAGTCTGTGCTCTGCAACAAGAGAAGCCACAGTGAGAAGCCCACTTACCACCACTGGAGAGTAGCCCCCAATCGCTGCTGCAACCACAGAAAGCCTGAGCAAAGCAATGAACACCCAATGTAGCCAAAGATAAATAAATAAATACATTTTAAAAAATTTTAAGCAGTTCCTGAAAAATTCTAAGTAAAATGAGACAAATGAACCTAATTGTGTGTTCAACTGGCTACATAACCAGGCAGACAGGGACTCTTCAGTGTGACTCTATCTACACCCTGATATCAGAAAGAACGGAACACACTTCGTGTACAGTTGGCAGTAATGGTATCAGAAATGCTGGTTTTGCTTCCAGAAAGGGCTGAGTGTAGGGTGGGATGGTATACCTAAGTACTTCAACAGCAGTACTTAGGTGGTGTCCACGGAGAACGTCAATGCTCGGGGTGGAAGAAACAGATACAGCTTTAAGACCCAGGGGATTAACTAAAAAAACAGTCCTGAAGCTGAGTCAGCAAGAGCTCAAAACGCATTCCGTCTTTAAAACAGAGAGGAAGAGCACGTGGTAGAGACTGGGCATGAGCAGCGGGCACCTTTGGGCTCAGGTTCAGCTCTAGGTAACAATGCCGATTAGAGGGAACCAGTGAACCCTGGAGACGCGGCTGAACTGAGGCCTGGAGCAGAGGATGTACAGGATGAGTACACAACATCCCGTCTGTCATACAAGATAGGAAAGAAGTGATCAAAGACTTCCAGACCTGTGTCAAAGAGAACCAGGAGCCAATTTAAAGAGGCTTTAAGTGGCCAAAGAGAAGACATGAGCATCAATGATTAACAAACGCAATAAACTTTTATTGCACATGCAAGATAATGGAACGCATACCCCGTACCCGTTACCTCTGGGAGAAGGGCATTCATTATTTTGCAGTGGGGTAAAAAAAAATAAGGATTCATATTGGCTTTCCTATATGAGCTATATCCCAAGATACCCAAATAACTGATGAGAGGAAATTCCTCTTCTTAGCAATATACGAGTTAACAGACAAAGGGGAATAATAGAGCACCACCTTTTTACAACCTCCAATGGATGGGTCCAGGTAATGATCGCCAGTGGCTGCTAACTTTACAGAGAGATACAAATCATTCATCATACGTATCCTAAAGGAAGTACAGAGCATCACCTATGGAGTGTTGTGTCCCCAAAGCTCCCTCCAACTGGAAGAATCTGGTCAATCCTGAGGGGTGAGGGAAGGGTTGGCAGAATTCAGACTTCAAGGAATTCTATAGGGCATATAACCTGATTACTTCAATCAATATTTGCAGGAAGAAGCAGAGATGGATAACTGGAACAGGATGAGAGGGGCTTTTAGATAAATTCTATGGATTAATGTATCTACCTTACGTTCTGATTCAAATAAACAAACTGTGTGTGTGCGTGCGTGTAGTTTTTTAAAGTCATAATTACCTTCAAGATACACTGAAATATTTACAGATGAAATTATATGATGTCTGGGATTTGCTTCAAAATAAGCCAAGGGAGTGGGTGGGAGAGGGGGGTGGGTGGTGGCATAGATGAAAGAGGACTAGAACAAGCTGATAACTACTGAAGAGATGGGGAGATATGAAAATTTTCCACAATAAAAAGCTTTAAAATTAACAAATGAATAAGCCACAGAAACAAACAGGCAAACAAGCAAACAGCATTTCAAAATGTTGCCATAATTAAAATGGAACTCCCCTAGAATTGTTTTTATGCATAACTTAATGTCAAAATTGGCTATTTTTGATTAAAGTTTCTTATATGAAGCATTTTGGACAGACATCTAATGAAGGTGTTCAGACAGGTGAAAAACTCATGTGTTTTTACCAATAATCTGAAAGATTAACATACCCGGGAAAAAAGTTTCATAAACATAACACAGATATTAGGATGTCTCAGAAACCCTTCTCGTGTTTCATACAAATAAGGAAGTATAATAATGGTTTAGCTTACTCAGAACTAGTGTTGATTTTTCACCGTGGGTCACATTTCCCAGCTGACTAACAAATGCTGTTTTGCGCAGCCAGTGCCTCTAACAGGGTTGACAAAGCATTCCAGCCACATCATCTCCTCTGTCTGCATTACAAAAGCACTCATCGTCCTGCATTGGAGGCTAGACTCTGAGAGCAGGCCTGTACCCCATCGTGCTCATTAGAGGCCAGCAAGCCAGGGGAGCACAGGACAGTTGGGGCACAGGGCCCGTGGTCCCCGCCAGGCAGTCTGTGGGTTCTGTGAGTAAACAAGGGAGTGACCATCATGCAAGCTGAGGCGCGCAGCAGTGTCTCTAGAAACAATGCTGCCATGCAGTTTGTGCTGTCTGTGAGTGAGAGGAGTATCAGCTGGCCTGGGGAGGTATCCTACTTGCTTTTAAGGGCGAACTAAGGAACACAACAAAGGTCCGTCTAGTCAAGGCTATAGTTTTTCCAGTGGTCATGTATGGATGTGAGAGTTGGACTGTGAAGAAAGCATGAGTGCCGAAGAATTGATGCGTTTGAACTGTGGTGTTGGAGAAGACTCTTGAGAGTCCCTTGGACTGCAAGGAGATCCAACCAGTCCATTCTAAAGGAGATCAGTCCTGGGTGTTCACTGGAAGGACTGATACTAAAGCTGAAACTCCAATACTTTGGCCACCTGACGCGAAGAGCTGACTCATTGGAAAAGACTCTGATGCTGGGAGGGATTGGGGGCAGGAGGAGAAGGGGATGACAGAGGATGAGATGGTTAGATGGCATCACCAACTCAATGGACATGAGTTTGAGTGAACTCCGGGAGTTGGTGATGGACAGGGAGGCCTGCTGTGCTGCGATTCATGGGGTCGCAAAGAGTTGGACACGACTGAGCGACTGAACTGAACTGAAGGAACACAAAATGTGAGATAATCAAATAAATGTTTATAAATACTCAGAGTAACATTTTTAGGCAGTCATGCCCAGAATCAGAAACGCCACTTTGCTAATACCTACCTGGCAACCCCTCAGAATGGCAGTGGCCAGCTGCTGTTTTGTATAACAGGCCACTACAGGGCCAGCTTCACCCAGAGAGGGGCTTCTGTGTGCACCACACAGCCCACTAACCCTCCTCACCCCCAGGGCTCAGGGCTGGGGAGCAGAGGCTGGGCTTCAGCATCTCTTGTCCAGTCAGGATGCAGCCATGAGCTGGCAAAAGACTACATTCTTGCCACTGCCCTAGAGATACATCTAGACTCAGGAATAGGAACAGAGAAACTAATAAAACAAGATGGGCAGTGAGTCACACTCGCTGCCTTCCTCACCCCTTTGTCTCTCCGGCCCAGCACACCTTGTCCCACCAGAGAGGCTGGTGGGGAGGAAGAAATTTTCCTTTACCCTTCTAGGTCTTTCTGACTGGACTAAGAATTAAACTGACATGTGACTGTTTAACAGGAGAAAATCAAACAAAAGTTTAATACCACATATTCATGGGAGAGGGGCTACCCGGGTAGTGCAGTGGTGAAGAACCTGCCTGCCAATGCAGGAGACACAAGAGACTCGGGTTTGATCCCTGAGTTGGGAAGATCTGGAGGACGAAATTGCATCCCACTCCAGTATTTTTGCCTGGAAAATCCCATGGACAAGAAGCCTAGTAGGCTACAGTCCATAGGGTCACAAAAGGTTGGATATAACTGAGTGACTGAGTTCACACACACAGTACATGCATGGTAGAGACCCAGGAAAACTGAGGAACTCACTAAAACAGCTGAAGCCCTCGCCTCAGTTTACCATCTTCAGCTAAAGACAAGAGAGAACGTTGGCGGTGGGGACTTCAAAGGCGAAGAAGGCAATTCAGGCAGAGACTAAAAAGTTAATGTTTGGTAAACAAATGTCTACTGGGCCCTGCATAGACAATGGGATACAGAGAGGGATTTAACAGACAGACTTTGATGGGTTCAGGTTTATACTGTACTTATCTATGGGGGTGGCTCCCTTCCTCTAACAGGGAAGCTTCCCATTCCTCTAACTGAATCTCCAGTTTTAAGGTTCAAGGGAAGGTCTAAGTTTCTTCCTGAGTCTTTTGGCCATCGGTCATCCATTGCTCTCAGTTTAAAATAATCTGCATGCCAAAGAGACATTTGAGGGTGGCAAATTTTGTCCTCCTACAAGGCTGAATGTTTCCAGGCATCAAGCCCAAGCAGGGAGACCTGAGGACAAGCCAGCCGAAAGGCTTCTCGAACAGTGTTCTCACAAAGAGAATGGCTGTTCCTCCTCCTTTCTCCCTTTGAACACAACTCTATGGATGTGATGTTTGGAGCTGCAACAGCCATCTTGTGATCCTGAGGGCAGTCAAGAAAACAGAAAATCTTTCAGAATCTTGATGCTACTAAACCATATATATATCCAATCCTGAAACCATTTATCTTCAACCTTCACAATAAACTTTTATTTGCTGAACCAGAGAAAAAGTACATATAATGGCTGAGAGAATGAACTCTGGGGAGAGAGAGAATTGCAGCTCATACTAGGTTTGTGATCTTGGCAGATTATTTAACTTCTCCAAACCTCCATTTCTTTATCTGCAAAATGGAAAGACAGGGGTGGGAGAAAGAGGGAGCTCACAGTTTTTGTGAAGATTAAATGAGTTAATACATAAAAGCTCTTGGAATAGTGTCTGGCACACACTACCCATCATTGGAATGGTTACAAATGTTACTTGTTAACTGGAGCATTCCAACTAATCAATTTCCTTCTCCCAGCCCAACACCGGGTCCTCAGTCCTGAGCCCTCCTTCTATGCTCTGCCCCCTAAACTCCCCTTTCCTAAAGTATTCTGACTACTTTTTTGCAGATGTCTCTGAAACACAGGCAACCAGCCCTGGTTCCTCTCCTATTGCTCCCAGCGCCGCCTACTCCGCCTACTCTGTGTGCATGGTCTCCTTCAACCTGATGCCTCCTCCTGACCCCCTATTTCTTTGCATTTCTCCTAACACTGAACACACTGGCTCACACGTACTGAACAGTCAGTCACTTAATATGAAACATACGTTAAGTGACCTAATGTGTTATGTGTTTGTACTCAGTTGTGTTCTACTCTTTAAGACCCTATGTTCTGTAGCCCACCAGGCTCCTCTGTCCCTGGGATTTTCCAGGCAATACTGGAGTGGGTTGCCATTTCCTTCTCCACGGGATCTTCCGGACCCAGGGATTGAACCCGCTTCTCTTGCGTCTCCAGGACTGGTAGGTAGATTCTTTACCACTGTGCCACCTGGGAAGCCCAAGTAAACTGATACTGTTGGCTATATATATATGTCAATAAAATCCTATAATTTTCCATAAAATTAAAACTTTCAGATATGTAATGGTTAGGAACAAGAGACTAATGAAGAATGAAAACATAGTAAATTTGGCCTAGACTACTTATCTGTTCAATTTAACCAATTTGTTGAGCCCAAAGCTTAAGGCTCTGGGCACTGGACTGCAGGGTGGCAATGGGCTGTCACGTCGAGGGTGAGGGAAGCAAATGCCACAGAAGAGGAAGCCTCAGGAAGTCAGACACAGCCAGTGAGACAGAGGCCACCAGGAGCTCACGAGGCAAAAGCTGGGGGCACTGCAGGTGGTGCAAACATCACATTTCTGAGCTTCAGAATTTACTGTTAACCTCACTTTGTCACACATTTTAAATCTTAAACATTACACTGTGAAGCCATCGCTTCATTCCAGTGAATGAACACTCTAGAATAGGAAGCAGTCAGAAATAATCAACACAAACTATGCAGACACTTTTCATTTTCCTTTTTCAAAAAAAAAGAATTCTGTGGCTATGCCATGGCACTCGTTTTACATGATTCTTCACACATGCAAAAAAGCACATCTTCCATCTGAGACACAGAGATGAGCATCCACCAAGCACAGAATGAGTGCTGGCACAGGGGACCGTGGGGTGCGGGGGCGCTTCTGACCTGTGGCACCTTGCCTGTGGTGGCCCCTCGTCTATGGAAACAGAGCTGCCTCATAGAAAACAGCCACAAGCCACCCAAAGGAATGCACTCTGGTTATGGAACACCCAGACAAGCAGGTTCCACTCCTTGTTACTGACTTGAAAGAAAACAAGAGTTGGCCTTCAGCTGTAACTAGAATTGATAGGTTCAATAAGCTATGTGAGTTTCACCCTCACGGCCTCCACCTTAAAGGCTCCCATTAAAATAAATCACACACAAGAGTTAAAATAAGTTACATTTAAGGGTCCAAAGCAGCAAGGCTCAGAACCCCCTGGCTAGGATGGGGGGCTCACCAGCTATCCTCATATACATCTAATTCCTTCTGTTCAGGAAAGTGCCTGAGACATGTGGTCTCATTAACAGAAAATCATTCTTTCCAGTCTTCCCAGGAGGAGCACTTTCCAGGAGACTGACTCACTGCAGAGAAATCTGAATTATGCAAATAGTTCAGGAAGGAAGACCTAGGTGTAGAGTCCCTTTTCGCTTTGTTTTGTGAAACATAAACATGGCCACAATTACAAAAGGGCAGAGCCACGTGGGACGCGGAGGAATGGGTCTGTTTCCTAAACTGCAAACTGGGGACCGACTGCATCTGCTCCCGGGGCTGCTGTGGAGAGGATGTGAGTTCATACTGTCAAGGCTGCACCTGGGGTCAGGACACAAGTTATGAGCGACACTACTAAGCTGCGGACACCCCCTGCGCACGCGCGTGCGCACACACACGTACATACACACACACACACACACACACACACACACACACACAGCTCTTCATCTCAGAGACACAAAATCTCAGAAATAAGTAGCACTGGATGTCCACTGGTGGCTGGACAGAGCTGGGAGGTTTGACTCCTACAAAAATCTCTTGCCAATGTCCACCCTCTCCAGGTACAAGATGACCCTGCCCTCCTGAAAGGTCACCATCACACTGCCAACTGGCAACATCTTTCCCCATGAGGACAACGAACTCCTCATGGAGGATCTGTGCTCTGCTCTCCAGTATGACTCTGATTTAGCTTACCCTCGCTGCTAGAAGGGATTTGGCAGGCAAAAGCAGATGGGAATTTATGGGGTGCAGCAGCTATCCCCATAACGTTAAAAATTATGGGAATAAAAAATATTATATGAGAAAAATGGGCAAAAGACTTGAACAGACAATTCACAGCTGAAGAAAAGGAAATGGCCCATAAATATTCAAAAATGTTCAACTCCACTTACAGTAAAACTGAGAGAACACTGCTCCCCTAGCAGACTGCACACACTGGCACATTAAAGAGCGCCACAAGGAACTCTGAGGATCTGGTGCTTTTACACATCGCTGGTGGGAATGTGCACGATCCTCAGGTAGAGGGATCTAACAAGAACCCCCAAACCTATACATGCCTTATTTTTGACTCAGTGATAATATCACTATGAATTTACCTTAAAGATACACTCTTAACTATACAAAACACATCTGAACAAGGCTCTTCAGTGCAGTACTGTTTGTAATTGCAAAATACTACAATCATAATGGCATCTGCAGGAGACTGAAAAAACAATGTACATTTATATAGTAGAGTGTGATAGAGTTTAAAAACACAATCAGAGAGACTTTCATGGTTGTCCAGTAAGTTAGGAATCCACCTGCCAACACAGGGGACATAAGTTTGATCCCTCGTCTGGGAAGATCCCACATGCCACAGCGCAAGTCAGCCTGTGTGCCTCAACTACTGAGTCCAAGCACCTTGGAGCCAGTGCTCCACAAGGAGAGAAATGACCACAATGAGAAGCTCTTGCACCACAACTAGAGAGTAGCCCCTGCTCACCGCAACCAGAGAAAGCATGTACGAAGACCCAGTACAGCCAAAACTAAATAAACAAGTAAATAAATAAAGAAAAACACACTGAGAAATCTTCTAGAAACTGATATGGGGTGACTTCCAGGATATATTGGGAAGTAGAAAAAAAAGCAAGGAGAGGAGTATATGTAGTACAGTCCCTTTTGTGTAAAAGAGATCATGAAAGAAAATGATAAACATATATGTTTTTATTTTTAAAAAGAAACCTAAGAAAGATAAACCCGAAACTAATGAAATTCGTCACCTAAGGAGGGAGATGGGAACAGCTGCAGGGAGATGATGCTACTCTGAGTGGAACTTCTTAGATTGTTTTGACTTGTGGGATTATGTTAATATTTCTTGGGTGTGCTGTACGACTCACCCACTAAGTAAGCACATGGAAGATAACCAGAGCCAAGAGCAGTGAGCACACAAAAGCCTGCAGCTGGTTCCAAACATCACTCTCCGGTAAAAAGAACCGGGCCCCTTGGAGACATGGCCAACTCCCAGCTCAACAGGAAGGGAAAATATGAGCCTGCTACATCCTGTTGTGTCAGAAAGCAAGCAAGTACTCGAAACTGAAGGGAAGTGTAAAAAGAAATTAAAAAGCTTGAAAAGATAACCAACAGTCAAATCCAGGACAACTAGAGCTTCAAAATAATGACAGCAGCAGACTATTTGGCTGAATTTTTTATTTGATAATGATATAAAAGAATGAATGAATGAATAAGTGGGATGAAAAGAAAGCCCTTTCTTATAGTATAATACCAACTAATAAATGTAGAAGGAAAAATGGAATTAAAAAATCAGAAATGGGTACAGTGGGTCAAAGGGTACAAGACTCCAGTTATAAAAATAAATAAGCCATGGGAATTTTTTTTTAAAGGAAAAGAAAAGGAAACCAGCACTTGGCAGTCATCACAGTAATAATAGACAAGAATCATCAATGGATGTAAAACTACAAGGAATGGGATATTTACATCATTTCAAAGTACCCCCCACAAATTACTTATTACTTATAATAAAAGGGAAAATAACAGACAGTCAAGAAACCTGGCCAAAACCATCTCAATCAATGATTAAACTCAGCATCACCAATAAAGGGACAAAAGGACCGCAAGTACCCCTGCTGAGCCGGAGACAGTGACAGCATCACGTCTGCTGTACTCCTGCCAAAATCAAAAGAAAATGAGAGGAAGATGTAAACTGAGAATTAGAGGCACACTGGTCAGCAATGTCAAGAACATGGACTGGGCTGGGGTGTGGGGGGTGCAGCGAGGGGGCAGGCGGGGGTGCTGGATGGAGGAAGGGTGAGTGTGAACCAGGGGCGGAGCCCACATGGGGCCGGGGATTCAGGATGTTCCTGGAACAAGTGGCAAAATTTGATTATGAAACAAATTAGACCATAGAATTGAATCAATGCTGCACTGCCTAATTTCGACAAATGTACTGTGGTTACGAAGGGGGGTGTCCTTGTTCTTAAAAACCGCACACTAAATTATTAATGGGTAAAGGGATATGATGTTTACAAATGACTTTCAAATGGTCCAAGAAATATATGTGTGTGTGTGTGTGTGTGTATACATAGTAATAGATTTGGGGCATGAATCATAAAGAAGTCAAGTCACATGATAATTCAAAGTGCTCTTCATTTCGTAACAGAGCTCCAACAGACGGACGCTCTATGGGGACTCGACAGTTTTGTCAGTGCCTGGAACACAGCAGGTATGCAATAAATTTTTGTTTTATACATGGATAATGATATGAAAAATAAGTGAACGAACAATATCCATTTCCTTTCCACAGAAAACATACATTTCCTAGCAGGGTGTCCAGTCCCGGCTGTGGCAGGTGCGGTGGGAGCCACATGTGCACTGGGACAGACTGACTGAGGGGAGGAGAGCGCTCCATCAGCGCCCTGGACAGACAGTGATGACGGCCCAAAGGCAGTGTGGGGCTGTGGGGACTCAACGGAGAGGAGAGAGACCGAGGAAGCGGAATCCAGGGCTTGATGATGGACTAAATGACTGAAGCCAGGCATGACCCCAGGTTTCCAGGCCTGGGCAGCTGGGAGGACAGTCACAGTGCAGAGAGGAAACATGAGAGGAGGGGCAGATACGGAAGATTAAACAATTATTCTGGACGTTTACCGACTTCCCACATGAGGCTTAATCCAGAAGCACATGGTAAAGTCACATCCCTCTAGGTCACTGCTCCACGTCTGTGCTGACACCTGTGGCAAAGGTTGCTGGCCTGCCAGAGGTATACTTGTCCAGAAGGACCTTCAGTGGCCTTACTGTCCTCCATGATTGCAGGCAGGCAACACACCCAGGGGACGGGCTGACAAGGCTGAAAGAGAGGCACTCTAGTCCAGGCTAAGAACACAGAGGTATCCAATTTGGTTTTCTTCCGCAGGTCAAAGAGGAGCCATATTTTATTAATATGATGGTGAAGAGCAGTGATAAAACCGAGCTTTCACCAACTGTAGTCATATTAATTAACTGTGTCTACACGTGAAAAACAAGATTTCTTCATACTGCACTTGTATTAGTTTCCTGTGGCTGCTGTAACAAATTACCACGAGGTTGTGGCTGAAAACAACAGAAATTCATTCTCTCACAGCTGTAGAGGCCAGAAACCCGAAATCATCACGCCAGCAGAATCACGCTTCCTCAGAGCTCTGGGGATGAGTCGTCCCTTTGCTTCTCCCAGCTCCCCATGGTGGCTGGTGTGCCCGGGCATTCCAGGGCTGGTGGCCACACTGCGCCCATCTCTGCCTCCGTCTTCACAAGATCTCCTCTGTGTCTGCCTCAAAGTTCCCCAGCCCATCTCTTATCAGGATACACGTGACTGCATTTAGGGTCACCTGCCACCCCAGGATAAGCTCTTCCTCTCAAGATCCTTGACTTTATCACATCTTTAACCACCTAAGTAACTGACTATTTTGCCATCTAAGGTAATGTTCACAGGTTCTGAGGATCAGGATGTGGGTAAGTCTTTTGGGGACCACAATTCAGCCTACCACACATTTTAAATGAGTAATGTCAATCCTAGCTAAAGGAAGATCCCATATTACTGACCAATATTTTAATAAACTGACATGGTAACAGACAAATTCATTCTTCCTCACTGTTTATATAACAGGAAAGAAGATCATAACTACAATAAAAATTTTCTTTATTACCTGACTAGTCAACAAAATGTTTCATGAAAATGAGTAAAATAAAATTTTAACTTAATAAAGGTATAGCAAACTTCCATGGTATTGGTATTTACAACAAAAAATGGTCATACATATAAAATTGGTTTTCAACACTGGATAATATCAGCCTTTCCTTTTATTTGTGCCAGCTACACTCTGACAGCCTGTTTTTAATTGGATGTTGTTGAAACAGACTTAACCATGGTGTTGGACTAACTGTCACCTGTCTGGGGATCACACTGCAGTGCAAAACAACCACACAAAACACATACACTCCAGATGGCAGTGTGAAAAACTGAACACACTCTGCACTGAGCAACTGGAAACCTTCAGACTTAGGTAAAAACCCTGGCATTGCCACAAGCACAGTTATTCTGCTTTTTAATTTAGTTTGAGACAACACTTAAAGGTGTTTTTTTTCCTAAAAAGATATTGATCTGAATCAAAAAATAAAAGGAGTGACTCCACTGCGAGTATTTAGAGACCATGTTTTACTGACACATTAATTGACCTTCCACAGAGCTCACGATGCTGCTACAAAGACCCTACTTCCCAGGTAGCGCTACTGGTAAAGAATCTGCCTGCCGATGCCAGAGACACAGGAGATGCAGATTCAATCCCTGGATTGGGAAGATCCCCTGGAGGAGGACCCACTCCAGTATACTTGCCTGGAAAATTCCATGGACAGAGGAGTCTGATAGGCTACAGTCCATGGGGCTACAAAGAGTTGGATGTGACTGAGCTTACACACACTCCACTGCTAGTGTTTAGAGACCACGGTTTACTAATGCATTAACCAACCTTCCACAGAGCTCGTGATGCTGCTATAAAGACCCACCCTCCGAGATCTACAATCCATGGGCCAGGCCGCCTGTCCCGACACACCCACATATGCATCAAATGCAGGGCTATTGGCATTTTGGCATTGGAAACGGGCTTTTCCCTCCGTCACCTCTTCCTGTTTTGCACTATCTGAACAAGAATTTATGGCAAAAAACAAATGCCAGCTAGACATGAGAAAACCACACTTCTAACCCCATTCATTGAGTTTAGAGAGCTTCTACCTTCCTATACACAGTAACAACTGTGCCGGGCAAGGCAGAGGATTCACCCATCGACTCCTCAGGGGGCCACAACCTTAGAATCTGCACAAAAGCCAACTTGGGAAGATGGATACCAACCCACAGGAGTGGGGATGTCACGTGAACCCCACAGGGTCACAGTGCTACCATGTTTGGTCTTCCCCATCATTCACCAAGGGAGCTCCATCTGGAATGACCATGGGATTTCACAGGAACCAAAACTGTTTCTCACCGGGAAAAGGTTAGGGATCCCATGTGCCCTTGGGAGCAGGAAATTGCAACTGAGCCTTGGGAAAGAATGGGCATTTGAGGAGAGAAGGAAGAAGACTGAGAAATACAGGCTGAAAGACAAAGCCAAGAACTCAAGACAGAAGTTCCTACCCCAAAGAACATTTCCATTTCTCCAGTACGAGAGCCCCAGGGAAGAAACAAGGATTAGTTTTGAGACAAGCACCAAAGTAGAAATATTTCATGCAAAGTCTGAAACACAAATCTGGTGTTTTAGGCAAAGATACACCTGGAAGTGAAGGGTTGGGCATGCACCTCTGTTAAGTCCTACAGCAGACAAAGCCACGCTCCAGTGAGATAAACAGGAGACACAAAACGACCATGAGGCTCCCAGGGTTCTAACTGAGAACATTGGAGATGTTTAACTCTGGGACAGGGACCATCTTACCTCCTTCCCTGTAGCCAGAGCTCTGGGAAAACAATGGAGACAGACTGGCACCAGCGTTCTTCCTCACCAACTGTTAACCCAATATGCTGGAAGTGGGGGTTAGTTAGTCAAAATAGGAGAAAAGTAAGGTTGGTAACTGATGAGATCTGGGTATACTCGATGCAAAACTGAGTGATTCCAATCGCAATGAGCTTCAAAGCAGAAATATTAATTCTGAAGGCACATCAACTCCTTGGGTTTCCCAGGTAGCTCAGCTGGTAAAGAATCTGCCTGCAATGAAAGAGACCCCAGTTGATTCCTGGCTTGAGAAGATCCCCTGGAGAAGAGACAGGCTACCTACTATAGTATTCCTGGGCTTCCCTGGTGGCTCAGAGGGTATAGAATCTACCTGCAATGCCGGAGACCTGGGTTTGATTCCTGGGTTGGGAAGATCCCCTGGAGGAGGGCATGGCAACCCATGCCAGTATTCTTGCCTGGAGAATCGCACGGATGGTGGAGCTTGGTGGGCTACAGTCCATGGGGTCACAAAGAGTCAGACACAACAGAGAGACTAAGCGCGAGCACGAGTACATCAACTCCATATAAGCCATCAGGATTTAAGTTACTAAATGACGTATTTTCTCCAAAGCAAAATCAATCATTTGCATGCTCAAAATTTAGGCTGAGAGACACAAGAGAGACAGAAATACAAGAAATCCTTAAGTTTACATGCATTCAAGTAGGTCTATAGAGGTATCCTACTATTCCTGAGCCCTAATCTGATGAAAAAGTAAACAAAAAATAGCATCATTAATTACCATCCCCCCAAAACTTAACTCAGGTAAAAGAAAAGAACGCCACTACATTGCCTCTCCTTACTGACATGGAGCTCATGGTGGTCAACCTCAAGGTCAGCTGTGATTCTTCACCCAGGAAATGTGCCCCTACAGTTTCTTTCGCATTGTTCTCAAGACATCAAACTTGCATCCAGAGAAAAGAAAAGAACAGAGGGATAATCACTAGGGGACACTATGAATAATCAGGAAAAGCACAGGCCATTTCTTGTGAAGTGAGAGAGAGAAATGCCTGGGAGATGACAGTCACTGCTGGAAAAGCAATAAAAAGAAATTGCCCCACCAGATGGAGCAGTAAAAACCACTGCCTGGGAGGTGAGTAAGCAGAGGGCTGCAGTGCCACAGGCGAGCAGAAAATCTCTGTGGAAGGCTCTAGTCTATACAGGTGAGGAGGCACTGAACAGACGACACGCTCAGTCCATGATGACTCAATCCACAGTTCCAGCCCATGGTTTGCTCCGCCCTGTACGTACCTTGAGTTAGAAAACATGAATGAGAGGCTGCCTACCAGATGTCAGGTGTCGTACACAGCACACCTAGAAGAAGACATATTAGTCCTGCTCTCTAGTTTTTCTTTTGAAATAATTTTAGACACTCAGAAACACTGAAAAACTAGCACAGAATTCCCATTTAGCCTTCACCAAGCATCCCCTAAGGTAAGCACCTTATATAACAGTGCAATTAATAAAAGTGGAAAATTTACGCTGGTACAATACTATTAGCATATCTACAGACCTTACTTGAACTTTATCAGCCAGTGAAGTCACCGTGGTCCCTTCCTGTCTGAGAGTCGATGAAGGACCCACATAACATGTGGTCCTCAAATGTCCCCTGTCTCATTTAATCTGTGACAAATCCCCAGTCTCTGGCCATCCATGAACTGCATAGTCTTTAAAAACACCAGGCAGTTCTTTAGTAGCCTCTTCCTCAGCTTTTGGTTCTCAGATGTGTGGCCTCTTGGAGCACAATCAGGTGGACCAAAATGTTTGGTTATCAGTGATGAGAGCTCTCAACAAGTCTGCCAAATTTACCTACTGAAAAGTTGCTATTTCTCCCTTTGTAATTAATAAGTGTCTTCTGTGGGGAAGAAACTTCATGATCTTTGAACTATATCTCAACATTCCTTCCAAGACTAGTTTTGGCATCTGTCAGTGACGCCTGCCTATAATGAACACGGCTACCCTGAATGGCACTGTGCATGGGTTTCTGAATTTTGGCAGTGTATCTTCAGTGCCAGTCCCTAGAAGTGGAATTGCTAGGTCACAAGGTGAGTACATGCGGAACTGTTTTCAGTCGTGAACCCCCCTCCAGAGTGAGGTACCAGTTTGCACTCCCACCAGCAATGAGGAGGGGGCCTGTCTCCCCACTGTCTTGCCAATAGAAGGTGTTGTCATCCTTTTTAATTTTCACCAGTCTGATAAGTAAAGAATGGGAACATCTCAGTGAAATTTCATTTTGCATTTCTCTGAGTATGAGCTTCAATGCTTTTTCATATTTTTAAGGCCAATCTTCATATCTCTTATGTGTGCGGATTACATGGTCATCTCTTCTTCCTGCTATCACATTTGTGATTCCTGAATAATCAGCAATTGTTTGTACATTATGGACACTAAGCCATTTGTGTGTGGTTTGTGGGCTTTTTCCCTCCCCCTACCCCATCCCCTCAGCCCCAGTTTGTAATTAGAAAGCCTTGCCCTACACTGAGATAACAGGAACTTTCACCCAGGCTTCCTTCCAGGGTTTGTAGAGTTTCACATTTTACATTTATGTCCCTGGTCTATTTGTAGCTTATTCTTGTATATGGTGTGAGGAATGGATTTACTTTTATTTTTTTCCAAATAGGTACCTAGTTGCCCCAGCACCATTTATTTAAATGGCTGCCTCAGATAAGATGTCATATTTATGATATATTTCCATTTGTACTTGGGTCCACTTTTGATGATTTTAGTTCTATACCCCTGGTCTATTTGTCTCTGGGTGAGCCAGCAGCAGGCTGTTTTAATTATGGGAGCTTTTTAGGATGTTCTCACACCTGGCAGGGCCAGTCATCCCAGGTGGGTTTTACTTTTTGGTCTTTTTCCCGGCTACTTCATGTTTGTTTTCCCATATATACTTTAATATCAACTTGTGTAACTCCATTTTTTTTTAAGTGTCAGTATTTTTACTGGGACTGCATGAAGTTCATGAATGAACTGGGGAGAATGGAAACTTTTATAAATCCAAGTCATGCCCACCTAGAAGGGGAGGCTTCCCAAGGTGCTCAAGTTATCTTCTATGGCTTTTAGGGTATGTTAAGTTGACCTCAGAGTTTCACACACTTCTTTATTTCTACAACTCTGCTGTGGCCCCAAAGCAGCCTCAGACAATATACAAAGAAGTGGGTGTGGTTAAGTTCCAATAAAACTTTATTAGCAAGAAAGGCAACAAGCCCAGGGGCCTTAGTTTAGTGACCGTTGCTTTTGTGAACGTTCTGCTGGTGAAAGAAAAAGTTATGTGAGCCCCAATTTTTTGGTTCTCTTTTACAAACAGGATCCCAACTTTCCCTCTTCTGCTTCTTTTCCCCTCAACACCCAAATGCCAAAGGATGCTTCTCTCTCCCTTTCTGCCTTCTCCTGCAGACTCTTTAAGCCCACAACCTATAATCCATGGTCTGCTTTACCGGCCAGTTTGTTCAGTGCTCTTGGACTACTCAGACAGGACTCAGACTTCTGGGCAGTGGTCTCCAGTCACCCTCAGCCCCTGCTCCAAGCCCGCTTCTTCTCATTTTCCAGCAGGTGTTCCTGGCCTCCCTTTGCAGAGCCTGCAGGGGGCCAGGAAGGTGGGGTGGATAATTGAGCTTATATGTTGAGATCTGAGTTTCTCATTATTTTCAAGCTTTGGCATATCATGTCTTTATGCTGAGGGCACAGTTTTTATACTGTGCTCAGTCTTCCTCTTCTTGTTTTTCTACGTTGTTTTGGAGGAAATATTTGGAGATGGGAATGTAAGACACAACCACTGTCATCAGCTAATGAGCAATACTGATACCAATACCGAAATCAAGATGATGATGGTAACAACAACAGTAATAATAACATATATCTTACAGTACAGATATCTTACGGAGTGAAAATAACATCCTTTGGAAGAACAAAGGAGTGGGCATCTTTCTGAGGGCTTGTTTTGTCATCATTTTTTAAGATGCTAAGGATTAAGGATTCAGGGAAGGCTCCTGAACAAAATGACATCAAAGATGAAACCTGAAGCATGAATACAGTCCAGTGGGCAGAGGAAGAGAAAACTTGGAGGCACAGGGCAGGGGGAAGGTCAAGCGCTCTAGACCCTGAGAGGCAGCTGGAGTCAGGGTGGCGCGAGGGCCAGGGCTGCAGTGAGAGTAGAGACCAGATCAAAGTGACTTTTCAAGCCAGTTAAAGAGTTTTAGACTTTGTACTGGGGCCAATGAATAGCTATTAAAATGCTTCAAGTAGGCCAAAATCCCTCTGAAATGAAACCCATAATGTCCCCAGAGTGGAGAATAAGTGCCAAGTTCAGGAATTACTGCACAGTTTTAGGGTTACACTTTCTTTATTGTACTTCAAAAACACAGAGAAAAGTTATGATAGTTTGAAAAGCATAGAATTTCTAAGTATCTCTAAGAGCACAATGTAAAAGGCAGACATTAAAGTGACAGCTTAGAGAGAAAAAGGTATATTTACTGCTAACAGTAAGAAAATGCCTACTTTCTTATCACAATAAGAGCTTCTCACAATGAACTCCTGTCACAGTAAACAAGCAAAAGAATAATGAATATGAAACATCATCTTCCCTGTCACCCAGGGGCAGCCTCTGACCACGCCAGGCCCACGGACATCAGACCCCGTCTCTGGTCACTGGAACCTAAGCCTACTGTCTTTTTACTGCTCTTGGTTTTCAAGGCCTGCCTTTAGCTGATTATTAAAACAAAAGTCTTCCTACAGTGTTGGCTGTAATTAAGTACGCGAAGTGTTCTTATTTAGAGATCGCCAGCCTATAAACCTGGTTATCTGGTCCTGGTTCTGTACCTCCTAGTGGTAAGCCTCCTGCCTTCCTGGGCTTCCAATCTTCACAGAACACATAAGAAGACCAAGGCAGAGGCCTTGCTAGGCCCTGGTTCCAGCAGTCACGCAGGCACCCAAGGACTACTGACACCAGTGTTTTGCTCATGCTACCCTGCATTCAGCTGCACTTACCTAGCTACTCTCTGGCCCCCAACTCTACTCTACTCAAACTGCCCACTGCTACCTGCCAAGCCCCCACACACTCACTGGTTCAGGGTCGGTGAATGGACATCCCAGCAGGCAGCACCTAATGCGGTCAAGGCATGGGGGCAACCTTGGCTACTCAACTTGCCCTCTTCAGACTTCAACTTAAAGATGACTAGAGGTGTTGCTCTCTGGGCATCCAGATGCCTGGTGCTTGTCCTCACAGAACAAGAAGAGCTGAGGGTTTTTTGACATGTTGGCCATTTGCTCTTTCTCTTGATACTGTTTCCCATGGTTTAAATCAAAGCTGGAGATGATGCCATCTCCACAGTCACTCACTTCCCTCAGAAATGTTTGTGTTTAATCAAATTGCATTCACTACTCATCAGTGCTTAACCATTTATCTACTGGAACTTTCTTTGATAATTATGCGTCTGCATAGACCCTATGCACTTCTTTCCCTCTCTTAACACAAAGCTTGCTGACTTATACATTTCCAGAACTACCTTCAATTCTTAGGTGAACTGAATCCTATCCACCTGCTGCATACAGTGCTTTATCACTGAAAATGGCTATCTCTGATATTAGGCGCTCAGTTACCTTTTCTATTTCTTTCAGAAACTGTCAGCTTGTGCCATTCAGACTTGTGATTCAGTGCAACTCACATTCTTGAAAACATTGCATCATGCAGCTCAACTTTAAGATTAGGACCTGGAACTATTACATCCCTGGAAGGAACACACAAGGAGTCACATTTGCAGCAACACAAAGACCCCAACAAGAAAATGTCCAGCAATGTGCTGGGTGAACCTGGGTTCCTAAGCTACCCTCCCATCAAAAAACGATGGGAAAGGCTTGGAGTGGTGAAGCAGATGGACAGGCAAGGGGACACCTTCTCAGACACCTTCTAAAAAAACAGGTGAGCTGGTATGAAATTGAAATATACTCTAACCATACACTGAAGTGGGAAATCCAGCCAGGCAAACAGGGGAAGAAGCCAGATCTCACCTGAATGGCAAGTGCCAAGTCCAGTGCTAGAGCGTGGGCATTTACAGTTGCAAGTGGCCTGAGGACAGCAGACAGTCAAGGTCCAGGCTGGCTGGGGAGTCTAAGAGATGGCCCTCCAGAAAGGCGGTGTGCCTGTAGAGGACTACAGATTCAGAGCAAAGTTTACCCACAGTAAAACCACCCCATCAAGCAGCAGCACAGAAAATGGTCTGTCTCCAACCTTGGGAGTAAGTGGAGAGGGAGGAAAAGCACATTTTCAATGCAGCTCAACTTCATAATGTCTTTGTTCCCCAAATGTAACCTGAATCTAATCCTGAGAGAGTTCTGAGACAGATTGAGAGGCAGTCCAAAGAACAGCCAGCCTGAACTTTTCAAAGTTGTCAATATTTGCCACATGATCCAGCAGTCTCATTCTTGGGCATACATCTCGAGAAAAGTCAAAATTCAAAAAAATACATGCACCCCTATGTTCAGAGCAGCACTATTTACAATAGCCAAGAGATGGAAGCAACCTAAACGTCCAAGAACAGATGAACAGATAAAGAAGATGTGGTGCCCATACACAGTGAAACATTACTCAGACATGAGCAAGAACGAAACGCCATTTGTGGGAACATGGATGCAACTAGAGATAATCATACTAAGTGAACTAAATCAGGTAAACACAAATATTATATGATATCACCTACATGTGGAATCTAAAATACAACACAAAAGAAACTTATTTATAGAAACAGACTCACAGACATAGAAAATAAACTTATGGTTACCAAAGGGTAAAGGGAGTGAGGGAGGGAGAAACAAATTAGGAGTTTGGGATTAGCAGATACAAACCACTATATATAAAATAAATAGAATCTAAAAAAGAATGGATATATGTATATGCATAACAGATTCACTTTGCTGTACACCTGAATTAACACTACATTGTAAATCAACTATACCTCAATAAAAGTTTTTGTAAAAAAAATTCAACACTCTTAACAACAATAACAAGAAAAAAAAAGATAAATAACAAGGTCCTACTGAATAGGACCTATATTCACTATCCTGCAATAAACCATAATGGAAAAGAACGTGAAAAAGAACATGCATATATATGTACAACTGAATCACTCTGCTACATATCTGAAACTAACACAAGGTGAATCAACTATATGTCAGTGAAAGTTTTTTTTAAAACACACACACAAAATAGGAAAAGTTTTATAAGCGTGAGAAGGTCCAACATAGTTTTAATAAGATTCATATGGAAGAGGGAATGAGGCAAAAGCAATATTTGAATAGGTAATGGCTGTGAAATTATCAGATATTATGAAAGATGCCAGTACCTAAAATGTAGAAGCCCAATAAATCATAAGCAGCATGACCAGAAAGAAATTTACACTAAACACATAATAAAGGATCTCCAGAGCCCTAGACAAAGAGAAGCTCTCAAAGTAGACAGTGAAAAGATACAGACCACTCTACAGGAGAAGAGGTTAGATTGACAGCTGACTTCCAGAGAGCAAAACTAGAAAGCCAAAATGTGGACTCACAACTTCAATGTACTGCAAGAAAATGAAGTGTCAGACAACTGTATACCCAGTACTTTCTAAACAAGAGTACATAAAAATACATCATGGTGGTGGAAATTAAGAAAGTTCATCCAAAAGAGAAAATAAAGACAAGGTAATTCTAAAGGATGAGCTTCAGACAGGAGGAAAATGATTATGGTGGGACGTTTTAGATGCAAAGGAACTGGCAAATTTCTGGAATAAACACTAACTGTATATAAAAATAGTAATACAATCCTGGCTGTATCCTCTCTGAAAGGGCCTAGAAAAAATGGCCAATGCAGTATCAGTGAATATCCCCAGCTCTGAGACTCTGGCGTTGAAATATAAATTTCTAACCTAAGGAAACCAAAATGTATTGGAAAAATGGGACAAGAAATGTACAATATGAACCTGTACCATCTTGTCACAACCAAGAGCAGCGAAGCTCTCCGGGAGAATGACAGACAAAGGCATTACTCCAAACAAGGAAAAAAAAAAAAAAAAGTTCCTGATTCCCTGGGGGAAGCAGAAAAGCCTATTATTCCAGGGGATCGTTTCAAGTACTGCTCCTGACCATTTATCTAAGAAAGCTGAGTATTTATGCGTCTCATCTAGGAATATTCTATTAGCCTCTTAGCAAAGAGTTGGACACGACTGAGCGACTGAACTGAACTGAATCTCTTTGGTAAGAATTCTTCTCAGAAATGCTAATAAATAGATGAAGCAAAGACTGAATGTAATTTCTCCAAATTTGCAATAGAAAATGTCTACAGGTGATAAATAATCTTGATCAATCTAAATTAGAGACATGTAAAAAGAAAAGGTTCCCTTAGCAGTAAGGTCAGTTTTCTCAAACATGGCACCAGTTTCCATGCTGTACCAGAAACTTCTGTGAATCATCCCAAATCTCCCCCATTTCCCACAGCTTGGCTCCTCTCCTTTTATAGCCTTGAGGCTAGGCTCCTATTTTAAGGAACAACTGATCACCTAGGTATCCTTCCTCCAGGCTCTCCAGGCACCATTATCATAGGGATAAATCATCCTCAGATTCTCAATGCATCTTTGATCACAACCTAAGATACTTCAAGCTTAGAACCAATTTAGAAGGATTAACAAATACTCCAATGCAAAACCATTCTCTTCTTGGCATAAGGCCAAGACCTTAGCTAATAAACATCAGCCAGGACAGTGCTTAAGCCAGAAAGTGCAGATTTTCTCCAGTATCTGTTCCACACTTCCCCTGAATAACAGAACCCCTGATTTTCATGTGGGCACAGACAATTTTCTCAGTCTCCCAGTGAGAGTGCTAAGTATAAATTTTAAGAAACATCCAGAAAGGTAAAGAGAGAGGGGCTTTCCCTCCTACTTATTCCTTCCTGTAAGGTTAAATGTGTATGTAAATGGCTGGCGCTCCAGCAGTCATATTGGACAATAAGGTAACTGAAAGGGTAAAAATCCTTGCTAGGTGCCAAGGGCCCTGATATTATACAGCCCCTAAGAGCCCTGAATGGCTACTTCTGGATAATTTTCACGTGAGGGAATTTCAATTTTATTTACATTCCTATTATTTTTTTCCCCTGTAATTCTAAATCCTAATGCAGAAAGATGTTAAGGTGACAATCATGAAGGGAGTATGCTGGCCACTGCTCCTCTGCTTTTGTCTCTGAGTCTAAGAAGATTTATTAGTCAAGTAAGTACCTGCTCAAAAATCTATTTTGTGATGTCAGTCCTTTTTTTCCCAAAGTCCATCTATTACCCATTATATTTTAAAAAGGAGCAATGGATTCAATGTACAACGGGAGTATTTGTTGGAACGTAGCCAGCGGAATGTAAGGCTACAACAGTTACTGTGAAATTGAGCCTACAGTTAAGTGTTAGTGATGATAACTGTGTCCTTCACAAGCTCCATGCTCACCACGTGCACAAAGTACAGTGCGTACACTACAATCTACCCTGTACTGTTTAGAGGGTATCACCTGAGACCTCATGCAAAGCTGTTTCTCTTCCCATTCTTTCAAGAACCTTTGAAAATATCCCTTTATAACTTTAGCAAGCCCCCTTCTCCACCCCATTTTCAAGTGTCCTTTCTAAAGGAATCCTAATCTATTGGAAATCACTATAAACATCAACTGGTCATTGTAGTATTTCACTCAGCACCTGACATACAGGCCAAGTAGATACATCATTCTCAGGAAAAGAGAAAAGAAACCAACAATTATAGCAAGTGAGGGCTCTGATTTACCCACAAAGCCTCAGCAGGAACATACACACTCACCATAAGTGTGATTACCAGGAACCAGGAGGAGGGATAAAGGCCCTTGCCATGCCCTGGGGCTCCTGTGGAGAGGGGAGCAAGGCTGGGCAGTCAAGGGAAGATGCGAGTGACAGGAGCACTAAAGGGAAGGAATCAAGCTCACACAGGGTGATACTAGAGAAAGCTCCTTATGCTGCGGACTCTGAAAAATGAAGAAAGAACAGGAGAGAGAAACGCAGGAGATGGCCTGGCAGAGTGAAACCCCGTGTCCTGCACCAGAGCCAGGCGGTGGGAGCACAGAGCCTGCTGGCGTGGTGGGAGCTCCAGTCTGCAGAGGATCTGCACCCCTGATGGAAGAGACCCTCATGGCTACACAGCAGCGTTATGTTCAAGAATGACCGGAAACGGGAAGGAAAGGGAGTTGGGGGTGGGAGTTGGCCAGATAATCCAGGTTAAAGGTCAAGATGAAGACTTCCCAGGTGGCACAAATCTATTCAGACACAATAAATCTGGAGACAGTGAAGTGAAGTGAAGTGATGCTGTGGACTGTCACAGACAACCCAGGAGAGACAACAGGTCAGGCCTGAAGAGGCGCCCAGAAACCACAGCTGTGACAACTGGGAAGAAAAATGGATTGATTCTCTGAATTAGTGTCAGTTCAAGGAGAGGGGAGGGAAAAGAAAGGAAAAGGAGTGATGGGCCCCAGAGGAGGAAAGTGCCAGCATGAAGACAGAGCGCTGAGTTACCTGCCATTGAGTGGTTTGGGCCAACCTGGGTTTAGGGAGGAAATATCACAGGGGCACTGTAAGAATAAAAGACTACTGACCAGGGATGGTGCTGGGGAACTGGCCAGGGCGAACGGTGGGTGCTGAAACCAGCGTCCGTGCAGGAGGGCTGCATGACTAGGGGTCCTGTGGCCTGCAGAACCCTTGGAGGGACAGAGGGCAGAAGGTCACACTGAGCTCCCAGGGACCCGGAGATGGGTACAGATCCCACCTGTGTGAGTGAGGCTGACACGCAGGCCCAGCTGCCAGGGAAGTCTGTGGTGGCTCTGGCCTGGAGGGCCCGGGGCGGAGTGAGCTGCCCTTGGCACCCCTGAGACTACTAAGCTGCTTCCCTTCGTGATGTTCAACTTGTCCTTACAAAACACTAGCCGGGAACGAAATCTGACATTTAAAATGGTTGTTTTGAACAAATTCAACATGTTCAACACTCCGGCCAGCAGGAAGTGGAGCGGCTGTCCTCACATGGCTCCACAACAGGACCTCCTCTGCCCACGAGCCCCAGGAGGCTGCTCTGCCGCACAGAACACTGAAACAGAAGGTTCTGGGAAATTAACAAGGAGGAGTAAAGGTTGCCAGGAAGCCAGACAGAAAAGAAATACAAAATGTGAGAGGGAGCATCAAATTTTTCATTTTCTCTCTTTCAAAATGAATAAGGAGCAGGACTATGAAATTTATCACAAACCTTTAAAATACAAACAAGGCACCATTACCATGCAAACAGCAGGCACAGCGCTGTTCATTTGTAAGAGCGTGGGGCTTGTGGCAGAGGCCTGCTCTGGCAAGCGAACTCGGAAGGGTCACCCTTCTACCACCAAGTCCCTGGCACTCTATGAGCCAGCCCTCCCTGCGGCAGCATGGAAGGGCGCCCCCTGCAGGCTCTATCCTGAGGGCGCACTCCTGAGGTGAGGAGATAGGCACAGGACCCCTGATCAGTGGCCAGGCACTAAGCCCACTGAGTACAGTCACCTCTTCTCAGAGAGCCCCCCCCCCCCAGGGTTCAAGACTTAAAGACTGGTCCTCACAGCTCCTAGGAAAGATGAAAACATAACTCTGTGCTTTACAAAGGTTGCGAGTCAGTGACTCAGTCACGTCCAATTCTATAGCCTGCCAGGCTCCACTGTCCATGGAATTCTCCAGGCAAGAATACTGGAGTGGGTAGCCATTCTATGCTCCAGGAGATCTTCCTGACCCAAGGATCTCCCAGACCCAGGTCTCCTGCATGGCAGGCAGATTCTTTACCGTCTGAGCCACCAGGGAAGCCCTTACAAAGTTTACTCATTGGTAGACACATGGAGTTGGGAAAAAACCTTGGAAATTATCAATGCAACTTTAGCCTGCTGGAAGGTGAAAGATGAACTGACCCTGCCCCTCAGGAGACGAGATAAACTGCCTTCCACCATAGCATTTGCAGTCTGCACAACCAATGGCCCCAGGCTAAATGACCCACTTGAAAATCAATATCTCTTCTTCCCAAGTTACACATCAGCATTGAATCTCCCTTGATTCTCAGGTTCCAACAACTAAAGACCAGTCTTCCCATTTGAAGGTTTTCAGCAAAATGACAGATGCTTGGGGATTTTCCCATTAAGTGATCTCACCAGAAAAGTTAACTTGTATCACAATATTGCACCTCTAGTGGGAACCAAATGAATAAAATGCTACAATAAACTGGTTTATCATGCCTTAGCACAATCACAACCACACTACTCATTTCACTAATCTTTCAAATCACCTCTATGATCTTATGTCCAAACTCCAATTAGTCAAGGAGTCCCATCTCTGCCCCATGAAACCTGAATGAATATTAATATTTTTCTCTAATCTGTCATCCACTTGCTATGCTGGCCCCCAGACACACAGCTAAACAAAGGTGAGGGCGAGTGAAGGACATGACTACCAGGGAGACAGGTTCACCATTAAGATGAATGAGCCACACACAGAATTCTACAGAACATCTCTAAAATGGGAAAACAAATTACCATTCAATTTCAACTATGAACTCTGTACACACTGTCAAATACCTAAGAGAAATAAACTTTGAAAATGGCATGAGTAGAAAAAATGACATGTCAGAGGGGTTTTCAGTGGGGGAGATGACTGGACACCTCTGGAAACATCAGAGCTTCTTCAGGCGCACAACCAAGCCACAGCTTGGGAGCCTCTCTTCCCGAGGGTGGCCCTGCCCTCACCTCAACCACTGGGCCAAATCAGGTCCCCTTTGCCCCTGGCTTGGACATGGCCAATTCTGTGGAGTTCCCCTGAGCTTCTTCTCTTCTTCCCCCTGAAAGACTAACAACTCTTCTAACTCAGGGTGACTTCACCCCGTGCACACAAAGGGGAGTCAATGAGATGTAATGGAAAAATGACAGGCGCCTGGGGAGTAGCTGAGCAGAATCTGCTCTCAGGGCTGGAATCCTGGGAAAAGTAAATGGAGATGATGCTCCTTACCTTCCCAGGTTAACGTGAAAATCCAGGCCCTATGAATTATGCTCTAACCACAGAGAAAGCACCACAAAGGACATCTTCCATCCCTCCCATTCTCTTGAGCATACAATGAAGGGGAGCCGCTGGCAGGCTCTAAAGCCTTCATTGGGGTACGGGGGTAGTACTCTGGCCTGTCAAGCACTTGATCAGGAACACAAGAGGAACCTCACATGATGTATTCCTTGCTCCCAGTCACTTCTCCTGGTTTGCTGTGATCCACAGGTCAGGAAGCAACAGTCAGAACTGGACATGGAACAACAGACGGGTTCCAAATAGGAAAAGGAGTACGTCAAGGCTGTATACTGTCACCCTGCTTGTTTAACTTCTATGCAGAGTACATCATGAGAAACGATGGGCTGGAAGAAGCACAAGCTGGAATCAAGATTGCCAGGAGAAATATCAATAACTTCAGATATGCAGATGACACCACCCTTATGGCAGAAAGTGAAGAGGAACTAAAAAGCCTCTTGATCAAAGTGAAAGAGGAGAGTGAAAAAGCTGGCTTAAAGCTCAACATTCAGAAAACGAATATCATGGCATCTGGTCCCATCACTTCATGGGAAATAGATGGGGAAACAGTGGTAACTGCAGCCATGAAATTAAAAGACCCTTACTCCTTGGAAGAAAAGTTATGACCAACGTAGACAGCATATTGAAAAGCAGAGACATTACTTTGCCAACAAAAGTCCATCTAGTCAAGGCTATGGTTTTTCCAGTGGTCATGTATAGATGTGAGAGTTGGACTGTGAAGAAAGCTGAGTGCCAAAGAATTGATACTTTTGAACTGTGGTGTTGGAGAAGACTCTTGAGAGTCCCTTGGACTGCAAGGAGATCCAACCAGTCCATTCTGAAGGAGATCAGCCCTGGGATTTCTTTGGAGGGAATGATGCTAAAGCTGAAACTCCAGTACTTTGGCCACCTCATGCAGAGCTGACTCATTGGAAAAGACTCTGATGCTGGTGGGGATTGGGGGCAGGAGGAGAAGGGGACGACCAAGGATGAGATGGCTAGATGGCATCACGGACTCTATGGACATGAGTTTGAGTGAACTCTGGGAGTTGGTGATAGACAGGGAGGCCTAGCGTGCTGCAATTCATGGGGTCGCAAAGAGTGAGACACGACTGAGCGACTGAACTGAACTGAATCCATAGTACATCCTGTGATGTCATCTTTCTCACCCACTAGACTCTGTGCTCCACAATGGCAGGGACCATACTTGGTTCTGCTCAGACTCTCAGCTTAGAATAATCCTGAAAAACATTGTTGATGAATGCATGGACCAATCAATGAATCAATGCCTATTCTCCCTATAAGACTTGGAGTCCAACACTGGTAGGAAGCATTTTATTTTTACACCCACAGCAGCCAGCAAAGTGGAATTTGTTGCGCTGAACCAAGTAGGAACGGTTTTCATGATTCTGCCTCCCCCACTCTTTGACCAGCACAGTGACTGGATTTGTGGTGGCCTCACTCAAACAACAATGACCCTAATGCTTCCAAATTCTCCTGAAGACCCCAGAACTTTATCTTGGGGCCTCTTCCAATCTCCATGTCATCTCTGATGTCTTCCACTGGGCTAGACAGAAAGGGAACAAGAGTCTTCTTGAGTTCAGACCAAGGAGAAGGAAAGAACAATAAAAATGCTCTATTTCTATAAGCCAAATTTGGAGAAAGGTATTTCTTCTTTAGGTAATAACAAAGGCAACGTTCCTAGTATTCCATGCTGAAGGAGACAGAAAACATAGTTTTCTCTGGAGAGAATCACTACAAATAACCAGCAAGCCCTCCTTGCTCCGCATGCCCCAGGTCCCATGAATCACGTGGTGACAACACTACAGCACAGGCAGAATTTTTAGAAATAAAGATCGGAAGAAAGATAGTGAATGGCTTTGAGGCTTAACGGACAAGCAAGACTTCTTCCATGCTTCCTATGAAGATTTTCCTCAAGTTTTTAATGATTTATATCACTTTTAAAGGAAAATTTTCTTAAGATGAAATAAGAACAGTAGTTAGGAGGCACCCTAATAATTAGACAGTGTCTTCAATTAGCTTCCCTGCCTTGCTGGGTTCTCCCTGGGAAACCTGCAAGTCTTTGATGTGGAACAGCCAGCAAACCACTAATTAGGATGACAGGCTGGAATTCCAGGCCCACAGTCAACAATGGCGGAAGTGTTTAAGAGACTTGCTTTCAAATATCTTAACTGACAGAGAAAAAGAAGAAAGAAAAAAGGGAGAAATGTGGAAAAATAGTGGATAGAAGGAAGTCTCCATGTACGCAAAAAACAAAGCAAAATAAAACTTTCTGTTCCTTGAGAGTGGTAATGCTGATTAAAGCTGTATCAATATTCTGAACATTTATTTATAAAAGCACATTTCTCCTTGTGAGAAAAATTCCAGGTCCTTCTGAAGGAAATGAACACTATAAATTTATCTCAGGCACTTTACGGTTAACAACCCACATTATTATAAATGCTCCATCCTCGAATCAAGCCAGCTTTGAACAGCATGATTCCTTTAGAGACCTGGGCTCTTTTCTCTTCCTCATCTCTTCATTAACCGACACTTCCTAAAACCTGCCAAGGTCAAGGATTCTGAATACTGCTAAGTGCTTCTTAGAAGATCAGCTGGGAGGAAGAAAGGGGAGATGGTCAGCGAGGGAAGGAGGAAAAGAGAAAAGGAAGGAGGGGAGAACAGGATGGCAGAGAAAGATGACGTGGGGAGGCGGAGCTAGGGAGGAGGAAAGACAGAGGAGAGGGGAGGAAGTGGAGGGGCAGCAGCAGCTTTGTGGGGGAGGGCCTACCGCAGCACCTGAGGCAGAAAACCAATACTGGGCATAAAAATGATTTTCTCAGGTTTTGCTCAGGATTTTCTCAGGTCCCTTAAAGAGGAAACGAAAATGAACACAGCTAAATGCACTTGTCCTCAGAATTAATATGGATTGGCATTTCTTGCTATATATCATGGAGAAGGTAGGGTGAGTTGCCTCCAACGCCCCTTTCAGGGAGCCGGGAAGCCTAGACCATTGAGACTGAGTGAGCCAGCAGCTGTCCTGCAGGAGACTGCACAGGAGAAGGGAAGCCTTCCAACAGGGGCCCTGGCCCAGCAGCAGAGCCATCAGGACCAGGGCAGCAGCTGGGCCCCACCTGAGAAGGTGAAGATGCACAGACGCAACCAGCAAGGCCCTTCCCAGGCAGATCCTAGCAGCAGTTCTGCAGATCGCACCAAAAGATGCACAGTCCTTCTCAACGGATTGTCTGCGGACAACAAAAAACTGTACACAGCCAAATTTCCATTCTCTCATTCCCAGGGACACACAGAGCAGGAAGAACAAAAGAACCCAAACCAGCCAAATAAATCCGAAAACCAGTGCGGAGCCAAGGAGACGTGAGTGCCACAAACAGGGCAAGCTGACCTCAGGCCAATTAGGGTCTTGTCCACGCGCGCTCGCACACACACACACACACACACCACTCACACACACACACACCACACACACGCACACGCACACGCACGCACACGCACACGCGCGCGCACACACACACACACACACACCACTCTTCAGAAAACAAGCACACAGCTTGGCCAGGACAGGGCTGCCTCTAAGATGAGGGGGTTGTCATCAGGGAGGGACTCGAAGGGGTTTTAAAGCCACAAGTCACTTTCTCTTTCTTAAGCCCAATAATGGATAAGCAATTAATTTGATTAATTTCTAAACCATGCATGTATTCCATAATAAGCACAAATGGCCTACCTCACTCCCCACCGCAAAGGAAAGTATATTATTTGAGAGGAAAATAATGCTCAATATCTAACCTAAGAATTCATACAAAGACAACCAAACATCTCCGAGCTCATTTATGTTCATATTTTCATGTCTCCAGAGTATTTGGAGAAAACTGTAAATAAGATTTCTCTGCAGACTGCCTGGCTCTGCAAAGAAAAACAGATGATTTTTGTCATTTTGTCAATTTAGAACTGCTTACAAAATATAACAGAAAACATAACAAGTACCTCATGACCTGCAAATCCATTCCTAGGTATTTACTCAAGAGAAATGAAAATATATGCCCACGCAAAGGCTATTACATGAACCCTCTAGCAGCTTTGTTCATTGCAGCCAAAACTGGAAAAAACCTGCATGTGCATTGGGAAGAGGATGGGGAGACAGGTTTGAGTCCATCTGTGAGCTGAGACGCTGCTCGGTAGTAAAGAAGGGACTGTGCTAAGTGCGACAATGTGGGTAAATCTCAGAATCGTTATGCTGAGTAAAAGAAGGCAGACACCAAAGAATACCCACTGTGTGAACATTTGTATGGAGGTCAAGGAGGGACAAAAGTAATCTATGGTGAAGGATGGCTGCTGGAGAGTGGTTTCCCCTAGCCAGGAGGAACTGGCTGGGAAGGGGAGTGAGGGAACTCTTTGGGTGATCCAATGTTCCACATCTTGTTTTGAGAGGTGATTAAAGGGGAGTGTACAATTGTCAAAACTCATCAAACTACTAAGAGCTGTACATGTTACTATATGTATTTGCGTGCGTGCTAAGTGGCTTCAGTCATGTCCGACTCTGTGTGACCCCATGGACTGTAGCCTGCCAGGCTCTTCTGTCCATGGGGATTCTCCAGGCAAGAATACTGGAGTGGGTTGCCCTGCTCCTCCAGGGGATCTTCCTGACCCAGGTATCAAACTCTTATCTCCTGCATTGGCAGGTGGGTTCTTTACCACTAGCACCACCCGGGAAGCCCTACTGTATGTAAATGACATCTAAAAATAGCTTGTAAAAACCTTTGTAGCATGACATATGAAAACGAGATATTCTAATTTTTAGAGATTTAAAGACATGAAATACATAAAACTGAAAACAAGACAGACTTTTCTGTGCATCTCCAAATCTGTTGTTCTGACTGTGAATTACTGAGCCCAGTGTTCAGGGCTGGGAGTCCCTAATGGTACACAGCACCGTTTTGAAGTCAGGAGACTCCGGACAACTCTTCATCACAGCCTGTGCCTCAGAACCACACAAGATACCTATACTGGAAGGACCCAAAAAATTAGCGACAATGTAAGAACCAACATGGAATGACAAACAGTATTCTCAAACTGGATTCCAGAAATCCATTAGAAAAGAGAAGGGGGGAAAGTTCCCTTTCACAGAAGCAACAGAAACTCTTAGAAGAATCTTTGTGAAGAAATCAAATCATCAGACCTCATGGAAAGACATAAAACAAGAACAGAACAAATGGAAAAGCATACCCTACTTATGGTTATAAACTCGCCAGTTCTTAAGTTGGTCTATCAGTTCAGTACCATCCCAATCAAAATCTCAACACAACAGTGGTGAAGAATAGACCCTGGTGGAGTTGCCATAAACAAGGAGAGTTCTGGGGCCCCCACCTTCCCTGAGATGCACACGGAGTCCTTGCTGACCCCCTCGTGCTGTGACTCAGAACCACTCTGCCCTCCGATTTGTTTGGCTGAAGACTCCAGGAGCAACCCTGACTCTGAGCACAAGTCCCTTTCAATCTACCCCCCAAATCTCCAAGCCAGCCACATGGGATCCCTAACAGGCTCAAGCCAGAGCATCACTATCTCCATCTGACTTTGAAGCCCCAGAGCTCAGGGCTGACACAGAAGGAAAGAGACTGAAGTCAGGTGGGCAAGCTACCCCCTTAGAATGTGTGAAAGATGAGCAGGGAGCAGAGATGAACTAGGGGAAGGCTGACGAGGGTGAGAGGGACAAGCACCCTCCTGTGGGCAGTGAGCTGGCTGGAAGGAACATCAGACCAGAGGGTGGCTGGGGTGGGGGTGGAACGTGATCCTGTTTCCACTTGCTAGTTTAAGCAGGCAAGTAAGCGACACCAGAGCCTGCGGTGGGTGGGGCGGGTGGAGAGGATGGGAAGAGGGGACTGATGTAGCAGTGGAAGGAGGCGTGGGGCGAGAAGGTCCAGGATTCCAGGGCAACAGGCAGAGCCAGCCAGTAGCCATGGTGGAAAGGGGCTTCCCACACCATTAAACTTCACGGAGCCTGTCTCGCAGTTCCACTCCTCCAGGGGTGTGGCTGTAATTTATATCAAAGAGATGCTCCTACTTCACAGAACATAAAAAGCCACAGTCTGAAAGACGCGCCACTGCTCAATACATTACTAAGGGGAAGATGTTGCCGACTACACTTGGCACGACGTTTCCTTATCAACTGGAACTTACAGCTAGTATTTAGTGAAAGAACTACTGTAAACTGAATTGGGCAGGTTTATCCTTTATCACCCTTGTATGTACCTGAAAAGAAAAAATAAGCCATAGCCACTGACTCGGGTATTCCCACACTTTCCTTCACAGAGGCCTACTCTCTGCGACCAAAGGTTGGGAGTGGGGGAGATTTGACATCTCCATGATGGTCTCTGGGCTTTCCTGGTGGCTCTGCAATAAAGAATCTGCCTGCCAATGCAGGAGCCACACAAGATGTGGGTTTGATCCCTGGCTCAGGAAGATCCCCTCAAGGAGGAAAGGACAACCCACTCCAGAATTCTTGCCTGGAAAATCCCACAGACAGAGGAGCCTGGTGGGCTACAATCCATAGGGTTGCAAAAGGTTGGACACAACTAAGCATGAACTCCCACACACGGTAGTCTCGGGGGGTCTTTCAGGTCACTGATTCTGTCCTTAGCACTCCTCATCCAGGACTCCTACTCGCTCCACAAGTGGGCCTTTTGGTTACTTTCCAAAACACTAACTGCTGTCCAGTCATGCCCCATGTCAGTACTGATTATAACACACATCCTGATTCCAGAGATGTTAATGTGAAGAGAATGAGCGCCTTAGAACTGACAGCTGATATCGTCATGGAAATAGGTTTAAGGTGGAAGGAAATTTTCATCAAAGACCATGAATAATTGAAGAATCAAATGGAAATTATAGAAAAGAAAAAATATAATCAAGAATTTGGGAGGTTGGCTAAATAGCAGATTGGATACTGTAACAAAAGGGGATTTGAGAGTTATGAGACAGGTCAGCAGGAAATATCCAGAAAGAAACACAGAAAGAACTAAACCTGAAAACAACCCACTGAACAGAACACAAAACACATGGGACACAGGGAAGGACCAAACATACTCTAACTGAGTTCTAGGAGAGAAGGGACACAAGTGGTATCTGAAGTGATACTAACGAAAAACATCAAGCCTTGTGATCAAGAAGTGCCAAAAAGGATAAATAGTCAACCAACCCAAGAACACCTCAGCAAAATTATGAAAACCAAGAAAGAAGCTTTTAAACCAATGTTGGGTAGGGGAAACCTCAGAAAAACAAATATTAAGACTCGTAGCCAACTTTTTAACAGAAAGGACAGAAGCCTGAAGATGAGGGGGAAACACTTTTAAACTTGTTTAAACTGGAAAAAACAAAATCAAACCACTACCAACAAAAAGCCTTTATTTACATCAAAAGAAAGAAACTGCTATAGAATTCTGCACCCAGTTCCAATCCATGGTCCAAGGAACTAAGATCCTACATGCTGCACAGCACAGCTAAAAGAAAGAAACAAAAACCACTCACCTCTAAAAAGATCATCTGACTTTAATCGTTAATACAGACTTTTCTGTTTCATTAGATAGATAAGAATAAACCCATGTTGGAACAAGAGCAATTTAAAGCTGAAATGAATTTTAGAGATTTATCCAAGGTTGCAATTATTCAGTGGGGTTAAAACAGTTCTCCCAACTCTCAGGCAAATGCTGTGCTGTTAAGGAGTTATCATTAATTAAAGAACAGCTTTTGTAAAACAAAGCAATTTCGTTATGGTGATGGAGGCAGGAACACTCTCTCTCCACACTAAGCTACCCCAGACTGCACTCCCTTTGAGTTCCATATCAGTAAACTCTAGGGAAAGTACAGAAAAGTAGACACCACTAGTTAGATGGTCATCTTCCTGTAAAGAGGACTGTAAACTGATGCGCACTTCCATTATCTGCAATTCTCATCACTGAACTGGGTGGTCACTTACCTATTTTTTATGTATTAAAAACAATGACTTTCCATATTGATGAAAATACTAACTTGTAAGTAAAATCACCATTTCCTCTCATTTGAGGCTATACCAAGAACCTACTGCATTCAGCCAAAGTGGCCCTTCACCCACCTGTAACCTACAGCCAGCTGGAATCTACACTGCACATACACATCCTCAAAGTACCTAGGCCACTTGGACAGGTATCACTTAATTTTAGAATGATTTTAGGATGATTAGCCCATCTCTATTCTTTGGGCAGTAATCACTTTAAGGCAGGCTATTATCTTCCCACTACAGGATCCCAACCTAGACAGCATATTAAAAACCAGAGACATTACTTTGCCGACAAAGGTCTGTTTAGAAAAAGCTATGGTTTTTCCAGTAGTCATGTATGGATGTGAGAGTTGGACTATAAAGAAAGCTGAGTGCTAAAGAATTGATGCTTTTGAACAGTGGTGTTGGAGAAGACTCTTGAGAGCCCCTTGGACTGCAAGGAGATCAAACCAGCCAATCCTGAAGGAAATCAGTCCTGAATATTCATTGGAAGCACTGATGCTGAAGCTGAAACTCCAATACTTTAGCCACCTGATGCGAAGAACTGACTCACTGGAAAAGACCCTGATGCTGGGAAAGATTGAAGGCAGGAAGAGAAGGGGATGACAGAGGGTGAGACGGTTCGATGGCATCACCAAATCAATGGACGTGAGTTTGAGCAAGCTCTGGGAGTTGGTGATGGACAGGGAAGCCTGGAGTGCTACATTCCATGAGGTCACAAAGAGTTGGGACACGTCTGAGCAACTGAACTGAACAGGCTCCCTCACATGAACATTTAAGGTGCTATCCATGACCAGTGTTTATTTATTGTTTTGAGATGCTTATTTTTTTTTTTTCCTCAGAATATTCAATAAAACACTTTCCTTCCACTAAGACAACATCGTAATTTCTCATCAGTTGTCTTAGGTTAAATGCCTGCAACAAGCTTAGCTATTTCGATGCATGGAGTTGATAAACAAAGTCAGAGGGAACAGATTTGCTGAGCAGAGACCTCCCAGCACCATCCCCAGACACACACTGCCTCAGGTGACTATATAAACTGCACTGCCCTAGGGGTGCTGCCCTTAGGGCGGTGCTCCCCACTGTACAGCTCTCAGAGGGACCAGCCCTCCCCATCGACTTAAGCAAATCACTATGGAGAAAATGAAGGCTGCCCCCAAGGTGTAAAGGGCTGAAGGAAGGCCTCAGGCAACAGTCTCTTTAGCTGCTCACATCACACATACACACACTCTCTCTCTCTCTCTCTCTCTCTCTCACACACACACACACACAGAAATAAGAGAGGCCAAAAGTGGCAGCACAAACTGCATGTGGATTTCACAAAGCCAGTAACATGTGTCCTTCTGCTTCACACAGTCCCACTGCTACACTAAGTGATACTTGGAGAACAGCTATTTTAAATCAGATGCCTATTATTAAAGTCACATGAGTCATGATTTTTAAATACAAGGGATAAAGGACTTACAGTAAAAGTCTTCTTTAGCATCTACCCCAAACTCGCCATGGCAAACGTTTTGTGCATCATTTCAGGGATTACCTGTGTAACTACGTGTTAGTGGGACTAGAAGTAATCAATAGAGCAAGATGCCACAAAGCAAATGGAGATGGAGAAAAACTAAGGCAGCCACAGGCTCATCTCCCATCACGTTCACTCCAGGGCATTTGAACGAACGGAAGGATGGGCAGATCAAGTGATCAGGGACCAACCGACCAATCGATCTACTCATACATACACACAAACACTTCCATGTACACACACATCACACACACCTACACTATTAATTTGATGAGAAGAAACAGCTGAATTTCTCTAAGTTACACATGTATTTTCTAAGACTGCTGAATACATTTTCTTCTTGTGCTTTGCTTATTAAATTTATCATATTTCAGTACCTTTTCATAATAGAAGTCAAATAGCCTGAGAGTTCTGTGTTCCTCCAAAGTTTGAAATCTTTTGGAAGAAGAAGTGGGAGAAGACCTCTGTGATAACGTTCTGTATTTCTTCTATATTGATTGATTGATTCTGAGTTTCTATCTTTTCTGAGGTCAGTTACGGACATTTGATTTTCCTAGAAAATCATGCCTTTCACAAAGGTTTTCCAACTTACTTACAAAGTTTTGCAAAGTGCTCCTTGATGACTCTTTAAATTTCCTCAAATCTTGAGCTGTTTCTCAATTATCTAGGTTCTCTCCTTGAAATTTGGCTGAAAATTTTTAAAATCAAAACAAAACATAACTAAGAATCCATCAAGGAATCTACCCTACGTTCAGATCTTTAAAGGAGAAACTTCTGGGGCTCCTCTGGTGGTCCAGTGGATAAGACTCCACACTCCCAATGCACGGGGCCAGGTCTGATCCCTAGTCAGGGAACTAGGTCCCACATGGCACAGCTAAGAGTCTGCGGGCCACAACTAAAAGATATTGCATGCCAGAACTAAGACCTGGCAAAGCCAAATAAAACAAATATTTTTTTCAATAGAGAGAGAAACTTCCTTGATGACACTGACACAAGTCCTATATGACCCTCTTGGTTGGGCCATGTGCTTTACATCCTGTTCACAGCATCATTCACGAAAGCCAAAAGGTGAATGCAACCCAAATGTCCTTCAATAGATGAATAGACGAAATGTGGTCTAACTAACCAATGGAATTTAAGTCACCTATAAAAAGGACTGAGTCACTAACACATACAGCAACATGAACCACATGGACGAACCTTGAAAGCATCACACTAAGTGAAAGAAGTCAGACACATAAGGCCACATATTATATGATCCCATTTATAATGTATGCTATTGAATTTTATCTTAATTTTTAAAATAAATATCTAGTGTATATCACACTAACAAGTAACTCCTTGACATTTAAGAGGGGCTATTCAGAAGCCTTTGTGAAGCCCCAACTCACATATAACACTGTGACATACGGTTTAACCCTGTAAAATGAAATCAAGATAACAGGAGTGGCCATTTCAGTCTAATCCATTCTCATGTCGCCCTTGATCAGCACTGTGTTGTTTGGCTGGAGTATAATTTGACAACTCTTCTCAGTTACACATGGTGAGCATACGGTGGGCTCCCTGCCATCTCTAAATTTCACATTCCATTCTTTAAAGCACCACATATTCTACTTTCTGACTTAGAACCAAGCACTTCCTCAGACATCTTTATCTCCATCCTCGCACATCCTCCAGAGCTGTTTACACAGGGCTCTGCATCCTGCACCTCCAGGTTAACTTGGAAACAGCCTAGCACATGAAATTTGTGAATGCCGAGCTGCGGTTTTAGTTCTCAAACTGACAGCATTTGGTCTTCATTTGCAATCTGTCACACACAGAGAGATAACTGTCTTGTTAAAAGGAACAAGAAGATGAGAGACGACGTCCGGGAGTAGCTTGTTAAGGACAGAGTTAAGGCTGTGTTTGTCTCTGAAAAGTCGATCCTTGAGGTAGGTCAGTTCATAGAGGAGAGTGGGGAAAGGAGTCAGCCAGGCAGGAGAGGGGACCTGGAGAGAGGGGGCACCCCTGGGCAATGCACTTCACTCAAAGGGCCTCCACTCTCAAGGAAGGTAGGGATCTGCCCACAGCACTGTGGCCCCTCCTTCCCCCATTAAGGTTCCTTGCACATTTAGGTGACTGTATATAGTCCATGGGGCTGCAAAGAGTTGGACATCAGTGAGCAACTTTCACTTTCACATTTAGGAATCTTAAAAGTTGAATAGCAACTTCTCAAAGTGACATTTCTAGAAAGTAGCAAAGCCAAAATTCAACAAGCCCAGGTTCTCTGCCTGGTGACAAGGCCATGAACTCACCCCTCCCCAGAAAGAGCCAGAGTTCTAGTCTCATGACAGGCAGTTTATCCTCCAGATGGCTGCAAAACGATTTCCTTCTTCTTCTTTTATAATATTTGTTGTGTTTCTGAAAGAATGCCCAGGTCAGACCTGTGAATGCTGGTGGAGGGATGGCCAGGTCTGTAAGCTCTCTTAGGAAAATCAATGGGAGATAGAGTTGGTAGGGGGAGTCTGGAATATAATTTGACAACTCTTCTCAGTTACACATGGTGAGCATACGGTGGGCTTTGCAGGACCTCAACTCCACATCCAGAGGCTGTTTCCACTCCCATGGCCTCTGGGAAAACGGAAAGACAGGAGGTATGTGGGCAGGGCTAAAGAGGATGCGTTTGGCTGATGAACATAAATCAGAATTCACACTGAACACGGTACATGCAAAAGCTGTCAGGTGAGCGGTGATTGAAAAGAGGGGTGAAGATGAAGTCTGGGAACACTGTCAAGGCCAAAGGAAAATATAAATAAAATGTTTGTCACAGGTACAAATCTTAATGTTTGGGGCAGAAAGGACTTAGTGAAACTGTCAAAACACAACAGTTAACCCCAAGAACACCAGAAGTCTTTGTCTACACTGTCATGCAAATTTAATGAGTACAGGATGCAAAGTGCTTCACACCAGATACTGAATTATGTAAACTGTGAGCCATCCATCCACAATTCTGCCTTTGGCTATGAGTCCTCCTTTGCAGTCTGTCACAAAAACACCAACAAGGTGGATAAAGCCCAACCTTGGGCCCCAAGAAAAGGAAAGGGCCAATGAAGGCAAGCAGAGGGAGAGATGGCTGGCCTAGGGGACAGCAGAATGGGAGTGACAGTGGGACGCTGGCGTTAGGGCGGCCCTCAATCTGCCTTACGGGGCCATTTTCACTGGCTGAACTGCACTGTCAATTTGGGACTTGCATCATGACGTGACCCCAAGCAGAGTAACTACAAGAAGTAACCCACCTTGGTCTAAGATCTCTTCAGAGCACCTCCCAAGTGGGAAACACAGCCCAAACTTTCTTCTGTGAGTTTTTAACTGGCTCTGAAAATCCCAAGAAAAGGAGGAACCCACGTGCATGAGGTTTCCTGCTGCATCCCAGTATAGAACACATTCCACAGCACTGAGGGGGCAGGTAAGGACAGTTGTCTGATTAACAATACCTGCTGCTCTGCCCCTGCTCTCACCCTCAATGGAGCAGGCACCACAGCCTGTGGGCCACAAGCCATGTGACCACCCCAGGAAGGAGGCCAGCAGGGGCAAGTCACCCAGCAGGGGCAAGTCACCCAGCAGTACGGTGAGCTCCAAAGCCCGACCCAGCAAACTGAACTGAGAGCCCATTTCCTAACACTCACCAGTTTAACGGTCAATCCCCAAAATGCCTGGCAGCTGAATTTCTCCTCCCAGAGGTGGGCAGGCTGAGCTGTCAGCCTCACTTCTGGGAGCAGTCAGGAGCCTAACTCCAGCATCCTAACTACAACCCCACCAGGAAACACTGCTGCACAGTGTTAGGGTCTGCCAACAGCAGCTGCACCTAAACCCCAAAGATAAGCCAACAAATGCACAAAACGTGAAGAACGCTGTCCAGTGGCCCTGTCATTCCCCTCTTCCTCCAAACTCTCTCTTCCACCACAAGGTAGAATCATGGCTACAGTTCATTTGCACATGTTCTGAGAAGATGCAGGAAACTCTGTGACCAACACTGAAGGAAAGGGCAATGGTCACTTAAAACACAACAATTATCTCTGCTTTGATGATGGACCAGGTGGTGGAGGGTCACTTTGTTCCAAGCAGATGCCTACCCCTATACATACTCCACCTGGTGGGAAACACTCTGAAAATGTGTCTTTCTAACAGCAAAACCAACTTTTGAACTTTCATCCCTTGACCACTTGATAGACTTCAGAGGCACAACGAACTGAAGACAAGGCTGAAATTGAGCCTCTGCTACGTGCCATGCAGCAAACGTCCTGCATGTGGTACCGAAGAACAGTCCCCAGAGGATTAACTGAGGTTGTGGAGCACCTTGGCTTCCTGGAGCCCCAACAACCGCTGCACGAGTCCCCAAGGCCTGGTGGAGGAGGGTGCACTGCAGCAAAGCGCCACAGGGCACTCTTCATCCCCTCTCACAGATACGCACACAGGACGGCTAAGTCAGGGTCATTTCAGACACTTGCTGGCACTGGAAGTCTTGCTAAATGCCTTCACTTACCTTGGAAGTTATGAATATTTCCATTACATTTGTTTTCAAGCCACCCAGGAAAACAGCCCAAGGAAAGGTGCTGTGGTCTTGATGGTGGTTTGGAAACTCTTTGGGGAAAGAACAGGAGAGCGACAGGACCCTTTGTTTGCCATCTTCCCCTGGCCCTAGTGCCTAAATCACACCTTGTACAAAACTGCCAGAACCCCCAATTTGTTAGTAAGTCTTAAAAAGATATATTCTTCACTGTAGATGCTCAGCTTTATAATCTCCTGATCCATCTCCCAATAAAACTTTCAGTTGAGACTTATGATGAACTGAGAGGTTTATTTAACTGCAGGATTTTCAGCTGAAACAACAGTTGGCATTTTTCCTTCAAGCTCCCGTAGAAACACAAATTTATGTACCTACAAGGTAATAAGGCAAAGTCTTAAATTTAATCAGAAGAAATATTTCACCCATGGCAAACTGATAAATTATTTAGAAAGGGGGGGCTCAATCGGCCTGGCAAGGAAATCTGGGCCAGATAGTCTGGAAGCTTCAGACAAAAACATCATCATCAAGGTGTCTCTAAACTCCTTCTTCACCCCAAATCACCTTTATCAAAATGTTTAATCTTGAACACTCAAAGCCAGAAAAGTAGAAGCTTTCTACTAGGAGGAAAAACTAGAAGCATTTTAACACCAGGAAGGAAATCAGCTCATCAAGGTACCACTCTGATGACGCTGACAGGTTTCCAGTAGTTTATTCTCTGCACTCCCTGGAAGGGAGGGAGATGGCAGGATTCCCCAGCCTGCTCCCTTCCACGGCAACGTGGAGGCCTGCGAGGACATCCACAAACACTAATGAAAATGACCTTATTTCCAGTGGCCCAACCTTTGTGAGTCTTGCAGTACAGGATACAGAGAGAGAGAGAGAAAACCAGATCTATGGGTATCGACATCAAAGGTCTAAAATTTAATAACGTTCCCATTGTTTTATTGCAGATGCAACCAACCTCTCTTTATTACTGCAGAAAACTCGAGAGCCCTGTAGAGTGCAATAAAGTGGTGTGTGCTTCGCTCTGCAATGTTTCAAAGGACCCTGATTTATAGTTAGAAACCAGGCGCCCACACGTAAACATCTGAGCTCGGTGACTGCCTTATGTTTTGCGCAAACTCTATGAGGCAGCATGAGGCTGCCACCACACTCTGAGAACCACCCCATCGGATGCCAGGCCTCCTTCCCTCCTGTAAACCCACGTGGAGGTGTGCAGGGCAGAGAAGTGTGCACTTGCATCAGGACACGCACCATTACTGCCCAGTGCATGTGGCACAGCCCCATGACCGACACCAGTCAGTCAGTCAGGTATCTGGCTGCACCCTTACCTTAGGCTTGTCTCTGAAATACACAAGTCCCACTAACTAACTGTTTGTAGCAGAAACACTGTAAACATTTTATAGTACTTAAAAATGAATGTAATGGTCTTGGCATTCAAAAAAGAAAACATTAAGTATTCATTGTTGTGGTTCTGCTTCCTGAATGCAGGCAAAAAGATACTATCCTGTTGCATGAACTGTTTCTTACTAGGCTACAGCTGATACTTTATTCCAACTCTACTTTATAAACCAAGCCAGATGGAATTCTACCCCACTAGTATATTGGCACCTTTGTCAAGGCTTCCAATAATCTGGAAACATTCTCCCTCACCAGCCCTTTGAACCATCTCTCCTTCAAAAAGTTACTTTGGAGATCTTGAAATCCCATTAACTTTAACAAATTTTCTCAGACTAACCACCATCCTTCCAGAGGACTACACCCCTTTGCACTACTGTTGGCCACCTGTGTCCTGGGAAGGTAATTTCTCAGTCCTATGTGTGATTCCACACTGTCATTTTTGGCTCTGCAATCATTTCTCTCTATATAAATGCAGCTTGCCTTACATGCTAATGCCTCTTCCAGATAGCATGGAAGAGCTTTGCTCACAGACAGTAATTTAGATTAAAAATAATAATGATCCTGCTTTAGAAGATTCCATTTACTGTCAGCTAGCATGAACTCGCTGATACCTACCAAGCTAAACTAATAATAAAAATAGCAGTAAATCAACTCTTAGCACGTGAAAAAAAAATGTAAATCACACCAAAGGGAATAAACATAAAATGCCTTGATGTATTAAACATGCATTCTGAAAGACTGTATCTTCTATGTAGTAATTCTTTAAAAGAAAGAAAGAATTAAACCAGCAGAGACCTTTCCTATGAAGAATACAATCAGTAGATCTGAATTGATCTGGTAATGTTCTTTCTTAAATGTGTCTAGCAAAGAGAAAAACAGGAAGTCAAACCCAGAGGAAGGTCAGAAGTAGCTAAGTCAGAAAGGCATTCTTTACATTTTAGTAGTGCTGGTTCTCAATCTTCCATCTGCCAGGAGCATCTCATCTTCCAGTGTCACCTGCGCATGTTGTCCCACATGGACCATAAGGTGTGTCTGAGCCTCTGAGAGCACTCACCCCTAAGTGCCTGTCTAGCCGGGAGTACTTTCAAAGTCCTCAAAGAAGCTATTTTCTACTGATAACACCAGGCATCTCAACTATTTTTAAAGGACCACACCATCTAAATCTTACTGGTCCTCATCCAAGCCCCAAACACACTGCACTCTAAAGAAAAATGCTACTGAATTTTTGTATAAGCCATCAAGAGTAACAAATCTGAGGGAGGAAAAAGCAAAGCCTTTAGACATAGATGAAACTCTCTACTAAGAATTCTAAATTCTTGTTCTAAAGAACAAGAATCCAAGAGGTTTCTCTGGTGGCTCAGTGATAAAGAATCCACCTGCCAATGCAGGAGACCCGGGTTCAATCCCTGATCTGAGAAGATCCCACACGCCACGGAGCAACTAAGCTCATGCACCACAACTATTAAGCCTGTGCTCTCGAGTCCCAGAGCTGCAACCACTGAGGCCGAAACTTCTAAAGCCTGCCAGCCTAGAGCCTCTGCTCCACAACAAGGGAAGCCACAGCAATGAGAGGCCCACACACTGTAACTAGAGACTAGCCCCTGCTCTCTGACACAAGAGAAAGCCTGCACACAGAAATGAAGATCCAGCATAGCCAAAAATAAATTTAAAAAGAAAACAAACAAGAGTCCAGTATCACTGACTTGACAAGTTAGAAATGCGAAGCACAAGGACACACCTGAGGCACAGAGATGTTGCGTGACATTAATCACCTGATACCGTGAGCAAAAGCAGAAATTACCAAGGGTACCATCACAGGCAGGAATATATTCATTCCTGGCTATTCTCTTCTCTAGGAATGTAAATAATCCATGAGGAATTCCCGAATTCCAGATCACATGGATAAATGATCCACAAACAAAACTCCTAAGCAGGCAAATGTTCGCCGGTTCTCTGAGATGTTGGCTCCCATTAGGCTCATAACCCTAAAAGCAGAAGCAAAGGCCCACAAGAGGCACGACAGCAGCACCGCTCGCTCAAACCCCCACCCCCCATCCCATTCCATCCTGTAGAAAATTCCAGAACCAGCATCACAGAAAGCTGTATGGAAAGGAACCTCCATAAACACCCCAGATTTCTAATTTTCTATTAGAATTATTAAATCTTCAAACTAGTTAATGAGAAAGACTAAAGAAAATAGGTCTTTGGGTGGTTTACAAATAAATTCAGATCTTAAAGGCAATTTGACACAGTTATATTCTATGCCATATTTCTTTCTTTAAAAAAGTTTAAGACATAGGCAACAAAAGACCCAGTAATTAGTAACTGCCTCCTTAAAAAGAACCTTATCTTTTGATTCAAAGACAAAGCATATAATAGGTGTCATCTTTTGAATGTTGACTGCTTTTTTTCTCAACTATTTGAAAATTGAAGATGGGAGAAATAGCTGTAACTAGTTGAGGTTACAGAGTATTACTGAAAATACATTTCCTGTGCAAAATAAAAACTGCGATTTAAGACTAACATGAAAAATACTTTTCCTAAACATTTCGTGGGAAAGCTTAGGCAAAATAAAAATTAGACCATCCAATCAATGACTCACACTAGGGCACGTGCTTCCTTATGAATCTGTGGAGCACATCAACAAACAGAAGAGGAAGGCAGGCGGGCCGTAGGGAATGTCCAGTCACTGGATTGTACGAGGAGAGAATCTGGATTCAAAGACTGTTTAAAAGCAAGAACTATATTTCTCTGTAAGAAAGAAAAAGAAGAGCAAATAAAGAGCTTACCCTTGGCTGCCAGTTCTCGTACTGCTTCTGTAAATTTGCACCAATGGTTTCCAGAGCTTTCTGAGGACCCATGGACAGAGGATCTGGGAAAGCAATGAGAAGGAGAAAGTGTTTTATTTGTTCATTTCCTCCTCGCTAAACCCCTCTTTCAGAGTTTCCTCTTAGACAATTCACTTCAAAATCACCTTTGACTAAAGACAACACAACAGAGCCTGAGGTTTACCTGTGTTTAGCCTGACTTACAGAACTACTAAGCCTCCTTGGGAGGCTAAGAAACCACAACTCTTCATCTTTCTAGGGAAAACTGGTTTTATAACTGGTCCCGTGATTGTTTCCTTTCATCCACATTTGTCATTTTAGCACCTATGGTTCTCTTGATGAGAATGAAAGAGGAGCGTAAAAAAAGCCGGCTTAAAACTCAACATTCAAAAAACTAAGATCACGGTATCCAGTCCTATCACTTCACGGCAAATAGAAGGGGGAGGTGGAAGCAGTGACAGATTATTTTTTGGGCTTCAAAATGACTAAGGACAGTGACTGCAGCCATGAAACTAAAAGATGCTTCCTCCTTGGAAGGAAAGCAATGACAAACCTAGGCAGTGTATTAAACAGCAGAGATATACTTGCCAACAAAGGTCCCTCTAGTCAAAGCCACAGTTTTTCCACTAGTCACGTACAGATGTGCGAGTTGAACCATAAAGAAGGCTGAGAGCTGAAGAACTGATGCTTTCAAATTGTGGTGCTAGAAAAGACCTTGAGAGTCTCTTGGACTGCAAGAAGATCAAACCAGTCAGTCCTAAAGGAAGTTAATCCTGAATATTCATTGGAAGGACTGATTCTGAAGCTCCAATATTTTGGCCACCTGATGCGAAGAGATGACTCACTGGCAAAGACCCTGGTGCTGGGAAAGCTTGAAGGACAAAGGAGGAGATGGCAGAGGATTAAATGGTTAGGTAATATCACTGACTCAATGGACAATCTAAGCAAACCCCAAGAGATAGTGAAGGACAGGGAGGCCTGGCGTGCTGCAGTCCATAGGGTCAACAAAGAGTTCAGACTTAGCGACTGAACAACAATAACAAAATGGTGTAACAATGCAAAAGGAAGCAGAAAACCGTTTCAACAAATAGAAGCCATCAAATAGCTGGTTATGTCCTGTGTGTGAAGACCAACAGAGTAACTGCCAGAGCTAGTCTGAAAGCCTCTAACTCCTGTACCCTCACTTCACACAGTGACCTTGCGGTCAACACTCTGGCCACAGCTAATCTGTGGCTAAGAGAAGAGAAATGGTTTCCTCTGTAAACAGATACAGGCCTGTCCAGGAGTCACACTGATCAGGGGCAGCTCTTAGACACATCCTCTAAAGAATCACGACAAAGACAACCGGAGGGAGGGAGTTCCAAAGGCCCACGCTGGGGAGGATGAAACCTACACCCTATCCTCAGACTGCACCCTCTGGAAAGCCTGGCCCCCACCTGCCCCTTCCTCTCTTGGCTGCTCCCAGGGAGGGCATGTCAGAAGTGTGTGGGATCTGGAGAGAGCCGCACCGCGCTTCTCCACGCACCTCACCAACGGCCCTCATCAGCAGTGGCAGCCCAACAGCAGCACGTACTCTTCTTCCCCGGGTCTTGGATCAAAATACGGCCACCCGAGGGAAGAGCAGCGACAGCTACAGTAGTCCATCAGGCTGCGATCAACAAAGTGAGGCTGTCACATCCAAACCAAGTCCTTGTGGTCAATTAATTTAATGGTTTCCTCTCAATAATATGACAGGGAATGGAAGGGGGGAGGGGAAGAGAGGGAAAGGATGAAGACAACTGAAATGGTGCATTTAATACGACATTTACTAAAATAAACAACTAAACAACTTAAGTAAACTAAAACAAAATCCCAGGTGGATACTGCTGACAATTTTATCAGTCTGACATGGGGTGAAGTAAATTTAAAATTGTAGTTCTATCTGAACAAAACACTTCTCTTCTAATGCCTTCACAGGTTTCTACTTAATGAATGAAGGATTCGTGAGTGAGTAGGCGGGTGGGTGGGTGGGTGGATAAATGGAAGGAAGGAAAAGTAGATGGTAACTGGTGTTTGCATAAAATTTTAGCTCTTCATAAATCTTGCCTGCAAGCTCTTCGGCATAACCCTCTGTATTTCATGATGCTTAGAATTTGACAATGACATGGACTTAGTCCAACATACCTCATAACAAAGAAGAGAAAGCTGAAGCTTAAAGTGGTCAGACAAAAAAAAAAAAAAATTAAATTAAAAAAAATAAATAAAGTGGTCAGACAACTTGGTCCAAGGTCACAAAGGTTTTTGGTGGTGCTGGCATTCAGCCAATATAAGAAGTGGAGTCTTTTTTTTTTTTTTTTTACTCCCATCTTCTTCACATTTACACAACCTGACTACCACGTCCTACCCAATTTTCCTTCAAAAGAGCCTACTCTCCATCACTATGACTACATTGGTCATTACATGATGGTCACCACCACCATCAACTATGGTGGTGTTGGTCTCACCAGCAGCTTCTCATGTTGACACTATAGAGATTCCCTGCTCCCAGTCAGTTCCCAAAGATGCTACAGGGGGCAGAGGGCAGGGAGCACAGCAGGGCTCACTGACCTGTCTCCTCTCAACCCACCTGGAGACTAACCAGCACAGTGAGTCCTTCTAAAATACTGCTTCTATGATGTCACTCCCCACAAAAGGCCTACAGTGCCTCCTGAATGCTCCCACTTAGGTAACATGCAAAATCAGCAGAGCTAACAGACTCTGTCAAGACAGGGGAGGCTTGGGGTGGCAGTGACCAGAAGGTGACAAAAGACAAGATGGGCTTCTGGCCACTGATAATACTGTTTCTTGATCTGAGTCTGCTCAGCTTGGGAAAAGCTATCAACTATACACTTGGATCAGTGTACCCTCCTACACACATGCTATGCACAGATGCTCCATCATGCTGATTCTTTGGGACCCAATGGACTGTAGCCCTCCAGGCTTCTCTGTCCCAGGGATTTCCCAACAAGGATACTGAAGTAGGGTGCCATTCCCTTCTCCAGAGGATCTTCCTGACCAAGGGACTGAACCTGCATCTCTTACATTTCCTGCACTGGCAGGTGGATTCTTTTTTACCAGTAGCACCACCTGGGAATCCCACATATGCTATACTTTAACACAAATTAAAAATTTTAAAACATGCAGAACTCACTGCTCAAGGAACATCTGTACTTCTCCATAGCTTGTATTTAGTGGACATTTCCTAAGTATTTCTTCACTGAAATATGAACAGGGTTTAAACCAAAAGTCATAAGAGCAAGAGGCATAGGCGCAGGCACAGGGTGCACCTAGCATCCAGCAGCAAGGCCCAGACAAGCCCAGCAAGCACACTCAGGGCTGTGACCACAACCAGCTCCTTCTCCTCCCGGGGTTCATTCTCACCTCCCCGTGCAGCCCCCACTGCCGATACGGCCTGTTCCAACTCCACCGTGTCCGCTGAGTTTGAGGGGCCTGTCTCCCTTGTGCTTGTCTTGTCTAAAACTAAATCTTAAGAAGCATGACTACATTTCTACATATACCTCTGCACTTAACAGGTAGGTCTCCACCTAACATCCGTTGACCAACTCTACTATCCGTCAAGTTCAAGTCTGATATAAGGATCAGACGACAGGCTGTGAAAATGTCTGTAAAACCAAGAGCTGCTCACAAAGGTTTTCTACCACTATTTTTAGCTCATAGACACAGGTCTCTTAATATCCACATGTGGAGGGAAGAAGAAAATGCTTTTCTCTAAGAAATAAGAAAAACAAAGTGCCTCCCAAATATTTTCTTAGGATAACAGAATTCCCAAGCATCCAATGAACTCACAGCCATCTTACCTCTGAAACACAGCTACTGTTAGCTAGATGTAAAAGACATCAAGGCTAAATGACGCTCCCTCCCCTTCAGCGCTCAGCTCATCTACACTCCGCTTTCAAACACTGATCCTCTCAGGTACAGAAGTGCTGTTCTTTAGCGGGATTGTTTTTAGTTTAATGTGGGGCCATAAAACAAAACAGCCTCTCCCTGCTTCCCTGAGTGTCGCCTGCCTGAAATAAACAGCATCTTATTGTCTAGAGGAACAGAGGGGCGGCACCCATGTCCGCACACCCCTACTCCTACTGGGCAAGCTGTGGCTATGCGCCTTTCCCCCTCCCTCGCTGGAGCTGGAACCTGGGCCTTGGCTGTGCAGCAGTCCAGCAGGGAGGGCGGGCTGTCACTGCTGGGTTGCACAGTGCATCTTCTACTTGCTTATCCTGGCAACACAGCAAAACCTAAAGGGCCACTTCCGGCACACTCAGGTACATCCTCTGATGTACCTTCCAGGAAGGTAGGACTCTCCCCAACGTGTGTGGAGACTGTAGGCACACAGGTACACAAAAAGGGACTGGCAAGTAAGAATCTGCCTATTTCTCAAGTTTCCAGACCCCTTATCCCTATGATCAGGGCAGTTTCGACCGGCAGTCTCGCCAGTTTGATGTGTGTCTGCAGCCATAAAGCAATGAACTCGTAATCCCCACCCAGCCCCATGCACAGAAGCATGGTTCTTTCCCCTCTTTTTGGGGAGAGTGCACAGAAGGAGCAGAGGCGGTACAGATGTGGGAACAGCTCAGGTTCCTACCCAGCACCTCGGCCTGTTGGGTGGGGTGGGGAGGCGAGTGCAGGCCAATGGTGGCTGCTCCTGCCTGTGAACAGTCCCCAAGTTGAGCCCTGTTCATGCCCCAGTTAATCGTCCTCCAGCCAAGAAGTGGGTGCCATTATCAGCTCCATTTTGCAGAGGAAACTAAGGCCCCAAATGGTTAAGTGACTGCTTGAGTGAAATAGCTGGAATGAATAAGCTGAGGTCATGATAAGTGTAAAACCTTTGATTTCTGGTGACGGAGCACAAAATGCTAAGACCAAGTATAAAACATCGATTGGCTGCCTTCTAAATGGGAGCATCTTTTCAGGTTATTAGAAGGTACCAAGCCCTGCAAGGGGTCTTCCTCAGGACTCCTTTCCCAACCATCACATGCTTCAGGCATACCATCCTGAAAAAGGCAGAACCAACTTGTCATCATGCCTGGATCTCCCTGCCTCACCAGCCAAGCCATGAGTTCAAGTCGAATAAATTGGAAGTCTGATGATGAAAGAAACATTAACACAGACAAAGTACCGCTTCCCACAAAATGCTTATTAACTACAAAAGGGAACAGGGGAAGTTCAGGTACCAACTTAATCAAATGATAAGAGAGCTACATACCCAGCAATGAGATAAATTAAAGTCATGTGCCACCCGATAGGATCCATGGGGGAAGGTGGATCTCTTCCATGACACTCCTGCCAAATAGGCATAAACAAAATGTAATCCCAAAGAACCGTCGGGGACATGCTGCTAAACAGAGGGCCTATAACCTTCTAAGTGTCAAGGTCATGAAGGTTAAGGAAAGACTGAGGCCTGTTCCAGGCTGAATGAAACTAAATTAGGGACAACGTGTGAAGCAGGAATAGTCTTTGTGCCATAAAGGACCTTATGGGGACACGTGGCAACCCTGAAAATGCAACCCAAGGCTTACCTGGTACTGGGACATCCATGTTAATCCCGTCTGTGAGGACCAGGTTGTCATGAAAGAGAAACTCTTATATGTAGCAATCATACATTAATAGATTTCAAAGTGATGGAGCATCATTTCAGCAGCTTACTTTCAAATGAATGAGGAAGAAAACTGCTTAGAGCTCCACATGCAACTTTTGAAAATGTTTTTTCAAAATAAAAATTAACATATAGGCTGCTAGACACCATTACAAATTTGCTGATTCAAATCTCTAAGACTTTCACCCTCCCTTATCCCATATTGTTGAAATCACCATAAGGACTTGCTTTTTAATAAAAGCCAAATGAAAAATTTTCAACTCACTAAAGGCAATATGCCTTGCTGAATTCAAAATCTATTGAAATGATTACAAAGTAGATTCCATATCTAAACTGCAGAAAAATTTTAAGACTATAACATTAAAAAATCTATTCGTTTGCTGGATTTCACATCAAGAAGAAAGTAAGGGATTCTCTGCATTTTTATTAACAATGTCCCATAAATACTGATCAAAGAGACTATGTGAGATGTGAGGGAGGGTTCTTTGATTTCTCTTTGGGGGCAAGAGTGTAGAAAGCAAAGGATCCCTAGAGAAGCTAATGAAAAAAAAAGCCCCTCAGCCCGGAAGGTGCACTTCCCTACTCAGCACCACCCACACAATCCCCAGGAGTGTACACTGGGATCTGGGCTGAGAAGTCTTATGTTAAAAAACCTAACAGAAGAGTAGTAACAGAGGGAGGAAATAGAAAACAACTGATTAAATTCAGCTTTGACAAGGGGTAAATGAAGTGGAAACAGTCAGTGGTGGCTAATAAGAAGTCAATTTCAATCAGCACAGTCACCAAGGGATGGCAGAGAGCCAAGAAAGCATCTAAGAAAACTGGCCACGGAAAACAGCTACTGTCCCTGGGCTGGGAGGACAAGGGGCCTGTGCTGCAGGCAGGAGACTGTGAGATAAAGGCTGTCACCCTAAGATATCCTCAGACAGTGAAATAGGGAAGTAAAGTGGGGGGAAAAAAACCCTATTTCCCAATTCAGATCAAAACAATTTGTAATTTTTACTGTTTAAAGCAGATAAAGGGAATTTCTGCTTTTTGCTTAGACTAGAGAAAGCTGCAGAGAGGTGGGGTACAGATTGCCCCAATCCTACCAACAAGAGAAAGCTGAAAATTCAATGATGGACACAAAGGAAATTCATACTGTGATGGCTTCACTGGTAAATTCTACCAAAATTTACAGAAGAAATAATACCCAATTCAATACAAACTGTTCCTTGAAACAGGAAAGATGGGAATATTTGTCAACTTGTTTAATGAGACCAGCATTATTTTGCTACCAAAACGAGACAAATATGTTGCAAGATGAGAAAACTATTGACCAACAACCCTCATAAGCAGAAACGCATGATTCCTTAATAGAATATTAGCAATCAAATCCAGGAACATATGAAAAAGATAAAACAAGTGAGGCTTATGCCAGAAATTCAAGGTTGGCTCAACAAGATCAATCCATATAATTCACCACATCAACAGACTAAAAAAGAAAAGCCAGGTTATTATCTCATTACATGTTGAGAAAACATTTGATAAGATTCAACATGGATTCCTAACAGAAACTATCAGCAAACTAAGAATAGAAGTGAACTTCTTAACTCAGAAAAGACATCAGGAAAAAACTTTGGCTAGTGTCCTGTCGGTGGTGGGAGCCTAAAGCTTTCTCCCTAATGTTTTCTCTCCAGAAACAAGTGAGGGTTGTGCTGCACCATTTCCAGTCAACAATGTGCTAAGATGCTCTGGGAGGATGATGACAAAGAACAACTTCGCCTCCTCCTGGAAAGAGGCAGGTGGGACTCCGCGTTGCGCAACTGAGGCACATGCGTGCAGGTATCAGTGCTTCAGGGTTTTTTGGTTTGTTTGTTTGTTTAAGTGTATATAACTAGTACTAGGTACCTGATGCAGGGCAAATTTAAAGGAGAAAATTATATAATCCAATAGTCATCATTTAATCAATTTTTCCTGAGACACTCTCTCCACTGCAAATGGTAAGTGAATATATCTAAAATACCTCAAAGGCTATAAAACTGAGAGATGAAATAAAATTTTCAGGTTTACAGAAACCAATCACAGGCCTGCAGTGGCCCAAGACAGGCCCCGCCAAGCCAAGAACCCCATGCAGTGGCCCCTGCGACAGGTGGTAAGGGAGGGACCTGCACTTACCAATCCAGCATTCCAAACGCGCACAAGGGGTGGTCTTGACCACATCTGGAGGGTCCACACCGACATTCAGGCACAAAACTAAGGCAACACTGACAGTCTTCATCTGGAAACACAACAGAAAAAACAAATATTTCAATATGAAATTCACTGATGAGTTTTCCAGTTGTTAAAATGTTCCCAGACATACAGAGCCCTCTGCATTCCCAGTCAGTCTTCAGTCGTCTGTCACCTGTGCCCCTCGGGTATTTCACAATCAAGACAGGGTTTGAGTCAAGCAGGCAGATGGAGACAGGTACATGGCAGGGGAAGCTAGCTTTTCTCAGGCTTTCTTAAGATATACTTCAGAAACAATTATTTGATCAAAAGATGTAAACATTTTAAGACACTTGATACACTGTGCCAAACTACTTCGCAAAAACTCTTGCACAAATTTACACTCTGACCAGTTTATTGCTATTCTTATTATTTAAAATTATTAATTATTTAATGAGAGGAAAAAAGTATCATACTGATTTAGTTTGTATTCTTTAGTATTAATAAGGCTGAATTTTTTTCCAAATATTTGTATCCTTTATCTTCTGTGGATCTTCTACTCATGTTTATACTATCATTTTTGTTTACTAACAGTGATCTTTGCTGATTGATTTTCACAGACTCTTTACGTATTAAAGATGGTGTCCACATTGTTGGTTGTAAATATTTCCCTAGTCTAGTGTTTGCCATTGGATTCCTTCCTCTTTCTTGACATACTACAGCCCTGGGCCCATCAGCTGACACACCTTCCTCCACACCTGCTCCTGCTCAGGTCCAGGGTCTCTGTGTTAGGAAAGGTCAGCCCCATCTACCCAGCTGCTCAAGCCAGAAATCTGGAACTCATCCTTCATTAATTCACCTGTTCAACAACTTGTCCAACCCACCAGGTGCCAATTGCGGTTTTTGGAAACTGAGGACACATTAGTAAATCAAAGAAATAAAAATCCTGGGGCTTCCCTGGTGGTCCAGTGGTTAAGACTCTGTGTTTCCATGATAGGGGGCCTGGGTTCCATCCCTGGTTGAGGAACAAAGATCCCATGTGCCACAGGGCATGGTCCAAAAAAAAGAAAAAGAAAAATCCCTGCCACGAGTGGGGAGGCTGTCATTTCAAACAGGGTGGCCGCGAGGAAGACCACTTGAACCTCTGCTCCCTCCACCTGGGTCCTGAGCGCCAGCGCCCACTGTGACCACCCGTCTAGCTCATTCATCCTGCTCCTAAATGTCTCAGAGTCTGTCAAGTTGACTATCCCGGGTCCAAGCCACCTCCATGTCCAACCTGTGCTCCACCACTTTCCTAGGACCCCCTCTCCTGTCTCCCCCAGTCCAGACTTTCAAACACATCGGCGCACTGCCCTGTTTTTCAGTCAGTCCCCCAAACCTTCAAGATTTACTATGAACTGCTCCACATGCTATTCAAGGCTTGTAAGCTTCAGCTTCTGCCAAACTCCCCACTAGTGTCAGGTCTCGCCCTCAGTCTCTGTCCTCAGTGCACCTGGCATGACCTCTGGGTCTTCAGACACATGGCCCTTCTGTCTGGAGGGCTCCCTGCCTGGTCTCACCAGCTCGGGCTCTCTCAGGCTCAAACTTTCATTCCTTGTGGAGGCCTTCCCAGATCTCGTCAGGGCAGACCCACCCCACTCAATGCCACCCCAGCATCTGTGCCTTCCCCTTGGCAAAGCCAGGTTGGTCCACGTTCCTCTGTGCACCTTCAGCTCCTCCAAGGTCAGAGCTGACACACGGGAGCAGACACCTGACCCAGTGACCATCTGCTGAGTGAGTGACTACAGGGATTTTCCTCTGATATTTTCATTTGCTTCATACCTCACCCTTTTAATCCAGCTGGATGTTATTTTGGTATATGGTACCAGGTGAGAATGAGATGGTTAGATAGTATCACCAACTAAAAGGACATGAATTTGAGCAAACTCTAGAAGATAGTGAAGGGCAGAGGAGCCTGACATGCCTCAGCCCATGGGATCACAAAGAGTTGGACAGAACTTAGCGACTGAACAACAATACAACCAGGTGAGGGTTAATTTTTTCTCAAACAACTACCCAGTGATGCCAATTCCCCCTGTTAAATAACTTACTCAAATTCACAAGTTTGTAGTAAGCATATATTCCACATAGACCGAATTCTATTTCTGGGTCATACCTCACTGACTTAAATAATTTATCCTCACAACATTTCACAGTGTTGGGAAACCCAGTTTTCTTCCTCCCAATTTTTTTTTAAACTTTTACTCAGCTCTATTTATATTCATCTATTTTTTTCCCAAATTAATTGCTGTTCAATTTCTTAATCCCATGGAGATGTTGATTAAAGCTGTTTAACCAAACTGCCTATTGATAACACTAAGTATTTTAAATTGTATTTTTGATCGAACAATTTCACACATGAGGATCTGTCATAAGAAATACAAAATATAATGAATCTTCTACATGTAATGATTTTCTTCACAGCATTTCTTATCATGGAAAACAAGTGGGAACGACCTAAATTTTAGGCAAATGAAGGAATGTTTAAGCACACCATTATATACTCTTAACAGAATGACACTTAAATTCTTAAAATGTTAAATGAATAAAAATGGATTCAAAATACAAAAACATTACATTTAACATATAAACCAAACTTGGCAAGAGATAACATCCTTATGATATTCTATTTTTCCATACAGGAATACAGTTTATTCAGATTTCAAGCTTATTCAAATTTTCTTTTAATTTTTCTCAGTAATGTTTTTACAGCTTTCTTCGCCAAGTCTTGCTCTTTTTGGGGGGCAGGGGGTGGGGGTGGGAGGAGGCGGGGTGGTGCACATGCTGTACGGCAGGCGAGCTCCGAGTTCCCCAACCAGAGACTGAATCCGTGCCTCTGCACTGGAAGTATGGAGCCAACCACCAGACCTCCCGTTCATTTCTTTTAAGATTATTTCTGGATTGTTCATGACTATTTGGGAGCAACACGCTACAAACCATGTATTTTGCCCATAGTAGTTTCTTACTGATTGCTGAATTGTCAGAATAATGTTTAAGTTACTTTACTAAATTCTTAAACATAACTGCTTTTAGGTGATTCTCTCCAAGTTTTGTTAGCATACAAATACACTGTGAATAAGGATGAGTCTAGCTCATTCTTTTTAATAGATCACTCTTTTTCTTTATTAGGTCTCACGGCATTACACAAATCTTCCAAAATCATATTACTAATAATTACAAAATGATGACAGTGATGATCTTTGCACTTGGTTTTAATAAAATTGTCATAAATGTTTCATCATTAAGAATGATGATGGTTACTGATTTGATATAATCTTTATTACATCAAGAAAATATTCCTGTTGAAAAAAGAATTTAAAGTTATATGAGGGAAAAAGGAAGTATTTTTGTCTTTCCTCTCCCAACACTTAAAAAAAAGCATTTATTAATAATAATCTGTCTTTAAAGTAACTGCAACCCTGTGTCCAAAGACATACTGAATAAAGGAAGAGTATCTTCCCAGAGACACAGACAAGAATCTTCTCATTATGAACCATCACAAACAAATTTTGGCTCCTTGACCTAACGTTAAGGGAAAAGGTTGAAAAATAATCAGAGAATAACAAAAATTTTGTTTGTTAGTCATATTTAATTGATCAATATCAACAATTCCATTCAGACAATTGATAGTTTTATAGCAAACTTACTTTTGTCTATAAGTTGCTTAAAACGAGAAGCTTCTGGAAACCTTCCTGTGGTCTTCCTATGGCCCTGGTGAGTAAAACTACTAGCACCTAGCATCTCTGTCCTTTGCTATACTTAAATCAAGGGCATTTTGTCTGTGCTCTATAATGTGGAACTTTGAGGTCTCCATGAGGCGTTGGGTAAACCCGGGAGCAAGTTTTATGTTGCTTCCTAAAAAAAACGTTGCTTTCCTTATAGTCATCTGAGGGCCCTCTGGGCGCAAGAGAAGCCGTCCATGGCCAAAACATTCCGTATGGATCAGGGTCTCTGCTTAAGACTGTCCGTGCCACCACAATTTTGTGTTTTGTCTTCAATCTGCAAAGACAGCCCACTCAGATCCTTCACCTCTTACGAAGCCCAGGTGAAGGACACTACACTGAGGGGTCTGCTCTAAGGCCCACCCCACCCACTGTGCCTCAGCCAACCCCCTGCCTGTTACAGACCCATGAGAAAGGGGTCGAGCCAGCCTTCTGGGCTGACGAGAGCTCAGGAACGCCCACATTACCCCTTTCTCTTACCTCCAGGAGTTAACACCTAGGTCTCAGGCCCAGTCAATACTGACCATTTCTGAGCAAGAATGGCCTCCACATGCCAATGCTGACTCCCTATCTGGCACATGCTATGCAGTCACCAAAAGCCCATGAAGGTGGTTGTGCCCCCACCTTAAGGAGGCACGGAGGGAGTAAGGAATTTGGAGAGGGGCACCAGGACTAAACCCTAGTCACTGGGATTTCATAGCTCCATCGCTGGCATATTTGCTCCATCTCTCTGGGGTCAGGGAGGTGGTGCAGGGTGAGGCAGAGCATTTATGCAGCATTCCTGTGATCTCTGGTCATAATCCTATTTCTCCCACCTCATCTGACACTCTAGAAAAATTGCCTTCCCTCTACCCCTAAAACTGTAGTTAATGAACTCAGTAAAATAAATAATTTCTAATCTCATTATAAAAAGTACGACCTCTGAGGCTCTCAAAGTCCTTAGACAGAAATACTAATGGAAGCACAATCATCGCTCTTTACTATCCTGCGAGGTGGCTTCTGGGCCTCCCCTCACCAGGCCTCCACCACGTGCTGTGTTCATTACTAACCAAACATTACTGACAGCAACAGTTTCTCCGTGACTGCTTTGAAGGTGAGCAACAGGAGAGCAGGGCCCTCAGAAAGTGTGAAATTAGTTCCACTCCATAAATGAAGACATGAAAGGAATTAATTTAATTCATCCTGGCTTATACAATACACACCTACCCTATATCCTGCCTTTTAGAAAACAAGGGGAAAGTCTCAAGAATACACTGATACGTGAACTAGAAACACGTATTTGGCCTAACACTTAGCTACCAATTTAATTCCACAATTGGACCAAAGACATTACCAGCAACTGCCCTCAAGCCAATCAAATATGTCTGAGCTCCCCTGCAAACTATAATGGCATTGGCTTGATTTCAAATGTGGTGGATTTTGAATTCTTAGCTATACCCGAAAGTGTCCTTTTCGTATTTTATTTTCATTTCTATGGTAACCTCATTCCAAAAATTCTAGATTCATGTTTTTTAATAATACAGCATTGAGAAAATGTAAGGGCTACCAACTTCAGTGTGCAAAAACTGCATAATAGTACATAAAATAATCATTTTGGACTTTAAAACAGTTCCTCCCCAATGCCATACAATTGAAGATGACAGTGTTATATCTCTAGAGGTTAATTTTGCATTTGAAAAGATCATCATTCTGAGAAGCTCTAAAACACTGGGATCACTAAAAACAACCTTCAACATGCTGGTTTACTCCAATCTCTCCTGAACAACTTCCTCACCCTGAAATGATGCCAATGATCTCTTAGGCCCCAAGATTTCTCTGATCCTAAAATTTTGACTCCAGGATTGGCCTCTCCAGCCATACAGGATATATCCCTAAAGGCACGGAGCACGCTGCCTCAGGATTCTAAATTCAACCCAGAGGTCTCAACACTACCTTGGAAGAGGCTTGGTACAAGGGGCGCCTGATGCTGTTATAACAGCCTGGGCAGTTTCCTGTACGATCCTCTGGCATCAGAGTTTTGAAATTCACAACTTTTCTAATTTACAAAAGGATAATATGGTATATATCCCATATGGCATATAACACACAGAGAAGGGTCTGGAGTAACATTCTATTCAAAACTATTAAAATTTCCACTGAAATGCACAAATACCCACTATCCAACAACCTCATACCAGCTCACAGCCCAGTTTTGCCCTCAAATGAGTTGTGAAAACATTCTCAATATTCAGAGCTTTTTGGATTTGAGAACTGGAGATGGGGGGTCTGTGGACCCAGATCACTGCCCCTACTGAAAGCCTCTGTATACGACTTGTCATCTGCTGATTAAAAATACATTAATGCCTGCCACCTAAGAATTCAAAACAAAATCACAAAGAATTCCTTTATTCGTTTCTTTCTATTCAATTATCTGATAAACCATATATTTTTTAAAAGACAGAGTGGATCAAGCTTGAGTATAAATTCACAGGCTGCTGTGCACAATGACATCTAAGCTGTTATACAGAATGAAGAAATCATGTAGGTTAAACTGGCCAATCACTGCTTTCTGTTCCCCAAACCAGGCGTCTGACTCACTTCTATTCCTTCCGACATAAACAACTGAGTGTCATGGAGAATAAACAGAAAGCAAGACTAGGGTTTGCCATATACGCCACAACATTCACTATTCCCCTGTTCATCTGAGGCAAAGCCACCCAATTCCCAGCAGTACTCATTAAGATTCAGAGCATCAAGCAAAAACTTTGAGCAGAGCCGAAGCTATACAAATACATAATTTATAAAGAAAGTCAGAAACTAGAACATACAGCAAACAGAGTAGATGCACCACAGGAAAAGCAGGGGAATCACGTTACCGAAGGAAAGGGAGAACTGGCTTGCCTCCCAATTCTCATCCCAAAGACTGCTAGAAAGAAATGAACAATAAACCTAGCAAGAAGCACATCAAACGGAATTTTTGCAACCAAGACCCGTAATACAAAACAAGATCTTCATCACCAGCAGCAACTGTATGAACTTGGGCAATCCTATTTGTCTGTTCCTTTGTTCATTTCAGTGGGAATTGGCAATGAGGGAGCGGTTCTTTAATGTATGAGCTCAGTTTGTTACCTTGAGCCACCGGCCTAATTTGGGTTTAAACACTCTTTTTTGAGGCCAAATTCTGTTTATAGTTCCCTGTCTAGATTTTCCACTAAATCCACCTTCACTCCTGTAAAATAGCCTAATAAAAAGGGGAAGACACAGGAGGTAACTCTTCAACATGGGGAATCAGAAAGTCTCATCCAGAGATGTTGTCTCAGATGGGTGCAGAGCTCTCCCCTTCTCCCCCTCCCACTCCATCTGAATGCTGAGGACACGTGGAGCAAGAGTACTTCCAACATCGGACACCCTTGGGAAATTTAGGTTGCTAAAAACCAAATTAAAGAACTGCATACAAAATAGGTTGATTACAGAGATCATAACTGCTTTAAACAAGCCAAAGAAATCCCTTCTCAAAGGAATACTACACTGATTCTTTTTGTGATTCCTTCATGAAACAGATGGTCTCCCCTTGGTGCTACCTTTGCAAACCTGGGCGTCTGTGATGGGGGCTCTACACGCCCCCCTGGTCTGAGGAGCCAGTCTACCTGCACTAATGAGCTGAGTGAGGAACCAAAAATGACATCCTTGCCTTTTCTTGCAAACCCCTTTTGGGATGAAACTTCAGTGTGTACACACACATACACACACAATTAACTCTTCAGTCTGCTCCCTCATAAAGTGAAAATAAAAATACTTGTCACAGAGGGATAATATAAAGAAGTTGTCTATACTGAAAAATTAACTTTAAATAAGTTGACAATATACAATCAATTCTGTTGAGGCCTCAGGGTCTGACTTGAGGGCACAGGTTAAAGAACACTCTGGGTCGTGTGCTGGAACATCTACAGGTCGCACAACTCTGCTGGGAGCTGGCAAACTTTGTAACATGGGCACTAGATACAGATCTCAATGAACTTATTAGAAAAGACATCTTTTCAAAGAATGTTAAATAGCATGAGATATACCCAAACATAATCTGAGTGGAGAGAGGAGGTACACAACCAGATCTGTAATTCTTATTTCAAATATGCAAGTACGCGTATGCTGAAGACACAAAGTTAAAAAACAAGATGTCACAAGTAGTTCTGATCTCCGGGGAGTGGAAAGTATCGATGATTCCTCTTTTTCTCTTTCTACCTGGTCCTGCTGTGTGTGTATTTTCAAAGTTTCTACCATGAATATACATCATTTCTATAAGCAAATGGAAAGGTAATAAAAAGTATTTTATCACAATAGTCAAGGAGTTTTTGCATGTGTGCATAGACGTATATATCATCTTTATTGTGTCCTGAAAATAAAGACAGTAGCTTGTTTGGTTAGCTGAAGCTTAGACTAGTATCCAAGGCAACGAGTGGGCCAGGATCGTGTGAGGAAATGCAATGTGGGTGATTCCCAGGGAACCTACGGGGACAGCACTATGCTAACCAAACTAAGCATGGCCTCGTAATCAACAACACACCTGGTCTTAGCAAAGCAGGGAAAGCAAATGGCTCTAGTCTATGTCTTCTCCACGCCTTCCCAGGTTAGGACACAAAATAAGGCCCACTGCTAAAATTGCTTCCATGGGAAAAACAAGATTTTCCAGTTCAATAAATGGATTGATTTCAAGGCTGTTTGGAGGTTTGTGTCATTTGATAAAACACTGAACTGCTGCTTTACCATTCCTAATGTAAATTACAATTAGCAGCAGCAGCAAGAGACTGAGTCATTCATTCAGGACTAATTTTTCATCCCCTCTTCATTATCCAGCATATGTTACCCACAGTACAGACTTCACAAAAACAATTTCAAGGCAAACCAAAGCACACAGAGCTCCCATGCTGGCCGAAAAAATATACCCAAGGTAGTTGGAACACCTTGATAACAGGCATTTCACCACTGAAAGACTGAGGATGCTACGTGTGGCTGTTTTCTTCTAGCCCCATCCAGCCTCTTGGTTGGGCCACCATATGACATGAAGCCACTCTCAAAGGTCCCACAGCTCCAAGCAGAGAGTAGTGCAGATTCTGCTAATGGAGACCTTGAAGAGCATCAGCATCAGGAACTGGCAAGTGGGCCCCACTAAGCCATCAAGGCAGAAGCGTGGCTAAACAGATGTTTTTCAGGAAGACTAACTCATGACAACAGCTAACATTTACTTCGGAAGGAAGAGGTTGAAAGAAGGGAAATCAGCCAGGAAACTGCTACAGAGAAACAAGAAGACGTGTTCTGGGTACATGCAGGGAGACTGGGAAAGAAAGAAACCTCTATTTCAAAGAGAATAGGGGATAGCATGTGCTGCTAAGTGGATGCTGGAGATGAAAGGAACAAGGAAATCAAAGGTCCTGCATGGCTGCAACTCTGTTAATAAGCCGTCACTTAAAAGCACACATGGGTAACCACGTGGTAGACATCTGCCATCTGACTCCCCACAACCTTCTTAACACTTTCTATACGTCTTGATAACCTATGTTGTGGGCCCCACCTTCCCAAAGTAGAAAGTAAAAACAATGGTCTCAGACTCTCTTGCAGCTAAGGGGCCAGCACGTGGCCTGGGCTCCTTCAGACAGATACATCTGCCTAAGAACCAGGTTCTGAATCCAGTAATGCCAAGTTATCCCTCCACAGGGAACTCTAGTGGCTGAGGCACCTGGCTCTGGAGGGTGGCAGCCACACAGTTATTGGGTTCATACCAATGTACCAGTGGTTCAGCAGCTACAGAAGCCCCCTTGGGGTCTTCATAACCTCAGGGTCTGGCCCTGGGTCCTCCCAGGGATCTTCAACACATTTCTTTTCTGCTTAACCTCACAGCATGCATTCCAATGCCTATAACTAAGAATCCATAAGGCTCTTTAGGAGTGAAAACATTCAGAGGGCACAACGATCATTGGATTTAACTATATGGGCATCTTATACTAATCACTGCTAGAGTCAAGATTGCCGGGAGAAGTATCAATAACCTCAGATATGCAGATGACACCACCCTTATGGCAGAAAGCAAAGAACTAAAGAGCCTCCTGGTGAAAGTGAAAGAGGGGAGTGAAAAAGCTGGCTTAAAACTCAACATTCAGAAAACTAAGATCATGGCATCTGGTCCCATCACTACATGGCAAATAGGTGGGGAAACAATGAAAACAGTGACAGACTTTATTTTGGGGGGCTCCAAAATCATGGCAGATGGTGACTGCAGCCATGAAATTAAAAGATGCTTGCTCCTTGGAAGAAAACTATGACCAACCTAAACAGCATATTAAAAAGTAGAGATGTTACTTTGCCAACAAAGGTCCATCTAGTCAAAGCTACGGTTTTTCCAGTAGTCATGTATGGATGTGAAAGTTGGACTATAAAGAAAGCTGAGCACTATAAGAATTGATGCTTTTGAACTGTGGAGTCCCTTGGACAGCAAGGAGATCCAACCAGTCCATCCTAAAGGAAATCAGTCCTGACTATTCATTGGAAGGACTGATGCTTAAGCTGAAACTCCAATACTTTGGCCACCTGAAGAGAAGAACTGACTCATTGGAAAAGAACCCGATGTTGGGAAAGATTGAAGGCGGGAGAAGGGGATGACAGAGAATGAGATGGTTGGATGGCATCACCGACTCAATGGACATGAGTTTGAGAGAGCTCTGGGAGTTGGTGATGGACAGGGAAGCCTGGCGTGCTGCAGTCCATGGGGTCGCAAAGAGTTGGACATGACTGAGCAACTGAACTGAACTGATACTAATTACCAACTCAGACATCATCAAACCAGGGAACTAAAGACACAGTTTTGCCAAGGTACTGTTATCCCAACAAGTGGCACTTTAGGCTCCAGTCTGACACAGACTAGCTGTGTCTAAGCAAGGGAAGAAGGAAATGAAAGGTAAGAGCTGAATCATCACTGAACCATCACCACCAAGAATCTTCCTGAGTCCTAACACAGTCATTCTGAAGGCACCAAAAGTTGTATCTTAACCTCACAGTAATTTAGATCTAAAACTGGGTTCTTGCAACTCCTTTCCCTTTGATATAAAAATGGAGCCCACTAAATTCTCAGCACAGCACTCCCTTGCCTGCCCACCCTGCATCTCTTACAAGTGTCCTATCCTAATAAACTCTTCCCTTACCTCTCATCCTGCCTCTTGCTGAATTACTTCTGCACCAAAACAGAAGAACCTCTGCTCTACTGAGCCCTGAAATGTGCTCTATGGTTTCAGGACCATGGCCAGGGCCATGCACAGCAAAGACTGCACACCTGCCAGGAGATGAGCTTCAGCGTCATCTACAGGGACAGGGCCCACGGAGGGTCCCTGGCTCTGAGGAACTGTGGTGATGTTTAGGTACTGTGGAATCTGAGTCGCTTTTTGGTCCTTTTATAAATATACATACACACTTCTATATATTGGAAACAACTATTGGCTCTAAGTGGAAGACCCAAAGGTTTTCACTATACCCATCTTTCAACTCTTCCACTTGTATGAAAGTTTTTCAGACTAAAAGCCTAGAGGCAATCTACATTGAAAAAATGAAAACTGATCACAAGAATCCAAGCAAAAATATACCCCATGGCTTGAAGGTAGTTCCCAAGTAATAGAAAGCATTTTTGTTTCCATGAGAGGACAGTTCTGGAAACCATTCTCCTCAGCAGACTGCGCACAGAGCTGCCTCACTCTAAAGGTCAACAGAAAAGGCAGGGGGCCTGCAACATCCACACAACTTTCCCGTTCAGCTTAGCTGATGGGAAGCGCGACAGTAGCCTGAGCCCAACACTGAGCCTGGAGGTCACAGAACTTTACAGGTTTCCCTTAAGAAGTGAGTTCTAACTCATTGAGGACGGCAGTACTTCCTGTGGCCTTCTCTTTATCAGTAAATCTAGACTCTCCCTCAGCTCCCATCATGTGAGTTAAAGGACCACTCAGGAAGCTCTACCTCACATGCCCGCCCTCTCACAGACTGAGCTGCACGAGAACCACAGACACATGGGTGCAGTGTGAGAGCACCACCTCCTGCCCTTCCCCAGGCAGAGGTCCCACACGTGGCACCTCCCCAACCAGCTCCCTCCCTGCACCAGCACCACCAGCAGGACCCGTCAGTGTTCTGTAACTAAATAACTCACAATAGCAACCAAACACTTGCTCATTTTAATAAGCTAAGGAAACTGACAACGATGGAAACATTCCTCAGTACAAGAACAAAATTCAGTAATGCTTTCCATCTATATCATCATCGTGTTGTATAATCAAGCTTCTGCTGCACAAACCAATACTAGGAAACATTTCATATTTTGCTTAGTTGATTGTATAATGAGAACAGTAAAACTGAACAAACATGTGGAGAAGAAGGGAGGAGGGAGAAGAGGGGAGAGAAGGAGTGGGGAGGCCAGTCCTGCTGGGAAGTCTCTTCCCCTGCCGAGTGCCCTCACCCTCCTGCCCTCTGACCTCTCCTCGTCATCCCCCACACCTGCTCCACGTGTGCCGCCTCCTATGAGAGTGAGATGCACTGACGATTACCCAGCTCTAAGTCTGGACACTTCACCCCAATCTAATGTTCTCAGATTAATGTCCACACATCCCATCTCCATCCCCTGGGTTCAAGCCTCAGCCTGGCCCCCCTCCATGACTCCAGTGGCTGCCCTCCAATTCCAGCTCCTCTAATACATCTCCATTTTTAACACCATGGATGCCTTCCATACTGACAGCCTAACTATGCCATCCCATCACCCTGGACAGCAGTGCATGGCCCCAAAGGATCACTCCTTTACATTCATATATGCAGCCAATGGGCTTTCCTGGTGGCTCAGATGGTAAAGAATCTGCCTGTGATGTGGGAGATCTGGGTTGGGAAGATCCCCTGGAGGAGGGCATGGCAACCACTCTAGTATCCTTGCCTGGATGTTCTAGTACTCTTAGGACGTTCGCTGGCCTCTGTCTTGAGAAGCGAGAAAATTAGAAACAACCTAACTGGACGCTTGTGCATAGAGCTCTTCTCCACAGGGGACAAATGAAAGATTTGTACTGAGATATCAATGAGGCCACAAATATTACTACCTTTTTTCAAATGAATGCAAGGACTGGAGAAGAGTTTATAAAAGCTATGAACATGAAGGGCAGCACAGAGACCCCTCTGTAGGAGAATGAGTAGCCCACCCATGAAATCACCATGGCGATGAGTCCAGAAGGGACAGAGAGCAGACGGGAAAATCTGAATCAAGCACATTAGGAAAGATTTCCACTTTTCCGGGAAGAACCACTCCACCCCATTCAATGCTGATGAGATGACAACTGGAAACAGAGACTGTACTGTATGCAGTGTCTCCTCAGCTTCCGCGTCTCTGGCTCAAGTCACAAGCTGCCTCACAAGTTTCTGCTTTGCTGCTTTGGGTGCCTTAGTCCCAAACTTGGATCCAAGAGTATGAACTATGTCATCACATTCTTACAAACTCCTTCCGTGTCAAATGAAACACCATGTCAAACAAAAGTTAGCACAGGATACAGACCTACTGGACAAACCGACTATTACACACTGCAGACATCTGAACTATTACCATCTACCTGAGTGCCTCTCAAAAGCAGCCACAAAAATCCCCTGGCTAGAAACAAGAACCTTCATGCTCTTGTAAGAGCAAATTATGCTGTGCTTTGAGAATATCTAATGAACCTGTGAACACGATGACCCGCTCCCCTGCTGAACCCCACCTTCCCAATCCCACCTCTGTGAGAGCCCATTCAAACAAGAAAAAACATCATCAAAATTCAAATTGCATGGAGCTTCTCTCCAAAATGCCTTCTACAGAAGAGTTCTTAGATACCAGCACCATCAAAGATGAAAAGATAAAAGTTAAAAGCTACACAATCTAAGACATGAGTCAAATAAAATACAAACCTGGGTATACTTCTCCTCATCACAGAGAAGCACCACAAATGGTCCCATAATTAGCCATAAGCCCGAGGTGTCACACACCCCCCTCGATGACCACAAATGTACTAGCCTATAAGAGGACCCGCAGCTGTTAAGGCAAACATTTAAAACAAAAAGCTGGAAACTAACAGTGCCTGCTAGCATTTGAAGAGAGGAAAAAGGGAAACTGAAGAAGAAAATTTTATAACAGATACAGCCAAAAAGATAAACGCATTTCTGTTTGACATTTTTTTTTAACATTTGCAAAGTAACGATAGGTCACTCCTCTATTACTGAGTCCAATCCTAACTTGAAAGATGTGAGAATGAGGACATGCCAGGGATAAGCAGATTTCCTGAAAATAAAATGTAAATATGAATAATATGAATGTAAACAAAATAGCTGCCCCACAGAAATTGCTTCCAGAGGACCCTGGTTTCCAATGTGTGTTTCTTCACAACCTGAATCCACATTAATAAACTCTTTCCACCTAAGACAGCACGAACTAACATTCAAACTAATCTGCCCAGCCTTTAGTTTTAAATGGCAATACAATGAAAATGATAACAACCATAAATCTTATCAAAACTTAAATTTATAGTGGTCCCAAACAAATAAATATTATATTTTAGTAAACTTCCTGGCCAAACTTCCCAAAACACTGCATCCCAAAACAACAGGGCAGCTGGTTGATGGCCAGAACCCTCGTAAGAAAATTTCAAGTAGCTTGGCAATATTACTGAAAACGTCATACCACATACCTTGTAAACAGAGGGAATACACGACTCATAAAAATGCTTCTGCTAAGATGGTGCGGTCAACCTCACTCAGTAACTGACTACCCTACACAAGATCACAGCCATCTAACACACTGCAAGCCCTCTCCATGGAGAATCACAGGTTTTACTGCAAGTTTCCAGACTTCCATGTGTTGCGCTTTTGCTTTTATTCTATCCAATAAAACCAGATGTTTAAGAAAGTAAGTGGGGGGTGGGTATAAGGGTCGATTTCTTTTTATACAATCAGAAAATCCATCTGAATCCCGCTGTGACACTGCAAGAGAACCCCAGAACAACCCACTTAATAATAAGTTGTAAAAGTTTAAAATCCTAGTATCCTTCCCCTAATCTGAGCAACTTTTAGGCTACAACAACTTCAAAGGCAGAATAGCCAAGTCCAACTTCTACCATGTTTTATTTAAAAATAAATAGATATATATAAATAGATTATAAACAAGAGAACAAAGAATCATGATATTGACCCTTTGCCAATTCCAATCAAATAATTTTGAAGAAAAAGTCGATGCGCTCTCAAAGGTAGATTTGTGTAGTGTTGAGTGCCTCTCTGTAACAGTCTAACAATCAATTAATCCAGCTGGAAAACAAAGTGAACAGAAAGGATTACCATTGAATTCAGGTGCAAGTCGCATATTTTCTTTTTCTAACCCCCAGAAATCGATGGACATGAGTTTGCGCAATCTCCGAGAGTTAGTGATGGACAGGGAAGCCTGGCGTGCTGCAGTCCATGGGGTCGCAAAGAGTCAGACAAGACTGAGCAACTGAACTGAAATGAGTTGCATATTTTCTCTCTTTTTCTGACCCCCAGGCACACACACAGAGAGGCCATTTACAGAGCTCCTGATGAAGGTCCTCATAACCCCCTAGCTCTAACTTCTGAAATATACATAAGCTAAAATAAAAAAGGGATAGTTGTCACCAGAACAGATGTTGCAGGGTTTTATCTCTAAGCGCTTCATGGGAAGAAATCGCACTCACCAAATGGCAGTCACCACAGAACCAAGTGCACCGCTGCTGATTAACGTCCACCACACTTGAGAAACGAAAGAGAGAAGAGCAACCCTGTGATGGATATTTTTAATTAAAACCTTCAGTTTTCAGTAATAGCTAGTTCCCTCTGCTGATTTTTAAAGGCTTTTATTCTTGAGCTGTGTGCTCCAGCCCTTAGACAAGCTCTCCCACACGCAGGGAGGGCACACACATTCCTGCTTTAGGTGGGAGAAGGGAAATGCTGCAAGCGTTTCCAGTGTCACGTGGCTGAGGTGTATGTTTTGCCCCAATGCAAGCACTTCACGTAAAGCATTATATGGCAACAACAGCAGCACAGAAAGGAGTCTGTCTTTGGTGGCTGGAAATGCTGGTGTCAGGTTGAGAATTCTCCCACATTCAAAGAACTTAAAGGTCATTAAACACCATTTTTGTTTCTATAAACCAGCAGCTCTCAACCTTTTTGGTCTCAGGACCCCTTTACACTCTTAAAAATTACGGTAGATATCAAAGAACTTGTCTGCCAATTATAACAATATTTATCATGTGATAAGTTAAAACTGAGGATTTTTTCATTTTTAGTAATTCACTTAAAATTAACAATTATAAGTCTATTATGCATTAATATAAATGATATACTTTATTTTTAGAAATCTATCTCTCCAAACAAACAAACAAAATTTTAGTGAGAAGTGTGGCAATGTTTTTATTTTTGCAAATCACTTTGATGTCTGACTTAATAGAGAGCAACAGGATTCTCTATCTGCTTTTGTATTCAGTCTATTGTCGCATATTCCTTTTAAGTATACAAAGAAAATCCAACCTCACCTGAGTAGGAAGCTGCGTATATAGAGAGAGCCTTCTCAAATAATTGTCAATATTTTTTGATACTACACCAAAACTCAACAAGTGGTAGTTTCTCAACATTTGCAATGTAGACTCTGAAGCCACTTCAAGACCCTTTTCCTATTCTGTTTCACTAAATTCCAGCATTTTACCTTGTGCTCTAAGTGGCTCATTAACCCACATGTGATTTTGCAACATCATGAACTGGTCACCTAGAAAAGACTGGGTCACCGAGGGGTGTGGACCTTCCAAATACTGACACAACTCATTCCCCAACATCAAACCATCACGTTCAGCACCATCACGATTGGTCTCATCTGAAAAGGCTTTAGGCAGTGGGAAGCTGTCAAATGCACAGTGGCAGATACAAGTTTTTCAACCATCTAATTTTCAGTCAAAGCTCAAATTTTATCATTGGTTCAGTTGTTTCCCTTGAAGCAACAGCTTACTTTCCATTTTGGAGAAAATTCTTACAGTTGTTCTTTCAAGGAAAAATAGTGGTGGTGGGGGTGGGGGGTGGGGACCAGTTCAGCTGACAACTTGACTGCACAAGCGCTTTTCATTGAGATAACCATCAATCTCAATATGCAGCAGAAGTGCTTTTGGCATATTGTAAGTGGTCTAAAGGGTCAAGATTTAACAGTCTCTTCCCGCTTCATCTTAATTAAAAGCAGCATTATTTTTTTACTGCAAGCGTGAGACTAGGAAGAACACAATGTCCAGCCCAGGGTGGGGTGGCTGCCTGACTCACACTCAGACAGCAGCTTCCCCTGCCACTCCTGTACCATCTGTGCACATGTTAACACAGGGAAAAGCCACCAATGTCTCAGTAACTGACCTTACAGAACCTGGAAGGATCATGGAGGACCCTCAGGAAGTCTGCGAACACACTTTGAGTACTGTAGTACTGAGTTTGTAGGAATATGAAAACATAATGCACTGAATCTTCTTTATTTATCACAAGACTTGCAAGAATACTTAAAGTGAATGTTCCTAGAGAGCTGTTTGCCCCAATAAATCAGGAGATTTAGTGTTCTGTCAGGACACTAAATAATCATGGAGGAAAATGGAAAGTTACCAAGCTACAGCTTACTAAGATCTATTGGGTCAGAGATGGCAATAAATGATCTGTCCAATAAAGGTTATTTTACAAATGACTTGCTCACTTGTGTGATACTGTCCCATCACCTCTCCCACAGTGCACATCCCAAATCTGCCCTCCTCTTGCCATCTTGCCACTACCACCTCGGGGCAAGCCACCAGCAACTCTTACCCACAGACCAGAGCAGCCTGAGTCTCTCCTACCTGCCCCTACAATGCATTCTCCAGTCTCTTAAACAAAAACCAAATGACACCACTCCTCTGATAAAACCCAGAAATGGACCCCTAACACACATAAAACAAAGTCAAACTCCTTACCAGGGTCCACAGGCCCCAGAATGACAGTCCAAGACAAATGCTCTTTAGCCTCACCAGCTAACAGCGAGTCTAGCCTTCTTTTTATTCCTCTCCTGGGCCACACTCACTCTAACCTCAGGGCCTTTATATGGGAAGTAGATGAACAGATCACAGCTGGGGAGGACAGGGTAAAGCTGCACTGGTCAGGGGAAGGCATAGCCATGCATGCACAGAAAAGAAGAAAAGCTGAGAATAAGCGAATGAGCATCAATCACAAGCAGCTAGGGGCAAAGTAGATAAACCCAAAGAAAGTAAAAGGAAGGAAATAAAGATCAGATATTGACAAAACAGAAAATACATACAGAAGAAAAAACTGACAGCGACACAAACTGGCTCTCTGAAAAACACTAAACTCCAGTGTAATACCTCCCAACCTTCTTTTCATCACTGACCCCTGAAGAGTCCTTCTAAACATTTTTTTCCTAATGGATCTCCCCATAAAATTCTAATACTGCAGAAATACTGTACACCAATGGTTAATTTATGTTGATGTATGGCAGAAATGAAACCAATATTGTAAAGCAATTATCCTTCAATTAAAAAGAAATAAATTTTAAAAAACTGTGTGTGTGTTTGCACACGCACATGTGTATACAGGAATACACCAACTTTACCATATTAACAAATTTAAAGAAAAGGAAAAAGCATATGATCACGTCAATATATGCAGAGCATGTATGTGCATGCTCAATAGATGCAGAACAAGGATTTAAATAAAGAGCACTGCAACATATACATTACCATATGTAAAACAGAGAGCCAGTGGGAGTTTGACGTATGATGCAGGGCACCCAAAGCTGGTGCTCTGTGACAACCTGGAGGGATGGGGTGGAGAGGGAGGTGGGAGGGGGGTTCAGGAGGGAGGGGACACATGTATGCCTAAGGCTGATTTATACTGATGTATGGCAAAAACCATCACAACATTGTAGAGTAATTATCCTCCAATTAAAATAAATAATTATTTTAAAAGAAAATTTTTTAAAAATGCTTTAATTTAATAGCCACTTAATATAAAAACAACTCTTGAACAAGAAAAAAAATTTCTTAACTTGATCAAGACAGTCTACAAAAAAGTACAGCAAAAATCATCTTTCACAGTGAAAGACTGAAAGTTCCCACGTTGAGATAAGAAGCAAGCTAAGAATGTCCCCACCCCTATTCAACACCAATTCTGGTCAGTGTAGCACAGTTAGAAACAGAAAAGGAAAAGAACACAAAAAGACTGGAACAGAAAAAAACACATCTGTCATTAGCTGCAGAAGACTGATTATGTTTACAGAAAGCCAAAAGAATATGTGGATAAATATTCAAATTAATAAAAGCATTTGGCAAGGCTGCTGGATACTAAATCAGTATATAAAATCAACTGCATTCCCACACACCAGAATAAACAACATAATGGTTCTAAGACACCATCAAAATGGCATTTAAAAATTCAAATATCTGAGAATAAGCTCAACAAAGACATGAAAGACTTCTACATAAAAAATTAGAAAACTTAAGTTTGAAAGATGTCAATTCTCTGAAACGATCTATGGACCTACAGATTCAATTAAATCACAACCAAAATCTTGACAGGTATTTTGCCCTCTTGGTGGAATTTGACCCACTGGTTCTTAAAACATATATGGAAATGGAAAGGGACGAGAAGAGCCAAGACACTCCAGAGGAAGATCAAGAGGAAACCATCTGCATTTCCAGATTACTTGAAGCTTTAGGGATAGGGAAAGAGTGGCACTGGCACATAGAAGACAGGTCCCCAGAACTGCACTGAAAGACCAAAAAAATGGCCAAGCACACTCAGCATTTGATTTATACCAAAGACAGTGCTGCAGGGGAGTATCAGTGGTCCTTGGCAATAAAAGGTGCTGGGGCCTTTTCGCATATTCATATGAAACAAAACAAAATAGTACCCCTATCTCACACCATATGCAAGAAGCAATGGTGAGTAGGCAATAGACAGCTTGAATGTAAGAGTTGGACTATAAAGAAAGCTGAGAGCCGAAGAATTGATGCTTTTGAACTGTGGTGTTGAAGAAGACTCTTGAGAGTCCCTTGGACCTCAACAAGATCAAACCAGTCCATCCTAAAGGAGATCAGTCCTAAATATTCACTGGAAGGACTGATACTGAAGCTGAAACTCCAATACTTTGGCCACCTGATGTGAAGAACTGACTCCTTGGAAAAGACCCTGATGGTAGGAAAGACTGAAGGCGGAAGGGGACGACAGAGGATGAGATGGTTGGATGGCATCACCGACTCGATGGACATGAGTTTTGGAGTAAGCTCCAGGAGTTGGTGATGGATGGGGAAGCCTGGTGTGCTGCAGTCCATAGGCTTGCAAAGAGTCAGACACAACTGAGCGACTGAACTGAATTGAATAGACAGTTTGATTATATAACTTACCCTCCAACCTGGACACTTTATTATAGAGTAAAAAAGGATGCTATGAATAATTATTCTAAGACAGCAGGTGCTAACTAGGACTGCCCTCAGCACACTGGGACTTACGGTCATCCTAGTTACAGATCTAAATATAAACAGCAAAATTATAAAGCTTTTAGGGTACATCAGAGGACAGGGTCTTGACCACAGGAAAAAACATAAGCATAAACCACAGGGAAAGCACTGATACATTCAGCTACAACATAATTACTTCTGTCTATCACAGGGCTTCATAAAAAGAAGGAAAACTCCTATCACAGAGTAGGAAATGTGCCACATATCAAACATATTTAAAAAGGACTTAATCTAGAACATGCAAAGAACTGCCACAAATCAACACAAAACAGCACACAGAAAAATGCACAAAACCCTGGATAGGCATTTCAGGCAACAGGCTAGCCTAAATGACCTGTTTAAATAGACAAAAAGGCACTCAATTTCATTAGTCACAAAAGTAGTGAAAATTACCTTTAATTTTATTGAAATATAGTTGATTTACAATGTCATGTTTAATTTCTGCTATACAGCAAAGTGACTCAGTTATATGTTCTTTTTCATATTCTCTTTCGTTATGGTTTATCACAGGATATTGAATACAGTTCCCTGAGCTATACAGTAGGAATTTGTTGTTTATCCATCCTACATATAATAGTTTGCATCTGCTAATCCTAAACTCCCAACCCTTCCCTCTTCTATGCCTTGGCAGCCCCAAGTCTGTTTTCTATATTTGTGAATCTGTTTTTGTTTCATAGGTATGTTCATTTGTGTTCTATTTTAGATTTCACATATAAATGATATCATATGGTATGTCTTTCTCTTTCTGACTTTGCTTTAGTATGATAACCTCCAGGTCCAGCCATGTTGCTACAAATGGCATTATTTCATTCTTTCCATGACAGAGTAGTATTTCTGTGTGTGTGTGTGTATGTGTTTGCGTGCGCGTGCGCACGTGTGCACATGCATGCACACACACCACATTTTCTTGGTCTATTCTTCTGTTAATGGACATTTAGGTTGCTTCCAAGTCTTGGCTATTATAAACAGTGCTGCTATGAACACAGGGGTGCATGTATCTTTTCAAATTAGAATTTTGTCCAGATATATGCCCAGGAGTGGGATTGCTGGATCATACAGCAACTCTATTTTTAGCTTTTTGAGGAACCTCCATACTGTTTTCTATAGTGGCTACACCAATATACATTCCCACCAACAGTGTGGGAGGGTTCCCTTTGCTTCATGCCCTCTCCAGAATTAGTCACTTGTAGATTTTTCAATGATGGCCATTCTGACTGGTATGAAGTAGTACCTCTTAGTTATGATTTGGATTTCTCTAATAATCAGCAGTGATGAGCATCTTTCCAGGTGTGCATTGGCCATCTGTATGTCTTCTTCGGAGAAATGTCTATTTAGGTCTTCGGCCCACTTTTCAGTCAAGTTGTTTTTTTTTTTTTTTTTTTTTTCTGTTATTGAACCATAGAACTGTTTGTGTACTTTGGAAATTAAGCCCTTGTCGGTCGCATCATTTGCAAATATTTTTTCCCATTCCATAGGTTGTCTTTTTGTTTTGTTTATGGCATCCTTTGCTGTGCAAAAGCTTATGTTTGATTAGGTACTATTTGTTTGTTTTTGCTTTTGTTTCTATTGCCTTGGGAGACCGACCTAAGAAAACACTGGCACGATTTATGTCAGAGAATGTTTTGCCTATATTCTCTTCTAGGAGTTTTACAGTTTGTCTTGTCTTATATTTATGTCTGTAAGCCATTTTGAGTTAATACTTGGGCATAGTATTAGGGCATGTTCTAACTTCACTGATTTTTATGCAGCTGTCCAACTTTACCAACAGCACTTGCTGAAGAGACTATCTTTTCCCACCGTATATTCCTGCCTTCTCTTCCCACCATGTTTCTGCCTTCTTTGTCACAGGTTAACTGTCCATAGTTGTGTGATCCCTGGCCTCTCTATTCTGTCCGATCAATCTGTACATCTGTTTTTCTGGAGACACCACAGAGTTTTGATTACTGTAGCTTTTTTTTTCAGTATTGTCTGAAGTCTAGGAGGTTTATGCTTCCTGATTTGTCCTTTTCCCTCGGGACTGCTTTGGCAATTCTGGGTCTTTTATGGTTCCATATAAAGTTTAGGAATATTTGCTCTGGTTCTGTGAAAAATGTCATAGTTATTTTGATAGATATCTTATTAAATCTGTAGATTGCTTTGGGCAGTACGGCCATTTTAACAATATTAATTATTCTAATCCAAGAGCATGAGATATCTTCCCAAGAAATAAAAATTAAAATCATGATACAGCCACACCTACAAGGATGACTAAAATGAAAATAAGAACATTGGTCAGAATACAGAGCAACCAGAACTTATTGGCAGAAGAGTAACAGCCCTTCTGAAAAGCCATTTGGCAGTACCTTCAAAACTAAAACTTTGAATACCCTATTAGCCTGAAGTTCTATTCCTAGGCATCTACCCTCCCTCCAAAAAAATCTGCATATATGCTAAGCAAAAGATATACATAAAAATGTTGACAACAGCACTGTTCATAATATTTTTAAAAAACTAGAACACCCCCTATATTCCACACTTATAGAATGAATGACTAACTGAGGTCTATCCATTGAATGGCATGTGTACTACAGCAATGAAAGTGAGCAACTGCTGCTGTGGGACAACAGGGATTCATCTCAGGTACCCTGTGTGCAAGGGCTCCTGACTCAAGGGCTGGCAGGGCGTCCTTCCAGATGTGACGGTAATTATCTCAAATGTTGCTTTCTGGGTATCCATTTCACTATATATTTGTTTTATGTCTCTTTTCTGTATATATAGCACGTTTCTAAAACATATAAAGGTTAAAGAAAACACAGATGAAGTAGTACATGACTGGTACATGTTTCACCCAACAGACATTTCTGAAGACCAGTTACAAAACCGTCTGCTCACTAATGGGGGAGGGAAGACTTTCTCACCCTCAAAAAGCCAGTCTGAGGAACGTGAGCAACTAAAATACATAGCAAAATGTGAGAGAGACGACAAGAAAGAAAAAAATTTAGCAGAGGAGACAGGCGGCATTTGAGCTCGACCTTAAAGAGCTGGAAGCAGCTGGACAATGGGACTGACCTTCAGCTGTTCCTCGCTGCGTTTTATGTAAAAGGGAACAGAAGTACGTGGGGCTGTTCTCTGTGTCCACCCAGAAGCCTGAACCTCAGCCCATGAAGGCCAGAGGTGAGGAGAGATCTGGCAAAGCACAAACACAGCAAGTGACCAGAGCGACCCTTCAGCCTCCTTCAGGGCTATAAACGAAGACCTGCATGGCACGATGCATGCCCAAACCATTCGACCATGTTCTCCCTTTAACTCTTTATTCTTACTTTCTCAGAAAGGGAACATCAGTATATAGTTTACAGTGTACAGTTGGGTCACACAGAAAGTGAGATGAAAACAGACATCCCCTTCTGGGCAGGGAACTCATCCCAAGATGTCACCTGAAGTCACAGTGTAACAGTTTACACAAGGGGGCATGGCTGGGGCAGGCAGAGGGCATCCAACCAGTTCCACAAGTCTCAATCCAGCAACATCTATGACAACTCAAGCATGAATTTTTGTCTCTCAGGCTCAATTTCCAAGACAAATAGACCTGTATAAAACCAGCATCTGTAGGAGAGCTCAGGATGGGTTGAAGTAGAAGTTAACGTATGGCTTCCCACTTGAACCAAACAATTAAACCTGTGCCAGAAACAGAGGATTGATGCCCTCGCAGATCCTCAGCATCCCGCCTCTCAGCTCCTCCATCTGCCCGGCTGTGCAGCACGTCTGACAAACTGCAAACAACACTATGATGTGTGCTGCAAATGCTACTTCACAGCCATGACTGAGAACACAGAACTTCAAAGACTCGAAGCAATATTTACTGCACTACTCTGAAGGTCTCTGGGTAGACTGCCTATATGCCTAGATTGTAAAAGGAAGCAGATTTGGAATAAGTGTTTTTCATAAATATCCCAATTTTTGAACCTCCAGGTACTACAGAATTTGTTTAGCAGCCATTCAAATATTTAAAAACTCAACCCCCAAATAACATTTCTAGATGAAGTAAATCTCTAGGTTCCTTCTCACAATTACACATTATAAAGTACCTTACTTCTAAACTATATGCAAATAGCCCTGAGTAAAATTTATGTGCCTAAGTTTGAGGAAAATGGATGGCATCACCAACTCAATGGACATGAGTTTGAGAAAGCTCCAGGAAATGGTGAAGGACAGGGAAGCCTGGTGTGCTGTAGTCCATGGGTTGCAAAGAGTTGGACACGACTCAGCGACTGAACAACAGCAAAAGTTTAAGGCACATACACCTGGGGGTCAGCAGCACTGTGCACAGTGATATGGATGGCAGCCATGGAGCTGTGAGGCAGAGCACACCAACGGACGCAGCGGCACTAAGCGCTTCAGAAGGCTGAGAAAAACGACTGAAGCACTTGGGTTTCCCTGGTGGCTCAGAGGATAATGAACCCACCTGCAAGGCCGGAGACCTGGGTTCAATCCCTGGGTTGGGAAGATCCCCTGGAGGAGGGCATGAACACAAAGCACTGGAACAACAATAGGATGTTATAAAACCAAGGACATTCTTACACAATTTGGTTTTAATTCAATTTCCAGTTGACCCTCTTCCCCAGCTTTTACAACCATTCACATAGAAGCAAATTCTCACTTTCTTTTGGAAAAGCATAAAGTTGGGGGAAAGAATGAAAAAAAAATCCAGATAACCAGCTCATACTCCTTTTATATTTTATGAATTTATATAAATAATATGTGGCTCATTTTAAATGTCTGAACTCTGGTAGCATCTTGTCAGTAAATATCCCATACATCTGATATTATTTATTTTAATAAAGTTTCATGACTCACCAGCTACCAAAGACTTGATTTAATTCAAAGTCCAAAACATAATTCCCATTTTTGCATTATTTAAAAAAAACTTTCTAAATAAATAATAGATCACAGCAGCATCCCACTGATGGCATCCACATTCCATAAGGCAGAGAAGTGAGGTGATAGATCCTGCAGTCAGGTAGTTCTCAGAAAAGGGGGAACTTACAAGGAAATGGAGGGAGAAACATTAAGAAAAAATGAAACTGTGGGAAAGGACTTTGTTCATCACCTTACTGGGACATGGTAAAGACAGTGACACACAGAGGAAGACGAGCACTCCTACCAGACTCTTCACTTCATGTGGAATTATAATATATGGGGTCTTTAATGTTCTGCGTGGGTAGAAAAGTGCCACTGTGCTTTTTCCCATAAGAATTCCATTCATCCTGAAAGACAGCTATTTATGAGTCATGCTATAAAGTTTAAATGTTTATATTTTTACATATTTCTTAAGTTCCCAAGAGTTCCGACCTTAAAAGCTCAAAGAAAACGCCAGTACTTCACAACCTTCCTTTGAAACCCCAGGTGAGTAGTTTTTCTGTAGCTCTCAGTAAAATCCTAACTAACAAAAAATAAACTTCATTAAAGTGCAATTCAGGATGCTAATTTATTCCCCTTTACAACCTAGAAAGAACACTGCATTTAGAACAAAAATACTTGGAGATAAAAAAACGCAGCCCTGCCTGTAGACATCTCACCTGCACAAGCCACATGTTCTCTAGGCAGCCTGTTCACCAGGTCCAACAGCCACGAGACTCCAACTCTCCAGAAAGATGCCCGTAATGGTTAATTTTATGTTTCTACTTGGCTGTGCCACAGTGTCAAGATACATGGACAAACATTATTCTGTGAGGGTGTTTCTGGATAAGACTAACATTTAAATCGGTGAGCTCTGAGCAAAGCCGACTGCCCTCCATAATATAGTGGGCCTCACCCTATCAGTGTAAGGCCTGAACAGAACAAAAGCCTGTCCTCTCCCAGCAAATTCTGCAACAGCCTCAACTGCTGCAACTCAGGCCTGAAGTGCAACATCAGTTCATCCCTGGGTCCCCAAGATGCTGGCCCATCCTGCAGATTTTGGATGTATCAGCCTCCACGAGCATATGAGCCAATGCACGTATGTCCTGTAGGTTCTATGTCTTTGGAGACCCATCCCCAAGCCAGTCAGGGCCACGTCCTGGCAGTGTTATGAGTAAACAAGAATAGCACTTTTCATGCTTCTCAGAGTCAGGACCACTCTGCCCAGCCACGAAGGTCCTAGAGGTGAAGGGAGACAGGCATTAGGGAATAATGTCCTTGGAACTGAGAACACATCCTCTCCGGCCTCTCCCCTCAGTAAAATGGAAACCAGGTAATGGTATAATTCTCTACATGACAGTCCAAAAAAGAAAAATTAAATGTCTTTGTCTCATTCATGACCATAACAAGCTAAAAAACATGTCATCAGAAGAGCCAATTATGATGGTGATATCTCAGTTTTTATCATGCAGTATCTACCTCTCCTCTGAGGAACTCAAGCACCTGCCAGAGAGGACCTAATTATTCCTCCCTTCCCTACCAGAATTAGGAGACCAGTATTAGTATTCAGGCTTTACAGACAAAGATTTTGAAGAAAAGAGAAGCTCAGTGGTTCCTATAAGCACAGCAATGGGCCCAGAAGCACAGGGCCTGCCACTCCGCCCTAAAGATCACTCACTAAGCCCAAGTGTGAGAGGCCTGAGAAAGAAGCAGTGGACAATGACAACCCACAAGTATGATTTTACTGACAGATGCTCTTACATGAGCTGAAAGTATAAGCGAAGTGAGAAATGCTGATAAATGTTCTAATAAAAAGGCCACAGTTTCAAACAACTTGTCTGCCCTGCTGTCCTCGTCATAATAAACATGTGTGCCATACAATCACACTATGGATGCACTGAGAGAACCCCAGAGCTATGCAATTTAGAATGATGGGGACTTGGATCCACACAGAGTAACTTTTCAAGGAAGGAAAGAGAGACTGCACTCGGGGACTTACCAGCACTATCTCCTTAGATGCTCACATCAATCATGGCAAACAGGTATCAACAATCCATTTTACGGGAAAACCATGTTCAGAGTGATTAAAGAATCAATCATCCTAAGGCCATAAAGCCGGGAATCGGTGCGCTACCCTCTGAATTCAAGTACACCAGGTATCCCTTTTCCAAGATTTGAAGCATCCTCCTAACAACAGAGAAATCCTCACATCCCAGGAGATGGCCCACCAATTACTCCTGGAGTGTTTCCAACAGGAATGAGATGACAAGGCTGCTGGCCCAGTGAGGGACAAATCTGCTGTGCTGGGCCTCTGGGGACTGTACCCAGTAGGCCCTCAGGAGCTGCGGGCCGCCCGATTCTCTCACATGCCCAACGGCAGCTCTTCTAGGGCTGGAAGAGAGCCAGTCAGTCCCTCCTCACTCTCTACAAATCAACCTAAGGAGCCACTGCTTCCAGGTCTCTAGGGACCTTAGTCACTCTCCTTGGCCATCCTCAGTCTGATCTGTTCTGTGACCGCATCCCAAAAGAGAGCATCCGGCCTCAAATAAGATACTCCACATGTGGTCTCAGAGAGACCCATGAATGGAAATCTATAAGTCAGATACTTAGCTTTTTAGCATCCCTAGGTCTTCACACATGAATTGCTAAACATTTGTCTGTATTTATGCAACTGGTGGGAAAACAGGAATTGAAAAAAGTGGGGGTGGGTGTGCGGAGGGAGGGCAGGAAGGAAGAAAGGAAGTGGGAAGGAGTCAGACACAGCCCTTACTTGCCGTGCATCTCTGTTGTTTAACCACATTCCACCAGCATTTTGCCCTTGATTCTGTCATCTACATTATTACCTGTCCTTCCCAATTTGGCAAACATGGTAAGCACACCTCCCAAATCTTTATCCAAGGCACTGACAAGACTGTTAAACAGGACAGGGTCAATACCTGAGCTCGGAGCCACGCTCCCAAGGGGCCACCGTCTAGGATATCAGAGTGTCACAGGACAATCCTCAGAGTACAGGCATGCAGAGGACACAGGGTTGATGGGGTGACGGCAGCAGCTCACCTAGTTCACTGTCTTACTCACAATTGGGTAAACAACACTAACAATTAGTAAAAGAATACAACTGATGTGTAAAACTGTTCAGCCGTGCAAGTACTTGAAAAGTGTAATAACAAGAATGAAATGATCAGGTATCTGCTGCTGCTGCTGCTGTCACTTCAGTTGTGTCCGACTCTGTGCGACTCCAGAGACCGCAGCCAACCAGGCTCCGCCGTCCCTGGGATTCTCCAGGCAAGAACACTGAAGTGGGTTGCCATTTCCTTCTCCAATGCATGAAAGTGAAAAGTGAAAGTGAAGTCGCTCAGTCATATCTGACTCCTAGCGACCCCATGGACTGCAGCCTACCAGGCTCCTCTGTCCATGGGATTTGCCAGGCAAGAGTACTGGAGTGGGTTGCCATTGCCTTCTCCAGATCAGGTATCTACTTCAGCGCAAATACATTTTAATGGCAACGCCGAGGCTTGGAAAGAAGCACTCTCAGACACTGCTAGCAGGCAACAGTAAATAAAACCTTCTGTTTTAACCAGTCCTTTGTTTCCTGTATTTCTGATGCTTTGATGCTTTGACCTGCTGACCCTGGAGTGACTGCCCCTCCTAGAGTTGGCCAATTTCAGGAGACAGTAAACAACTCTTGTCTCAAATACAAACCAACCACCACATCCCCAGAGCCCACACCACCAACTACTTCCCATGGGGGCTCTCACCCTCCGGCCACTGTCCACCTGCTCTAACTACAGCAGGGCCAGGAATCTGACAACTCAGCACAGCCCCTAAGCCCCAGAGCCTACTGAAATTATTCAAACAAGCCCATCCTCAGCCTGCTTGCCCTGCCTTGCCTCTTCCCTCCAGCAGAAACCTCAATAAAGGTATTTGCCCACAGGCCCTGCCAACCCCCACATCCTGACCCACCCCAGTGCTTCCCCACATGGCATGGCAAGCTCTCTTCTCCTGAGAACTGGAAATAATAAACTATCTTCTCAATGACAACCATCTCCTAATCGGAGAGGGCAATGGCACCCCTCTCCAGTACGCGTGCCTGGAAAATCCCAACTGAAAGACCTCACTTTCACTTTTCACTTTCATGCATTGGAGAAGGAAATGGCAATCCACTCCCGTGTTCTTGCCTGGAGAATCCCAGGGACAGGGAAGCCTTGTTGGCTGCCATCTATGGGGTCGCACAGAGTCAGACATGACTGAAGCAACTTAGCAGCAGCAGCATCTCCTAATCGGTCAGCCTTAGTATCAACAGCAATTTTGCAAATTATATTTGTATGTTATTATCCAGGTATTTATGACTTCTAGAAATTTGTACTAAGAAATAACCAGCTATCTGGTCAAAATTTATATAAAGATTTTTATCATAATATTATTTATAACACTGAAAAATCAAAAGCAGCTTAAATGTCTAATAATAGAAAAATGGTTTTAAAATTATAGGTACATCCTAGCAGCTAGAAACTTTAAACTTTAATATTAAATAACTTTGGCTTACTATGAAAGCAATAAAAATCATGTTTTTAAAGAATCAGTAAATGATAAGAGGAAGTATACACAATTTGATGTTAAATGAAAAAGACAAGATGTAAGACTCTATCTAGGTGTGTGGGGAGGTGCACCCAGTCGTGTCCAGCTCTTTGTGACCTCCTGGACTGTTGCCTGCTAATTTTCCAGGCAAGAATACTGGAATGGGTTGCCATTTTCTACTCCACTATACCTAGGATATGATCTCAATTTTTGTATAAGAAGGGAAGAAAGAAAATATGTACTTCCAAAGACATTCTCCTTAAAAAGACTATAAAATCAAGAAACACAATCTGATTTGGGGAAAGCTACATTCATACTACATTCATACTGAGTTATCAACTCTTTTCTAAACATTTATAAGTCAACTATTTTAAAATTCTGGTTATCCTTCTGCCTGCCTGCCAATGCAGAAGACAGGGGTTCAACCCTTGATCTGGGAAGATTCCACAAGCCTCGGAGTGGCTAAGCCGTGGGCCACAGCTACTGGTCCTGTGCTCTCGAGCCCAGAAGCACAACTACTGAAGCCCATGCTCCCTAGAGCCTCGCTCCGCAACAAGAGAAGCCACTGCAGAGAAGCCCCTCAAGTGTGACTAGAGAGCAGCCCCACGACTAGAGAAAGCCCATGCAGCAGTGAGACCCAGCACAGCCAAAGATAAATAAATACCTTTTTAAAAATGAAAATTAAAAACAAAATACAGAAGCAAAAGAGCCAACTACAGATGCAGAGCTGTGGCTCCTTCCCACAGGCAACACTAGTCGGGAACGATGCCACAGATGCAAACAGGACTCCAAACCACGAGTACAAATAGAGCTAACAGGAATTCCCTGGTGGTCCAGTGGTTGGGACTCCACGCTTCCACTGCAGGGGACCTGGGTTTGACCCCTGGTCAGGGAACTAGGATCCTGCATGCTGTGTGGCGGGACCAAATAAATGAACAAATAACAATCTAAGAACTTAAAACACAATTGTACTACAATGTGCTTGATTCTAGAAATGTGGCTTACAATTTGAAATACCTTAATTTTCTCTTTCATTTAAAAAATAAAATAAAATAATAGCCAGCAGGCTCACTCTGAGTGTTACAGACACATGGTCAAGGGCTTCACTGACTCCCACAGCTTTTGGAGAGAGGAAGGGCTTGTCTTCCCTCTCCTCTTCCACCACAGAGAATGTGAGCTTCCCAGGCTTCAAAGGCTCTGGTGGGATGGGTGACATGTTAGGATGACAACTTAAGGGGTCCACAGGGTTTCTAAAGTCCTCATTTGGGTGAGGTTATTAGGCACCCTGACTTCCCAGGTGGTGCCAGCGGTAAAGAACCTGCCTGCCAATACAGATGTTAAGAGATCCAGGTTCACTCCCCAGTGGGGAAGAGCCCCTGGAGGAGGGCATGGCAACTCACTCCAGTATTCTTGCCTGGAGAATCTCATGGACAGAGGAGTCTGGCGGGCTATAGTCCACAGGGTCGCAACGAGTCGGACACGAGTGAAGAGGCTTAGCACGGCATAGCACACCACTAGACACCTACAGTTAAGCAAGACTCTATACAGGACTAAGAACCAACCGCAGAATGACTGCAGAGGAAGAACAACTGCGCTTTACGGAGCAGACCCTAAAATACTGTCATGTGCATGTGGAGAAGCCTGAACATCCCATGAGTGGCCTGCCCTGGGGTCCAAGCAGCCAGCCTCTGCCGTGGGGTGGGGGCACCAGGGCTGCTGGCCCCAGGTCTCCGGTTCCAAGGAGCTTTCTCAGGGTGCCCTAGGCACACTAGAGGAGGGGACAGGGGACAGGAGGAAGACTGTCTGCTCTTCCCACCTGCACTCTCAGGACCCGCCTCACCACATGCCAGCAGAGGTGCCATTCATACCATTATACATTCACCATCATACATTCCTACCTCCACGGCCTTGCTCCCCAGCCCTGGGGGTGCTGGCTGTCTCCAGCAGCGACTGCTTGGCCGTAACACCTTGAGGTTCCCTGTTCGCCCTTTCGGCTCCTCTGGAACCAATTTCCCACCTAAATGCCCTCTGTTGAAACACCCAGTATGTGTTCTGTTCTCTTTACTGGATCCTAACTGATAGGCCTTCATCTCTAAGAGAAAAGAAATCATCATGTTAAAACTACAGAAACCCAGCGCCTGGCTACACTGAGAAGCTGGTCAGTCTGTGGGTCAGAAACCATGACTCGCCCCAGCCCATCCACTGCCTGGAAGGGAAGCAGGCCTGAGTTCAGGGAGCCCCATGCAAATCACTTCACCTCCCTCCTCTGTAAACTCAAAGAGAAGCAGCGCATACATCACACAGGACCCCTGACATCCAGGAGGCATTCTTCTTCCCCGATCTCCCACAAAGGAACACTGTGCCAAGGAACACGCCCTGGTTCCTTGACTGAACCCCCTCAGCTGACACGGGTTTGAATCCCTCCACAGTCTTGGCCACACACCTTGAATAGTTCCTGCTTAAGGAAGATTTGTGTTGGTTTTTTTTTGTGTGTGTGTGTGGTTTTTTTTTAAGAAATTTTGTTTTATTTATTTATTTGGCCACACCATCCAGCACATGGGCTCTCAGTTCCCCGACCAAGGATCATTCTTAAACATGAAGACCCTCCTTCCCCGTTCTGGACACTGCATTCTATCTATCCATTAAGCAAAAGATGACACCCATGGTTTGTTTTCAGCTGCACATCACAGTTAAGTCATATTTTTGCCTTCCATCAATGAAAATACCTAAACATGCTCTCAGAAGCATGAAAAGTGCTCAAACTGACCATCTTTTCATTTGCTACATGACTTCCAGGAGAGGAATGAAAATCATTCTGCATTTTAGCCATTTACCTCTCCCTTTCAGAAGGGCTCTGCTTCCAAGGCTCTTCTGAGGATGGCACTAGAGACAGACATGACTGAACTACAGTGTGGTACCAAAGTACAGACCCCAAAGATGCATGCCCAGGTCTCAAGGCTGGCTCTCCTCCTTACCACCAGTGTGATCCAGGACTAGTCACCTACCTGTTTCATGCTCATTTCCTGATTTGTGAGATAGATACATCACTTTGCTGGATTATACCATGCAGATTAAACGAGTTAACCTGTGCAAAGCACTTAGAGAGTGTCTGACATATAGCAAGTTTACAGAAATGTTGGTTCTTGTTAACTAGAAAGAAAGCTACCAGTAATAACACTGTTTCCATCATCCTTTGAATTAGCTTTCTCAAACTAACCTTAGGAACAAAATTTTAAAGTTGAAAGTGAGGGTGGACTTCCCTGGTGGTCCAGTGGATAAGATTCTGAGCTTCCAATGTAGGGGGCCAGGGTTCGATCCCTAGTCAGGGAACTAGATCCCACAAGCCACAATTAAGCCTGCGTGCTCTAGAGCCCACGAGCCACAATCAACTAGAGAACCCTGAACACCACAACGAGACCCAACAAGCCAAATTAAATAGCAACTTAAAAAAAAAAATTGAGCGGGAGCTGCAGCGATTATATTGGAACCCAGAGGGCAGGGACACAGACAGGAGTTTCCAGACAGCATGAAACCTCAGCCACTCCTGAAGCTGCATTTTTATCTATTACTTGAAGACAGGTTTCGAATGCATCCTTATCCATTCTTTTTTTCCTTTCTTCTTTTTCTTTTCTTTAACTGTGCCGCACGGCATGTGGGATCTCATTTCCCTGACCAGGGATCGGACCTGCACCCTCTGCATTGGAAGGCAGAGTCTTAACCAGTGGACCACCAGGGAAGCTCCCCTTCAGTTCAGTTCAGTTCAGTTACTCAGTCGTGTCCGACTCTTTGTGACCCCATGAATCGCAGCATGCCAGGCCTTCCTGTCCAAAACCAGCTCCTGGAGTCCACCCAAACTCATGTCCATCAAGTCGGTGATGCCATCCAGCCATTTCATCCTCTGTCGTCCCCTTCTCTTCCTGCCCCCAATCCCTCCTAGCATCAGAGTCTTTTCCAATGAGTCAACTCTTCGCATGAGGTGGCCAAAGTATTGGAGTTTCAGCTTTAGCATCAGGCTATCCAAAGAACACCCAGGACCGATCTCCTTTAGAATGGACTGGTTGGATCTCCTTGCAGTCCAAGGGACTCTCTCAAGAGTCTTCTCCAACACCACAGTTCAAAAGCACCAATTCTTTGGCGCTCAGCTTTCTTCATAGTCCAACTCTCACATCCATACATGACCACAGGAAAAACCACAGCCTTGACTAGATGGACCTTTGTTGGCAAAGGAATGTCTCTGCTTTTCAATATGCTATCTAGGTTGGTCATAACTTTCCTTCCAAGGAGTAAGCGTCTTTTAATTTCATGGTTGCAGTCACCATCTGAAGTGATTTTGGAGCCCCCAAAACTAAAGTCTGACACTGTTTCCACTGTTTCCCCATCTATTTCCCATGAAGTGATGGGACCGGATGCCATGATCTTCGTTTTCTGAATGTTGAGCTTTAAGCCAACTTTTTCATTCTCCTCTTTCACTTTCATCAAAAGGCTTTTTAGTTCCTCTTCACTTTCTGCCATAAGGGTGGAGTCATCTGCATATCTGAGGTTATTGATATTTCTCCTGGCAATCTTGATTCCAGCTTGCGCTTCTTCCAGCCCATCGTTTCTCATGATGTACTCTGCATAGAAGTTAAATAAGCAGGGTGACAATATACAGCCTTGATGTACTCCTTTTCCTATTTGGGACCAGTCTGTTGTTCCATGTCCAGTTCGAACTGTTGCTTCCTGACCTGCATATAGGTTTCTCAAGAGGCAGGTCAGGTGGTCTGGTATTCCCATCTCTCTCAGAATTTTCCACAATTTCTTGTGATCCACACAGTCAAAGGCTTTGGCATAGTCAATAAAGCAGAAATAGATGTTTTCCTGGAACTCTCTTGCTTTTTTGATGATCCAGCAGATGTTGGCAATTTGATCTCTGGTTCCTCTGCCTTTTCTAAAACCAGCTTGAACATCTGGAAGTTCACGGTTCACGTATTGCTGAAGCCTGGCTTGGAGAATTTTCAGCATTACTTTACTAGCGTGTGAGATGAGTGCAATTGTGCGGTAGTTTGAGCATTCTTTGGCATTGCCTTTCTTTGGGATTGGAATGAAAACTGACCTTTTCCAGTCCTGTGGCCACTGCTGAGTTTTCCAAACTTGCTGGCATATTGAGTGCAGCACTTTCACAGCATCATCTTTCAGGCTTTGAAATAGCTCAACTGAAATTCCATTACCTCCACTAGCTTTGTTCGTAGTGATGCTTTCTAAGGCCCATTGACTTCACATTCCAGGATGTCTGGCTCTAGGTGAGTGATCACACCATTGTGATTATCTTGGTCGTGAAGATCTTTTTTGTACAGGTCTTCTGTGTATTCTTGCCACTTCTTCTTAATATCTTCTGCTTCTGTTAGGTCCATACCATTTCTGTCCTTTATCAAGCCCATCTTTGCATGAAATGTTCCCTTGGTATCTCTAATTTTCTTGAAGAGATCTCTAGTCTTTCCCATTCTGTTGTTTTCCTTTATTTCTTTGCGTTGATCGCTGAGGAAGGCTTTCTTATCTCTCCTTGCTATTCTTTGGAACTCTGCATTCAGATGCTTGTATCTTTTCCTTTTCTCCTTTGCTTTTCGCTTCTCTTCTTCTCACAGCTACTTGTAAGGCCTCCCCAGACAGCCATTTTGCTTTTTTGCATTTCTTTTCCATGAGGATGGTCTTGATCCCTGTCTCCTGTACAATATCACAAACCTCTGTCCATAGTTCTTCAGGCACTCTATCTATCAGATTTAGTCCCTTAAATCTCTTTCTCACTTCTACTGTATCATCATAAGGGATTTGATTTAGGTCATACCTGAATGGTCTAGTGGTTTTCCCTACTTTCTTCAATTTCAGTCTGAATTTGGCAATAAGGAGCGCATGATCTGAGCCACAGTCAGCTCCCAATCTTGTTTTTGCTGACTGTATAGAGGTTCTCCATCTTTGGCTCCAAAGAATATAATCAATCTGATTTCAGTGTTGACCATCTGGTGATGTCCATGTGTAGAGCCTTCTCTTGTGTTGTTGGAAGAGGGTGTTTGCTATGACCAGTGCGTTCTCTTGGCAAAACTCTATTAGCCTTTGCCCTGCTTCATTTTGTATTCCAAGGCTAAATTTGCCTGTTACTCCAGGTGTTTCTTGACTTCCTACTTTTGCATTCCAGTCCCCTATAATGAAAAGGACATCTTTTTTGGGTGTTAGTTCTAAAAAGTCTTGTAGGTCTTCATAGAACCATTCAACTTCAGCTTCTTCAGCATTACTGGTTGGGGCATAGACATGGATTACTGTGATATTGAATGGTTTGCCTTGGAAACAAACAGAGATCTTTTTTGAGACTGCATCCAAGTACTGCATTTCAGACTCTCTTGTTGACCATGATGGCTGCTCCTTTTCTTCTAAGGGATTCCTTCCCACAGTAGTAGATATAATGGTCATCTGAGTTAAATAAGTTCCCCTTATCCATTCTTAAATAGTATAGCTGGAGGGGATTTTAAGTAAGCAGGATAAAGAATCAGAATCCAAGAAAGATCTGGCCAAGCAACCAACTCTAATGAGATTAAACTTAAGATTAAATCCTAGGTTCTGCACACAGTAGAAACCAACTGTTTGGACAGGGGTGAGGCAGGTGTAAAATGATGCCTAAGGAGTATTCTGATAAAATGGCAACCCACTCCAGTATTCTTGCCTGGAGAATCCCATGGGCGGAGGAGCCTGGTGGGCTACAGTTCATGGGGTCGCAAAGAGTCGGACACGACTGAGCGACTTCACTTCTTCACTTCACTTCAAGTACACCAGGGTTAGCAGGATGAGACCTGCGGGGCAGGCAGTACACACACAGCAAATGTCAACTTCCAGGGGGACGGCGAGGACAGCCACCTCCCTGTCGTCTCACCCATCGTGAGCGTGGCGTCCAGTTCTGATCACTACACTTACAAACACCTTTGCAGTCATTTTATAGTAATTCTGATGATTACAGAAAACCCAGAAGCAGCCTCCATTCACACAGCCGTGCTTTATTCTTTCTCCCTCTATACTACACAGCACATGGCAGTGTTAGAACCAGTGTTTTCTCACTGAGTCATGTGGTGAACATTTTCCTGTCATTAAAGGTAGATCAAAATGTTTCTTTCTTTTCAACTAAGAAAAATTATTTTCACCTTTCAACTCCTTTTCCAAGCACTGGTTACAGTAAAATCAATGGTGTAAATATACTGTATATTATAGAAAAATACATTTAATTTAGTGATCAAATGAAGAGCTTTTGATACTGCTTATATATGGACATATAATAAAATATGCTTCGATTGGAAAAATATCTCAAATCTCATCAGTAACACACTGAAATGATACAAAGGTGTGCCGAAGGGAAGGGAAGGCTAAGGAAGCCCCCTTTGCTCCCAAGACAGCTCCCAAGACGGGTGCGCTTTGAAGCTCCCGCTGCCATGCCCAAACTCCCACACAGACACACGCATGCACGCATGAACGGAAGCACAACTTTCATGACAGTGAGCCCATTCCGCTAGTCTGTTTTCTTCACTGTACAATGTGCCCGTCAGCTTTCGTGCACTATCCCGTTTGCAGCAATCCTACAAGTCTCACATTATGTCTGTTTCACAGACAAAAAAAAAGAAACAGGGTCAGGCAGCTAGTCACGTAGTAAATGCAAGATGTGAAGCTGGCCCTCCTCACCCCTAGCCACCACGCTACCTGCCTTTTTGGGACAGAGCAAGGAATAGAAAGAAAGGGAACAAAAATGCCCACACTTCAGAACACTTGACAAATATTCCCGCTAAGAGATGGCAAAACAGTAAAATTCATGTAAACGAATACACAGAAACAAGGCCAAAATCTTGTGGACCAACATCAACCTCACTTTTCACTTCATTCAGTCCACAGGCCAAGCACTAAAGACCATTAACCCACACTCCCAGCTGCACACTGCAAGGTGACTATCTGAAAAAAAGGTATTGCATAGAAGCATGGGTTCGCTATTATTCCATGAATAAAACATTTTTTTCATCTAAAAATGTAAGTATGAATACTTTCTCACTGCAAACTCTGACAGGGGCACCTTGTCATGAATCTATGAGCTCTGGCTAAGTAAGGTGTCCCCATCTCTGGGGGAAAAAAAAAAGTGTAAGAAAACTGTATTAATGAGAACAGTCTGGGAAACAGAGACATTTCAGGAAGAAAGAGTAAAAGCAGCCGAACCTCCAAGCAAAGAGAGCCGCACATGAAGGGCGAGGCGTGCATTCAGGGGCTGCAGTCTCCTCCACATCCTCCCTCCAAGGGTCCTCTCCTGCTCTCTGACTTCCAGAATCCACACCAAGGTGGTAATTCTTAACATGGGGGGAGGGAACCACACAAGATGAAACCTGAATAGCCAACAACAGGAGATGACAGTGTGGACTACTAAGGAGCCACCAAAAATTCATGAAAAGAACATTTAACAATCTGGGAAAACTGCATATGATAAGCTAAGTACAAAAAGTAAAACATAGGGACTTCCCTGGGGGTCCAGTGGTGAAGACTTTCAATGCAAGGGATGCAGGTTCAATCCCTGCTCGGGGAGCTAATATCCTACATGCCTCACAGCCCAAAAACCAAAACATAAAAACAGAAACAATATTATAACAAATTCAAAAAATAGACTAAGCATTTAAAAAAAAAAAGTAAAACATAAAACTGTACAGTCACCATGACGGCAACATGTGATCACATATGCACCTGAAAAATGATAGGAAAGGAAACCAACAGTCAAGTAGCTCCCAGCATTTCATCAGTATGACTGCCATCTTTGACTTTTCACATGTTCTATTATATTGCTTTCTTACTTCTACAAATTTTTTTAAAGGTAAAAAGAATAAAACAGTAAGCTATAAAATGAAAGTTAATTCACGTTCTAAGGCACAAAAAGGTACAAAATGCTATGGGACTTAAAAAGGAAAAGGTAGAGACAAGGATTCATGAAGAGGTTAGCATTTGAAATAGACTTGAAAGATGCTACAGGTCTACCAGGGTTGGGAAGCAAGCATACTATCTTGTGTGATCAAATTTTTATATGCTTTGCAGTTTCAAAGGGTGTGTACGTGTGAGTCTGTAACAACAGCCAGATAACTCCACACCCGACATCCTTTTGTCACACAGAAATATAAATTTGTGGGAGTAAGTAGAAAGCCTGAAATTTTAAAAAAAGACTGCAACAAACAAAAATACCATTTTTTAAAATCATGACTATTTACATGCAAGTTAACACTGTAAATTTTGAACTCAAATATTTTATTAACCTCATTTTAATTCAGTAACTTGGTAAATACGGCCTTTTGTGTTTTTACTTTAGCAGAAGTACTATTTGATATGTTTCATTGTCAGTGCCTCTGTAGAGCTCTTCCCCTGTGGCTCTTCATACATCTGATGTCTTTACTCAGCGATATCCATTCTTTTCCTAACCTTACCAAGAAAGGCAAACAGCTACGGGCAATTCACAAAAACCAAAGCTTAACACAAACTAGCAAAAAAATCTAGGAAACAAAAAGAAAGGGAATAACATAATCCATAGTAATAATTACTGTGACACTTATTTTCCTTATTAAAAAATAGCATACCAACATGACCGCTTTATTTCAAGCTCTCCCCTCCTCCATATTCCCCCACCAAATCAACTCAATTTCTAAAATTATCCTGGTAAAAATAAAATGCAGGTGTTTGGAAACAAATAGATTAATTACCTCTAACCCCTGGTGCCAGTCATTGCCCTGGTTTCCAAAACCACTGAAACTGAGGAACTATTTTATGAGGAGTTATCACTTGTGTGTCATCACTTGTTTGATTAATAAATGGTAGAAAAGGCATTTCTACCCCAAAGCAGCAGCAATGTTTAATAAGAGCGCAGGGAACAAGTGGACAGGGGAGGACTTCCACGCCCAGTGACAACGGCAAGGTCTTCCAGACCGCAGGGTGGGAGGCAGGGGCAGCACAGACGAGGACGGGGCAACCTGGGCCAAATGCTTTTGCTTTCTTTTGACTTACAACCTCCTTAAAAGCACTGAGGAGCTGTCAAGCTAGCAAGAAACTACAAGGTCAAAATCTGAGGGAGAGCAGGGACCAGGAGGCAGCAGTGGATAGGAAGGGATTTTCGGGTGAAGACAAGATGCCCAGGCAGCCCAGAGCAGGAACCTCAGAGACAAGGCCCTCCACATAATCAGGACCCCAGGGGGCTACTCACACAGGGCACCAGCCCATGTCCACCCACAGCCACCACCCTGGGCCAGAAAAGGAGACAGAGGAGCAAAACATGGCCCTGAGGACCTGCAGCCACAGGGGGCCTTCACGTATTTTCAGAACAGCTTTATGAGTTATTCGTTACATATCATAAAATTCATGTTTTAAGTGTACAAATGAGGAGTTTAGACTATTTAGAGTTTTGCCACCATCACCACCATCTCATTTTATAACAGAACATTTTCATCCCTCCAAAAAGAAACCGTCATGCCCATCTGAAGTCATTCTCCATCTCCCACCCCTGACCTAAGCCTACTCTGGACATTTCACATGGAATCATACATGCGGCCTTCTGTGTCCTTTGTGAATTGTGCAAGCTGGGTTCTCAGTTCTAAACGGCCCAGGGAACCTCAGGCCACGAACCATGGTTTAAAGCAGTCCCAGACCAGGACCAACTGCCTGGCAAAACAAACAACATACCTTGGAGGAAAGTGCCTTCACCCTGGGCCAACAGATAATCCCAACAGATAATCACTTCTGAAGCAAACCAGTACACTCCAGAAAATAACAAGGTACACATATAAACACAGTAAAAGGGCAATGATAAAAAACAAACAGCAAACACAAGACCCAAAGATTCAAACTGGAATACCAGACAGTGACAAAATGCCATGCTCACCGAGTCAAACGAACTAAAAGGCAAATTGAAAATAGTCGCAGAAAATGGGAAAAAAATTTTAAGTGATCTGATAATAAATTAAATAAAGTTATAAAATCTTAAAATGCACACACAGAAAATTAAACACTCAGTGGATTGAAAGAATTAAGCAGAATGCAAAATGTGAAAAATTCAGTGAATGACAAACAGCAGCTTAGATATAGCTAAAGAGAAACTGCATCTACATGATAAAAAAGAAACTGTCCATAGTGCAGCTCAGAAGGACAAAAAGGAAGCAGATATAGAAGAGAAATATGGAAAAAAGAGAGTGAACATAAATCTAATTAGAGTTTCACAAACAGTGTGTGGGAAGAACTCCAGGAACTGCCTGGCAGCTTCTAAGCCACAACAGAAGCCGGAGGTGGTAGAATGACTTCAGGTGCTGGAAGAAAATGCCAGTCCTGGATGCGCGTGTGGGAAAAGCGTCCTTTAGGAACCAGGACTTAATACAGACATTATCGGATTAACAAAGAGAATGTGACATCAGCAGATCCTCATGAGGAGAAATTCTAAAATCTTTCAGTCAAGATAAAAGTCATCCTACATGGAAGGTCTGAGATTCAAAAGGAATGAGACTAAAAAGTCATAAACGTGCATTAATCTAAAAGAATGTTGGCAGTATAAAGCAAGAATAATAACTATTTGTGCCTACAAAAACAAGAAATAAAATACACAATGCTGTGCTATGCTTAGTCACTCAGTCATGTCTGACTTTTTGTGACCCCCATGGAACGTAGCATGGCAAGCTCCTCTGTCCATGGGATTATCCAGGCGAGAATACTGGAGTGGGTTGCCATGCCCTCCTCCAGGGGATCTTCTCAACCCAGGGATCGAACCCAGGTCTCCCGCATTGCAGGCAGATTCTTTACTGTCTGAGCCACCAAGGACACCCAAAATACACAATACTAACACATAAGAAATAAAAAGTTAACAGGGATTTTTCCAGGCTTATGCTGTCCAGGGAAAAGTTTAAATAAACGTCCTGATTAACTTTATGCTTTTTTTGTTATTGTTGTTGAGTATTTCTACTGTCATTGCTAGGGAACTAGTACAATGAGAGAAAAATAGTATGTTATCTCACAGACAGTAAAGGGGAAGAAATTAAATAGTAGAATATTTTTAGTCCATAAAAAGGCACTGGGCAGGGGGGAGGGGATGGGAAGAGGAGTACAGGCTGAACAAATAGAAAACACAAAAAAAGATGTCAGATTGAAGCCCAAATAAATGTAAACAGACTAAAGGCTCCAGTTAAAAGACAAAAATTATCAGACCAGACTTTTTTTTAACTCTAACTACAAGCTGTTTACAAAAGACATATGAAAAACATAAGGTTGAAAAGAAAAGTTGATGTATATAAAAGGATAGAAAAATAAATGGTACAAATACTAAACAAGGAAAAAACTGCTGTAACTATATTAATGAAACATACTTTAAAGCATTATTAGGGATAAAGAGAATAACCTCAGAGCAATTCAAACTCCCATTCACCAGGAAGATACATAGTTTTAAATTTGTGTAACATAATAATATAGTCTCAAAATATAAACAGAGCACAAATATTTGACATATTTATTGACACAATCATGGTGAGAGATTCTAATACATTTCCATTATTGATAGAAATCAAAAAAAGAAATCAGTAAAGATGTAAATGATCTATACATGACAAACGAAATATCCGACTTGAGGGTCACATGGGGCACCTAGCAACTATAGATACACATTATGGTCAGGCACACAAGGAACATTTACCCTCAGTTCAGTTCAGTCTCTCAGTCGTGTCCAACTCTTTGCAACCCCATGAATCGCAGCACGCCAGGCCTCCCTGTCCATCACCAACTCCCGGAGTTCACTCAGACTCACGTCCTCGTCCAAAAGGCAAAGCTCAACAAATTTCAAAGAACTGAAATTTGGAGTGTCCACAGACACACACACACACACACACACACACACACACACACGCACGCGCACACACACACACACACACACACACACAGAGCTGTACAAGTCGCATGATCCAAAACACTAGGGGGTGCCATTCACAAAAGACAACGATGTAAATGGCTCCCCTAAGGATGCCCAGTGCATCTGTTACTGCATTATGAAATCACACACATGTTCTCTGATCAAATAGCAATTAAGCAAGAAATCAAAAACCAATCCAGGGAAAATTCCCCTACATTAAAAAATTGCAAAACACACTTTTAAATAACTCATGCTGCTGCTGCTGCTGCTGCTAAGTCACCTCAGTCGTGTTCGACTCTGTGCGACCCCACAGATGGCAGCCCACCAGGCTCCCCCGTCCCTGGGATTCTCCAGGCAAGAATACTGGAGTAGGTTGCCATTTCCTTCTCCAATGCAGGAAAGTGAAAAGCGAAAGTGAAGTTGCTCAGTCGTGTCCGACTCTTAGCGACCCCATGGACTGCAGCCTACAGGCTCCTCTGTCCAAGGGATTTTCTAGGCTGGAGTGGGGTGCCATTGCCTTCTCCGAAATAACTCATAATAAAGTCAAAATGAAACTCAGACACTTTGAACTGTATAACAAAAATACTGTACATCAAAACTTGTTGAATGCAGCTAAGTATTTAATTCACATATTATAATTTTAATTTAAATATTTATAAAATGCCTACATTAGAAAAGAAAAATGACTAGAAATTAATAAACAAAGTATCCATCTCAAGAATTTCCCCCTCAAGAGTAGGGGAAAGGGCAACAAAACAAATTCAAGGATAGCAGAAAAGAAATAGGATTTTTAAATAAAGTAATGAAATATTAATGATACAGAGTATCAACAGAGCCAAAGGCTGGTTATTTGAAAGACTGAAAACTGGACAATCTCTGGCCAGAAGTGAGAAAAGAGAGTGGACCTACAAATACTCAATGTCAGGAATAGAAAGGGAAAATTACTACAGTTCTATAGACTTTAAAAAGATCACAGGAGAATATGATGAACAACTTTATGCTCCTAAGTTTGAAATCTAGAAGAAATGGAAAAAATCTCCTAAAAACACAATTTACTAAAACTGGCTTAAAAAAAATCAGATGTACAAACTTCCAGTTATAATAAGATAAATAAACGCCAGGATGTAATGCCTACAACTTGATAAATATAATTAACTTTGCTGTATGTTATACACGAAAGTTGAGCAAATCTCAAGTGTTCTCATCATGAAAAAAAATTTTTCTATTTCTTTCATTTTTTATCTATATGAGACAATTTACGTTTACTAAACTTACTGTTATAAGCATTTCAAGTATCAGGAAATGCTGTTACGCAGTGCTGTAGGCCAGTTAGATCTCAATAAAAGTGGAAGGAAAAATAAATAAATATGAAAATTGGAGGGAGAAAAAGAATACCATTTCAAAAGCCTAAAGAACTTTCACAAACTCTTTTTACAAAGAAAGTTTGGGATTGCATGGCTTCACTGGCAGGTCTTACCAAGCATTCCTGCAACAGACCATTCAACTGTTGAGGGACCACCTTCCTTGGCTCCAGTCACCACAAAGCCTGAACCTGTCCCCAGAGCCATGCAGGAAGGCACATGAGTGGGGCTGATGTCTCACACCACCAACTCCCTGGAGATGCACCAGGTACAGAAAATAGGGAAGGCTGGTGCCCAGAGCCCACAATCTGATCTGTGGGATGATAGCGCCTGAAACAAGAGCTGTCAAGTGGCCTAGCGATTAGAACGGTATTAAACCAGTTAAGAGGCTAAGGCGTGACCTCTGTGTCCGCATCTCCCGCACACACAGCCGTCTCACCCCCGCAGCCTTACGCACGCTGCACAGGGAACAGGCAGGAGGCCGTGTGCAGGGCCTTCCGGGGCTCCTGACGAGACGGAAGGTCCCGTGAGCTCTGAATATAAGATACATAACATTCCAATACATGAGAAAAAAAAAAACGGATTTTAAAAAGATGCTGCTTAGGAAAGCATCAAGATAATATCATTACCTAAAAGAAACTGATCAAAAGATAGGCAACACCTCTACAGGGGAAGTACATAACTTAGGGAAATTCACAGACCTTCCTAAATAAATGAAGACGCATCATGTTCATGGACCGGAACACTCAATTTTGTAAAGATGTTAAATCTCCTCAATTGACATACAGGCTCAATGCAGTCCCAATCACATGCAACAAATTTTCTTCCTTTGAACTCGTAAGCTAATTCTCAAACTCATGTGAAGAGCAAAAGAACCAGAAGAGCCAGATGCTCTCAAAGGAAACAAGTGTGGGGACTTCTCTCGGACGATTTGCATACAGCTGGTAATTAAGACAGAGGAGCAGTGCAAGGGTGGCTACAGAAAGAGCAGACATCCCCTGACAGGTCTACACTGACATGGCCTCTGGACAAATGACGGAGCCCTGCAGCGGAGGGAAAGGTGAGCCTTCTAGCAAAATTCACTAAGACAACTAGGTATCTATAGGAGGGAAAGAAAAAATTAAAATCGGACCCCTTCCACAGACCATACAGACGAAGTATATAAAAGACCCAAACGGGGAGGGAGCCTTCCAGATAGGAGAGGGGATCATCTTCATCCTACCAGGAAAAAGAGCAGGAAAGAAGTTCTTAGACAAAATGGAAAACAGCGTGAAGATGAAAGAGAAAAAGTAACAAATCTGATGACATTAAAACTGAGATGTCAAAAGACTCCACAAAGAAAGCATGAAGACAAGTTTCAAAGTGGAAAGGCACTTACAGTAAATATAAAAAATATATGTAAGCTCCTAAATCAGTAAGAAAAAGACAATTTCAACAAAAGATGGGCAAAAGACCAGAACGGCTTTTAAAAAAAAGAATATACAATTATCTTGTACCAATGTGCTATGCCAGGTTATGAGTACCAGATTACATAGGAAGGCTCACTTCAACATCATTCAGGAGTAGGACAGGTAAGTAAATTAAGACATATCCTGAAATGACATGCATGGAAGTGAAAATGAATTAATTACACATATATTCAATAATCTGGGTAAATCTTACAAATGTAATACTGAGAAAAGAAGCAATGCAAAAAAATAAATGCAATATATCAACCATACACTCTTCAAAGTGGCAAAATAAGCACAGTTTTCTAGAGATGCATGCATAGGGAGGAAAACCATTAAGAAAAGTGAAGAAATATCACCCAAAAAAGTAAGAACAATATTCAGCTCTCTGAGAGAGGAAGTAATTGTGATGAGGGTGGGATGTCAAGGACTTCCAGGGTAGGGGGTACACAGATGTTCTTTTTATAAAGACAAGTTAAACTGCAAATGGATGTTTTGTGTATTTTTTACCTCTTAATTTTTAAAAAGAAAGAAAATCAAATCAAGTAAGACTAGACCTACTTAAATAAAACAGCTAAATGAGAAGAGCAATTAGACAATTCCTTCTAGGTCTCTAATGATTATTAACAGCAAAAGAGGATTTCTGTACAATTAACTAAACCCTTAAGGTAGCAGGTCAAATTTGGTACTCTGAGACTTCATGATGAAGTACCTGGCTTAGATCTCTAACACCAAAACAGGAAAGGATTTTATTGTTAAATCCTCTTACATGTTTAACAATTATTTCAGTTTCAACCTCTGACCTACCTGGTTTTATAAAGCCCAAATGAAATGCAAATGTTTCTATCAGAGAAAGGAGGACTCTAAGCCCAGACTTGTAAATTACCTGTCTAGGGATCATGCAAGCTCAACCCCAGTTAATCTGTACTATCAACTTGACACAATGTTATCTTAAATTTTAATGCCCTATTTAAACTGAAAAGTAAAATTCCACCAGTGGAAAAATAACATTGGGTAAAAGAACAACTACACACCTGACAATTTATTAATTATAACGAATCAGCTATCAACTAGCACTCCACTCAATAAAAGGTGATCTAATCACGCATCATCAACCTCTCCAACACCTCCAGTCCTTCTTGGCTCTTCCCAGGGAGCCATCCCCTTCCTGGAAAGAGGGAGTAACCAGTTACAGGCCAGTCTTCTCACCATACATAACTAGAAAGCTGGATAAAACATATGAAACACTTTTTCAGACATTAAAGTACATGCAATACAGGAATGTGATCCCTGAGAAGGAAAGCAAATAAGGTGAGTCTCATGATCACTGAGCTTTCTGTGTGGATAGACATGGCCCCAAACAGGGGAAGGTAGACTCAATGAGCTGAGGAGACAGAGATCAGAGCTTATGAAGCTGGAAGTGGTGGGCCCAAGTACCAAGAAAGTACCAAGAAACGGAGCTCCAGAAATCTACCCAGGGTCCCTTGTGTCCCTGGCTGAGCATGCAATCAGTGAGACTCTAGGAGGCTGGGCAAAGAACAACTACTGTATGAGGGTGGGAAACATTCAAGTTCCAGTAAGTCAGAGTGAAGAGGCCTCACCGGCCACTCGAAACATCGACCCAGAAAGGCAGCCACATCTCAGGCACAGGGTGAAGAGGCCTCGCCGGCCACTTGGAACATCAACCCAGAAAGGCAGCCACATCTCAGGCACAGGGCTAGAACAGACTCAGAGCAAAGGCTTCCCTACAAGGGGGTCATCCCATTTTTCCTGTAAAGGGCCAGATGGTAAGTATTTTAAGCCTTGCGGGCCAGTCTCTGTCCAACTACTTAAGTTTGTCACCAAAGCACAGAAGTGACACAGACAATACATAAACGACATAGCTGTGTTCCAAAAGACTTCATATTCAAAACAAGCAGTGCATCTTATTTTTGCCAACCCCTGATCTAGACCTGCTTTAACAAAGCCAGAAAACAACCCCTGAAATAATGAAGCTGATACACTAGTAAATTAACTTCCTTCCATAACAAAACTCAACACTATTTAAATGAAGACAGTAACATACAGATTCTCAACAACATAATACTCACCGTGTCCAGCATCCCATCAAAAATTACCAGATGTAAGTAAAAGCCGGAAAATGTGATCCATACGCAAAAGAAAATCAATCCAGACAAACAGACCCAAAAATGACAGTGATGATGGAAATAAGAGACAGGAGTTTTAAAATAATATATTAACAATGAAATTAATTTGTTCAAGGATTTAGAGGAAAACATGAACACAAAGAAGAGAGAAATAATAAATTATTTTAAAAACCCAAGTAGAATTTCTAGAAAAGAAAAACAAAATATCAAAACGAAAACTGTTCATATATTGTGTGCTGTGCTTCGTGGCTCAGTCGTGTCAGATTCTTTGTGACCCCATGGACCGTAGCCCACTAGGCTCCTCGGTACATGAGGATTCTCCAGGCAAGAATACTGGAGCGGATTGCCATGCCCTCCTCCAGGGGATCTTCCCAACCCAGGGGTGAAAGCCAGGTCTCTCACACTGCAGGCAGATTCTTTACCATCTCAGTCACCAGGGGTGGGAATTCCCTGGCAGTCCAGTGGTTAGGATGCAGGGGTGCTTCCAATGCAGGGGACACAGGTTCAACCCCTGGTTAGGCAACTAAGCTCCCATAAGCTGTTCAGTATGGCCAAAAAAAGTGGGGGGCGGCAGGGGGAACAACTACATTGGGTGGGTTCAACAACATATTAGACACTTCAAAATAACAGACCGAGAGAACTTGAAGACAGTGAAATAAAAATGATCCAAATTAAAACAAAGAGGAGGAAAAAAGGTATGAGTGGGGAGAAAGCCTCATGGGCCAATATGAAGGATCTAAGATAAATGTAATTGGAACTCTGGAAGACTGAGCTGTAGTAATATAGTTTTCACCAAATCAAGAATCTCAGGGCACTACAAGCAGGCTAATCACAAAGAAAACTACACCAACGAACATCAATCAAACTGCTAAATTCCAAAGATAAAAAGAAAAATCTGAAAAGTAGCAAGAGAGAAAAAGACACATTACATCCTGGGGAACAAAAACAAGACTAGGGCACACTTCTCATCAGGAACAAGGCAGGCCTGACCACAACAGAGCATCTCCAAAGTGCTGAAGAAGAAAAGTCAACCCAGAACTCTACATCCAGTGAAAACATCCCTCAGAAATCATGATGAAATAAGGACAGTTCCACACAAATAAAAGCTGAAAAAATGTATTGCCAGGGGACCCAGGTAACGCTCTTGAGACAGTAGAAAAATGATAGCAGATGCAAACTCAGAACTACACAGAGCAATGAAGGAGGGGAAGCGAAAATACATAAATATAAAAGATGTTCTCAATTTTCAAATTTCATTAAAAGATAATTGATTTTTTTTTTAAATAATAACAACGTAGTCTGGGGTTTATAACGTGTAAGTGAAACGTGTGAGTGAACAGCAGAAGGATGGGGGACAGAAGCACCCTAGTGTCAGGTTCTTTACTTGAGGTGCAATGCAGTAAGTTAAAGACGTAACACTGCAAACCTTAGAACCAGCACCCCAAAAACTAAAACAAAGAGATACAGCTAATAGACCCACAGAGGACACAGCATAAGGACAATCATATTTTTGGATAACAGTAAAATAACTATGCAGGAGGACTCAATAATTAAGTACAGGAAAATATAAATTTTTATAAATATAATTCTACTGATCCCTATCTCCCACCCCTGTCCTTAATTGTGTACCTTTCCATACATTTCTACATAGACAAGCATTTCTTTTTGTGTGTGTGTGTGTGTGTGTGTGTATAAAATAGCTTCTTAAAAACACAAATAGGATCATACCAAATAGTCTGTTCAATGTCTTGGCTTTTTTTTTTTAATATGTGTGTGGGATTTAATTTAATAATATGTCTTAGAAACTTTCCCATAATAGCACACACAGAATTATTTCACTGTGTGTACTAGCTGCACGGAAGTCTAGTATATCACCAAAAGTGAATTAATCAGTTCTCTATTGATGGATATTAGGTTATTTGCAGGCACTCAATAAATACAGACCAAGTGAATGAATGTTGTAATGAATATTCTTGTAGAAAATTGGAATAATCTTAAAATGACAGATTTTTACATTTGCTTGGATTATGCAGAGTACATCATGAGAAACGCTGGGCTGGAAGAAGCACAAGCTGGAATCAAGATTGCCAGGAGAAGTATCAATAACCTCAGATATGCAGATGACACCACCCTTATGGCAGAAAGTGAAGAGGAATGAAAAGCCTCTTGATGAAAGTGAAAGAGGAGAATGAAAAAGTTGGCTTAAAGCTCAACATTCAGAAAACGAAGATCATGGCATCCGGTCCCATCACTTCATGGGAAATAGATGGGAAACAGTGGAAACAGTGTCAGACTTTATTTTTGGGGGCTCCAAAATCACTGCAGATGGTGATTGCAGCCATGAAATTAAAAGACGCTTTACTCCTTGGAAGGAAAGTTATGACCAAACTAGATAGCATATTGAAAAGCAGAGACATTCCTTTGCCAACAAAGGTCCGTCTAGTCAAGGCTATGGTTTTTCCAGTGGTCATGTATGGATGTGAGAGTTGGACTGTGAAGAAAGCTGAGTGCCGAAGAACTGATGCATTTGAACTGTGGTGTTGGAGAACTCTTGAGAGTCCCTTGGACTGCAAGGAGATCCAACCAGTCCATTCTGAAGGAGATTGGCCCTGGGTGTTCTTTGGAAGGAATGATGCTAAAGCTGAAACTCAAGTACTTTGGCTACCTCATGCGAAGAGTTGACTCACTGGGAAAGACTCTGATGCTGGGAGGGACTGGAGGCAGGAGGAGAAGGGGATGAGAGAGGATGAGATGGCTGGATGGCATCACTGACTCGATGTACGTGAGTCTGAGTGAACTCCGGGAGATGGTGATGGACAGGGAGGCCTGGCGTGCTGCAATTCATGGGGTCGCAAAGAGTCGGACACGACTGAGTGACTAACTGAACTGAACTATTCCTAAATTTAAAATAGGCTCATAACTTCATAAAGACAATTCCATAAAGTTATACCATTTAAAATGAAGAAAAAATAACCTATAGAATCAAGCAATCTAATTAGCATGAAATTCTTCTCAAAGAAATATCAAATATTGTCAGGGACATTCTGGCATTTCTCACATATATTCATTTCAGTGAAAATGTATTTAGTTAAGTGAAAACTATCAGCAATTTTAATAAGGTAAACAAACAGATCATCAAGTAGGATCCACTGTCTCGAAGTTAAACACGGTAACGTAAGACACTGATAGGGCACTAGAGAATGGTCCATAAACAAGCATGTCCTGGACAGCGTGCAATAGACAAGGACAGAGCAAGCAGCTCATGGGCAACACATTCCTTCCCCACAGCAAGACCAGCTGAAGGTGAGGGAGGTGGGGAAGCCATAAGAAGAATGAGTCAACCTCCAGGCCCGCTGCTGGCACCTGGGATTCTGGAGTGCACCTGAGGGAGACACGACATAGGGAACCCAACATGGCTCAGGGCATCACTCCACACCCTGTGTTGCAGGACCCAAGCAAACCCAGGAAGGCAGAGCTGATCAGGTGCCCAAAACCAAGATTCAAAAGAACCTGAAGCAAACCAGAACTCACACAGGGACCTGAGCTCTAGAACTCAGTAACAAAAGCTGAGGCTGTGTGGGAGCAGGGAGTCACTGAACAGAGTACAGGAGGCAGGGTCAGCACTGGAGACAGAGGACCAAATGCAGGTCACAGGAAATGCAGCGCAGGCAGAGTTCCCAAGTCCAGCGGTAGAGCCAGGCTCCGGTCAGCCCCCACTCCCAGTGAGGCCCCGGGAGAGCTGAAACACTTTCTACTTGACTCGTTTATCCTGGAACCCGGGACAGCGCTAGGCCAGTGAGCCCACCCACGGGAAGGCAGCACAGAGCAGGAGTCAGGGACGTTATCAGCAGCAAAAGGCTGTGCGGCAAGCATCTGTCCAGAGAATTTCCCACCGCAGTGTCTGTTAAACCCAGCAGTTTGCCTCAGAGGCCACATAATGCAGAAATAAAGCCTTTCATCTTCAGAGCACCTTTACTAGAAAGAAGGGAACAGTAATGACCTCAACTTCCCAGTCTGACTTGGTAGATTCTGAGAATTGTTTTTATGAGAATATTCATTCTGAATGAAATGAATTTGATGTCAGGAAAAAACTGTGTGAGCTATTATTGAAACCCTAATGTTGCCATGACGGCTTGCAAGAATCACTTCATTTTTTGTAGTGTTCACAAACAGTGATTTATGGGACATATGTCATAAAGTCTAGTTTTTTTATAAACTACATTTACCGGAACCTCACATAAACACATTCAGGTAGAGCATGGATCTTAGAGGAGAGCTCCCATGTTAACTCAGGAGAGGGGCCGGGGTCGGTACAAAACGTTTTTAAAAAGAAAGGGACCTAAGTCTGCCTAGTTTGGCCCTCCTCTTAGGACAGCAGTCACCTGAACCACTTGTGCTGCTTACCAACTGATGAGAACAGCAGGCATAGCTCTCTGTCTTGACAGGCAATTTCCCCTCCTTTCCTTCCAGAGTCAATCACAGGCAACATCTGCACCACCAACAGGAGGCAATGGCTCTCCTTAGCAGCTGCGCAGTGAAGAGCACGTGGGCAGAAACCACAGCTGTGCAGGCTGCCCCTCCAACACTGAGCTCAGCTGTGAGCCCCTCAGTCCTCCCACCTCACCAATCGGGTCACATTTAATCCCTGTAACACACCACCACAAGGTAGGTAGCCTTAGACCCACTTTACAAAGCAAAACACTAAGATCTACACCAAGAACAGAGAGCTAGAAAAGGAACCAGCTTGGGCCAAGGTCACTCTGACACCAAAGTCCATTCTCTTAGATAAAACCTCCACTGCCTGTCCAATTTTTAGAAGTCCACCAAGATTTTCTGAGTCTCCATAATATGGGACTTTAATCCAATGAGAAATCTCACCCAAGCCTGTCCTGCCAATGGGATGAGAAGCAAGGCGGAAGCCCAGCTCCACAGTCGTCACACTGGGGCCTGGACTCCTGGCTCAGCTCCTCAGCAGTTCAGGAATTCTATGGGGTTGCCTGCCCCCTCTAAGTGGCCATGGCTCACTCACGTAACAACAGATGCCTGCCAGGGGTGTTGTCAGGAATAAGCAAACTAGACCCATGTGGGGAAAAGTGCTCAGGAACAGTGAAGCCCCAAAGCGGGAGCAGCACAGCTTCTGCCCTCACTACCGCCCCTTCCTGGCCTCTTTCTGCCACCTTCTGTCCCTCCCCCTGTGGGCTCCTCTGCCTTCAAACATTTGTTTGCTGCTGCCGCTACTTCTCTCCTCCCAAACCCCTGCTCTGTGACCACTGCCTCACTCTCCCCCCACCTCCTTGACAACTACTCCCCAGAAGGTCAGCTTCCACAAAATTTTCCATTCAACCGAGTCATCGCTCACAAAAGACACTAAGGGCTCTAGCTGTGTCATGCAACAAATATCTATGAAGTCTGTGCTATGTAACAGACCCTCCCTGGTACACACACATTCATTAGCTTTCCTCCAGAAGCACACTGTTCTCTGACTTCACCTTATGTTACTAAACATAGTTCGAGATTTACACTAACAACAAAAAATTTTTAGAAAACCAAAACCAATTAGATCTGAAGATATCACTGCAAATGCATGTTTAGCTTAACACAAACAGAGATGGTTACATATAGAAATGTTTATAGATGTGTGTATATACACAGCGGTCAGTATATGCACATGTATCTCTTTGCTCTGTCACCTGAGAGGACCTAAAAGCAGTGACACCCCAGCAGCCATGGGCACACCCAGCACCCAGATCTTGGTCTCTAACACCACCCTCCAATAACAGGAACCAGGGCTCCTTGGCAAAACACATGAATTTAGAACCAAGGCAGGAAATGTACAAGATGAGCCTGGAGCATCCCGTGCTCCAGAAAGTACATTAGGTGCTTAAAAAAAGAGTCCACCATGGTGGGACTTTGTCAAAGCAGCCAACTGAAAGAGTTTTCACTGGCCAACGATGGAGCAACAAAATACAGTAGTGGATTATAACCCAGAGGACAAAATAAATATCTATGAGTCCATACTGATATTAAGTAAATGATTGAACAGATTAATAAATGGGGAAGAATAGGCAAGTCTCCCATACAGAAAAATTCCAGTTAATGTATGCCCTTAGGGAGATGGAGCACAACTCTCCTCCCCTTTTAATTGTGGGCTGGGCACAGTAAATTCCTTCCAAAGAGAGCAGGATGAGGGTGGGGAGGAGATTTCAAGTGGAGACACCTGACCAACAGGACACCAGCCCATATCAAAGTCAGACCAACAGTAATGAGTCATGTTGACTGCATGGACCTCCGATGTGATATAAGGCGAAGGGCACTTGCCCTCTGTGATCTTCCTGTCCAAAACCTATAACCCCAGTTTTATCATAAGAAAAACATCAAACAAATTCCTACACAGGGACAGTCTACCAAATCCCTGACCAGTACTGCTATAAACTATCAACGTCATCCAAAACTAGGAAAAGTCTGAGAGACCATCATTACATTCTGTCGTCACATTTCCTTGGACCCTACGGAAATGTGATGACGAAATGTAATGTGGCATTGTGGGTGGGATCCTGGAGCAGAAAGAAGATAATAGGTAAAAACTTAGGAAATCCAAATAAATTACAGAGAGACTTCAGTTGATAATAATGTATCAATGTTGATTCATTAGTTATGACAAGTGTACAATCCTAATGTAAGATGTTAACAACAGCAGAAACAGGGTACAAAATTCTAAAGCTAAAAGAAAAGCCACGCAAGAAAACACCAAACTGAACAGAATTCACTGTGCACAGCTCATCACCAACACCCTTGGGCATGGGGAGACAAGGGGTCCAGTGGGGATGGATGAAGGCCAGACACCAAGGGGACAAGAGTCTGGGAACCACTGAGGCACCACTTTCAATATTTCCCACTGAATATTCTTTAAGGAAAACTTTCTCCAAGTTCCACAGCCAGATACACACTCTTTCCCTCCTGAATCCTGGTAGTGGCTCATTCTCTCCCTCCTATTAATACATCCAGCTGAAACCAGCAAGTCATTCTGTTGCCTCCTGTACCCAATCAATGGCCAAGTGCGATCGCCTTGTTCCAGGAAGCACTGGGGCTGCCTAGATGTCTCACTGGCATCTCCCTAGCTCCAGTCATGGCCAGCTGCTTCCTGCTTCCGCCTTCCCCTCCTCAGGAGGCTTCTGACCTATTTCCCCTCCCTTACACACACTTATACACACACATATGTATATACACGTTCCCTGGTGGCTCCGTTGGTGAAGAGTCTGCCTGCAGTGCGGGAGACCTGGGTTCAATCCCTGGGTCAGGAAGATCTCCTGGAGAAGGAAATGACAGCCCACTCAAGTATTCTTGCCTGAAGAATAGCTGCCAGGAGGAGCTACCCCATGCCCGAGGTCAGGAGAGGCGGCCAAGAGGAGCAACCCCATGTCCAGGGAGTGGTGGCTGCGCAGGTGTAGGAGGGCCGAGAGTAGCTACTCCACGTTCAAGGTCAGGAGGGGTGGCAGTGAGGAGATACCCCTCGTCCAAGGTAAGGAGCAGCGGCAGCACTTCGCTAGAGCAGCCGTGAAGAGATACCGCACATCCAAGGTAAGAAAAACCCAAGTAAGACAGTAGGTATTGCAAGAGGGCATCAGAGGGCAGACACACTGAAACCATAATCACAGAAAATTAGTCAATCTAATCACACTAGGACCACAGCCTTGTCTAACTCAATGAAACTAAGCCATGCCCGTGGGGCCACCTAAGACCGGTGGGTCACGGTAGAGAGGGCTGACAGAATGTGGTCCACTGGAGAAGGGAATGGCAAACCACTTCAGTATTCTTGCCTTGAGAACCCCATGAACAGTATGAAAAAGCGAAATGATAGGATACTGAAAGGTCAGTATCCTATCCAGGTCAGTAGGTGCCCAATATGCTACTGGAGATCAGCAGAGAAATAGCTCCAGAAAGAATGAAGGGATGGAGCCAAAGCAAAAACAATACCCAGATGTGGATGTGACTGGTGATAGAAGCAAGGTCAGATGCTGTAAAGAGCAATATTGCATAGGAACCTGGAATGTTAGGTCCATGAATCAAGGCAAATTGGAAGTGGTCAAACAGGAGATGGCAAGAGTGAATGTCGACATTCTAGGAATCAGCCAACTAAAATGGACTGGAATGAGTGAATATAACTCAGAGGACCATTATATCTACTACTGTGGGCAGGAATCCCTTAGAAGAAATGGAGTAGCCATCATGATCAACAAAAGAGTCCAAAATACAGTACTTGGATGCAATCTCAAAAATGATACAATGATCTGTGTTCATTTCGACGGCAAACCATTCAATATCACAGTAATCCAAGTCTATGCCCCAACCAGTAATGCTGAAGAAGCTGAAGTTGAACGGTTCTATGAAGACCTACAAGACCTTTTAGAACTAACACCCAAAAAAGATGTCCTTTTCATTATAGGGGATTGGAATGCTAAAGTAGGAAGTCAAGAAACACCTGGAGTTAACAGGCAAATTTGGCCTTGGAATACAAAATGAAGCAGGGCAAAGGCTAATAGAGTTTTGCCAAGAGAATGCACTGGTCATAGCAAACACCCTCTTCCAATAACACAAGAGAAGGCTCTACACATGTTGATCACCAGATGATCACCACCAAAATCAGACTGATTATATTCTTTGCAGCCAAAGATGGAGAAGCTCTATACAGTCAGCAAAAACAAGACTGGGAGCTGACTGTGGCTCAAATCATGCGCTCCTTATTGCCAAATTCAGACTGAAATTGAAGAAAATAGGGAAAACCACTAGACCATACAGGTATGACCTAAATCAAATCCCTTATGATTATACAGTGGAAGTGAGAAAGAGATTTAAGGGACTAGATCTGATAGATAGAGTGCCTGAAGAACTATGGACAGAAGTTCGTGACACTGTACAGGAGACACGGATCAAGACCATCCCCATGGAAAAGGAAAGCAAAAAAGCAAAATGGCTGTCTGGGGAGGCCTTACAAATAGCTGTGAAAAGAAGAGAAGCGAGAAGCAAAGGAGAAAAGGAAAAATATAAGTATCTGAATGCAGAGTTCCAAAGAATAGCAAGGAGAGATAAGAAAGCCTTCCTCAGCGATCAACACAAAGAAATAGAGGAAAACAACAGAATGGGAAAGACTAGAGATCTCTTCAAGAAAATTAGAGACACCAAGGGAACATTTCATGAAAAGATGGGCTTGATAAAGGACAGAAATGGTATGGACCTAACAGAAGTAGAAGATATTAAGAAGAGGTGGCAAGAATACACAGAAGAACTGTACAAAAAAGATCTTCACAACCAAGATAATCACGATAGTGTGATCACTTATCTAGAGCCAGACATCCTGGAATGTGAAGTCAAGTGGGCCTTAGAAAGCATCACTACGAACAAAGCTAGTGGAGGTGATGGAATTCCAGTTGAGCTTTTTCAAAGCCTGAAAGATGATGCTGCGAAAGTGCTGCATTCAATATGCCAGCAAATCTGGAAAACTCAGCAGTGGCCACAGGACTGGAAAAAGTCAGTTTTCATTCCAATCCCAAAGAAAGGCAATGCCAAAGAATGCTCAAACTACCGCACAATTGCACTCACCTCACATGCTAGTAAAGTAATGCTGAAAATTCTCCAAGCCAGGCTTCAGCAATACGTGAACCGTGAACTTCCAGATGTTCAAGCTGGTTTTAGAAAAGGCAGAGGAACCAGAGATCAAATTGCCAACATCCCCTGGATCATGGAAAAAGCAAGAGAGTTCCAGGAAAACATCTATTTCTGCTTTATGGACTATGCCAAAGCCTTTGACTGTGTGGATCACAATAAACTGTGGAAAATTCTGAAAGAGATGGGAATACCAGACCCCCTGACCTGCCTCTTGAGAAATCTGCATGCAGGTCAGGAAGCAACAGTTAGAACTGGACATAGAACAACAGACTGGTTCCAAATAGGAAAAGGAGTACGTCAAGGCTGTATATTGTCACCCTGCTTATTTAACTTATATGCAGAGCACATCAGGAGAAATGCTGAGCTGGAAGAAGCACAAGCTGGAATCAAGATTGCCAGGAGAAATATCAATAACCTCAGATATGCAGATGACTCCACCCTTATGGCAGAAAGTGAAGAGGAACTAAAAAGCCTCTTGATGAAAGTGAAAGAGGAGAATGAAAAAGTTGGCTTAAAGCTCAACATTCAGAAAACAAAGATCATGGCATCCGGTCCCATCACTTCATGGGAAATAGATGGGGAAACAGTGTCAGACTTTATTTTTTGGGGCTCCAAAATCACTGCAGATGGTGATTGCAACCATGAAATTAAAAGATGCTTACTCCTTGGAAGAAAAGTTATGACCAACCTAGATAGCATATTGAAAAGCAGAGACATTCCTTTGCCAACAAAGGTCCGTCTAGTCAAGGCTGTGGTTTTTCCTGTGGTCATGTATGGATGTGAGAGTTGGACTATAAAGAAAGCTGCATGCTGAAGAACTGATGCATTTGAACTGTGGTGTTGGAGAAGACTCTTGAGAGTCCCTTGGACTGCAAGGAGATCCAACCAGTCCATTCTGAAAGAGATCAGCCCTAGGTGTTCTTTGGAAGGATTGATGCTAAAGCTGAAACTCCAGTTCTTTGACAACCTCATGTGAAGATTTGACTCATTGGAAAAGATTCTGATGCTGGGAGGGACTGGAGGCAGGAGGAGAAGGGGACGACAGAGGATGTGATGGCTGGATGGCATCACCGACTGGATGGACGTGAGTTTGAGTGAACTCCTGGAGTTGGTGATGGACAGGGAGGCCTGGCGTGCTGCAATTCATGGGGTGGCAAAGAGTTTGACACGACTAAGCGACTGAACTGAACTGATGTATATACACACACACATATAAACATACACACTCACACTCCTACACAACCATACACATAAACACACACAAACTCACTCCCCTCCTCCACTCTAATATTTCTAATATGCAATCCTGATCATGTCACCATCCTGCTTTAAAACCTTCTTTAATAGTCCTTAAGACAAAACCCAAATTCCCATGGCCTTACAAAGCTTGTCAAAACCTGCCCTGCTCGTCTCTCCACTATCACAGGTCTCCCGGCACTTCTCTCTGCAGTATTTGCTCCATTTACCTGTTCTCAACAATTATTCAGTGAGTACCTCCCACCAATCAGTCTCTACATGAGAAGCTGGAGATGCTGCACAAACAAGACACAGTCTCTGTCCTAATGACATAACCCATGTCAGAAGATGACAGAGCAGCTAGGGCTGCAGCGGGAGCTGGGGCGTGGTCTTGGGGAGGATGGAGCGAAGCACCATCCAGAGATAGGCTCTCCCCTCTCCCCGCCTCGACACACCTCTGCCCTCCCTCCTGCCCTCTCCCTTCTTTCCTTTCTCCTCTCTTTCAGGTACTGCCGGCCTTCCAGGAGGCTTTCTCCCCACTCTGCACGCAGCCACCACCACCCCAACCCCTCCTCCCCACTTAACTGGCAGACTCCCTAAAAGCAGGAGTTATTCACCAACGAATCACCAACACCTATAGCACTGTATCCGGCACAGAGAGGCCCTTAATAAACAGTCGTTGAATCACTGAATGATTTAAACCAGTTTTGGAGACTTCACCACGCTTGCCCTTCCCTGCATCCTCATGACCTGACCTGCACCCACTTCCCCTGCCCCCATCGGGGACCCTCTACTGCACACAAAGCAGGGCTCAACCCACCCAGTACCTTGGACATACAGACACCACCTAAATGTCTAGCAAGCAGAAGTCCTTAAACCACTACTTTGTTACTCAAGTGCAGATACATAATTACTGTGTTGTGTTTTTACTTAATGTTGTAAAAGGATGCCTTTTTCTCTAATAAGATAAAATTCCTCAAGGGGCCACACCCACATCTTCTGTCTCCTCAGATCCCACACCACCCCAGGCTCAGTGCCATGTCTGTAAATGGTACAAAGTGCTCATAAGAACAATTTTTTCCCCACAAAACACTGAGAAACCCTGTAGGTTGCTTTTGGATAGCATACACTGGTAGTTAGGATTTGTGTGTATCACTGTATATACAGTTTGCCTCGAACAATACTGTAAGTGAATATTAACCTCTTAGTTAATAAGTGTGCTTCCCCAAACGCCATGGGTTAGCAAACTCCCCTCTGTGCATTCCAGCCAACAAATGTCTCAGTAAGGACGAAGGAGCCAGGTTCTCACTGCTGGGAAGGAAATAACAAGCCTGTAAAGAGGGACAGAGAAGACGGAGTCCAGCGATAATCACCTCTGTATATCACGGTAAGATGCCAGCAGTAAGAAAGCAATAAATCCAGACAGACATGGACGCCTGCACCCAGCATCTCTGCTGAGGTGGCCCACAGACAATGGCATGTCAGTAGCAATGCCAGACCTGGAGTCAGGTGTCGCATCCGAATTCTGTTTTCCACCAAAAGGAACTGAGGATCATTGGAGAAAAGGCTGATTCCAGGGCTGAGGCAGATACATCTCATTGTGCCAAAAAGCTAAGGAAAGTTCAAGCCTGGTACGTCCAAGGCCACTAACGACGATGTGAAGAGGCCTTGCTAGGCAAGAAAATAAGCGATGACAGGGATGGGCCAAGTGAATAACATTGATAAGGTTGGGACCAAGCAACAAGGTGTGCTTTCTGATACAACGTTCAGGGAAAAGCACGTGACTTCAGCAGCATCCTCACACAAAATGTGTAACATGAATCTGAGTACTGGGAAACATCAGGACATTCCACAGTGGAATAGAAACCTGAGGATGTTTCACAAAATATCTGCCTGTGTTCTTTTAAAATGTCAAGGTCACCAAATTCAGAGACAGAAAGTAGGATGGTGGTTACCAGGTGCTGGAGGAGGGGGAGGGAGAGTTAGTGTTTAATGGGGACAGAGCTTCAGTTTGGGCAGATGAGAAAGTTCTGGAGATGGATGCTGGTGATGGCTGAACAATGTACTTAATAACTATAGTCTTAAAAATGGTTTAAATGATGAACTTCATATTATATATATTTTATGACAATAAAAAAAATGTCAAGGTCAAGGAACTCTAAGAAAACCTAAGAAACTCCTTTAGATTAAAGGAGGCTTTCTGCTTTATTGACTATGCCAAAGCCTTTGACTGTGTGGATCACAATAAACTGTGGAAAATTCTGAAAGAGATGGGACTACCAGACCCCCTGACCTGCCTCTTGAGAAACCTGTATGCAGGTCAGGAAGCAACAGTTAGAACTGGACATGGAACAACAGACTGGTTCCAAATAGGAAAAGGAGTACCTCAAGGCTGTATATTGCCACCCTGCTTATTTAACTTATATGCAGAGTACATCATGAGAAACACGAGGCTGAAAGAAGCACAAGCTGGAATCAAGATTGCCAGGAGAAATATCAATAACCTCAGATATACAGATGACACCACCCTTATGGCAGAAAGTGAAGAAGAACTAAAGAGCCTCTTGATGAAAGTGAAAGAGGAGAGTGAAAAAGTTGGCTTAAAGCTCAACATTCAGAAAACGAAGATCATGGCAACTGGTCCGATCACTTTATGGCAAACAGATGGGGAAACAGTGGAAACAGTGGCTAACTTTATTTTTCTGGGCTCCAAAATCACTGCAGATGGTGATTGCAGCCATGAAATTAAAAGATACCTTACTCCTTGGAAGGAAAGTTATGACCAACCTAGACAGCATATTCAAAAGCAGAGACATTCCTTTGCTAACAAAGGTCCGTCTAGTCAAGGCTATGGTTTTTCCAGTGGTCATGTATGGATGCGAGAGTTGGACTGTGAAGAAAGCTGAGCACTGAAGAATTGATGCTTTTGAACTGTGTTTTTGGAGCAGACTCCTGAGAGACCCTTGGACTGCAAGGAGATCCAACCAGTCCATTCTGAAGGAGATCAGCCCTGGGTGTTCATTGGTAGGACTGATGTTGAAGCTGAAACTCCAATACTTTGGCCACCTAATGCAAAGAGTTGACTCACTGGAAAAGACCCTGAGGCTGGGAGGAATTGGGGGTAGGAGGAGTAGGGGATGACAGAGGATGAGATGGCTGGATGGCATCACTGACTCAATGGACATGGGTTTGGGTGGATTCCGGGAGTTGGTGATGGACAGGGAAGCCTGGCGTACTGTGGTTCATGGAGTCGCAAAGAGCTGGACACGACTGAGCTGAGCTGAAACAGACGAGACCTCTAAAGTAGTGCATGAACCTGGATGCGCAAGGGCAGAATGGCTGATACAGGAGCAAACCAACCACAGCATTTCACCATGAACTGGATTAGTAACAGTCTTATATCAAGGACAAATGTTCTGAGTTTTACAACTGTCCTATGTTTACGTAAGATGATGTCCTTTCTTCTTAGAAGACACACACAGTAAAAGAGCACTGTCTCCAACTTGTTCAGTTGCTAAGTCGTGTCCAACTCCCTGCAAGCCCATGGACTGCAGCACACCAGGCTTCCCTCTCTTTCACCATCTCCCAGAGTTTGCTCAAACTCATGTCCATTGAATCGGTAATGCCATCCAACCATCTCATCCTCTGTTGCCCCCTTCTCCTCCTACCTTCTATCTTTCCCAACTTACTCTTTAATAATCTGGGAGAAAGAATTACATATTCTCATTTATAAGTAGAGAAGAGTAAATGAGGCAAGATGTAAAAACTGGTGAATCTGGGTAAGGGTACACAGGAATTCATTACACTATTCTTGTGATTTTTCTGTGTGAAATTATATTTAAAAAAATACAAGCTAGTCACAATAATCCACCTGGAAAGCACACCTGTCACTGGCTGTCTCTCCTCACCTGTCTTCCCTTCTGTTTTAAAGGCACAACCTTCTCTGCAGAATTGACTGTACTGGGCAAGTTTAAGGTCCAAGAACATGATTAAAGCATTAACATATCATGCCATATATTTACTGGAATGGCCTTTTCTATGCATTTAACTAGACTTACAAAAAGAAAATAGTATCCACCTTGAGCTCCACGGAAACAAGCATGGTGGATGCTCAAAGCACTTTAATAGCTTCTGAACAAAAAGAAGACAGAGTCAGACACCTGGAGGACACCCTCTATATATAAGCCACATGGATTTTGTTAGAACTCTAGCTTTAGAATTCCACAAGGTGATAATGAGGCAGAAACTTCCTCATCCATTTCAGGAAACTTCCACAGCACAGCACGTTGTTCAAAATGGAAAACGGCACATTTTTTAAAGCAGGTGAAAAAATATCTATGTAGATGTCCCTTTGGAGCTCCTGAGTCTCACATGACAAACGCCAATAAAAGTTCATACACTTAAAATGCAAACTGACAGAGTGACTGACAAACCCCACCCCTTTTACCCCCACATCAGAACCCAACTCCCAATTCTATCTGGACAGCAGCAGGGCCTGCCCTGTCCTCCACCCCTCCCACCGCTGCCTCCTCCAGCCCCAGTGGCTCTCACCTGGATTACCCTGCTCCCCTCCCCAGCTGGTGATCCCACCTCCAGCATAACCCCACTCCAAACCCTCCACTCTACCCACAGCCAAAAAGACCTTTCAAAACACAAATCTATGTCTGACATTCCCCTGCTTAAATCCTTAAGCAGCTCCTATCACCAAATATGTCAACAGTGAGTTTAAGGCTGGGTCAACCTGACTGATTTATATGTTTCAAAAGGGCAGTTCAATGCAAATGATATACTTATTTCAATACACTCAAGGCATTCAAGATAACCATGGCCTCCTCCCCTGTAAATACATGGTGTATTATAATCTGGTATTGACACCTGTCTGTCTTATCAGACACCAGGGTATGGTATAGCACACTGAGTGAGTAATAAACGTCCACTGAGCTGAAGAGAAGATCTCTACCTTCTTCCACCTACCTCCCCTCACCCCACTGGATCCATTCTCCTCCCCTCACAGAACAAAGCCATCCTGGGTGGGTGGCAGTGTGTCTCCCTGCAGGACACGATCTAGAAGTCTGGGGCAACAGGAGGCCCTAACCCTGCCCAAAGGACTAGACATAAGACAAATGCCTTCCTGTCGCAGTCTCTCCACAAGCTCAGGATGGAAAGAGTGTACCAGATCCCTTTCAAGTCTGTCACCTGATTTCTGGTCAAGCTTGCTATTTTTGGCCAACCATCTAATACCTCATGCCTTCTTCCTAGTTTACGTTTGATGACCACTTTATTTTAACTACACTAAGAAGTCTCAAACATTTGATAACAGGACATCTAACTACTCTTAAAGATTACTAAGACTTTCAAAGAGCTTTTTATATGAGTAACACTTACCAGTATTTTCAATCTTAGAGGCTAAAACCAAAAAAAAAAAAAAAGAATAATATATTTCCTTGTTTATTTAAAAATTATACTTATTACATTTCCAATAAATGTTTATATGAAAAATAACTATATTTTCAAAAAATTGTTAGACAAGTGACATTGTTTTCTGCACATCTCTTTAATGTCTGCCTTAATAGAAAACAGCTGACCTCTCACATGCTGCACTCAATCTGTTGTTATATGTTGTTTTAAGTATGTGAGAAAAATATGGACTAAAAAAGAAATATAGTTGGAAAGGACAGGAGTATCAGAATAGCCAAATAATTGGACATATTCTTCTTTGATATTATGTCAAAACTCACTATTTGGTAATTTCTTAGGGGTCTACTGCAATCTACCTGAACAGAATAGAAAATGTAGTCTATCCAAAACCACAGCCATGACTTTTCACACTCTATTATGTTAAAATCCATTGGCCCAACTTTGGATCTTTTACCCATGGATAATTTTATAATATCATGAATCGGTCACTTGAAAATATTGGTTCACTGAATTATGCAGATGTTCCAAGTGTGAAACACATTTCATTCTACAATATAAAAGCAAACTGTACTCATTAACACCCCCATCATCTCATCAGAAACATCTTCACATACTGGGAAGCTGGGAATCGCACAGTGGCCGATACAGGTATTCTGAAACTCTAATTTTCACTTGAGAGCTTAAATCCTACCACTGGCAACAAATTCTGTCAGTTGCCTTCCTTAAAGTGAAGCTAACTCAGTTTATCTTTGAGAAACTATCTGCCAGAACCCAAGCCTGACCGGGCAAGGGCCAGCCGCCAGCCTCCTCCAGGTACAGCTTGTGGTCCAGGAAGGGCCGCAGCTGGTGGTACCGGCAACCGCAGATGCTCTTCCTCTGACAACCACGCCTAGGATCAAAGAGGTGTGTGCTAAAGAGCCAAGAATTAAGAAAACTAGTCATTTTAATACTTTATGAAGGGCATTCGGAAGTGAAACTGGAAGCTTTTTTTACTGCGAGTGCTCGGTGATGAAGAAAACAATAACCACCCGCACAGCCTGACACCACCGCCTGGATCCGAGCTCAGGCACCGGCAGTTCCACCCACCATCACTCTGCACCATCAATGCCCCTGCCAACGTGAAAGTGAAAAGTGCAAGGGGAGTCGCTCAGTCGTGTCCGACGCTCAGCGACCCCATGGACTGCAGCCCACCAGGCTCCTCCGTCCATGGGATTTTCCAGGCAAGAGGACTGGAGTGGGGTGCCATTGTCACATGAGGAAAAGACCAATAAGCCAACAATGATAACAGCGTCGCTTCAGGAACCCAGGCAGGCACGCCGTGAGGACAGCTAGGCTGCGTCATCAACATCGTCGTCCGTTGCAGCTCTGCGGGCTAGCACACCGTCTGTATCCCCGCGCCACCAGCCCCCTCATCTTCCCCACATGCTTTTGTTTCAGACTCCCTGGTCTCTGAGCAGGAGTCTTCCAGTGGAGTGGAGGCATTGTGATACAGTTTTGGTTGTTTCTTTTTACCTGGGCTTTGTTTCTCAGATTTTGCTTCCTCTGTTGGAGCCCTGAAACGATGTCCCTGCAGGCCAGCCTATTAATCAAGCCTCAGTTTCCTCATCAATCACATTGAGGTAACAATCCCTGCTACTGAGTCTTAAAAGACATAATCTATTGGAAGTCCTTTGTGAGTGATTCATTTTTTCACCAGTACTTTTTAAAAATAATTTTTTTTTATTTATTCATTTATTTTGGCTGTTTTGGGCCTTTGTTGCTGCTTGGGCTTTTCTCTAGTTATGGCGAGCAGGGGCTACTCTCTAGTTGCAGTGGGTGGGTGTCTCACTGCAGTGGCATCTCTTGTGTCGGAGCAGGGGGTCTACGGCACATGGGCCCAGTAGCTGCCACTTGGGTGCTCCAGAGCCCAGGCTCCATAGTTGTGGCGCTCGGGCTTGTGGCTCCACGGCATGTGGGATCTTTCCAGATCAGGAATCAAACCCGCATCTCCTGCGTTGGCAGGCAGATTCCTCACCACTGAGCCACCAGGGAAGCCCCTCATCAGTACCTTTGCACTGAAACGCTACTGTGTGCCAAGCACCATCCTTCATGACAGCAGAGACAAGGTCTTTGCTTTATGATAAAAAGCTAACTTCTGGGTGTGGAGTATGAAGAAAAGTATCAGAGACGTAAAGAGAGAACATGAGCCACGGGGGAGCTGCTTGAGATGGGGTGATCAGGGAAGGTCTTTGAGAAAGTGACCTAGACGCTGGCTACAAACCACAAGAAGGAGCCAAGTGTGCAAAGGTGAGATGGAAGAGCATTCCAGGCCTTTCCATTCAAGAAGCAGAAAAGGCAGGTGAGGCCAGATGATGAAGCTTTGTGAACCAGAGTGACTTCTCTGTTCCACTCCAAGTACTCTATGAAGCCAGGGAGAGGCCTAGTAAGGAAGTGACGGGATCTGACGTACACTTTCACAAGACCCCTCCGGCCACTATGTGAAGAGCAAGTTGTCGAACCTCCCTGGTGGTCCAGTGGTTAAGGATCCACCTGCCAATGCAGGGGACATCAGTTCCATTCCTGGTCCAGAAGATTCCACATGCTGCATCGCAATACTGAAGCCTGAATGCCCTAGAGCCCATGTGCCTCAACAAGAGAAGACATCACAATGAGAAGCCTATGCACTGCAACAAAGAGTAGCCCCTGCTCATCACAACCAGTCCTGCACACAGCAAAGAAGATCCAGTGCAACCAAAAATAAATGAAAGAACAAATTTTTTAAGAGTAAATTGTAGGGCAAGAGAAGACACAAGGAGACCAGTCAGGACATGATTCTAGCTGTCCAGATGAAACATGGTAATTGCCTGGACTGGGCTCACAGCAGTGGAGACAAAATGAGGTAGTCCAATACAGAATACACTCTGCAGGCAAAGCTGACAGGTCCTACTGATGAAACAGATTGTACAAAGAGGAGAGGAAGAGGAAATAATCACAAATAAATTCCAGATGTATAGCTTGAAACAACTGAGTGGGTGGTGATGGCAGCATGTTGTGATGGAGAAAACCAAGGCAAAGCAGGCAGCCAGGCACCTGGGACAGGAGTCAAGGCATGTAGACGGCGCATAAAACCATGAGACTAGATGGGGTCAGCTAGCAAGGGGCATACAGAATAAAGAGACTTCCAAGATCAAGTTCCCAGGTACTGCACACTCTGCTGTCACCCAGCAAAGGAGTCTGAGGAGGACCAATCAGTGACCTCAGAGGAAAACCTGGAGTTCCAGGAAGACATAGATGTAAGTGAAGGAAAAGCTTTATGAAGGAGGGAGTGGTCCACCCTGGAATGCTGCCAAGAAGTTGAAAAGATACAGAGAAGTGACATTTAGGTTTAGCAACAAATAATCACCATGTAGAAGGACAGTCTGAGTGGCATGAAGGGAATCTAAATGGAAGAGATTGAGAGAATCCAAAGTGAAGAAACAGGGAGTAAGAAAGAGTTGTAAAGTATTACTACATAGCCTTGCTCCAAAGACAACCTAAATATCTGACTGTCCACATAACAGTTTAATGTAATCTACTCAGCCTCCTCCATGGTTTATTCAAGTTTGGCTACAAAGCAAGGTGACTAAGTCTAAAGACTGGTTTGGGAAATGGTTTCATCATTTTATAGCTATATCTTGCCCACTTGCAGGTACAGTGTGTCTGCTGATGGTTTTCTTTCAGAGCAGTAGCTCTCATGTTCCCGGACTCCATCCCACACATACAAAGTAAAGATTCATCTGAGACCAAATATATCCACATGCCCACTTTCTAGAAAATGAACTCTTGTGATAACGATGAAGTATCACAGTAAAACCCAAATGGGGAAGTTCTACACAAATCTGTTTTAGCCATAGCTCTATGAATGATTCATTTTTGAACTATAATTCATATGTCTAATTATTTGAAAATCACAAATCAAAAATGCCATCAATGCATATACACATTTACTACACACTGAAGTAACCAAAAAACCAACTTGATAATTTGATAATAACAGTACTGAACTAACAGTAACTTAGTAATTAAAATGCAACAATAGTGGCATCTGAAAACCAGAAATGATTTAACACCAAGATCGCAGGAATTCCAAACAAGAGTGCACTGTAATTTTGTGAGGATGTCAAATGCCGAGCGGCAGAAAACTTGGAGTTGTTACTCAACTTTGGTAAAGTTGTCAATTTTAGGAACACTTAACTTCACTAAATAGAACACCAGCAAGAAACTGCTAATACATGTACAGTAAAAGTATGTGGACTTGCCTGTGGATCACAGGAAAAAGCAATGACTGAGTCTGCATTTAGGGCAACCGGTGGTGCACCAGAAGTGGCCTACATTGGTCCACATGCAGGACAGCTGGACCCACACCTGCTGCTTTATGACAGTGCTGAACCATCAGACTGCTGGAGGCCACCCCAGCACAGGGAGGCAGTCTGGCCTGGATGCCCATGTGCTCAACAGTCCTAGAATCTTGAAATCACATACAGGTACCCCTTGGCCAGAGCCAGCCCCACAGATACACTGCTTCATGGTTTATAACATTTGAAGTCGTTCCAATAATTTAAAATTGGAAAACTTCACATTAAAAAAAAAAGTTTTCTGGCTCATCAAAGAAAAGAAAGACAAAGGGAGACCTGGCCAGGCTCAGCTGCCCCTTGAGCTGCACCCTGTGCTCTTCGGAGCCCCACTGATCCCACCCTCCAGAACGTCAGAAACGAGTCAAACCTCAGCTGCCACTGATCTCTGAATCTGCGCCATTATTCTCCTTCTACCCGGCTTTTTTAGACTGCCTTTCAATTCTCAGCATCATTTGGATTGGCACCCGTCGTCCTGTAGAGTGTACTGAAAAAGCGCCCTCAGGGTCTAACCCAGGAAAAGAGACTATAAGGATGGCCAGATGCCAAGTTCCCAGAAACAACTAAAAATGTTAGCTGCTGATATTTTTTCTTTATTGAACAACTTGCAAAGGCTGGATACTTTCTCAGCTAGCTCTAAGTCACAATCTCAGTAACTACTCAGACTCCCAAAACTTTTCTTCCTCTTAATAACCTATGAGGAGCTTATCAGGGAATGTTGATCATTCACAAATTGTTTTAAATAAAAGGTCAAAAATAAATCCATTAATCAGTTTTGAACAGTTTAAGCATGGTTTAAACATGTTTAACAGTTTAAGAAAAAGAAAGCCCTTTTCAAAAGAAAAAAAAAAAGCCCTAATTAGAATGAAAAAAGATTACAGTTACTTTTTAGAATAAATCTTTTCATATATGGACAGCAACCACAAAAGCTTTAAACCACATAATTAGTACTAAAACTGAATAAGACAGACTTTATACAATCTTTTCCAATGACCATCTCTGTTACTCCCTAAACTACTTTTGGATGAAACAGATTTTCCTGACCTTTTGGGCATGCTTAGTAGCTCAGTCCTGTATGACTCTCTGTAATCTCATGGGCTGTAGCCCACCAGACTCCTCAGTCCAAGGGATTTTCCAGGCAAGAATAATGGAGTACCATTTCCTTTTCCAAACCTTTTGAAGGTACGCCAAATAACAACTGAAGCACTAGTTCCTAGTGACTGAATAACTAAAATTACCATAAGGGAAATCGTATATATGTTCAACATCATATACTGAAAACAACCATCTTATATAAACATATCCATCAGCCCAGAGCAAGCACAGTACATGATAATATCAACTACCCTTCTTAGGCTAAAAAGTTCAAATAAATAAATACAGTCTTGAAGCAGAAAACAAAACACAAAAAGACAAATTATAAATATGTATGGGTGACATAGTCCCACCCTTTTGCTCTGGAGGCCAGGAAATAGATGGTAGTTAAACAAAATTGACTTTCTTTCCTACTAGCAGCCTGGGTCACTATCCACATTCCAACACCATAAGGAACCACTACTAGACCCAAGTTCCAACCCCTCATACTCTACTATTAGAGAAATTCTGCCTCCAAGTAATAGTAACAGGACATGACATAAAAGGAGCAAAGCCTAGATTCAAGACAAATTGCTTAGAAGGCTTTGGTAAAGTTCATTGTAACTTTAAAATAACTTTGCATTAATCTGTTACTAGCTGAACACTTGCCAGTAATCTTGTTTCCTAGCATACTATATTAGACTTCTGCATTCCACCTAGCTTGGATCAAAAAAAAAAAAGTAATCTAGTCACTAAAAGTAGACCTACCATGTGGGGACAAATATTACATCCCAAGTTGTCTTTCCTCTAAGTGTTAACAGTACTAAGTATATCCAAAAAAGCATGCAAATACTTGCAACGCTGTATTTTCTAACTTGTGTAACTTTCATTGTCTGAATTAGAACTCCCTTTGAATCTAATTAACACTATCCAGTGAATAACTACTAACCAAAACAGCCTTTTCCCTTTACAACCAAAACTGGAGTCTGAAATGATTTGTACTTTTTAGTTGACCTGCAACATGTGTCTGGGAAAGAATACCGCCGCTCTACCAAGGACATACTTCTGGCTCTGAACTTTCTTGAAAAAACTACTCAAGTCCAAGGGGCGCCGGCGCTATCCACTTACCCGATCCTTCATCCTCCAGCTCTGAGCTAAGGATTTGGAGCCTTCGATTTTCTCACAGTGCCTCTTTTTCATAAAAGCCAAAGGCAGGTTCCAGTCTGTAAGGTCAGCTTCATCTTCCTCCCCGAGGCCCAAGAGAGGCGACTGCAGCATCTCGGACTCCATGAGCGGGGGAGGGGGTGGGGGAGTCCTGGGCAGCAAACGCTCGAGAACCTCCAGCCTTGAAAACTAGTGTGTACCAGAATGGGTGAAATAAGAAACAGAAAAGGGGGAGGTAGAAAAAGAAACGGGTGGAGAGGGTGGAGAGACCCTCACTCAGGCAAAAAGTCTGAGATTCTTCTAACTCTGCGCGGGAAGTCGGAGGGGGTGGGAAATGAGGGAACCAAGAGGCTCCGCACAGACACACACACGCCCCCAGTTCCCAAGCCACCGGCTGCTTCTGAGGCCGTCAGTTCCCAGAAGGGCTGCGAGCGGAGCTGTCAAAGGCGTGCGAGACTCCAGGCCTCACGATGACCCTGCTCTCGGCCTCCAACGTCTCAGCCGATCAGAGGACAGGCAGGCCGCCCGCTCTTGGTGCCGGTTCGCCGACTGGGCTGAGGTCTTCGGCCGAGGGGATGAGGTTCAGAGCGCCTTGGGTCTCCTGCAGCCACTCTCAGCCCTGCGGGTCGCGCACTTGCCGGAGCTGCTGCAACCAGAGCCAGGACCGGCCCATCGTGCTCGCCCGGAGCCGGCTCCTCAGCACTGGGTCCGCGCGGCCTGGCCGGTCCTGGCCTCCAGCCCTATGGCTCTCGCCCGCCCGAGAACGAGTCTTGAGAGACAGGCTACACAGAGCCGCGGAAAAGACGGGTAATGTGGGCTTATTGGGTTTGGGGAGTTTTGCCCTCTGGTTTCAAGCTACAGTGAAACTCCGCTCATCAGCACATCAAGGAGGACGCCATATTGCCAAGACCCAGCATGCAGCGCGATCTACGGCGTGGGTAACAGGCCAAACTTCCTCAGAGCGTTCTGCCGCGCTTCCCAAGAGGCAGCGAGAGAAGTCTCCGCCCCCTTGTTACCATCGTTACCACAATTCAGCTTGCTAGTTTATAGCTTTTCGTTCAACAGATGCGTCACATCAAAGTCTGTCCTATAAACGAAACTGTGTCAATTTAATTAATTTTGAAAAAATCTTTATTATTACAAGTAGACCTACATCCTTCTGAAATTAAAGGAATCGACCCCTTGTTTTTTCCAGATTTTGGAAAAGTAAAAGCTTCCGAAAGAATCATTGATAATATTACAAAGGAATATAGTATCGGACGCGAGGTTGGGAGGAGACGTACTATCCTCCACAGTATCAATCAGACTCTTATTTTTAAGGAACACAGCGAAAAAATTAATTTTGACAATTGTAATTTTTGTTTAATCCATTTATTTTCTGAGCGGTTTATTCTTATTTGAATGTAGCTTTACTTGCAAACAGCTAAAAGCTATAGATCTCTATGCGTGGATCGCCTCCTGCACTACTTTATTGCTCTATTCCGTAAACATTGCGTGTTTACAGTGTGTGAGAATGTGTCCCATGCAGAGGGAATATAAACCCCAAGGGGCATGCAGTGCCTGTCTTCAGTAAACATAGTGCCTAGTGAGACACACATGTAACCATTAGATAAAGTAGTGGGGGGTGGGGTGTGCAGGAAGATCGGCAGGGAGGCTGGTCTTTCCCTCTGCATTTAGGCTTTGAGGTATCTGCATCTCAACTGTATCACTTTCCATGCCTGTGACAACCTTGATCCATTCCTTAACTAGTTCAGCCTCACTTTCTTCAACTATAATCTGGGTTTATATAATACCCACCTTGAAGGGTAAAATTAACCTGTGTAGGAGTCTGGTATACAGTGAGTGTCCAGTACAATGCCAGCAATGATGGGTATATACCAGAGGGAAATCCAGCAGCCCTGCGTGCTTTGTTAATCTAAAAGAGTCAGGCTGGACTCTCAGAGAGACCCTCTTTCTCAATATGGTTTCCTAGGGCTTTGACACGATGTCGAAATCCATATCAAAATCCTGAGGGCGGGTATTTCCCTGGGGGTCCAGTGGTTAAGATTTTGTCTTCCAATGGAGGGGGTGCAAGTTCAATCCATGCTTAGGGAGCTAAGAGCCACATGCCAAATGGCCAAAATACCAGAACATAAACAACAGAAACAATATTGTAACAAATTCAATAAAGACTTTTAAAACGGTCCACATAAAATAATAATAATTTTTTAAAGATAACTGATTTAACCAAAATCCAAACAGCATTTGTGTTCCTTTCAACATCTGAGTAAATAGGGCAATCCAAAATCATTCTCACCTAGCACATAGCAGGCATTTAATTAAAATTCTTGGATTAAAACATTACCATTCTAAACATTTGTTCAGTTATTACATCCTCATGAGCCCCATTCTCCCATGAAAACTCAAGGCAAATTCACCAGAACACAGATGGAGTTTAATATCTTCCTTTTTCCTTGCTATTAGTGTTGGCAAAATGTCCCCCACTGTCATCAGCAGAGGCTTCAGGACTGCAGGGTCCTGAGAAGATCCCACTCTCACCTGAGGGCAGTGTAACTCCAGCTCTGCCTGTCACCCTGCAGCATACAACAGTGAAGGCCAAGGTCCCCAGGCACTCTTTCAGAAAGCCTCAGCTACAGGAGAGTGGCAGCATTAACCCCATTCATTCCCAACTAGCCCTGTGACATGGGCATCAGTGAAAGTCACTCAGTCATGTCCGACTCTGCAACCCCATGGACTACAGTCCATGGAATTCTCCAGGCCAGAATACTAGAGTGGGTAGCCATTTTCTTCTCCAGGGGATCTTCCCAACCCAGGCATTGAACCCAGGTCTCCTGCATTGCAGGCTGACTCTTTACAAGCTGAGCCACAAGGGAAGCCCAAGAATACTGTAAGCCTATCCCTTCTCCAGCGGATCTTCCAGACTCAGGACTCGACTGGGGTTTCCTGCATTGCAGGTGGATTCTTTACCAACTGAGCTATCAGGGAAGCCTGTGACATGGGAAAGCTGCTTAATCTGTGTGTAAATCAGCTTCCTGACCTATGAAGTATGTCACCTGGGGAAATCCACTCAGCTTGTCTGACATTCTCAGTGAAGGTAGTAATGGAGCCTGTGGAACCCAAACATGGCAGGTTGTCAGAATTACCTGGGGAATGATTTTAAAATTAATTTTCCTGAGTCCCAGCTCAGATGTACTGAATCTTGGGGAGAGGGAGGACAGAGATTCAGAATCTCTATTTTTTAATCAGATAACCCTGACAATAATTTAAAATCAGTCAGATGTGGGGACACTGGGCAATATTCTCGCTAAGGAAATCAAGCAATAGTCTCCTCCAGTGATTCCATTCCAGCCCAGTGGTGGACCTTCAATAACTGTTTGTACTGAATTGGGGTGGGTTGCCATGCCTGCCCCCAGGGATCTTCCACAGGATCCCCTGTTTCTTACGTCTCCTGCATTGGCAGGTGGGTTAATTACCACTAGTGCCACCTGCTGCTGCTAAGTCACTTCAGTCGTGTCCAACTCTGTGTGACCCCATAGACAGCAGCCCACCAGGCTCCCCCATCCCTGGGATTCTCCAGGCAAGAACACTGGAGTGGGTTGCCATTTCCTTCTCCAATGCATGAAAGTGAAAAGTGAAAGGGAAGTCGCTCAGTCGTGTCCTACTCTTAGCGACCCCATGGACTACAGCCTACCAGGCTCCTCCGTCCATGGGATTTGCCAGGCAGGAGTACTGGAGTGGGGTGCCATCGCCTTCTCCAAGTGGGAAGCCCCAAATAAATGAAACAATTATCCAATCTTTCATCTAATACATCAGAACAAGACTCATCCTCTCCCCCGAACTACATAACAAAACACCCTCTAGTGTTTCACAAATGTGACCCCAGAACCTAGAGACATTTGGGGTCCATGTACTGGACTGATGATTTGATACACACATTCTGTCCCCAGCCCACCACCAATTCCTACAGAATTTCCAGTCTCTGCCCTCCTCTGTCCGCAGTCTTCACATCTGAGACAAGAAAACTTTTATTTTGGGGCCTCACAGCTTGCAGGATTTTAGTTCCTCAAGGAGGGATCGAACCCACGCCCCTTGCTTTGGAAACACAGAGTCTTAATCACTGGACCACCAGTGAAGTCCCAGGCAAGAGAAACTTAAAGGTGAACCTCCAAGGACACTTCAGCATCAAAATTCTGTTATTCATGTAAAAACCAGAAAGGGGCTGGTGAAAGCCCAACTCCCAACCTGAAGGTTCAGGAAGGGGCTTGAATCATTTCACAGCATCATGACATTTAAAAGAAACCTCTTCCCAGTGTTGTCATGAGAGACTCTATTCGAGTCCCAGATAAGCATTTGGAAATTTGACTCCAGGTTTCTGGAAGGCAGAGAACGTCGATGACTAATGACAGGCTGGAAATTCAAGGGCTAACGTTTCTCACCTGGGTGATCTCATTACCGCGGCGTGTGATCCGCGGCCGCTTGGGCCTGCAGTTCGGGTTCCCAATGTCTCCAATTCCTCACAAACAAGGACATCTCCTGCTTGCCACAGTCTCTAAATAAGATACTTTAATCATGAAAACAAGTTCTACAAATCTCAAAAAATGTGTGAAACCTGATTTGATTCGAGCTGTGGAAGGGGAGAGGGTGTTGATGATATCCCGCTGGGAGTGAACATCAAGCTGCAATGTGGAACTGGGAGAGAAAGGGCTTTTAGGGCCAGTTCTGATGTGAAACGTAGCAGCTAAACCACCACCACTGATGTGAAACAATCAATAACCTTTGACCTTCAGGTACAGAAAGGGGAGTGCTATGTGCCGAGTTGCTTCAGTCATGTCCGACTCTTGGCGACCCTATAGACTGTAGCCCACCAGACTCATCCTCTGTCCATGGATTCTCCAGGCAAGAATACTAGAGTAGGTTGCCATTTCCCCCTCCAGGGGATCTTTCCGATCTAGGGATCGAATTCGTGTCTCTTATGTCTCCAGCAAGGGCAGGTGGGTTCTTTACCACCAGCACCACCTGGGAAGCCCAGAAACGAGGGATCTTGTCTTATAATATGAAGGTGGAGCAGAAGACCCCTTAAAACCCTAAATCTCAGATTATTTGGCAACCAGAAGCCAAAGAAACTGCAAAATGTGCAAAGAACAAATATAAATAAAACCTGAGTGTGTGGGTCAAATACAACACAGGTCAGGGGTAAATCTAGGGGCAAATCTGGGAGAACAGCCAGGGCAGGGAGAGGGTCTGAATAAATGCCTCGGGAACACAGCACATTGCCCAGGAAAAACCAAGGAGGCTGGGTTTTCACAGCCTCCAAGCTCAGCGGTTGGCTCATCTTCTCTCCAAACACAAGACCATCACAGCCGAGGTATTCCATTTGCAACAGGATAGCCTGCGTTCCATCCTCCAATATTGCAGTTCCTCTGCTAAATCAATCAAGGGCACTGAATGTGTTTTGTCATCAAGAATCAGAAGCAAGCCTGGAGGTCAAGTAACTTGAGAAAACCGGGTGCTTCGCTGAGTTATTGTTTTCCATGCAGGGAGACAGGCCAGCTCCTGTCCTTTCCAGAGAAATCTGTGCTTAGCTTAAAAGAAACCAAAATAGATATAAAGTACTTTGCTTTTTGTCTGAGCATCATTACTCTGTTTTTAGCAGACTCCAAGCCACCCCCCCTCTGCAGGTCAGATGTTTTGTTGACAGCAAAGTGAGAAGAGAGAAACGGAAGTAACATCACCCACAGTCAAAGACACAGGCTGCAAGAACCCAAATGAACCTGCCTCCCTCTCTGCCCATCCTACCGCCTAAAGATATGGCAGTGTTTGTGTATGCAATTTTCACCTCCTATTGCACATCTTTCTATTTTATGTACTAATCTTTTTTTTACAAGTAAGTAAGATTGAGCAAGTAAGGTTTAGAGATGCAGAAACAAATGTTACTCCATTTTTTTAAGGCCTCCCTGGTGGCTCAGTGCTAAGGAATCCGCCTTCCAATGTAGGAGACACAGGTTCGATTCCTGATCCAGGAAGATCCCACATGCCGAGGAGCAACGAAGTTCTTGCACCACAAATACTGAGCCTGTGCTCTGGAGCCTGGGAGCCGCAATAACTGAGCCGGTCTGCCTAGAGCCTGTGCTCCGAAATAAGAGAAACGATTGCAGTGAGAAGCCTGCGCACCCCAGCTAGAGAGTAGTCCCCGCTTGTCGCAACCACAGAAAAGCCTGCACAGCAACAAAGACCCAGCATAGCCAAAAGTGAGTGAATAAATATTTTTTTTAAATGGGGTGACCCCTGAGTAGCATGGGGATATGGTAAAAGATTTCTCTTAGTAAATAAAGTTCACCTGCTATCCACACTTCTTTCAGAATTGAGCATTTTTGCCTATCCTCAGCCTTGAAGAGCTAGCTCATAAGAAAAGAAAGGGAACAGCAGCGGATCCATCACTCCCAGACCTTCCCTTCCCACTCTGGAGGCTGTCAGTGGAGGGGGGTGAAGAGCTGTCTGGGGACCCTAGAATTAGGAGCAAGATGAGGGGTGATGGAAAGAAATATGCCTCAGACTCAGCTGAGCCTGGGTTGCAACACAGGGCATGAGCTCCAAGTCTTCCCTGGGCCAGACACTACGATCCACCACCCTTGTGAGAAGGGACAAAAGCCAGTGTCTTTTCCGGGTCACAAGTCCATTTATGTGAGCCTCTTCTTCCTCTCTCAAGACCCAGAAGTAGAATCACTGAGATGTGGTCTATGCCCAGGGCAGAAAGAGTGTTCCAAAAGAAAAAAGAGGGGAAAAAGGAAAGCTTTTATGATAGAGTCAATATTGAAAAAAATTTGTTAGCCAATCCAAAATACGCAAACGGAATTTTGTAACCTTTTATTTTAATAGCATTGCCTACAATAAGATTCTACATTTTATGAAAACACAAATAATATAACCACTGTCTCTTTTTAAATTCCCCACTTATTATTTTATATAATATGCACATCTCACCAATGATTCTCAGGTTTTCAGTGAGCATGAGGTCCTGGGGGAGCCAAGGCTAACCCAGCCATTGCCTCTGCCTATAATAGAGGGGATTAGAGACTGTTTCGGTAACTAAAATACTGCAATCTTGAGAGTGAGTGTTTGTGGAGAGCCAAGTCCCTTTCATGAGAATTAACTCCTTTAATCCTCCTAATAACCCCCGTTAAGGCTCCCGTTTTAGATCCATTTTATCAGTAAGAAACTTGAGGCAGAGAACAGTTAAATAGCTGTCCTCCCTGCTGGCCTGGGCTGGGTCAGAGTCCAACCAGTGTGTCTCAGGCCAGGACTTGGGAGGCATGAGAATCTCCTCGGGCCCCTGGGAGTCACGCAGACCAAAGTTCAAATCCTCACTCTGGTGTTTCTGTGTCCTAAGGTCCTGGGAGAGGTGCTGACTGAACCCCAGCCCCACTTTCATATGTAAAATAGGGAAAGTGATAGTTTCTGTTCTGTAGCACTATTATGGGGTTCCCTGGTGGCTCAGTGGTAAAGAATCCGCCTGCCAATGCAGGAGACACAGGTTCGATCCCTGGGTCAGGAAGGTCTCCTGGAGAAGGAAATAGCAACGCATTCTAGTATTTTAGCCTGGGAAATACCATGGACAGAGGAGCCTGGTGAGGCTACAGTCCATGGGGTCTCAAAAGAGTCAGACACGCCTGAGTGAGTAAACAACAACTACAAGTCATGTCAGACATAGCCTGCCAGACTCCTCTGTCCAAGGGATTTCCCAGACAAGAATACTGGAGTGTGTTGTTATTTCCTTCTCCAGGGAATCTTCCTGACGCAGGGGTCCAACCAGCATCTCCTGCGTTGGCAGGCAGGTTCTTCACTACTGAGCCACCAGGGAAGCCTGGATACGACCTAACGACTAAAACAAACAAACAAACGAGACGTTTTTTAAGTGTCAAATCAACTAGTGCCAGGCACACACTAAGCACTCAATAAAGGCTGTTTTTATTAACAAGCTGCTATAAGAATACATTTCATCTAGGGTAATTAAAAAGGCTTCATGGAAAACACAGCGTGTGTGTCTGAGCCTCAAAAGCGGATTTCTTTTTTTCGAATAATTTAAACCATTTTTTTCCAAATGAAAAGTTTACACTTGGGATGGGAAGGCAAGGTCAGAATGGGATGTCTCGTTCTTCACAGGAAATGTCAGTGGATCAGAACGTAAGCTGATTTTAAAGAGTAAAGAAAGACACTGTAAACATGCTATGTAGAAATGCTGATCTGATGTCAGAAGAAACAGCCCAACATTTGGACCATCTGCTCCAAGGGCATGGACCACCACCCTCCCTGCATTACAATCCCAGAAGTATTATTTGACGTTTTAAACAGTATCATATTATTTGACAACTTTCCTTAAATTTAAAAAAGTAAAGTAATAAATATTTGTTGGAGGAAATTGGAAAATGTCAAAAAGAATGAAGGAAAAAAAATCAAAATTACCCATCAGTTCACAGTCCAGGTTTTCCATAAACTGTTTCCATTTTATGTATTTCCTTTCTGCCTTTTCTTTCTGACATACATATACTTAAAATTATATTTGCTTATTACATTTAAAAATAACATTATTCTGAAACATTATTTTGAAGGTAAACACTTAATTCTATTGCACATGTAACTGCTCTTAATATTTCTTTGTATAGCCTTTCAGTATATATTATAAATATTTATTATAAATGGACATATTTATTTGTATGGTTTTACAAAAAAGAATCATTCAATTTTATATAAACACTGTATAACAAAACATTTCATTTTGTGACTTTTCACATAGCAGAAACATTTTCCCCAGTCTATACTTCCTAGCTTTCTGCAAATCGACATCATTCATGGTTGCCTGTACCCTCAGCACAGAAAGTAACTGAAAAATGTGGAGGGGTGACCCACTGAGAAGGATTTTAATTAAAAAAAATTTTTTATCGTGGGCTTCACACTTGGAGCTGCTGCCTTTAAGTCAGGACTTTCTCAACAGACTAGAACTTTGATTACAAAGATAGAAGGCAAACACCCTCCCATTCCAAAAATGTTTTTGGAATCATTTGGAATCAGTTACAAATCATTTCCAAAAACATCCTTAGGGACCTTGTGGCTTTTGGAACCTTTGGAAGGCTCTTAAGTGTTTGATTTAGTATTAATTAGAATAATTATTATAATAACAATGGCTATCATAGCATACTTCCTAAAGGCCAAACCCTGTTCTAAGCACTTTACACATTTTAACTCAATACCTACAACACACCTATTGCCCCATTTTACAGATAAGGAAGCTGAGGCCAAGGCAAGATTCAGCTAACAAGTGTACAGCTAACAAGTGACAGTACGTGGATTCAAACCAGCAGATTCCCAAATTTTGCTACATCAGAATCACCTGGGAGGTGGGGGATCTTTAAAGGTCTAATGCTCAGGTTCAGCAGTCTGGAGCCCCTAAGTGTTCCCAGTGCTGAGAAATGAGGGACCCATGTCCTCAAGGTCTAAGCTGTTCCTTTTTTTTTTTTTTTGCATTTATTAGTATTTTTCAGTTTTTGGCTGCGCCTTGTGGCATGCAGGATCTTAGTTCCCCAACCAGGGATTGAACCCGAGCCCCCTGCAGTGGAAGCATGGAGTTTTAATCACTGGACCACCTGGGAAGTTCCAAGGCCTGGGTTATTAGCAACTGTGTTAACCACACCCTGGGGCTCATTTCCAGCTTGCGGGTGCCAGCATGGAGGCAGTTACATGGTTTCTTGAAAAAGCGTGATTTGGTCCAGCTTTGGAGAAATGTGCTGTTGTGGTATCTAGGCTGTGCCATCTATAGCTGCAGGTGAGGGCTGCTCCAAAACTGGGAGCAAGCTGGCCAGAGAGGGCTCGTGGTGGGCTGGATTAGGTCTCCGTGGGTGACTGGGTATCCTGGTTTCCTGGGGCAGCCTGGGCTGCGCCTTCTGCCTGAACATGTTATTAACAGTGCTCTCTTACATTCCCAAAATGTCCTGGTTTGGATGACAAACTACAGTCACCCTACCTTTACCAGCTCTCATGGGACCCTATACTTTCTACTCATGGCATATAGGATAGTTCTAATAAAATCTATGTTTATTTTGAAGTCATTTTTCCTAACTAGATAGAAGCTCCATGAAGACAGGGACCATGTCTTCTGATTCTGCCCTGCAGGCAGCACAGAGCCTGGTTGGGTGGCAGACACACCGGAAGTATCTGTTGAATGACTCAGATGAGTAAGACCCCAAGGAGTCCTGACTGGGGCTGTGCTGGTTGGATGAACACTAGGCACAGACACATTGACCACCCTTTAGGGCCACGGCAGCTACTGTCACCCCAAAACTGGCTTTGCCTCTTCGTGGGTGTAAAGCCAAAACTCACAACAAATCTGAAGAGCAGAAGGTAGGATTTATTACTTGCAAGAAGTGAGGAGAACACTAGTGATCTTTCCCAAAGTCTCCCTGAACAGCAAAACTCTGTGTGTGTGTGTGTGTGTGTGTGTGTGTGTGTGTTAGTTGTTCAGTTGTGTCTGACTCTTTGCAATTGTAGCCCTCCTGGTTGCTCTGTCCATGGGATTCTGCAGGCAAGAATACTGGAGTGGATTGCCATTCCCTTCTCCAGGGGATCTTCCCAATTGAGGGATCAAACCCAGCTCTTTCTCCTGCATTGCAGGCAGATTCTTTACCATTTGAGTCATGAGGGAAGCCCAATAGCCAAACTAGGGAAGTTTTAAGCCAAGGGTACATGCATATTCATGAAGGAGCTGGAGCACAAGAGAATTCAGCACAGAATTGGGCCAAAAGTCAACGGAGTCCAATCTCTTATGATGGAAGTCAAGAGCAGCAGCGAAGTCAACAAGTCAACATTATGATTCCTTAGGTTCTAGTTAGTCTGGTGGTGGAGTGCTCAACGGGGCTTGGATCCTGCAAAACAGCTCAAGAATGTACTTCAGGGTAATCTTTACTCTTACAACTGATTTATTACTTCCAGTATAGTTATTTCCCTGATCTGGTAACAGCTGCTGGTTCTTATCTTCTTTTGTTCCCTTAAAATCATTAACTACTAAAGCCTATTCTTGTGCATGGGTGAGCACTGTGGCCAGGCTAAGATCACAAAATGGTTTAGACCTAAAATGGCTTCTCTTGTGTCAAGAAAGCTCTCTGTCATGGCAGTCGGGACCTAAGGTTGGAGACAGAGAGGAACTGAGCCAGTGTGTGCGAAGCCCTTGGGACAGGCCCAGGAACCCCACGGTGTTTGCAGGGCCGGGAGCAGCCATCACAGAATATCAACCAGACGAGGATGGAGGGACATTTAGCTAGCTGAGGTCATAGTTCTCTTCTTGTGGGAAGCAAATATCAGAAGGCAGAGAACGCAGAAATTTCCATTTATCCATCTGAAATTCAGGTTTCCAGCGAAGACCCTGGATGGCTTTCTGCAGACAGTGCAGCTGCCCAGGCTGGGAGAGGCTTGTCTGGCTGGCTTGTCACGGTGGCAGTTGGGGCTGATGGTTTCAGGAGATGAACGTGGCAGCAGCCGCTCGGAGAAAGCCATCCACGAGGCCATCGGTGCCACCACACATCAGAACACTCTGTGCTCGGTCCAGAATAACCCCCGCCCCCGTGAATTATTCATGCCAGCCACCTTGTGATATGTGATCACATTCCAGGCAGGATGTCAACCAGGGGAAAATTTGTAAATGTAATTTGTATCCTCAATTTTTGTCATAGTTTGGGTCGTTATTTTCCCCTCATAACTCTCCATCTTCCTCCCATATTTTCCCTTCTCGGGTTTTTAATCAGAGGGATCTGTCAAGAGTGACTCAGAAAGTCCCTGCCTTTCCTCGCAATGTGCTCTCCCGTGGCAGAGAGTGCAGCCTCCAATCTCCGAGTTTATGTTTACGATACGTATTTTTATTACCTTTGAGTGAAAGTGATTGCTATGGTTATCTCCTTCTGAAATATATATTTTTCTTTCATTTATTTTGAGTACGGTTTGAATTTTTATGCATCTTTCAATCCCTGTTCCCCAAAGAGGTAGGCGGGGCAGCTGGGATGGGGGTGGGCGGGCCACTGCTCTCCCTGCAGCAAGGCCGCCCCTTTCACAGCATCCCTAGAGGGATGGTCCTCCCTTCTCTGCTCCACTGGGCACCACCCACTCCCAAGTAAGCCTGAAGAGTCCAGGGCCTTCTGAGAACCCAGCTCTCATCAGATCTAAGGGTGAGAGACGAAGGTTGAAATGGGGGGGAAAAAAAGACAAAACAAGCAAGCATGTAACTGTCAAGATGATTTCCACTGAATTAAAACGATCTTTATGATGAGAGATGCGAGGAGGGCCCTAGGCCGACTCAGAAACTCATTTCCAGAACCAGAGGCTGCATCACTGACTTAAAATGGTCCAAGGCTGACAACATAATCAAAGTCAGAACCTCTCCCAATTCGGGTCTTAGGGTTGGTAATTCCCACTTCTCTTTGGCCTTTCAACATAGCCACAGCCATCATGCAATTTCCCCCTGAGCACTTGGTTAGATCACAGAGGTAATGTAATCCAGTGAGAAGGCTAAATTTCCTGTGAGCCAATTTACTTTCCAAAAGAAAGGCAAGTTGGACCTTGGAACCCTTGACTTCAACCCTGACACCACCCAGCGCGTGGGCCTGTGGAAGAGAGTGGTAGAGTTGGGCACGTATCGTCTGGGCTGTGAGGTGCTCCCATGTCGGGTCTCTGCTCCTCAGATGCTGATGGAAACTAAGGAGGGTAGAGAGTTTGACTGAGGAATCAGAGGAGGTAAAGGTGATGGAGGGCTGGCACCTGTTCCTAGCAGTCTGGAGCGGAGTGAGGCCCAGCCAGTTAGACGGGGCAGGGTACCAGCTGCAGTAGTTGGGACTGGGGAGACTTTGGGGACTCTAGGCATAAGCAGGGCCACCTAGGGGCCCTGGTGACATGATATGGGATAGTGTCGAGGGGGTCATTCTCCAAAAAGCAGCTTGGGTGTGTCTGGGAAGCACTCGGGCACAGTCATAGCTTCTCCCTTGAGGGTCTCTGAGAGCTGAGACAGGTGATATCAAACCACAGCAGGACAACCAGGAGGGATGACAATCCTCCAGGTGACTATCTTTGTGAGCTCATTTGAGGCTCCTGGGGGACACGGGGCTGTCTCGCCGTAATGTGGGGCAAGGACTGTGGGTTAGGGGCAAGCAGAGGGAGGGACTTTAGGCAACTGCTCTTGTGTAGCTTGTGGCATTGGGTGACCCCTGTGAAATGGCTGCATTTACCCCTGTGCCATCACAACAGCTCATGCAAGCCAGCACCAACCCGTTCCCATACCGTTCAAGCCAGTGTTCCTCAGCCTTGGCATCACTGACATTCTGGGTAAATGATTCTGCTCTGTTTTTGTTTATATTTTAGCATTTTTAAAACACTGTGGTAAAGATATATAACACTTTGAACGATGCTTACGTGTATAGTTCAATGGCTTTAAGTACATTCATATTATTGTTCAAGAACCTCCAGCATCATCTCCAGGACTTTTTTATCTTCCCAAACTGAAACTCTGTCCCTGTGAAACCCTGACTCCCCATTTCCCCCCTCTTCCTAGCTCCTGGCACCCACCATCCTACTCTGTCTCTATGGATTTGACTCCTCTAGGGACACAATGTAGGTGGAATTAGAAAGTATTTGTTCTTATTTGTCTGGTTTATTTCACTATGCATGATGTCCTCAAGGTTCATCCAATCTGTAGCAGGTGTCACGGTTTCCTTCCTTATAAGGCTGAATACTATTCTGGGCAGATGATTCTCTGTTGTGCGGCGTTCTGTGCACTGTGGGATGTTTAGAAGCACACCCAGTCTCTACCCACTGGGCGCCGGAAGCACTTCACTCCTCTCAATTGTGACAACCCCAAATGGCTCCAAAATTTGCCAGACATGCCCCTGGTTGAGAACCACAGCTCTGTGCATGGTCATTTCTGAAGACCTGAGTGTTCCCTTCGTGTACCTGAGCTCCACAAAGGGCCAGGGACACCTCAGGAAGTGTCCCCTGGCCCCAGCTGCAGCCTAGCTCCCAGATTCCATCAGAAAGTTCCAGCCCCACACACATCCCATGTCAAGATCACTTAATAACATTAGGACAGATTCTCCAAATGGCCATTTTTAATAATTTTTAAAAACCCTCTCTTTTCTTAAATCCACATTAAGCATATGGCAAGCCATGTGCTGGCTGCATCACCTCCTGCAAACTCAATGCTGGCCTCTTGTTTTTCACCTTCCATCTGGGGAGACATAAATCCTACTTAGAGTCAAACCTCAGGAGATGTGCAAAGCACGTATGAGTCAAAGATAAACAGCCTGCTTTGCCCTTGGACACATAAGCTGGATTTTCTCCAGTAATCCAGGCCCTGCTCAGAGATAGCCAAGAGCAAGGAAACTTTTCAACACGATGGTCCATAACAACACACACGCACACCAAAAAGAGTGAGTCTGGCAGTCGAGGCAGCTGACAGCCACAATACAGGCAGAATTTCAGCACATTGCTTCCTCCTCCCAGACCCTGCCAACACAGCTCGGGCTGATCCACACAAATTCCACATTTCCACTCAAGCCCCATATAGCTCTGCTAATATCCATCAGCCAGCAGACAAAATCTTTTATTTCCCCGTAAGCCTGCAACAACAACAGAAAAAGATGCATTTGCACCAGCTTTGGGAATAGAGGAGAGACACCAGAGGCCCTCAGGATTATCTTGGCAGAGAATAAATTTTGTTGGCACGTGTATGGTTCATCAGGCATTGATTAAGAGTCACAGGATTTGTAGACTGGGATCAATCAGAGCACCTCAGAGTGGAAACAAAGAAAACTACCTTCCAGGGCCAGAGAGGAAGCCGAGAGCAGCGGCTGTCCAGCTTTTAGTGGAACATTTCAGAAAAGTGGTAGATTTTCTCCCATTCTTCGTCCCCCTCCCCCACCATTTCCCCATCCTCTCCCATGTAACCTGCAGCTCTTCCCACAGAGGCAGACATGCTTCCCTGATCCTGGACCTCAGGCTTGGCCTTGAGACTTGATGTGGCCAGTGAAACGCTAGCAGAGTAGCCAAAGCAGGGGCTGGGAATGTGCTAGGGGGTAAATACTCCCCCTTGTTTGCTTCTTTCTCCAGAGCAAGAAGCCAGCTCAGTGAGGCCCCCAACCTGGGGAGGGTGAGAGACTCAAGCTGCAGAGTGAGACAGCCTCCAGCCGCCCCCAGATCCAGGAGAGTCGATGCTGCCATGTGAAGCCATGAGTTGGGCTGGGTTGGGTTTTTTTCCAATTAATTAACTTATGGCCGCACGCTTCGTGCTGTGCGTGGGCTTTCTCTAGCTGTGGTGAGCGAGGGCTATTCTCTAGCTGCGGTGCACAGGCTTCTCGTTGCCGTGACTTCTCTTGTTGGGGAGCAGGGGCTCTAGGTGCAAGGACTTCAATAGTTGTGTCTCACAGGCTTAGTTGCCCCGTGGCATTTGGGATCTTAGTTCCTGGACCAGGGATTGAACCGATGTCGCCTGCATTGCAAAGCAGATTCTTAACCACTGGACCATCAGGGTAGCTCCTAGGTTGGCTTGTTATGCATTGCTATTGAGCCAACAGCTGACCAATACAGACACTTCAAATCATACTTCCAGGGTGGGCCTCTGAGGTCTCACCATCATTCTTACAAGGAACTCGCTGACTGCTGCCAATCGGGAAAGTTGCCTTGTCAATATCATTGCCACTGGATAGTGATATTTCTGCCGTGCTGGCTTTGTGCCTGTCTACCAGGCCGTGGGTGAGCTTGGCCACTGAAACAATCCAAAACAAGTCAGTCCTGGATGCAGCAGCCTGTCGGCTAGTTGTGACAGCTCTCGAGTCTCCTCTGCATCCCCTTCCCTCCTTGGAATGCTGGGGGAGACACCACTTATGGAGAAGATTGGTCCCGGCACTCAGAGTGTCCACACAACTGAGGACCTTCACAGAGTGAGCGATGGTCATGCCAGAGGCAGGTCGTTTTGGAAAAGGCTGAGCCCCCACTGCAGCCCAGCAGCCCTGGTGACCCTACCCTCCTGGCCCTTCTGGTTCCCATCACAAGTGCCCTGTCCCAATGCTTGTATACCCAGGTTCAGAGGAGCATCACTCAACATCGCCAAAAGGTAGAAGCAATTCAAGGGTTCATCAATGGATGAATAGATAAACAAAACGTGGTCCATCCATTCAATGGAATATTATTCAATCATAAAAGGAAGAAAATCCCGACAGGCTGCAATGTGAATGAACCTTAAGGACCTTAAGCTCAGTAAAATCATCAACTCACAGAAAGATAAGTACTGCATGATTCTACTTAGACGAGGTCCCCAGAAGAGTCAAATTCACACAGACAGGAAGGAGAATGATGGTTTCCAGAGGCTAGAGGGGTGGGAATGGGGGTCTATTGTGTAATGGACACAGAGTTCTAACTTGGGATAATGACAAAGCTCTGGAGACGGTTGGTGGTGCCGGCTGCACAACAGTGTGAATGTGCTCAACGCCACTGACTCTACACTTAAAAATGGAAATTTGGGGGTTGTAAATATCTTACTACAACTTTTAAAAAATGACCTGTCCTGTGTACCAGCTCCTTGATGCCCTGCTCCCACCTGGCTGTCAGACAGCAAGGCCATCTGGGAAGTGGAACCGTCACATGGTGGGCATGGGGAAGGCACCGCCTGCTGCCAAGCTGTCCTCTTTGGTTCCCTTTGGTTTCCACAGGAATCTCCAGCACCCTCACTGCTTCAACTCAAATGAAGTGACTACTCACGGGGACCATCAGGCGCAGGGGCGGACAAGTAGGAAGATACAGGGGTGGAGAGAGTCCTCCAGATGCTCCCTGGAGCCCACAGAGGCTCCCATGGCAGCACCCCCATGGCGACAAACCAGCACGGGGCACGCTTATCACACACTCCACACACTTATTCCACACTCTCAGTGGGAGGGAGGGCTCTTTGTGGCTGGTGTCTGGCTGAAAGCTGAAACTTGAGCAGGTGGGGTCCCAGTTGCGGCTCCTCCTCCAGGTTGCTGAGTATGTCAGGGCTCGTCCTTCACGACATCATTCCCATGTTGTCACAGCGTTCTCCTCTTGCTTTAAAGGAACAACCTTTGCTTGACCCTGCTGCCCAAGAACTTTCCTCTAAGATTCCGCCAGGCTATGGAGGGCAGATGAGAATGCAGGCTGTAAATCAGCAGGCCTCATGACATTCCGATCCATTAATCCATCAAAAGAAGATTTGCTACCTCTTAGCTCCAGAGAGAGACCAGAAATCCTCTCCCACGATTGCCCAGAGGCTCAAGCGCCACAATGCTGCTATTCTGCACTTCTGCAGGAATTCGCGGGATGGCCATGCTCTTCACTGTGCCTGTCACTTGCAGTTGTACCAACATCCCCAACCCAGCAGAAAGCGTTTGTTACCAGGTGCCTTTGCTTGTCCCCAGATTGTTCGTGAGGGAAGAAGCTCATCCTGAAATGTTGAGGAGAACATAAGCTACCCCCATAACCTATAGGATTCAAACAACCTTCCAGACTGGGAGTTCTTTGAGAGCTGGAGCCACCTCTATCTTCCAGCAGTGAGCCCTAGGGCCTGGCAAAGGATGGGTGGATGACTGGGTGATTGGTGGGTAGATGATGGATGGGTGGATGAGTGGGTGGGTGGATAGACGGGTGGATAGATGACTGGGAGGATAGATGGCTGGGTGGATGGATGGCTGGGTGGATGGATGAATAGATGAATAAATGAATCTCTAGCCAAGGAGTAGATGTTCTTGCTCAGAATCTATCTCAGTAGCCTTGTAATTTCCCTTATTTGTAAAGTGGGGTGAGGGTCGTTTTTTTTTTTTCTATCCATTCCATAAGGTTGTTGTGAGAAAAAAAATTGGATGATATATTATAAAATCCTTGGGCTACCCCTATAGAATTATACAAATGAGAAGAAGAATTGTTCAAAAGAAAATCTTTTCTACAGCCTAGTAAATGCTTATAGGAGAACTCGTTGGTACAATCCATGACTTAATGAATCCTCTTGAGGAAAAAGCACTGAGTGTTTGGGAGGCAGGATTCAGAACAGCAGAGACTTGGTCAACAAGCCATCTCACTTTAGACAGGGCTGCACACTACATATATTATCACACCTGTACCTCCTACAAGACTGTGAACTTATGGAGGGCAGGTACTTGTGTCTTAGACCTATAATCCCCCACATCAGTAAAAATGGGTAACTAATACGCACTCAAATACCTACTGCAGTGATAACCAAATTGTATGATGAAAACAGATATTTCTTCACAAAAAGAAAATAATGCACAAATACTAGCATGAAACACCTATGCGAACTGTGTCCTGGTATGACTGAATTTAGAAACAGACATTTGAAGTGGGTTTTAATCTATTTAAAGTGAAAGGGAAAGTCGGTTAGTCGTGTCCGACTGTGTGACTCCATGGACTGTCCATGGAATTCTCCAGGCCAGAATACTGGAGTGGGTACCCTTTCCCTTCTCCAGGGGATCTTCCCAGCCCAGGGATTGAATCCACATCTCCCGCATTGCAGGTGGATTCTTTACCAGTTGAGCCACAACGGAAGCCCAAGAATACTGGAGTGGGTAGCCTATCCCTTTTCCAGCGGATCTTCCTAACCCAGGAATTGAACTGGGGTCTCTTGCATTGCAGGCAGATTCTTTACCAACTGAGCTATCAGGGAAGCCCATTTAAACCTTATATTAAAAACCTATTTAAACCTTGTATTAAAGATGGACATGGGCTTACGTGATCACAAGGAGGGGAGATAATGTGAGACAGTCTACACAAAGAGCCTGATGCTGACATATAAAAACTCTCCATCCACAGTGGCTTATTAAGGTCTCTGCAACTTGGGGGTCACTTGGTCTCTGTGGTCCTGGACCTCCTGTCTTCTTTCCCTATCTCAGAAGAGATCCCTTTCCCTCCCCTTTGGGTGGGGCAGGAGGTGGTGAGGGCGGTCCAGGTCAGAGGGGGACAGGAGCATCTGGTCACACAGGAGGGGCTGAAATACCTGTGCCAATGACCCTGTCTCCTCTTCCTCCCCACTCCAGCTGTTGTCCAGCTGGACCCCAACCACCAAGGCTGGAGGGTCAAGTGTTCACCTTTCCTGGGTGTACGTGAGGATGCAGAACCATCACTGGACTTGTTTGGGACTCTGGACCAAGGCAGTCAAGCTAGACTGGGAAAGAAAGGGGGTGTGACTGTCACAGGCTTGTCCTCAGAGCACCCCCAATGTGCTGGCAGCTGCCTGCTGCAGGGCTCACTGGGGACAGGACTGGGGGGACACAGTGGCAGTTTTGATGCATGACAGCTCTATGAAAAGGGCATAGCATTTACCTTAGCAAATTTGGGACTGGGGACTGGTGAACTGAGCAAAGTTGGTAAATATCAAGGGTTAAGCAGCAGGCCCCCCATTGGCCACGCCGTCTCTGAGTTGCAGACATCAGACTTCCTAAAGGACAGGAGCTAGGGGTCAGCAGGGACTCAGACGCATTAGAATTCCTAATATCACCATCCCACAGTTGGGGATGAAATGAAACAGCTCTATTTTAACCACAGAATGTCCCCGGGAGCTGGACCCCAAATGATCTCTAATTATTACAGATATCTCTGACTTCTGGGCTGGTTTCCAAGGCTACTATTGTGGCTGTTTAGTCATGGCTGGGGGCCTGGAGTGATGGTCAGAGAATCAGACACAGGGGAAGTGGGATGCTGCAGGAGGCCTGCTGTGGGTTCATAAACCACCCTGTGCTCTTGAAGACATGGGGGAGGAGGCATTCCTTCCTTGAGCTAGGCTCAAGACATTTAACTCCCAGCTGAGCTAGAAAAGCTAGATGCTCACGGAGCTTGGTGACTGAGTCACTGGCCTGAGGGTCCCAGGGGACTTCTGACTCTCTTACTACTATTCCCTGAGAGATTTTCACAGGATCCTCCTCCCACCCCTGACCCAGGACTCACACAGAAGTAGAGAGGGGACTTGTCTTTGGTTGTCATAAGTCTGGGGACACTACGGCACTGAGTAGGCAGGGACCAGAGATGCCAAATGTCCCTCACCGCACCAGTGAGGTTGTTGTTCTGTTGCTAAGTTGTATCCAACTCTTTGTGACCGTAAGGACTGCAGCATGCCAGGCTTCCCTGTCCTTCACTATCTCCCAGAGTTTGCTCAAACTCATGTCCATTGAGTCGGTGATGCCATCCAACCATCTCATCCTCTGTCACCCTCCTTCTCCTCCTGCCCTCAATCTGTCCCAGCATCAGGGTCTTTTCCAATGAGTCAGCTCTTTGCATCAGGTGGCCAAAGTACTGGAGCTTCAGTTTCAGCACCAGGCTCCCCCATCCCTGGGATTCTCCAGGCAAGAACACTGGAGTGGGTTGCCATTTCCTTCTCCAGTGCACGAAAGTGAAAAGTGAAAGTGAAGTCGCTCAGTTGTCTCCGACTCTTCGTGACCCCATGGACTGCAGCCCACCAGGCTCCTCCATCCATGGGATTTCCCAGGCAAGAGTACTGGAGTGGGTTGCCATTGCCTTCTCTGAAACACCATCTAGATGTTGCTATAAAGGTACTTTTCAGATGATATTAACATTTAACTCAGTATATTTTGAGTAAAGTAGCTATAGATGACCCTTCCTAGTGTGAGTGAGCCTCCTCAAATCAGTTGAAGACATTAAGAGAACAAACTGAGGTTCCCAGAAGAGGAAGGAAGTTTGCCTCCACGCTGCCTTGGGCTCAAGACTTCTACATCAACTCCTGCTGGAATGTCCAGCGCCTTGCAGACTTGAGATGGGCCAGCCCCACAATCTCAGCAAGCAATTTCTTAAAATAATCTTTCCCCTCTCTCCTCCTCACACACCCCTACACCCTCTCTCTGTATCTATATCCTACTGGTTCTCTTCCTCTGGAGGACCCCGACTAGTACAACCATCCTGCCCTAAACAAGCTCCCCCAGAAAGTCACTGAGTGGCCTGGCCCAGTCCCATGTGGACCGCCTGTTCCCTGCCTCTATATTAGAGGGACAAGATGGAAGACCACTCTGTACTAAAGTTCTGGGATTCAATATTAAAAGTGGACCCCAGGGGGCAGCCTGTAGGAAAGTGCCTGATGTGTAAAGGAGACAGCAGGTCCAGGTCACAAAATGAGGCTGAGTCCCCTCGAAGCTGGCCCTCAAGTCTGCCCACCAGCCCCCAAAGGCCAGCAGCCCCTTTGCAAATGGCTCCAGCCCATAGCCTTCCTCCCACACAAGTGGAGGCTCGGATCTCTAGTCAATTGTCAAACTGGATTGTTGGAGACAACAAAATCTCTTCAGCGTAAAGGTCCCGTGGTGGATTTCTGGCCTGTATTTTCTAGTCAAATAGTCCCGGAGGTTGTGTTTGTTCTGAAACCTCAGGGCATGACCTTGCTAGGAAGGGCAGTTGTGGATGGAACAGGGCAGAGCCAAGGAAGGAGGGTTGGCACCAAGGAGCAGAGGTGTCTGTGACCTGGGTCCCGAGCCCCCTTGGGATGGCTTTACAGACTGGCCAGAGTGCTTAGAAAGCCCGATCTCCTGTGTGCCTCTAACCAAAGCGGCCGTGGTCCAGTGGAGGCACCTGGATTCTTGGCTCACAGGACCTGGGTTCTGTCCACCAACTTGCTGTGAGACCATGGACAAGCCACTTGCCCCCTCAGTCTCAGCTTCCCCATCTGGAATGTAGGCCTTATGGTCTCTGGGTGTTGGTGGCCCCTAGTCGCCATCATGATGCTGGCCTCCAGGGCTCTGGGCAGCTGCCCTGCTGCACAACCTGCATCCTCAAATTCCGCCCATGTCCACTCCACACCAGCCTCGCTGGTCTCACCCATAAACAGACATTCCACTTCACTGAAGCAAAATGCTCAGCATGGACAAGAAAGCCCAAGGTACCAAAGTGAGACAACGACTCCAGAGCAAACCTGAGATGCCTCAGCAAAAACGAAGGAGGTGAGAAATCCAGGAATGACAAAGTCTGTGCCAGGAAGTTCTGGTCCAAGTGTAGAGCCCCTGAGTTGAGCCTTGAAGAGAATAGACAAAGCCCAAGCCATACACAGAGGGCAGCAGGGATGAGAGGGGCTCAGGGCAGGAACTTCTCCCCGGAAAGGAAGGAATAAGCAATCCGGATGCAGGAGAAAATGCAGTGCCTATAGGCAAGGTCTGGTCCAATAAATGCAAATGAAAACAAGGAGCGATTCTGAACCTCCAGCGGGGTGACAGAGCCCAGGTGAGCAGTCCTGCGAGGGATCCAGAGCCGCAGAAACTCAAAGACAAGGAGCCAGGCTCTGCCCCACTGCACATTCACGTGCACGCGTTTCCAAATGCAGAGCATCGCTCTGGGGCCAAAGCCGGAGACGTCAGACAGTTACTGCCTTGCAACGGAATGAAAGACCACCAACCAGGGCAGTGAAAACTGGAGCAGGGCTTGCAATCAAGGGTGTACCAGGAAGACAGGTCAGCACTCCCCTTCTCATCAGGAGGACAGAGAGGCTGTGGAAGCCCGCAACTGAGACAGCTCCGAGCACAGAATCCAAAGTCAGAAAGTGAGTGGGGGAACCTCATGAAAGTGGGGAGGGGGCCAGGTGCTGTCAGTGGGGAAGCCTCGCCCAGCACAGCAGATAAGCTCTAAAGCAGATAAATCAAGAAACGGCATATGAGTGTTTTATTTAGGCTCATGGAGACGACCGCTGTATAATTAAAAATGAAACAGTTAAAACTGCTTGCCTTCAGGGCTGAGAAAGGAGGAACAGGAGGAGGGTTCTTTATAAACCTCTCTGAACTGAGGTTTTTTTTTTTTCCTTTTTAATTTGATTTTTCAAAAGAATGCATGAGTGATAAAAGAAGAAAAGAAAATGAGGAAGCCTGACCTTCGAGGCCAGTTTTGCATGGTTGAAGTCCTTTCAGCTGCTGCTGAGTCTGTGTGTGACTCAGTGCTGGGCGTCCCTCCCAACATATCCCCCCAACCCTGATTTCCTGCAGGAAGATCTTTTATTAATAGTTGCAGCACACAGGATCCAGTTCCCTGACCAAGGATCAAACCTGGGCCCCCTGCAATGAGAGCGCAGTCTTAACCACTGGGCCACCAAGGAAGTCCCACCTTGGCCATTTTAAATGCAGAAGTGTTGGGAGTTCTGTAGCGGTCCAGTAGTTAGAACTTGGCATTTTCACTGGTATGGATTCAATCCCTGGTCAGGGAACTAGGGGACTGCTGAAAAAGATGTGGCAAGTCGTGCAGTGTGGCCAAAATAAATAAATAGATCAGTTCAGTTCTGTCGCTCAGTCGTGTCTGACTCTTTGTGACCCCATGAATCACAGCACGCCAGGCCTCCCTGTCCATCACCATCTCCTAGAGTTCACTCAAACTCAAGTCCATCGAGTCAGTGATGCCATACAGCCATCACATCCTATGTCGTCCCTTTCTTCTCCTGCCCCCAATCCCTCCCAGCATCAGAATCTTTTCCAATGAGTCAACTCTTCGCATGAGGTGGCCAAAGTACTGGAGCTTCAGCTTTAGCATCATTCCTTCCAAAGAACACCTAGGGCTGATCTCCTTCAGAATGAACTGGTTGGATCTCCTTGCAGTCCAAGGGACTCTCAAGAATCTTCTCCAACACCACAGTTCAAAAGAATCAATTCTTCGGCGCTCAGCTTTCTTCACAGTCTAACTCTCACATCCATACATGACCGCTGGAAAAACCATAGCCTTGACTAGACGGACCTTAGTCGGCAAAGTAATGTCTCTGCTTTTCAATATGCTATCTAGGTTGCATAACTTTTCTTCCAAGGAGTAAGGGTCTTTTAATTTCATGGCTGCAGTCACCATCTGCAGTGATTTTGGAGCCCCAAAAAATAAAGTCTGACACTGTTTCCCCACCTATTTCCCATGAAGTGATGGGACCGGATGCCATGATCTTCGTTTTCTGAATGTTGAGCTTTAAGCCAACTTTTCCGCTCTCCTCTTTCACTTTCATCAAGAGGCTTTTTCGTTCCTCTTCACTTTCTGCCATAAGGGTGGTGTCATCTGCATATCTGAGGCGATTGATACTTCTCCTGGCAATCTTGATTCCAGCTTGTGCTTCTTCCAGCCCAGCATTTCTCATGATGCACTCTGCATATAACTTAAATAAGCAGGGTGACAATATACAGCCTTGACGTACTCCTTTTCCTATTTGGAACCAGTCTGTTGTTCCATGTCCAGTTGTAACTGTTGCTTCCTGACCCACATATAGGTTTCTCAAGAGGCAGGTCAGGGGGTCTGGTATTCCCATCTCTTTCAGAATTTTCCATAGTTTGTTGTGATCCACACAGTCAAAGGTTTTTGCCTAGTCAATAAAGCAGAAGTAGATATTTTTCTGGAAATTTCTTGCTTTTTTGATGATCCAGCAGATGTTGGCAATTTGATCTCTGGTTCCTCTGCCTTTTCTAAAACCAGCTTGAACATCTGGAAGTTCACGGTTCACGTATTGCTGAAGCCTGGCTTGGAGAATTTTCAGCATTACTTTACTAGCGTGCGAGATGAGTGCAATTGTGCGGTAGTTTGAGCATTCTTTGGCATTGCCTTTCTTTGGGACTGGAATGAAAATAGACCTTTTCCAGTCCTGTGGCCACTGCTGAGTTTTCCAAATTTGCTGGCATATTGAGTGCAGCACTTTCACAGCATCATCTTTCAGGATTTGAAACAGCTCAACTGGAATTCCATCACCTCCACTAGCTTTGTTCATAGTGATGCTTTCTAAGGCCCACTTGATTTCACATTCCAGGATGTCTGGCTCTAGGTGAGTGATCACACCATTGTGATTATCTTGGTCATGAAGATCTTTTTTGTACAGGTCTTCTGTGTATTCTTGCCACCTCTTCTTAATATGTTCTGCTTCTGTTATGTCCATACCATTTCTGTCCTTTATCGAGCCCATCTTTTCATGAAATGTTCCCTTGGTGTCTCTAATTTTCTTGAAGAGATCTCTAGTCTTTCCCATTCTGTTGTTTTCCTCTATTTCTTTGTATTGATTACTGAGGAAGGCTTTCTTCTCTCTCCTTGCTATTCTTTGGAACTCTGCATTCAGATGCTTATATCTTTCCTTTTCTCCTTTGCTTTTCGCTTCTCTTCTTTTCACAGCTATTTGTAAGGCCTCCCCAGACACCCTCTTCCAACAACACAAGAGAAGACTCTACACATGGACTTCACCAGATGGTCAACACGGAAATCAGATTGATTAAATTCTTTGCAGCCAAAGATGGAGAAGCTCTATACAGTCAGCAAAAACAAGACCGGAAGCTGACTGTGACTCAGAATATGAGCTCCTTATTGCCAAATTCAGACTGAAATTGAAGAAAGTGGGGAAAACCACTAGACCATTCAGGTATGACCTAAATCAAATCCCTTATGCTTATACAGTGGAAGTAAGAAATAGATTTAAGGGACTAGATCTGATAGATAGAGTGCCTGATGAACTATGGACAGAGGTTCGTGACATTGTACAGGAGACAGGGATCAAGACCATCCCCATGGGAAAGAAATGCAAAAAAAAAAAAAAAGATAGATAAAATGGAAGAAGTCTGTAGAGAGGGATGGGGCCGGCAGACTGCAGGAAATAAAACACAAATCAAGCATGTGGAAGTAGTTTCTAAACCCTAGATTCTAGGAAGGCAGCAGGAATTCATATTATTGTTAACAGCATCTCAAAAAGCACTGTCATCGTTGTCGCCTGTGTTCTCCGGTGACAGGGGATTCTCAGGGGTGGGGTCCAGGCCCTGTCTCTATCCTCCTGTACGGAATTCCCCCATCAAGTGACCATGCTACCAAGCCTGGCTGGACCAAGAGAATGAGCATGAGGCTAAGTTAGGACCAGGCAGGGTTCAAACTCCAGCTCCACTCCTCGGAGGCTCCAGCCTGGCCACATCTTTGAGGGCTCCACCCTCCCCAGGAGCCCCTTCAAAGAGACAGATTCATTTCTACTCCCAACAACTACACAGAAAGGTGAGGTTGGCTCATCCAGCTGTGGGGCCCTGAAGCTTCTCTCACCTCGTCTGTGGATGATCCAGAAGGTGGGGGAGGGGCGGTCCCTGCTGAGCTCTCGTGAGAGGACCCTGCCCCACCCATGCATATATGAGCACCATCCACAGACAGTAAATGAACCTGGTCCCAACTAGGGGTGACACCCTCAGGGTGGGAGGCCGGAGTGCTTAGTGATGTTTTTAGTTGTTACTTTTCATTGCAGTAAAATTCACATAACATAAAATTGACCATATTAACCATTTAAAGTGTACAGTTCAGTGGCCTTAAGTACATTCACATCACCACCATCCATCTCCAGACCTTCATCTTCCCATGCTGAAACTCTGTCCCCATTAAACACTGACTCCCCACTGCCCCTTCCCCAGCCCCAGGCATCCACTATTCTACTGTGTCTCTATGAATTTGGCTACCCTAGAAACCTCATACAAGGAGAAGAATAGGGTATTTGTCCTCTTGGGTCTGGCTTATTTCATTTAGCATAATGCCTTTAAGGTTCATCTACATTGTAGCATATGTTAGAATTTCCTTCATTTTTAAGACTGAATAATATTCTGTGTGGACGCACCATATTTTGTTTGCCTTGGGTTGCTTCTACCTTTTGGCTGTTCTGAGTAATGCTGCCATGAACATGGGTGTGCACATATCAGACTGTCTTAGTTTGGCGGACTTTGGTGTTCTCATAAGGGCCCTTTCTCTTTCCGAATTCAAAGTACTTGTTTTAAAATCAGCATAGTGAACACAGTGGAGCTCTTTCTCAGCCCTGGCAAATACTAAGACTGTCTTACCTAATCTGCTCAGGAGGGCATTTCTATGCTTACCCCCATTTTTTCTTAATATTTATTTATTTATTTGGCTGCACGAGGTTTTAGTTGCAGCACACAGGGTCTTGTATTTTCATTTCGGGAAGTGGGATCTTTCGTTGTGGCATTCAAACTCTTAGTTCCTGCATGTAGGATCTAGTTCCCTGGCCAGGAATCAAACCTGGTCCCGCTGCACTCGGAGTGCAGAGTTGAGCCACTGAACCACCAGGGTTCACCAGCCACTGAACCATATGTACCCCCATTCTACATCTGAGGAAACTGAGGCTCAGAGAAGCTAAGAATCTCATCCAAGGTCACATATAAAGTAACCACTGGGAAAGGCTTGGATCAGGACAGTCTGATGAGTCCACATCCTAAAGCATTCTACTCAACACTTCTAGTGTCCCCATGAAAAACAGAGAGGTCAGCATAATTGTTGTTCTGCAGAAAAACGTAAGTCACGGACAACTTAAGTAGCTTTGAAGGCCTTACCTCTGATTCTGCTTCTGCATCTTGGAAATCCACAGTACCATTATTTCTGACATCCCTCCTCCCCCTTGCCTCTTCAGACACAGCATTTCTAGGACTTTACTTTTTTTTTGAATCCAGCCTCAGTCAGCCATCCCACAGCTCGATAGAGGCATCGTGATGTCATGATCCACAAGAGGCAAGCCATTTGCTGAGACCTGAATGAACCAGACAAGAGAAAGGTTAGGCGGCCACAGGGAGCTGAAAGCCCCTAAAAGCTTAAAGAGGTTCTGCCAAATGGGTGATTGGCTCCCGCTGAGATTAGTTTTAATCAATTATTAAGCAACAGTTTAATATTTTAAGAGTTTGCTCAATCACAGAGAAATGAAAAGATTTCATGACTTTCTTCTCTTGTACCTTCCAAAATTTAAAAAAAAAAAAAAAAAGGCAAAACAAGTGTAGACATAGTGGCATGGATTTTTAAAGAAATGATTTCTATTGAAATAATTGGATTTTTTTTTAACTTCTTTTTATCCCCCACAAAGCTCCACCCAACATGAGCCCAGGTGGTGCTGAGTTCTGATTGCCCGACATTCCAGCATGTTATGTTCAAGGGAAATCTGTCCTAAAGTGCCCTGGCTCACTGACAGTGGAGGGGCAGCCCCTTTTCTCAAGGTCTCCAGGTGGGCCACGTGGGATAGCCTAGCATCAGGTCCTTGAGCTCTGTCTGTTCTCTGCAGATCTGAGTTATCCTACCCCTCCTTGCTTCCCAAGCCCTGCCTTTCCAGCCAATAATCCAGGAACTGGGAAGAAAAGGATAGAAAGCAACAGGAGTAGAGAAGAATTAAAGTACATTACCAGCTATATGATCAACCCTGGAGTAATTTTTATTCTGTGGTCAATTCCCCTTGGAAATCTTTGATATAAGGCGGCTTTTTGAATATGAATCCCCTTTGATATAAGATAGCTTTTCCCAGTCATGCATCTATTTATAAACCCATCCACCATCAATGCACACATACCCTCATCCATCTACCCATCCACACATTTATCCATCCACCCATCCATCTATCCAAGCGCCTATCCATGCATCCATCCACTCATCCTCCACCCATCCATCCACATACCTATCCATCTATCTATGTATCCATCTCTCCAACCATCCACCTATCTATGTACTCATACATCTTTCCATCCATCCATCCATCAAACCAGTCCTAAAGGAAATCAACCCTGAATATTCATTGGAAGGACTGATGCTGAAGCTGAAGTTTCAATGCTGTGGCCACTTGATGCAAACAGCCAACTCATTAGAAAAGACCTGGATGCTGGGAAAGATTGAAGACAGGAGGAGAAGGGAACAACAGAGGACAAGATGGTTGGATGGCATCACCAACTCGATGGACATGAGTTTGAGCAAACTCCAGGAGATGGTGAAAGACAGGGAAGCCTGGTCTGCTGCAGTCCATGGGGTTGCAAAGAGTCGGACATGACTGAGTGACTGAACAAGAATAACAAACCATCTAACCACTCATATATCCATTCATCCACCCATCCAACCATCCACCGCTCAGTCACCCACCATTCATCCAGCCATCCACCTATTCAGCCAGCCTTCTACTATTCATCAACCCATCCATCCGTCTACCCGTTCATCAGGGTGCTAAGTGCTAAACTAAAATATCCTCAAAGCAAGCTGGGCACAAGGGAGAGAGGTCCATCCTCAGGGCAGGGAGGCCTCACAGGGAAGGGCCTCTGTGCTCAGTCCAAGTAAACCAGATGGGGTAAGGAGCTGCCAGTCCAGGGAGAGAGACCAACACTGAGACATGGGCCCCAAACCCATTTGGTTCATCCGAGCAAGCACCAGCATATTCTGCGCCTTCAATATCCAGTCTCCTGCCCTGTTGAATAAGGACATCAACCACTCTCTAGGGGCCTGCAGAGTAGGGGTTACTTTGAAGTGGTCTGCGTGCGGGGCTGCTCTACTGCTGCTGCGTAACTTCAGTCATGTTCGACTCTGTGCGACCCCATAGACAGCAGCCCACCAGGCTCCCCTGTCCCTGGGATTCTCCAGGCAAGAACACTGGAGTGGGTTGCCATTTCCTTCTCCAATGCATGAAAGTGAAAAGCGAAAGTGAAAAGTGAAAGTGAAGTCGCTCAGTCATGTCTGAGCAGGGCAGACCCCAGCATTTCCAGCCATTTCCCTGTCTCCCATGGGAAGCTCATGGGGGGAGGGGGCGGTCAAGATTAGAACCTGTTTCAGCAGATTATTCAGATCCATTCGCTGTATCTAGATCATGCTGTGTCCTAATTAATGCAGACCTTCAAGGTTGTACTGCATTTGCAAAGTTTTCTGAAATGGGCCAGTGCTTTAAACTACTTCCTCCTCCCCACCTGGAATTTTCTCTTCCTCCCTGAGGCTGCCCCCAGAAGCCCCCCAGCTTCTGCTCACCGAGGGGAGTCCTTCTGTACAGCTGGAACATGAGAACTTGGTTTTGACTTTTCTGAACTTCGAGCCTCCCTAACCAGGGGCGTCAGATAACTGATTTGCCCCCATAAAATTCATAAGTGACTAGCCCATCCAAGAATTCCCAGGCTGCTCCTGGCCGGACGTGCTGTCCTTACTGGTGTGGGTTATTTTCAGCGGATGTCACCGAAGAGGGGGTAGATCGCAGTCAGCAGCCATGGCTGGAGGGATGCTGGGCCCTGCCAAGGCAGGGTTCGATAACAGGGTTTGCTTTAACTCCGCAGACAGGGGATCTGTATATCCTAAAGACAGTATGTAAAATATTTATTAAGAAGAGTATCTATTTTTAACTAGGGGTGATTTCAGTTCTATTATTCATCCAGCCTCGGAGGGCAGGCTTCATGCTTGGCAGCTTGCAGGAGCTGGGGGACCAGGCAGAGGCGAATCTGGAATCAGAGGAGGGAAGTCTGGGGGAGGGCAATGGGGGAATTCCAGGGGGTGGAGGTGGGGGCAGCTGATGTCTCCTGCCTGATTTCAGTCAAACCTCCACGTTTAGGGAACTGTTCGCAGGAGCTGGTGAAAGCTTTGGCCCGTTTTGAACCCAAAGCCATCTGCACTCTCAGCCAACTCGAGGCTCCCTCTGACAGGGGTTTGGCCCTGTAGGAATCGAGGAACATGCCCCCTCAGTGTGCAGAGCCGGGTAAACATCCCCATTAGAGACAGGTGCCTGCTTTCCCGGCAGCCCCATGCCAATGAGTCTCGAAAAACAAGCAGCAGCCTGCCAGAACCCAGACCAGGATGTGCTTGGCAACTCATGGGGCTGGTGAGTGTGCCAGGGTGGTGATCCACTGCAGGATGAGCTTCTGGCCCTCCATTCCCCCAGGTCTCCCCAGAGTTGCTGAACATCATGAGCAGGGGTGACACGCAGGGGCTGGGGGTGGGTCACCGAGCCGGAATCCTGAGTCCACCAGGACCAGCTCTTGACCCTGGGCCAGTCCCTTTGTCATTCAGAGCCTCAGTGCTCTCATCTGTGAATGGGGAACCCAAGAACATTCCCCCCCGGAGGTGTTCTAGTCACAGAAGGTGCTCGCATACGTGCTACCCCAGCACCACTGCAGACGGTCAGTGTCTGGTAGTGGACACACAGTCCCTGGGGGCGCAGGGCTCACACTGGGATGTCAAGACCTCCATTCTGTGGGTGAGGAAGTGATGAGAGAGGAAGAGAAATGGAGACAGATGCCAGGCCTTGTGCCCGACCCAGGTTATTTCAGTTGAGCCTGTGCACTTTGCATTATTGATGCCACTTCCCGGTGAGGAACTGGTCCCCAACCTTTCCATCCTTCCTCACACACATGGGGACCCAGTGTCAGAGAAGAGGCCCCAAACAGGGTGACGCTCAGGCCATCACCTCCTGCTCAGCTGTCCAGCGTGCAGACCCAGAGCCTCACTTGTCTCATTCCCAGAGGTGGGCCCAGAGTGGGGTGCCCTTGAGAAGCACAGGCCATGACAGACGCCCCGAATCCCTGCTGCAGCCTGACTTTGCCCAGTGGAATCAGAGGGGAGGATGAGAGCCAGACAGGGAAAGGCACAATGCCTGGGGTTTAAAGAACATCAGGGGTGAACGCAGAGGGACAGAGGAAGGCAGGAACCGGGACAACTAGGTCAGTGCCAGAGGGCCCCATGTAAAACCCAATTACCACTCCTGCTATGAAGGGACCGCTGGGAAGGTCACTAGGTCAGAGCAGTTCTGGCCTTGGCTCACTCAGCTCACCTTGGCCTGCATCCTGACACAGATCCCAGGACAGGTCACCTCGGTCACCCAGGGCCCCAACTCCCCAGCAGAGAGTGGGGGGCAGAGGGAGGAAGACACAGAACCCCAACCTACTGCTTCCCTGGAGGGTTGGTGGGGAGACACCAGCCCCATCCTGGGGACCTCCTCAGCTGCCCTGCATCCTGCTCTGCCCCGTTCTGCCCCTTGCCCTCTTCTGCTCTTGCTCCTGTGGAGCTCTCAGCTGGAGTGAACCCACAGATGCCAGGACATCACCCAGCTCAGGCTGGCCTCGCTCTCCAGCCTGCATTCTGGGATGGTCCCCCGGCACCCTAGTGACCACCTCACCTTCCCCCTCCCATGTCCCACCTTCTGCTCCCTTTCAGCTTTGCAGCCCCGAATCCTCCCACACCGCTCCCAGGCTCCCTGGCTCCAGGAAATACCAGGGAGCTGGCATAGATTCAGGGCCACTCGGGCACATCCAGCAAGGCTTCACAACTGTCCACAGAGTGTGAATTATTTCTCATGGGCAACTAGGGTTTTTTTAAGTGTTATTAAGCAAAAAATTAATAAATGAAGATGTGCCATCACCATTTTTAAAGAAAAGAAGACAGAAGCCTGGGTTGGGTGGGGATGGAAGCTCTCAGTCAAATAAAAACTGAGAAGTAGTCTAGGTACCCTCTGAGCCCTCTCTGACCCAAGCCTGTTGGGTTCGATTAATTCAGTTTGGTTCTGGGCCCCCAGTCATCCCACCCCCACCTCTAACTGTGGCCAGCAGCCCACCCTCAGCCTCCACCACTCTGGAACAGCAGGACTCCCTCCTGGGGAGCTCTGCCACCAGCCACTACTCAGTCTCACCTTCGACCTGAGGTCAGATTTCCGCTCCCACACACCCCTGCCAGCAGGGTCCCGGCATCTCCTCACATTAGAGTGGGAGATGGAGAGACCCCATGGGCAGCTAGCTGGGCCTCACCCCAAAACGCCTGCATGGGACAATCCAGGGCTGCATGCATGTCAACCCCCACAAGAGCTGGTGACTCTAGGCTCAGCTCCCGGGAGTGGAGAGCATCACTGTCTCTATTCTACACCCTGGAGACTACACCCCGGTTTATCAAGTTGGTGGGACCCGCACAGACAGTGCACAGGAACAGGACTTGCACCCACGCTGGCCTGGTGCCAAAGCCCATACCCAGAGCCACCAGAGTGCGCTGCCTGCCCCAACCCCCAGCTCTGGGTTCTGAGCCATATGCCCATCTCTAGGCTCCACGTGCAGCTCGGGGAAGAAGGAGGGCCCTGGAGAGCAGCACCCTCTGGCCTGCCTCACCATGCTTACTATGCTCCCTCCTGGGGCTGGCGGGCCCCACGACCCTCCCATGCCATCCTGAGTCGGGGTACATTGTTTACACCCATCCCCCATTCCGTTGGCAGCCTGGAGAATAAGAGGTACCTGACCCAGAAACGGAGCACACGAGAGGCTTCTCTCCTGCCCCTGCACTCCCTGGCGAGCGTGCCAGGGCGCTCTGGGGTGGACACACCAGGCGAAACTTCCTAATGGCCAAGTTATTGCCTTTATTTATGTCCCTCCGTGGAGATGCTCGAGGCTTCCCAGCAGCAAAACACTTTAACGACAGTAAGAGAAGCCTGGATCCCAGCCATAGGAACCCTGGAGCCTGCAGCTGGCACTCAGCTCCGTCCTCGAGGGTGGGTTGGGGAGAACAGTCGGCTCCTTCGTGGAGGGAGGGGTGCAAGTGGGCAGCTGGGGCCAAGGGCTCACAGTTGGCGAAGAGGAGGTGCAGCCTGACTTTCTGGGTTGCAGCTGCTGCGCGCCACCCTTGGCCTTGACGGATGGTATTATGACAGCGTATTGAGAATCTGTTATGTCCAGACACTGTGCCAGGGGCTTCATTCATTTCCTTTCCTGCCATCTTCCCAACAATCCCATGTCTTGTTATCACCATATTTCAGATGTGCTTATTGGTGTTCAGAGAGGTAAACTTGAGCAAGGACCACAGTTGGTCATCACTGTGTAAGTGCATGCTAAGTCACTTCCGTCATGTCTGATTCTTTGCACCCCCTGGACTGTAGCCTGCCAGGCTCCTCTGTCCATGGGACTCTCCAGGCAAGAATATTGGAGTGGGTTGCCATGCCCTCCTCCAGGGGATCTTCCCAACCCAGGGACTGAACCCATATCTCTTATGTCTCCTGCACTGGTAGGTAGGTTATTTACCACTAGTGTCACCTGGGAAGCAGTAGGATCCAAACCCAGGCTTCTGGGGTGGGGTGGTATGTGTAGGCAAAGCTATGTTACTAACTGTTCAGCTGCACCCTTCAGAGGTAGGAAAGTTCCTTCAGTGATCTTTCCAACATATACACAACCACACTACCTCTTTCTCCAGTGACCCTCATCTGTGTCTGAAACCCAGGCCCCCTCCACTCCTCCCAACTGCCTTGCCCACATCCCATGATAAGTTGGTTTGTAACAACTGAAACAGCATCCTCCACCTGGCAGGATGCTGGTTGCAAAGAGCAAAGTTTAACTTAACTGGGGTCAAGTTAAACAGAAAAGGTATTTTTTAGACAGGTATAAGTTTCCTTAAAGGAAAACAGAAACCAGGAGAATGAAGCATGGGCAGACCCAGGGAAACTGGGCTGACCCCTTGGTCAACTCACCCGTCAGGACACGGGACTAGGAGGCCGCTAGGTCCCGCCACAGTCAAAACATGCTGGTGTGCCAGTCGCTACAGATGACAAGTGTCCTTTCTTTTTACATCCCAAGGGATGTCCCCCACAGGTCATCAGGCCTCCTATTACCTCCAGTCGCTGTGTTGTGGAGACAAGAAAAGGGGATGTGGGGGTTCTGCAATGCCCAGAGCTGAAGCCATGCTCAGGCTCAGTTCATTGACAGCAGGAGGCCTCCAGCCACAGGGGTCAGTGTGGTGTCCCCTGTAGAAAGAAATGGAACTACTTGGACAACAGGCCAAGAACGGTCACCAGAGTCATTTGTTAGCACTGGGGTTCCCTGGGAAGCGAGGAGCCCTTCAGTTCTTATCAAGAAACTGAAGAAGCCCCGGGGCTGGTCCCTGGCCTCACTAGGCTAACCAGACTAGCCCTGGGGAGGGCAGAGCCTGGCATCTCCACCAAGCCCAGGTGGTTCTGCTGACCCCAAAGAGCTGAGCAGTCCCCTGGGACAGAGAGGCACAGCCACAGAAACCCCTTCCTGCTGAGCCCCCCTGTCCAAGCCATGGAGAACCATCCAGACTTCCCATGTGGCAGACTGGGCGACCTCCAAGGTTTAACAGAAGCTGAGGAGGTGGCCAGGGGCAGAGGGCACTCCCTCATGCCTTGGTGACAGGCCCTCATGCGGAAGGGACCGGAGCCTGCCCTCCCGTGCCCCTACTGCTGCCTGGCTCCTTGTCTCTCTCTCCTCTTGGGAGACTTTGTCACGCTTCACGGCTGCCTTCCCAGTGCTGGAAGGCGTCACGCTCAGTCAAGACTGGTTGGTGACGATCCACATGCCGTCCCGGCCCCCTCCCCGTGGGACCCCCACGATGCTACCCTTCCTGTGGTGACAGTGACCACTCTTCTCCAGTGTGTCCATCCCAGCCCGCCTCTTCCAGAGGGCCTTCCAGGAGACCTGGGGATAGGCCACAGGGGAGCTGGAGGCCTGGGGTTGGGGGGTGGGGACGCTGGGTCCCTGGGCAAGCATCTGAGCTCCTCTGTGTGGCTTCAGTTCCTGCATTTGTAGTGAGGGGTGGGGACCATATGATCTACCCATTCCCACTTCTGGGTATATATATAAAATCAGTGAAGGCAGGGTCCAGGAGAGATATCTGTACCCCCACCTTTATTTATTTATTTATTTTGTACCCCCACCTTTATAGCAGCACCACCCCAATCACCAAATGGTGAAAGCAACCCACCTGTCCATCATCAGGTGAGTGAATAAACCAAATGCAGTCCATTCATGCAACAGAATAGAACTCAGCCTCGAAAAGGAGCGACGTTCTGACCCCCATACAACACGGAAGGACTTTGAGGACATCACGCTGAGTGAAATAAGTCAGTGGCGACAGCACTAATATGCATGATTTCACTTATGAGGTCCTTAAAGGAGTCAAATTCAGGAAGACAGAGAATGGAATGATGGGTACTCGGGCCTGCAGAGAGGAGGGATAGAGAGTAGAGTTTCAGGGGGCAGAGTTTCAGTTTGGAAAGATGAAAGATGCCTGGAGAGGGTTGCACAACAATGTGAAGGTACTTAAGACCACTGAACTGCATGCTTTAAAATGGTTACAAAGGTAAATTTTTAAGTTATATATGTATTACCACAATTTAAAACATTTTAAAATTTAAATTTAAAAATTTAAAAGGGAGAGAGAGAGAGAGCTGTTGTGCAGGGGCCCAACTTGACGTGTGACTCAGAGGCCCACTTTCCTTCCTTTTCTGTGTCTTGGCAGGAGCCCCCTACTCCGGGATCCATGGCTCAGCCCCTCCTTCATTCCCTTATGGTATTACTAGTACCTGAGCATCTTGAGGGAGAGAAAGACAAAAAACAATCATAGTCAGCATTTACTAAGTTTTACCAAGTTATTTCTGCAGACTAGCGCCATTCTAAGAGCTTTATGGGGCTTGTCCAATTTAACTTTTGACACAGCCCAGAGAGGTGAAGTCACCTGTCCGAGGTCCCACAGCAGCTTAGCAGAGGAGCCAGCTCTGGCCCAGGCATGTTGCTCAAGCCATCTCTATCTTCCCACCGTCTAGTAGTGTCTAGAGTGTGCTCCAAGTCAGTGCTCACGGACTGTCTGGGAAACAGGCTAAGAAAACAGCATGCCGAGAGCTTGGGTCCTATTCCCAGGCTGTAGCCAGGCCAAGCTGCTCCATTACCAAATGTGTGCTTTCTAACGCATGGTAGGCCTGCCAGGAAGGAACTGTCTGTTCTTTTTCTATCTGTGTGGCGATGGCAGCCACGCTTTTCTGTCTGGATGCAGCCCCTGGCCCCAGCACATCTTCCCTCCCTGGGGGACCCTCAGCTGCCCAGCTATATGGCCCGTGGATCTCATCACACCATCATCCAAGCTCACAGGTTCTTTGAAAACCACATTTCCCTTGTCCTATTTCCCCAGGGATGTAGAAAGGTACCCCAGGCGATGCAAAGGCCCCACAGGGTCTAGGGATCCTGGTCAGCGCTGGCTCTGGACCTCTTCTTAGGAAGCCTTCATATCTCAGACATTTAGACCCCTGCTCTAGCCCCCATGGTACCCATGGCTATTGCCCAGGGAAATGGACCCCTTCAGGAGTCTTCAGGACAAGTCTTCCAGCAGGCTGTAGTTGTGACTTGTGTGGGCATTTGGGACATTGAGGATTCACTGTAAGCCCACCACAATTGGACACAGACCTGCGCACTGAAGTGAGTGGTGACAAGTCGTGTCCTGAACACATGATGTGTATATGTGGGTGGTGAGACCCACACGTGCGAGAGAGGAGGGCACTGTGGGTGCACTCCGGGCACACTGTAAATGCTACGGCAGCAAATCAGGTTTACAAAGCAACGTGTCCTCTCTCTCCAGCTGGCCCCAGGAGGCTTAACTTAATCACTCTGGAACAATGTCAGAAGATAGCCCCGGATGTACAAATCCCTGCCTTCCGAGACACACGAGACAATCAGCAGCCTCTCTGGGCGAGCGGGTCTGAAGTGCTCTCAGACAGGCGCCCTCGGGCAGGGTTAGGAGGTTGCCCAGGAGTCTCTTCTGGCCCATCTGTGCTTGCTCCCCCTCCCCAGGTCACGTCTCTTCCCTCCCCCACAGGAACGAGAGCTCTCAGGAGCCCCTCCTCCCTCCCTGGAAAGAGCAAAACTGTCCCCCTCACTTCCCAGTGAAGCCCCTCATCAGAAACAAAATCTCAGTCTACAAGCTGTAAGGCAGGGGGCATCACTCAGGTCCTCTCTGGGAGGGAGTGAGGTCCAGACAAAGAAATAAGACTTATGGTGGCCTTTCAGACACTTGTGATTCCCAGCAGGGGTTCTGTGGACTGCGACCTGCCCCATGGCAACAGGGGGGGTGATGGTGAGCAGTGCTGACTCAGGTCTAGGAAGTCCTTCACTCATTCTCAGGAAATCACGGCAATGACTTTATGCGGCAGCGGGGGTGACCAGAGCTCAGACAGCAGAGATAACTTGCAGGAGGCCACACAGCCCTGAGTTCAGGGTGGGGTGGCAACTCTGGTCTGGAGGGGCCCAGGGTCTCCAGGGAAAGCCTCCCCCATCGCCGCCTCAGCCCTCCTCCAGTGTCTGGGTTCCTGGGAGCTGCCCTTTCCCCGGGGCTGATTATAGAAAGGGAAACAGTACAAGCTTTGGAGAAATAATTTCTATGAATGGTCCAGTCACCCTCCCTCCAGCAGCAGCAGCAGCCCTGGCCAGCAGCCAGTCGGAGAGGGGCCCACTGCTCCCGCCCTGGGAAGGCCCCCCTCCCTCTCCCGGAGCTTGGGATTCCCCCTTCCCCCCCAGATCTGCTCAGCCCCAACCTGAAGCCTCTCCCTCCCTTTACGTCCTTTTAAAGGGAACACTGCAGATTTAAACCACAAATTAAATTTTTAATGAAACCGCATACAGTAGTGCCTGATGCCATGCAATATTGATGAGATCACAGTGTCCGGCCGGCGGGAGCTTGCCCTGGAAAGCTTTTTAGGATGTTATGCAATATGGAACCAAATTAATTATTTGCAACAAAGGGATCCGTGTCTCTGTAGTGCTGCTGGGGCCCAGCGAGTGTAAAACAGGCGCCTTTCATTACTGCCAGCTATAAATGGCAGTCACGGGAAGGAAGTGGTGACTTTACAGACCCAGATACTATGAGTGTGAGGCCGAGATAAAAGGATGGAGGAGAAGGAGAGGGAGTGTGTGCTCGTGCGAGACAGAGAGTAGGGGGGGGGGTGGAGAGGCCCTGCCAGGAAGCACCAAGGCCTGCCAGCCACACACTGCAGCAAAATGCAGCTCACGTCTTCAAAGCAGGCTCTGAGCTCCTCCACCCAGTGCTCCCGGGCAACCCCTCATTTAAAGGGGCAGCAGGGCTGGGCACGTCCAGAGGGAGGTCGGATATGATGCCCCCCACCTGGGATGACAGCTGCCCAGGCAGCGGGGCCTGAGTCTGGCCATCAGAAGGTGGGCTTCCCAGTGACTAGGTCTTGGTCCTGCTCTGATACTCTCCCAGCTGTGCCTGGTCCAGCTCTGACGAGGGGCCCCTTCTGCAGGGCATGGACAGCCTGCCCAGGACCTGGAGAGCATGTGGCTAGACCAAGCAGCCTGGTCGACCCCTCCAGGCTGATGGAGCTGGGCCTGCAAGAGCCTCCCTGGGTGTCTGGTCACCTATGGTCAGAGAAGACTGCGGGGTGGGCTTGGGGGAGGATCCCACACCCTGGACAGGAGCTCCCTTCTTGAAGCCCCAGACCCTCCACACCAGTCCCAGTGCTGGTCCACCACTGGTCCGCTCTGTGCTCTTAACATGGTTTCCGGGGAGGCACAGAACATCCCTCTTTCATAGATGAAGAAACTGAGACTCCAGAGATGGAGTGACTTGCCTTAGGTTCAAGACTAGAGGATCAGCCTGCATCCTGGCTGGCCACTAAGGGGCATGTCCATGACAGCACAAGCAGGCAGCACTGATCTCCCTCCACTCCTGTTTAAAGGCCAGGGGTTCTGAGACAGCTGGTAGGAGCCGGGAAAAGCCCCCTAAACATGACTGTTGGGAATGTCCCCAGACTGATCTGAGGGATAAGGAGACAGGAGGGGGCAGCAGGGCTGTGTCAGAGGCTTGCAGAGGGGAGGCCAGGCTGCGGGGGCCCCTGAGAAACCACCCAGGGCAGCCAAGGAGACCAAGAACCAAACTCGGCCAGTGCTGGACTTCACATAGAACGGATGCTGCTTCCACGCATGGCATAATTTTAGGTGTTCTCCCTGCCTCCACACTGTTCACAGCTATCATCCCACCTGGTCACCAGGGCAGCCTCCGACATGGTCTTCCGGTTTGCTCCATTGCCAGTGCTAGATCTATTCTCCACTGAGTGGCCAGAAGAAGCTTTCAAAAATAGTCACCTGCACCCTCCTACACTCTTGGTGGGAATGTAAATTGGTGCAGCTACTATGGAGAACAGTATGAAGGATCCCTTAAAAACTAAAAATAGAGACTTCCCTGACAGTCCAGTGGTTAAGACTCCCCACTTCCATTGCAGGGGGTAGAGGTTCGATCCCTGGTTGGGGAACTAAGATTCAGCATGCCACTCAGTGTGGCCAAAGAAAAAAAGCTAAACATAGAATTGCCATATGATCCAGCAATTCCACTCCTGGGCATGTACCTGGAGAAAAATCTAATTTGAATTAAAAACATGCACCTCAATGTTCACACCAGCACTGTTCACATCAGCCAAGCCGTGGAAGCAACCTAAATGCTTATCAATAGATACATGGATAAAGAAAATGTGGTCTATACATATACAATGAACTACTACTCAGCCATAAAAAGAATGAAATAATGCCATTCACAGCAACATGGATGGACCTAGAGTTTATCACACTAAGTGAAATAAGTCAGAGAAAGACAAGATACACGATACACCACTTACATGTGAAATCTAAATAAATGATACAAATGAACTTATTTACAGAACAGAAATTGACTCACAAACACAGAAAACAGACTCATGGATCCCAAAGGGGGGTTGGGGAGGGACAAATTAGGAGGTTGGGATTAACAGACATGCACTACTCTATATAAAACAGATAAGCAACAAGGACCTACTGCACAGCACACAGAACTCTATGCAATATTTGTAACAACATATATGTTGTATATATGTTATACATACAATTGAATCACTTTGCTATACATTTAAAACTAACACAACACTATAAATCAACTCGATTTCAGTTTTTAAAGAATTGTCACCTGCTCTAAACCATTTGGTGACTCCCCATGCCCCAGGGCAATCTCAGCCCTTGAGTGCATCCAACAAAGAAGGCCCTGCTGCACTCCATGTCCGCCCCCCGCCAGCGTCGCATGCTCTGATCTTGCCATCCCCAAACATCTTGCATGTGCTGCCTCTCCTCACCAAGAATACCTCTTTGCCAGGACAACTTTCACTCCTGCTTCAGAGCTCAGCTTAATCGATACTCTTTTGGGAAGGCCCTCCTCGATCCCCTGCCTGGGTGGGGGCCCTGCTGGGTGCTCCTCAGATGCACCTGGGTCAGCAGGGCTCTCCCAAAGGCAGAGTCTGAGGCTGGTAGGTGGTTTCTCTGGGAAGTGGGGGGCAGGAGTGTGGGGAGGAGTGATAGAGTTGGCCACTGTTGTGAGCACCAGGTGCCCAATCCCAGGGGAACTCCTGGGAGGCTTATGAACCACCCAAGACCATCCCCAGGGGGCAGAAGAAGGGTCTTTTTATTGACTCTTTAGTGAGGTGCAGTGTGGCTCATTCCCCACTTACCACGTGTATGTGAGAGTGTGCAGAGCAGAAAGGAGCCTCAGGGCCACAAGGAGGTGAAGGCCTCCTGGCTGCCTGGAGGGGCTGGTGGTGGGGAACAGGGAGCTGGCCGCAGCCTGTGCAGCCCTGACACCAAGCAGCGGCCGCCATGAGAGTTAAGACCCGAGAGGTGAAAGGTATGCTCCCGGCTGTACTTCCTCACTCTGCAAGAATCTGTTAGGTCAATCTAGGCACAGGTTCAATCCCTGGTCAAGGAACCAAGATCCGACATCTTGCATGATGCAGCCAAAGGGGGGAAGAAAAGACACTGCCTTTGCACCCCACTAGAGATTGATGGGGTGACCAGGAGGGGACAGGAAGCATGCCACACAATCCTCCCTGGGAGGTTGCCCCCGCCTTGGAGCCTCAGGGACAGTCATGACTAAGGCCCAGCTTTGACTGGCTCAGGGGACCAGGGGACCTGCTGGGGTCACTGTCAGCCGATGCAGCTGGTCCTCAGTGGGGGTGGGGTGGAAGGGTGAGGCTGGCTCTGACCAGTTCTGCTGCAGCTCTGCCTCCAAGAGCACTGGGCTGTCCCTATGCACAGCAGAAAATGGAGCAGGAAATGGAAATCTTCCCAGGAAAGAGGCTTTGCAACCCCAAGACAATCCAACAGGAAGATGCCGTCCCTTCATTCTTTTGTTTTCTTCCCACTCCATGACAGTTTAAGATTTCTCCTCTCTGACCCACCCCCACCTCTCTGTCTCTCTCTCTCTCTCTCTCTCACACACACACACACACACACACACACACACACACACACACACACAACCATGTATTTGAGGAGGGCTTTTCTCACAGGAGCTACTGTTTCATTCCCAGGACATGCCCATATGCCACAGGATCTGAGAGGTTTGGAAACTGACTCTGACTCAGCATCAAGGGGGAAAAAAAGTGGTGGGCTGCATGGCCCCAACTGAAAAATAGCTCTCTGCTTCTTGCACATAATGTCAGCTGCCCTCCTGGCTTGGAGACCCTCCCTGGACTGGCCCAGTGCTGCCAACAGCACAAAGATATCACTGTAATAATGATACCACCACTGATCACACGCTCACTTCACTGGGTGCCTCCGCTGTGCCATTTAATGTCACCCTCACATCCACCCAGAGTCTCGCTGCTGGTGGCCAAGGCTGTGGCCCTGGAACTTGCATGCTGAGCCTCTTTCACTCCCAGTGTGCCACATCCTGCCTCAGAGGGTGCCCACTGCCTCTTTTTGATATTGCCTTCCCTGGTGGCTCAGATAGTAAAGAATCTGCCTGCAATGCGGGAGACCCGGGTTCCATCGCTGGGTTGGGAAGATCCCCTGGAGAAGGAGATGGCAACCCACTCCAGTACGCGTGTCTGGAGAATTTCATGGCGGGCTACAGTCCATGGTTTTGCAGAGTCTGACACAGCTGAGCAACTAACACTAAGCCACTAATTCATGGTGAGGGGTTGACCAGAAAGACACAGGTTTGTGCTTTGGCCCAGCCAGACACCACCCTACAGGGATCTTAATACAGCTGCTGGTAGCAGATGCCAATGTTTTACGAAAAGTCCATGAAAGCGAAACTTAAAACCAAGAAATCAACTTAAAAAAAAAATTAGCTGGAAAGCCTTTGCATCTCTCTTTCTGGGAGAGTTCCTGGCAGCACACAATAAATACCAGAAGACTGACTATTCACTGAATGAATAAATGAATGAATGGACGGAAACAGAAGGCCAGGTCTTACATTACTAGAATTAGCTGCGCTGCTTAAGTCAAGACACTGAAGTGTAAGCCTGGTCTGTAAAATGGGGGAAACAAAATATGACAGCCCCTGTTGGGCCACTCCAAAGTTCCCTCCACAATCAACGAGGGAATGAAGGGACTGGTTCGTGGTGTGTCCTCTGGTGCACTGGGAGCCCCCGGGGGTCCTTGGGACCTCTCCAGTGCCTGGCAGCCGGCAGCCTCTGTTCAGTGAGCCTTGTCCGTGCTGGGTCAGTGCCCAGAGGAGGAGGCTCAAGAGGCAGGAGACCAGGCCCTCCCCTCCCAGGTGTGAGTGGTGGCATCAGGCACAGACCTTGTAATAACTGTAATCCCTTGCTGATACACACCATTTTTATTCCGAAACACTTACACGCCTCAACTCATTTTATGTTTCATATGCCCTCTCCTGGTGTTTGGCAGATGGTGAAATTGATGCGGAAGGACACAGCGGGCTGCGGCCCCAGCACCCATCACTCCAGCCAGATGCCAATAGCTGGAGGGAGCCAACCAGGGGGATACAAATGGGATTCTCGGGTGGGGCCTCCAGGGCTGCTCCAGACCTGGCTTTCGAATTTACTAGTTCCATTGTCAGGAAGGCAGAGAGGACAGTGCAGGGAGGCACTTTGATGTCTGAGGGCAACATGGCGGGGAGTGCCAGGACCTGTTGCCGGTGGTATCACTCAGAAGTCATAACTAATCTCTCAAGCAGTGGGATCCCAGGTGTGGTGCTCTCTTCCACCCTCTCCCTGGGCGATCTCTCTACTGGCTGGCTGCTACTCCACTGCCCTGAAGATGCTCTCGGGGCCCTGACCTCCTGCCTGACCTGCAGTCCCTGTTGGTTCAGGACCAGTCTCCTCAAGGGATGATATGGAGAGTCTACTAAGTACTGGGTTTGGGCTTCCCTGGTGACTCAGTGGTAGAGAATTCACCTGACAACACAGGAGATGCCTGTTCAATTCCTGGGTCGGGAAGATTCCCCTGGAGAAGGTAATGGCAACCCACTCCAGTATTCTTGCCTGGGAAGACCCACGGACAGAGGAGCCTGGCGGGCTACAGCCCATGGGGTTGCAGAGTCAGACAGCACTTAGCAACTAAACAACAACACCTGGTACCCATTGTTTTAATTTCCTCCTGGCTGTCAAATAACCACTGCAATGCGACAGGTCCCAACATGAACTCACAGTCTCTCCTTCCCTCCAGATCGTCCCTTCTCAGCAGACAGCACCAGAGTCAGGAAGCTTCCCAGGTTCCTCCCTCTGCTCGGTCCTCACCCCCAAGTCATCCCCAAGTCCTGACGATTTCATCTTTTCAAATGTTCTCAAGTCCATCTCTCCCTGCCGGTTCCTGCCCCAACTTCCTTCCCCCACCCCGTCACCCAGCAGCAGCCTCTTGGACAGTGTCCCCTCAAGTCTGCCCTCCCAGGCAAGATTTCCAGGTAGAACCTCCTACATACACTTGGCACTGCAGCCAGGCCTCCTTGCAGACAGGATGAAATGGAAGGACGAAACTGTGGCTCCTACAAGCTTACCAGCCCTCACGCATGCAATGCCTCTTCCCGCCCAGCTCGGCAGCTTACTCTTCAAAGATGGAAGACATGCCCTCCCTCCAAGCACACCCTATACACCCGACCCACCATTATTCACGCCAGCTTCCTCCCTCGACACTCACCCCTCAAGACTCTGCTCTGTTATCACCTCCTAAGGGGATCCCCCTGACTGCTCGATGCCCCCACCCACCCACCTGCCCTGGCCCAGGGCACTCACCTGCCACCCTACCCTGGAGAGGCATGTTACCCCATCTGCCCACCAGGCTGAGCGCCCTCAGGATGGAGAGACTGTTGTGTTCATCCCTGGCTCCAGCACCTGGCCTGCCCCTCAGTAGATGCTCTGGAAATATTTGCTGAACTGAGAGCAAACTTAATGAATATTTACACTGTACTAAGCGCCCATAGTTCTGCCTGGTGCCAGAAGCCCCTGCTTGGAGAAAAGTGAGATGAGCTTTCCCTGAGATGGAAAGGTAAGTTTGTGCCTCTAAATTTCTGTTTACGGGGGTCAGCAAGTCATCGGTTCAAGAGTACCTATTCCTCACCCTGATCCCAGTACTGGACTTGGTCCAGAGGAGGGCAGACCATCCAGGGCTCTGTTCCAGTCAGATGGGGCTGGCAGCTGCCCAGGCTGGCTCAGAGGAAGGGGGCCGTCAGGTGGGAAATACCCCTGGGCACAGGGAGTCTGGAGGCCTGGGGTGGGGGGCCCCCGCTGTCCAGTGCTAATGACCGCAGCCCACGACTGTTAGTCCCCATGTGGGTGCTCCAGGGTGAGCTGCGGTCACACAGTGGACGTGAACTTGAACAGTGGGGAAGCAGGGGTGACTGCGCCTCCAAGGGTAGCAGGAGAGAACTTCCTCAGCCTGGGACCCGGCCTGATCCACCGCCACCACTAGGTACGGGCAGGGTAGGCCTTGTGTCTTCTTTGGGCTCCTTCCTGCCACTCAGTCCTGCCAGTCTGAGAGCTGTTCCCTGTGAGGGAGGGGAGGGGGGCTAGGGGTGGGCCGTGATGGGTGAGGACAAAGCTGGGTGGGAGTGTGAAGGCCAGGACTTGCCGCTCAGCTCTGCCTTTAAGGCATGTTTGGGAGACCCTGGACTTTCCTTCGTTTCCTTATCTGCCAAGTAAGGACATAGCCCAGCCATGCCCTAGGAAGGCAAATGAACTGCCATGGACAGAGGGCTTTGGGAAGGACAATTCCTTGTTTGTAAAATAAGGCTATTGCCGCGGGGGTGTCTGAGAAGAGGGCAGAGGGGACTGCCCTGATGGCCCCTCCCCCAGCAGAGCTGGGCAGCAAAGACCTGTCCCTGTCACACCAGAAGGGGTAGATGGGAGTCAGAAGTGCCACTCCAGGCTGGGGGCAGAGGTCCCATGGGGCTTGCTGCTACCAGAGTGGCCACACCCCCACCCCTTTGGTTCAGGGACTTCTCACATGGGAGTCACATGGCCAGACTCTGTCATGAGGCCTGGGCTGCCAGAGGTCCTTGCTGATCCTTACCTGGTAGCAGTCAAAAGCCTGTCTCCTCCACTCCAGGGACAGCCTGTGGGTGCTGCCCCACAAATAACCACACATAGAGAGGTGTATAAATTCATCCTGCAGTATCCAAAGTGAACACCCTGCCCAAGCAGCCCCCAGGCCGAGACGCAGATCATCACCAGCACTGACGCAAACGCAGAAGCAAAATCAAAAATCAGCTCAGGAGCGTGACACGTGTCCCCACACTTTAAAACAGCAGCCATGGGACTTCCCTGATGGTCCAGCAACTGACTCTGTGCTCCCAATGCAGGGGACTTGGGTTCAATCCCTGGTCTCGGGGAACTGGATCTTGCATGCTGCAACTGAAGATACCACATACCACAGCTAAGACCCAGTGCAGACAAATACTTACATAAATAAATATTAAAACAAACAAAACCCAGCAGCCACTTACATTATCACAGTGTCCTCCCATCCTAGGGGAGATGGCAGCTGACCCAGGAGGGCCCATAGCAAGTCCTCTGCAGCAAACTGGGCCTGACTCTGGTCTGAGGGGCCCACCTGGTTCAGTGAGGACACTGGCCTTCTTCTCTTCTCAGATGGGGTCCCTGGGCCTTGCCTGGTTCTCCCCCTCTACTCCCCAGCCTTCTCCCTGCTGCTGCTGTGCTAAGTCACTTCAGTAGTGTCCAACTCTGTGTGACCCCATAGACAGCAGCCCACCAGGCTCCCCCGTCCCTGGGATTCTCCAGGCAAGAACACTGGAGTGGGCTGCCATTTCCTTCTCCAATGCATGAAAGTGAAAAGTGAAAGGGAAGTCGCTCAGGCATGTCCAACTCTTCGCGACCCCATGGCCTGCAGCCTACCAGGCTCCCCCGGCCATGGGACTCTCCAGGCAAGAGTACAGGAGTGGGGTGCCATTGCCTTCTCCCTGCAGAGGCAGCTATTTCAAAAAGCAGGTGGACCCTTATGTACCTTGTGCTGGATGAGCTCAGTGTTGAGTGGTGGATGAGCCCTGGTCCAGGTCCATTGTCCTCCCAGCTCTTCCCAGTGCCCTGCCAGCACCCACTCAGCAACCCCCATTACCCACCATGAGGGGAGCTCTTTCCAGCCCTAGACCAGCTCACGGCCTTGGCCCTTGAAAAGAACAGGGCCAGGAGACACCACAGGATGAATGAGGGTCTTGGGCACAGCACCAGGCTTGAGCACCCTCCCTGGGTGGGCTCCAGCCATCCACTGAGTAGAGACCCTCGACAGCACTGACATCCTCAGAATAAGCTCCTGGCCCACCTGTTTAGCCCTCCTATGCCTGTCTGCCTTTACTGCGCTGGCCACAGCCAGGGAGCCTCGGGTCACACTTCCCCACCTGCCCCTTTACTTTCCCTACACCGGGTACCTGCTCCTCCCAACCCCGCAGTTTAACCTCTGAAGGCCTCTCCCTCCTCTTCCACCAGTAATGTGCCCAGCAGACTGGCTCCAGCTGACTGCTAGATTTTCAGGAATTTGCAAGCTGATGGTTAAACACAGTCATCATTAAAATGTAAATTCTACAAACTCACAATTATAGAAATTACCTTAAGAACAAAGGTAACAGGTAGTCAGAACTCATCACTTTCTAATTATTTCTACTACACTTTTACTATTGTCTATGCTTTTTAGGTTATTCATATCTATTGTGTCTGTGAGGTGGGAAAACCCCATCATGTGTGATCCTGCACATCTCTTCCCAACTCCACTGCAAGCAGGTACAACACTTCCTCCCCCACACCCCACCCCCATCCCTACCACTGCTGCAGTCCTGGGGTATGAGATGCAGGGTGGGGAAAATCGGATGTACACATTTGAGGGTGCCCCTTCATCCCACACCTCCAGATCAGGTAGCTAGGCAACTAGAGGTTCCTTCCCCAAGAGTTTTAGGCAAGGCAGCCATTCATTTTCTAGTCCCCAACTGCCAGATACCTCCCCAACTCTAGGGAGGGAGTGCTGTGTGCTCGGTTGCTTCAGTGGTGCAGGACTCTGCGACCCCATGGACTATAGCCTTCCAGGCTCCTCTGTCCATGGAATTTTCCAGGCAAGAATACTGGAGTGGGATGTCATTTCCTACTCCAGGGGGTCTTCCCTACCCAGGGATCAAACCCATGTCTCTCACATTTCTTGCATTAGCAGGCAAATTATTTACCCCTAGCACCACGTGGGAAGCCCTTAGGGAGGAAGAGGAGGCCAAAAAACTACCAGAACTGAATCCCCCTCCCAGAGTCTTGAGGTCCAGTTTAAAAGATTTCAAGAAGGCAGAGAGCTGCCATAGCTCGCCCTGCCCCCATCTCCCAATAGAGCCCACATGTCTGCTGCAGTTGTCCCCAATACTGTCTTCTGGCAGACAGGGTACTCCACAGAGGTCGCCCTAGGGACCATAGGGTCCTGGGCCCTTGACCACAATCTCCTCCCCTTGGGGTTCCATACTTCCCTCCTAGAGATGGGGTGAGGAGTGGGGAGGGGAGGTCTGGCTCTCAGGGCCCAGATGCCTGGGTGCCAATCACTGAGATCTCTGGAAGTAAAAGCCCAAGTCCCTGCCTTGCTCGGGCAAGTCCCTGACCCTCCTGAGGCTCAGGAGGCAAGGCTCAGTCCACACCGCCGGCCAGGCCCAGCTGGGCTCCTCTCCCGCGCCCACGCGATCTCTGGGCGCGTGCTCCCTCTGCACCCGGTTAGCTCCCCCCCGACCCCAGGCCCCGCGGGAACCCTCCTTCGATCGAGTGAAGCCCTGGACCGGGAAAGTGACCCTATCCGGTCGCGGGATGGGAGTGGAGGCAGAAGTCGTCGCGCCCCTCGCGCGGGTGTTTCCTCTGGAGTCGCCTGCTGGCCTGAGGCGCAGACATGCGTGGGACAGTCATGGCCAGCCCCTCCCGCGGCCCAGGGGCAGGCCGTGAGCTTCAGCGGGTCCCGGCGCTCGGTGGTGGGCGAGCGCGGCCCCAGGGGGCTGAAACCCCCGCACAGCCCTGGACAGAGTCGCGCGGAGCCCAGACCTGCCACGTGCAGGCCGCGGGGTCCCTCTGGCGCCGGGAAGCGGAGGCCAATGGACGAGCAAGGGCCGCGCCGGCTCGCAGTCCCGCGCTAGCGGAGGGTTCACGGCTGAAGCAATGAAAGAACTGTGACCTCGGGTAGCCCCGGGGATGGGAGGAGGACGCGGAGAGGGAGGAGATCTTGTTTTATCGAACAGGTCCCAATAGAGTGGCTTCATTTCCCATCCGCGGGCAGAAGTCAGCCCCGGGCAGGGACCCGGGAGCTTCCCAGCTGTTGGGCCATCGCGGCGCCCAGAGAAGGAGAATGAGGGGCTCGGGGTGCGGGGCGAGGGTGTCCTCCGGGCTGCCCCAACTGGGACTGTCTCTTTGGCTCGACCTGTCGCCTGCAGTCGGATCCCGGAATCTTGGCGCCTCCTCTGTACAGTGGGAGCTTGGAGCGGCGGCTTCCGAAGCGCCTTTGGCTCTGACCCGCAGGGGCTCAGGTCCTAGTCGGGCACCGGAAACCGGACGGGAAACTGGGAGTCGAAGCCTGGGGCGCCGCTGCCCAGAAAAAAATGGCTCAAGTGTGTGGGTGGGTGAGTGAGGTGACTATGAGTAACGTAGCATAGTGTGGAGCTCCTCAGGGGTGACGGCCCCCTCCCGAAGCCCGGGACTCCTCGCCACCCGCGGAGAAGTGGGCAGAGCTGGGGTGCATGGGCTCCAGAAAGCCCAACACACACGCGGACACACGCAGACATGGACACACGGATGCATCCCAACTAGCACACGGACACGCACACGTGCCCTCATATCTCCGCTGTGGGAAGGCGCTCGGGGAGCGCAAAGGGTCCGCTTGCAGGGCCCCCTCGGAAGCTCGGCGCCTCCCCGCGAGGCTGCAGGGAGCGTCCAGCCCCGGTGGCGCCGTCTGCCCGGAATCGGACCCGCTTGGCTGGCAGGAAAGGCTTAATCCGCTAGGGACGCCTCCGAGAATTGTCCGCCTGCCCCACCAGCATGATGTGGTGGCTGTCATTCCCGGGAGATGTTGCCAGTCTCCAAAGCCCGGAGCCGGGGTGGTGGGGGCGCAGGAGAGCCGAGAGCGAGGTCATAGGGAAGCCCCGCGACCTGGGGTGTGTAGCATCCTTACAACCCCATACGGACATTGAAGAAACTTTGAGTGACCCCGCGACCCCGCTTTTGAACCTGGGAAGGTAGCGAGGCTCTGCTCCCGGCACCCCCAACCCGGCACACAGGTGTGGACGACTTGAGTCCTTGGGGACCCGGTCGAGGCCTGGCGAGTGTTCGGCCCAGCGGGGTGAGCCGAATTCTGTCCCTCGGGTCCGCCGTGGCCTCCCGTGTGCCCCAAGTCCCGTCGGAGATTTGGAGCAGCACGCAGGTGGCCCATCCAGAAGTCCGGGGCCGCGGCCCGGCCCACCCTACTCTCCACACCCCGCTCCCTCCGCTCTCGGCGCCTTCGGGGAAGCGGCGCAGGCTGGGACAGGGGCGGGCGGGTAGAGGATGGTGCAAAAGATGCGGCGGCGCCGGGGTTTGGGGAGTAGTCTCCCCTACTGCGCGCTCCTGCGACCCCAACCGCACAGCGGGACCCGGCCGCAGACAATTAAACCGGGATTCCTCCCCCGCTGACGTCGCCAGCGCCGAGGCCCCTCCCGCGGTGGCATAAAAGGCGCGGGCTCCGCAGCGCAGGCGGCAGTGGGGGCCGGACAGCGCGGCGGTGCGGACTGCGCGGCGGAGCAGCCAGCAGCGCGGCGCCCAGAGCGCGGGCCGCCCGCGGAGCCCCAGCCGAGCCGAGCCGAGCCGAGCCGGGCCCGGAGCGCCGGGTCCCAGCGCCCGCAGCCATGCCGGCCGGCCGCGCCGCGCGCACCTGTGCGCTGCTTGCCCTCTGCTTCTTGGGCAGCGGGGCCCAGGATTTCGGGCCGACGCGCTTCATCTGCACCTCGGTGCCCGTGGACGCCGACATGTGCGCCGCGTCCGTGGCCGCCGGCGGCGCCGAGGAGCTCCGGAGCAACGTGCTGCAGCTCCGAGAGACCGTTTTGCAGCAGAAGGAGACCATCCTGAGCCAGAAGGAGACCATCCGCGAGCTGACCACCAAGCTGGGTCGCTGCGAGAGCCAGAGCACCCTGGACGCGAGCGCGGGCGAGGCGCGGACCGGCGGCGGCCGCAAGCAGCCCGGCTCGGGCAAGAACACCATGGGCGACCTGTCTCGGACGCCGGCCGCTGAGACGCTCAGCCAACTCGGGCAAACTTTGCAGTCGCTCAAAACCCGCCTGGAGAACCTCGAGGTCCGCGCGCGCCTCTGTTTCCCCTCCGGCTCACGCGCCCCTCTGCCCTCCCCCACCTCCATTTCCGACCCTACCTGACACCCCCAACTCCGGTCTCGGCCGGGTGCGGATGCCTGGTTGAGGCCTCCCCAAGCCTGCGGGCCCCGGAACGGGCACTAGCCCGAGCTCCCTGCCAGGCCGCCCCCGCAGTCGCCCTGAGGGGACCGCGCCACCGGCCTCCCGGCACGGTCCCTACTCCACGCGTAACGATATGGTTTCCCCCCCGCCCTTGCACCCCCGCAGCAGTACAGCCGGCTCAATTCCTCCAGCCAGACCAACAGTCTCAAGGATCTGCTGCAGAGCAAGATCGATGACCTGGAGAGGCAGGTGCTGTCTCGGGTGAACACTCTGGAGGAGGGCAAAGGGGGCCCCAAAAACGACACCGAGGAAAGAGTCAAGATCGAAAGCGCCCTGACTTCCCTGCACCAGCGGATCAGCGAGCTCGAGAAAGGTAGTGGTCATGGGGTGGGGTAGGGAGAGGGCGGTCCTTGCATCCTATCTCAGCTCCCTGGACCAGTGGGACCCGGCCTCTGGCCCTGGCTTCCTGCACAGCTCAGGTCGGGAGTGTAAAAGCCCTGAGCTCCTCCACCATTTCTACCTTAGGTTCTCCAGCTGATGTTCCTAGCAGGGCTGGGGTGCCCTGGGCTTGGGACATCTGGGGAAACGGAGTGAGGAAGGGATAGCCTGGGGCTCCCTCCCTGCTCCCCTGCCACAGTCACACACTCACAGGAATTTTTCAAGTCTGATCTGTTTAGTCTTCAGCAACTTTGCACTAGAGCCATGGCTAGACCAAGTCCTCCCTGGCTAAGAAACCCTGGTTCTAGCCAGTCCCTATCCCCAGCAGAGAGCAGGTCACGGGCTGCAGCTGGGTCCTCCTGGTCCACAGCAGATCTGGGCCCTGAGCAGGCTTCCTCCCAGTTCCTTGCAGCCCCTGGCGTCCTTTAGGGATTTCCAGGTCCCCCTTCCCCAGCCCTGAGCACACTCCTGTGGTTTTCTCTTATAAATGACCCAAGCTCAGGCATCTTGCATGCTGCCCCCCTGTTCAAGTCGCCAACCCCAAGTCCCAGTCTCGCCCGGGCTCACGGATGAGCTTGAGAGGCTCAGCCTTGAAGCCTCAGAAATCAAACAAGGTTGTAAAAGGGGAGGCGGGGGGGATGCGAGGCTGGGAGCAGGGCCATGTGACCCTTCTCGGACTGCAAAGTGTGTGCTGGATGGATTTAAACAGTGCCATCTTAAGGCACGTTATGTAACTGAAAAACAGATCGGGGAAGGGAGGAGGGAGAAAGAAGGGGGAGGTTGGGGAAATGAAGAGCACCCCCTGGAGAGAGACCAGATCTACTCCAAGGGCAGGGGGCTGCCAGCCTGAGACAGAAGGGGAACATAGCCAGCCCTGCTCTGTTCCCTGACATCTGGCTTAGTGGAAGGGGGTGGGGTAGCTGACCCAGTAGGATGCCTTCTAGAAATAATTCTTGGCCTAGAGGGCCGGTTTAGTGCTGGGCTCTCTGGCAGCACCCCGTGTACACCCTGAAGCTGGTGGGTGTGTGTTCCTGGCTCTGGGCTGGGTGCCCATGCCCACTGCTGGGTTGGAATGTTTTGACTGGAATCAGTCACACCATGCCCAGGGTCATAGCCACAGTGGGTGTGTGAGTTGGGAGAGGGCAGACAAGCGTTCCCTGGAGATGTTGCTGACAGACAGGGAGCTGGTGGCTGAGTATAAAGGGAGGTGATGGGGCAATGAGTGTGATTTTTCAGGAAACATACCGGAAGCTCGCCCTGAGAATGATTGGCATTGTCCTCAAAGCAGTCACCTTAGGGGAACCTGGCTCTAGGGACATCTTCGGGCTCCCTGCTGTCCTGCCCTCTCTGCAGGGGCAGACAGAGCTGCTCGAAGAGACTCGGAGGGGACAGCTCTCCTTCCTGTGGGGTGGATGGGATACTGGAAACAGCCTGAGTCCTCAGGATGAATTGGCTGGGTCAGATGAGTGACCAGGGGCTGCAGTGTGTCCTGGCCTTGAAGGAAGTGTGACGGGCCCCAGGGGCCTGTTCTGAGCAGCAGCCAGCATCGTGAAACAGGTTGGGCTCCCGGAGGGGCTACTCTGAGGGGAGTTAGCCTCTTTCCTGGTGAGGAGACCCCCTTCCTCTGCAGCCACACCTTTGAGCAAGCATTGCTTTACAGGGTGTGCCCTGACCCACTCCCTCCCCATGCCACTGCCCAGCTCAGGTGCAGATACTCAGAGCCCATTGTGTACAGGCTTCCCCATCCCAGCCTGTCCACGGGGGCCACTACGTGGGAACCGGACCCAGAGTGCAGAGACTGTGGGCCAGCTCTTTCGGTCTGGCCCTGTGCCCTGGGGCAAAGTACTTGACCTCTCTGAGCTTTGTTTTCAGCATCTACAGAACAGAGAGGAGTCTGCTTTGTCTGCATCACAGAGCCTGGTTGGGGGCAGGGGGGTTGGCAAGCCTGCTTTAGTCTGGGACAGGCGCTTTGTCAAGGTGCAGGTGTCGGTACTGTGTCCCGTCCTCTGCAGGTCAGAAGGACAACCGCCCTGGAGATAAGTTCCAGCTCACATTCCCACTGCGGACCAACTACATGTACGCCAAGGTGAAGAAGAGCCTGCCGGAGATGTACGCCTTCACAGTGTGCATGTGGCTCAAGTCCAGTGCGGCGCCGGGGGTGGGCACGCCCTTCTCCTATGCCGTGCCCGGCCAGGCCAATGAGCTGGTCCTCATTGAGTGGGGCAACAACCCCATGGAGATCCTCATCAACGACAAGGTAGAGCCTCTACCCTTCCTTCAGGATTTGCAGGGCAGCAGGGTGAGGCTTCTGGGGCCCCAGTCCATGCCAGTGGCCGGGGCAGGTCTGGGTGGTATGAGATACACAGCCTCGGGTGCTACTGTGGCCCCAAGAGGAGAGCTCGCCAGGCAGGGCTGAAGGAGGGGCAGGGTGAGAACTGGGAGAAATGGGGAGGGGTACCCTTGCTATTCTCTGTGAACACGGGGAAGCTGGAACCCTCCCAGACAGAGGCCTCACAGATGGGGGTGGAGGAGGAGGATCCAGGGGCCAATCCATCCGGCTGATCAAACCCTGACTCCCTCCCTCAGCTGGTCTTGGAGCTGACTTTCCTCCCCCATATTTGGGAGACCATAGATGCTTGGGGTGGTGGTAAGGATGCTCCCAGAGAGTCCACATCAATCCTGCTTAGCCCCCTGCCCCTGGGAGGAGACCAGGTCTGCATGAGCCCTTGGGAGAGGGCACCTTTTCCCTCCAAGGAACCCGTCTCCATCTTGGCCCTTAATCCCTGCTAGCTGTGGAATTAGCTATCAGCTCTCCAACTCCCTCATCACCACGCCAGCTTTGGTAGTTAATGTCTAAAACCTGGACTGAGAATTGGAGTCCAAGCCTTTGCTCTTGATGCCTTGCCCAGAGAGGGCTGTGCCTTTCTGGGGCCCCATGTCCCCAAGTTAAAAGGGTGTGAGGGTTCTTTTGTCAGCTGAAGCAGCCTCCCTGCCTGAAATGTTAGAGTGGGAGTGAAATTCCAGGTCAGGGGCTGCTCTGGAGCGTTAAAAGGCATGGTGCCATCTCCCCTGGCATCTTTCAGAGTCTCTGTAAAAAGGCTGGGCGGGTTTTAGACCCAGAGGATCTGGCAATTAGAGATGGGGCGTTGGAAGAGAGGAGAGGCCCAGAAAGCAGCAGTGAAGTCAGCCCCCAGGGGTGGCTCATCCGAGGGCAGGTTTTTCGGACTGGCCCAGAGGTAGGAGGGTGAGTAGGAGTGAGGAGATTGCATATTCAGATCGATCTGGACAAAGCTTCCCATTTCCTTTGTGATTCTGTCCTCCATCAATGGATGGGCCTGACAGTCCCGAGGGGCAGGTGCTGCAAGAACTCAGTAATGGCTCTTGATATTTACTGTAAATACCTATGACTAGTAACTAGTGACGATCATTGATCCTGATGGTGCCCATTCCCATCTTGTCCTGTATGTTGTCCTCCTGCCCAGGTGGCTAAGCTGCCCTTTGTAATCAATGACGGCAAGTGGCACCACATCTGTATCACCTGGACCACCCGGGATGGGGTCTGGGAAGCCTACCAGGATGGCACCCAGGGCGGCAACGGCGAGAACCTAGCACCTTATCACCCCATCAAGCCACAAGGCGTGCTGGTGCTGGGCCAGGAGCAGGTACAGGCTGTGGGGGGCAGGGACAGGGTGAAGGGGAAGTGGGGGCCACTGGCTGCAGGGGGAGGAGCCCCAGAACCGGAGACTAGGCCGGAGAAAGGAGAGTGTATTGGGAGGGAGGGGAGAGAGGCAGCAGGAAGCAAAGTGGGAGGGAGCTGGAGAGGGAAGTGGTTCCCCTGAGAAGAAGCCGTAGAAGCAAGTGATGAAGCAGTTTGGGCAAAGTCCCCACTCTGAGTGGGTTCTTTCAGGAAAGGCAGGAAGAGGGGGCTCTGTCTCCAGACTCTCAACTGCAGCAATGCTCTTTGGCACGGGAAGGCCAATCGTGCACTTAGTGATCCATAATTTATTTCCTGGAAGTGGTTTGTCTCCCATTGGGCACCCAGGAGGGAAAGGCAGGCAGGAGAGCCCCAGGCCTTCTGTTCTTGTTCGGCAGCTATGGCTAGCAAAGAGTGACATTAGAGTTTCCTGGGGAGAGGCAGGGAGTGTAGGGGAGGCCCCCAGGCCCTGCTCCCACGGTTGTCCACGGTCTTAGCTGACACCCTCCCTCACTGGGCACCTCTCAGGTGCCCCTAGGAGAAACTCTGCATCCAGGGCAGAGGAGGCCAGCATCACTGCTGTTCCTGAGCTCCCTGGAGGGCAGGGACTGATGCACAGCTGAGACAGATGTGCCCAGAGGTGGACGTGAGAGCCATACATGCTAGGGAGGCTCTCCTGATAGGCACTCACTACTCTGACCCCCTCCACCCTCACCCTCTGCTTTTCTCTGAAGGACACTCTGGGTGGCGGGTTTGATGCCACCCAAGCGTTTGTGGGCGAGCTGGCCCATTTCAACATCTGGGACCGCAAGCTGACCCCGGGGGAGGTGTACAACCTGGCCACCTGCAGCACCAAGGCCCTTTCCGGCAACGTCATCGCCTGGGCCGAGTCCCACATCGAGATCTACGGCGGAGCCACCAAGTGGACATTCGAAGCCTGTCGCCAGATCAACTGAGGCCTGGGGCTGGGCTGAGCCTCCGGGTCCCCGGGTCCCCGGGTCCCCAGCCCCCGCCCGCCTCCCCCTGCTTGTGCGGTGATGATCCGTCGTCTCTTCTTCTCTCCCTTTCCCCCAGGAATGACTCAAGGCCACCGCCCTCGCACATGCGCACACGCACACAGCCTGGTCTCATCCCTGTGCACGTGAGAAGCAGGCCCGGCTCCCATCTGCCGCAGGTGTCCCCACTTCTCTCTAGGAGCCCGCACTGTTTCTCAGGCATGCCCCGTTCACCACCAACACTGGCGGCTGAGACATTCTGAAAAATGCACACGTAGGTGAGAGGACTCGTGTGTGAGTGTGACTCTGTGTGTGTGTGTCTACAAGGATCTGTCTCTCGGGGGAGGCCTTCTCTTTTAAAATGAGATATTCCTTTTCTTCTTTCTCTGTGGCTTTGGGAAGTCTCATGACTGGTCTAATCTCTGTACTTGCCAACTTTGGTGGCCGCCCGTGTGCCTTGGGGCTGGTGCAACTTCTCCTGCCATGCGTTCATCTTTGTTTGCAAACCTTTTTCAGAGCGACATATCTCTATATTGATAGAATAAATATCTTTTAGTGCTTTGTTAAAGGCTAGGGACCTCTCCAAGGAGAATTTGTATTTTGTCGTAGAAGTAAATTCTCTCTGAAGGGTTGAAGGCAGACTGTGTCCTGCGATGGCACCACATGCTGGGAGGGGGCAGAGGAGGTGGCACCAGCCTCAGGAGCCAGGCATCCTGCTGTTGACCTCTGAGGACAGCACTGGGCCTGGGAGGCTGGCCTGCCCACCCAGCATAGCCAGCTCTGGCCCAGTATCCCATCTGTAGCCCTCAGCCTTCCCACCTCCCCAAGCTCCCCTCCAGCGGCCAGCTAGTGACCCCAAGAGAGGAGCATCCCACCCATTGCCCAGGAAGCCAGGACCTCTGGTCCCTTCCCCTTGGCCTCTGGCAGTGGACGACCTGAGGCTTCAGTGGATCAGCTGGAGAACAGATCTTTTAGACCAGGAAACCCACACTCTGATTGAGACCCAGCCATGTAAGGCCACAGCCAGTCAATGGGCCAGGTCTGTGGTAACTCTGACAGCCATATTCTTTACCCAGGCTGAGGCAAGTCCAGAGACCTCTCCATAGAGAGCTAGGCATGGCCAGGCTGGGGCCTGAAACCCACTCCCCATCTTACAGAGCTCAAGTTCTGATGCAGCCCCCAACCCGTCACCAGCTGGTGACATTGACACCCAATCAGTGTCCAGAAGCTTTGACATTTTTTCTCCCCATGAAAAACTAACATGTGCGTCTCCTTCTAGTCCTTCCAAGGTGGGGAGAAAAGTGTGTGTGTGTGCGTGTGTACACGTACATGTGTGTTGAATGAGAGAGAGAAGAAGAGCACTCAGACGGATCACGCCCAGGGGAGGGTGAGCTCCCTGCTTTGTTGCACCATCTGGGGGTCGCACACCCAAGGGCCACCTGGACTCTATCACCAAGAGTCTAATTAGCAAAAGGCTGGCAAGTCTTTCTAGAAATTCTACTGCACTGCCTGGCTCATCTACAGCTGCAGACATTTCTTCAGCAGGAGCAGGTGTTCTGTCTTCTGTTTTTTCCAGAGGCACCTGTCTCCTTAAACGCAGGTCCGTGTTGTGTCGGAAACCTAGTGCATCTGTGTGTGTCTGTGTTGGTGTTTCTGTGTCGGTGTCTGCGTGGGTGTCTGCACGGTACCCAGTCGCCGTTCTGCAATGCATCACTCTCGTGCTGAGGGTGCGGCCCAGGCGCCGGGCTGCGTGTTGTGGTTCAACAGTGGCTTTTTTCTGAGACCATCGTGCTTTGTCAGAGCCCGTCCGGCTGTGGCATCTATGGATCTGCAGGGACCTTCTCGTTTGCATGTTCCTCGGGGCGGTGTGTCCCTTGCTTCCTCAGTCTGGTGTGTGTTCCCCTGCCTGCATGAACTTCTCTGGTTCTGTGTTGTGTGCCCAGTGCCACCCCTTGTTCTGTGACCATCCATGTAGCTACTGAAAATGGCTGGGTAAGCAAGCCAAGGGTGTCGGAGGAGGTCACGGGAGAGACGGAGTCCCTCTCTCCCTCCCCACTCCCCAAACACACCAAGAAGTATTTTTAACGTGTAGGTTGTAACATCGCCTGTGGTTGGGACAGAGCGAGAGCTTGGAATCCCCCTCTAGACCAGATCAGCCCCACCCCTCACTTCAGCCATCTCGGAGCTGTAGGCAAGGCCCAGAGTGTGCTAGGTGCTCTCCTTCGGCATCTCCCACCAGCCCCTGCCGATCTAGCGATCTACCGGACCCCAGACCACCTTCTGCCCCAGTGGGCTCGGTGGGAGCTGTCCATTTAGGACCACAAGCCATCCTCTGCCCTAACTAAAGGTGGGCAGAGCACACCTGTGTCCCTTTGGCTTCCCCTCCCCGACCTGTTCACCCTCCTCGCCCCCCACCCCGATGCACCCATGGTGCCAGGGACAGAAGCTGATGTTTAACTCCCTCCCCCGCCCCAACTGGAGCCTATGCCAAGCCCCTGGCTCCCTCACTGTGTTAACACTTGGCACTTCGCCAGCCCCGAGAAAGGTAGATGACACAGCCACAAATCTAATCCACATAGTTTCCATCTACTCCTTAATCTGATTGATGTTCCCTCTTGCACTGAATAATACATGCCTATCTCAGGTAAGCCATTTTATAAAATAAGGAGATAAAAAAGCACTGTCGAGACAGTGTTTGCTTTTGCCGAGCTGGTGTCCCACAGCTCCCTGGGTGTCCGAGGCGGCAGAGCTACTGACAGAGGCTCTCCGGGCCCTCGAGGGCTTAGAGCCCACTTGAATCGTAAGCCTTCTTGCTTTTGATAACACAGTATTATTTCTCTTACTCTAGAAGAAAAAGTTTATTACCAAAACAAGAGTATTTTTATGAAAGAAAAGGACAAACCTATAAATTAACTCAACCTATATTTCCCTTGAAAATACTTTTCAGGCTCCGCCAAAACGTAGAACTGAAAGCATGTATTTTGGAAGAAAGAGATACATTTTGTATGCTTTCTGTTCCTTTTGTAGATTCACAGTTTATTTTCTAAGACTACAAAGATCACTTTGTCACCAGCCCTGGGACCTGAGACCAAGGGGGTGTCTTGTGGGGAGTGAAGGGGAAGGGAGAGGCTGGCATGAGGGTCACAGTTGTTCCAATGAGCTCCAGGGAGGGGCCACCTGTTCTCAAAGATATGTTGGGGACTGGATATGCTCTGGTCCTTGATGGTGGCCCCTCTGTCTTGGAGCTGACTTGTCAAATGGAATGAGTAGAGGACTTGATGGTCAGTTCCAAACCTGATAGAAGAAACTAGGGTTCTGAATTGTGAAGATTAAGAAGATGGTATCCTTTGTAATCTTATGGCAACCAAAACGTGGCTTAAAGCAGTCATGGTTTCATCTCTTAAAACACAGTGTGTAAATTTATTCAACTAATGATGGGAAATGTATCACTTCCATGTACAGTGGACTTAAGTGCCATTTGTTGAAAGGGAACAAGTCACTGAGAACAAAAAAGCCCAATACTTAGAGTCCCAATTTTGTCTTATTTGCCAAAAAAAATCAACAACGACAAAGCAAACCCCCTCTGGTTGATATTGTTATATTGTATATACTGTATAATAGGAAAGAGAATTGATGTATCTTACTTTTTCATTATTTGCTAACCAAAGCTGTACATTTTTCATATGATCCACAGCCTTTTGGGTATCTAATGGGTCAAAACCATGGGACCTGCCACCTCCCATCAGCAGTTCTGGAAATGCACTATTTCTACTGGTATTCTTGCTTTTTTTTCATTTTCTTGCTGAAATGACATGAATTGTTGAGTTTATTTTTACACAGTAAAGAGTGAAGAAAGACTGTGGTCTCCTTGGAATATCTCTTCTTTCCTCAAGCTTGCAAATGTCACCTCAACCTACTGGGCGACCTCAGGGGCCCTCTCAGGATATGCCTGCCTACCCATTGCTCTGTGCCCCTCAAAAATCCAGCAGCCACCTGGTGATAGTGGATATCGGGTGTGGGGAGGGGGCCTGCCCAATTCACAGGTGCAGCCGACATCGAGGCAGAGAGCAGTGAAGTGATTCTGCAGTGTGTAGAGACCACACTGGGGCTTGGCTTGCAGAGTATCTGCCCGTTCCTCACCTCATCTGCAGCCCTGCTCCCTCCTGAACCGATGCACTGCCCACAGCACACCTGGCTACAGGTCCCAGGTGGTCTGGGCTTGTCCTTCCCAAGCAGCCCTGCTCTCCTTTGCCATATCCCTGCTGACCCATCCTTAGGGTCCCCAGGCTGTTTCCCTGCACTCAAGCAAGACAGCACCCCCAGGTTCATATACCAAGAAGATGGCTGATGTGGGAACCCTGGGCACTGAAAAGAACTCAGTTCCCTGGTTCCTTATGGGCCAAGCTAGCCACTGGATGGACATGGAGCCATGGAGCTGTTCCCTTCTGTGGGATAAAATCAATGAGCACAAGTCAAAATAACCTGCCTGGTTGATTGGTCTCCCCCATGCCCCAACACACATGCATGTGCATGCACACACACTCCACCCACCCACCCACCCACACACACACCCACACCCCCGCCCCCCCCCCCACACACACATGCTGAGTTAACAGATGGGACCTGGCCAGGACTCAGGAGCTGGAGTTTGGTGGGGTGTAAGTGAGCTGCCCATTGCCTGGAGTAGTATGTACGGAGGGGGTTTGGCCTCAGAGCAGTTGACCACTCACCCTGTTGACCCTGCAGTAGGAACCCCAATTGAGAGAGAGAAACCCCTGCCAGGCTGAAGACCCTGGGCCTGTTAGTTGCCCTTGGTGTACAGTGTCCACCTGGAGGCTGCACACGTGTGGCCGGGCCCAGGGTTGTGCTCAGTGCCAGCAGCTAAGGCCGACACACCACCTCTTTGCCTCCCACTCGTGCAAGTGCACAGTTATTGTCTATAATAACATAACTCTTACATTTCTAATTTCTATGAAAATGCTCATTCAAAACTTCGGTATTTTTACTATCATTAGAAACAAATTACTTTCCCCACCTCTCAAACCTGATCTTGGCACATCAAGAGCTGAATTTAGGGACTGTGGAGCAGAGAATAGCAGCTTTACAAGGAGACAGCAAATGGGAGCTGGAGAAGAGGGACACAGGCTCAGGATTTCAAAGCCGGAGAGTGTCTCCAAAGCCATTGATGCCAACTGCCCATCGGATGCATGAAAATGTTCTCAGCTTACACACTTCCAATGATAGGGAACTCGCTATCCACAGAGACAGTCTGGCCCACTTTCAAACAGCTCCAGCTGGGAGTTTTTCTTTTCTATCTTTCATATTTCTTTTCTGTTGTGCCCAATTCCTTATACTGAGCTGCAGCTTCTATCCATCTGTTTGCACACATAGAGACAGGCCCCATGTTTCCAAGGGTTCAACCTTTGTGTCTCTCCTGCACCACCTGGCTGACCTGCTCTAGGGGCACACTCCTCCCACCCCAGAAGCCCCCCAAGGGCAGCAGAGTATAGACCAATCCCCAGAGGGTCCTTGCTCTAGGAAACTGGGGCTTGTGCTTCAGCTGTGGGCCCCCCAGGGTAGGAGCAGCACAATTCAAGGAGTTCCAGCCTCCTCCATCTCCTCGTCTGCTCCCTGCAAGGCTCCCAGCGAATGGGCCTGTGCCCAGGAGCCCCCTCTCTGCAGACCTCCAAGGAGTACAAAGCCACCTGGCTCTGTGGAGTTAACTGCTGGCTGGAAACAGGAAATAGGAGAGAAGAAAAGAGGTGGCTGTGGGAAAATTAGAAAGGTTCTGGAACTCTTTGGAAGGCCTGTGGTTCTGAGCTCAGACTTGGCTTCTTTGTAGAAACCAGATGCCCTATAGAAGAGACTGGAATGCTCAGCCCAGCCAACAAGGGTCCCTCTGGGGGCTGGAGTCGCCAGAACTGCTGCCTTGACCTTAGCAGAACTGCCTCCCTCCCACCCTGAACCCTCACTAGAAGATTCTGTCCCATTCACAGCCGGTGGTGCTTGCCTGGGCTCAGGCTCATCAGCTGGCTTTGCAAAGGGCCCAGGCCCTCAGGAGTCTCTGTGCTCCACCTCTGGAGGTGCCCTGGCAGTGCTGCCAGCCTCCAGGGGCCATTGGCATCCATACTGTGCATCACACTGTGTGCCTGACTCGTTCCTATGCTTTATCTCCCATCATCCCAATGGCTACCCTGATGACAACGCTGAGTTTGCAGATGAGGAGCCAGTGGGGAGGCTGAGTGACTTGCTGAGCTCGTGAGTGGCAGGGTGGGTGCTCAGACTGCAAATCTTCTGTCTTTCCACACTAGCTATAGGTTCAGAATTCATCTGCAGAAGTCAGCACCAGGGAGGACACCCCCTTGAAGAGGACCTAGTGCCAATCTGAGCCTGTGACCCTCTGACCAGATCTGCTCTTCCCTCGAACTCCACTGCTCTGTCGTCATCCCTGAGCCCCCAGGTTCTTACTCACTCACATGTGATGCGCGTGGTGAGTTCCTGTGGCCTTGGATTCCCAAGATGCCCTTCCCCATGGAAGCAGAGCCTCCCTCCTCTCCTGATGTTCAAAGAAATTGTTTCTAACAGTCTGATTGTTTCTAAAGCCTGGCATGCTGCATGCAGTCCATGGGGTGGCAAAGAGTCGGACACGACTGAGCAACTGAACTGAACTGAACAGTCTGATCCTTAAAAACTGAAAATCATTTCATTTCGTGGTTTTCCCATGAAGCACACTTGGCATTTCCTGAGATTCACTCAAGGAGATAAACAATGGTTTTCAAGGCCTTAGTTTCCCCTAGCATAGGAAGAAAGGGTGGGACCAGGCAGTCTCTTCAGTCTTTGGACTCTCCCTGGAGCCCAGGACCAATCTGTGGGGACCAGCAGGGCCCTCTCTGCAGGCTGCCTGATGTACTTGTTCCAAGACCCCTGCTCACATAGGGCACCTCTGCTCCCTGCCCCACCGTTGGGCCAGCAGCCATGGGATCTGACCTCAGCAGATTGTTCTTCAATGCTAACTATCCTTTCAGGGTCCTTCTTGTCCTCCCTCAAACCTTCAGACTATTTCTGATCTCTGTTGGTGGACCTGGGTGACACTGTCTCCCCAGAAGTTTCTCAGCTACCATATAAATCAGGGTACTCATAGGTACTTGGGGCAGGGGCCACAAGTCCAGAGCTCCCTGCCATGACCTGGATTTGGCAGTCTCCCTTTGGGGACAGGGGAAGAGAAGGGTATTGAGAAAATGGATAACCACAACTGAGCCTTTAGAAAAACAGACACACAGGAGATTGGCCAAGATGGCAGAGCAGAAGGACCCTGAGCTCACCTCCTCTTACAAGCACATCAAAATCATAGCTATTTGCAGAATAGCCATCGATGAAAAAGACCAGAACCTACCAGAAGAGATCTTCTACAATTAAAGACATAAAGAAGGAACCACACTGAGACTGGTAGAAAGGGCAGATCCTTGATAAAGTCAAGTCCCATAACCCTGGGTGGACAACCCACAAACTGGTGAATAACTACAGTGTAGAGATCCTCCCACAGGAGTGAGAGTTCTGAGCCCTGCATCAGGCTCCTCAGCCCAGGGGTCCTGAACCAGGAAAATGAGCCCCCAGAGCCATTGGCCTTGAGAGCTGGCAGGGCTTAATTTGGGGGGCCCCACAGGACTGTGGGGAAAAGAGACTTCACTCAAACGGTGTGCACAAAGTCTCTCATGCTCCAGGACCAGGGCAAAAGCAGTAATTTTAGAGGAGCCTGGGCCAGACCTACTTGCTCATCTTGGGGAGCCTCCTGCAGATGCAGGGAGGGTGGGGGCTTGAGGAGTGGCTCACCCTGGGGACATATACACTGGTGACAGCCATTCTTCGGAGCTCCTTCTACCACATTGATGCTAATGGTGGTGAGCACCATTGTGTGGGATCCTCCCTCTAGCTCATCAGGGCCAAGACCTGGCCCTACCCAACAGCCTGTATAGGTACCAGAGCTGAGACACCTCAGGCCAAGCAACTAACTGGGTGGGAACACAGCCCCATCAGGTCAGACCAGATGCCTAAAGAACTCCTGAGCCCTCAGCCTCCCTTGGACACAGCCCTGCCCACCAGAGGGCCCAGAACTTGGCTCCACCCACCAGTGGGCAGGCACCAGACAGAAGAAGATCACCATCACACAGCCTGCAGATACAGCCTGCCTGTCAGCAGGCCAGACACTGTCCTGGAATCATCTGGGCCCCAGCTCTGCCCACGAGCAGACTAACACAAGGTTCAGGATGCCCTGGACTCTGGATCCAACTGTGTCAGGCTATCCCCTACCCCTACCCCCAATCACTAATGGTGTGACACCAGCTCTGGAATCCCAGACTCCAGGACTTGGCTCTGGTTGTTAGAGGCTGGTACTAAGCCCAGGGTTAATACCTATCTTTATCAAATTATTCCAAAAAATTGCAAAGGAGACACTTCTGAACTCATTCTATGAGGCCAGTATCATTCTGATACCAAAACTGGATAAACACATCACAAAAAAGAAAACTACAGACCAATAGTACTGATAAACATACATGTAAAAATCCTCAACAAAACATTAGCAAACTGAATCAAACAATACTTTTAAAAGGATATTATATCATGATCAAGTGGAATCTAAGCCAATTATGCAAGATTTTTCAATATCAGCAGATCAGTCAATGTGATACACCACCTTAAGAAACAGAAGTATAAAAACCATATGATCATCTGGATAGATGCATAAAAATCTTTTGACAAAATCCAACACCCATTTTAAATAAAAAAGACAACTCTAGAACGTGAGGATAGAGGGAAAATGCCTCAACATAATAAAGGCCATATATGACAAACCAACATCAGCCAACATCATACTCAACAGTGAAAAGTTGAAAACATTTTCTCTAAGATCAGGAAAAAGACAAGGATGCCCACTCTTATCACTTTTATTCAACATGCATTGGTAGTCCTAAGCATAGCAATCAGAGAAGAAAAATAAATAAAAGGAATCCAAATTGGAAAGGAAGAAGTAAAGTTTTCACTGTTCACAGATAAGTGTAGTAGAAAGCCCTAAAGATGCCACTAGTAAAGTACCAGACCTCATGAATGAATACAGTAAGATTATAGGCTACAAAATTTATACACAGAAATCTGTTGCATTTGTATACACTAACAATGAACTATTAGGGAGAGAAATTAAGGAAACAATTTCATTTACCATTACATCAAAAAGAATAAGATACCTGGGAATAAAGTTACCTAAGGAGGTAAAAAAACCTGTACTTGGAAAGCCGTTATAAGACACTGTTGTAAGAAATTGAAGACAACACAATCAGATGGAAAGATGTATCAATACTATGTTCTTGGATTGGAAGAATCAATATTGCTAAAATTATCACACTACTCAAGGCAATCTACAGATTCAATGCAATCTCTGTCAAGTTACCAATGATATTTTTTCGTAGAACAACAGAAATAATTGTGAAATTTGTATGGAAACACAAAAGACTCCAAATTACAAAAAAAAAATACTGAGAAAGAAGAACAGAGCAGGAGGAATTATATTCTCTGACTTCAGATTATACTACAAAGTTACAGTAATCAAAAGAGAATGGTACTGGTGCAAAAAAAGACATATGGATCAATGGAACAAGACAGAAGGTCCAGAAATAAACCCACACACATGATTGATTAATCTACAACAAAGGAGTCAGGCACATACAATGGAGAAAAGACAGTCTCTTCAATAAGTGGTGCTGAGAAAAGACAGTCTCTTCAATAAGTGATGCTGAGAAAACTGGACAGCTCTATGTAAAAGCATAACATAAGAACATTCTCTAACACTATATGCAGAAATAAACACAGAATGGATTGCAGACCTAAATTTAAGACCAGAAGCCATAAAACTCCTAGAGGAAAACATAGGCAGAACACTCTTTGACATAAATTATAGCAACATTTTTTTTGGATCTGTCTCCTATGGCAAAGTAAATAAGGGCAAAAATAAACTAATTAAACCTAAAAGTTTTGCACGGGAAAGGAAATCATCAACAAAATGAAAAGACAATCTACTGACTGGGAGAAAATATTTGCAAATGGTATGACCAGTGAGAAGTTTATATCCAAAATATACAAACAGCTCATACAACTCAACATCAAAAAAAGAACCTGCATAAAAAATGGGCAGAAAATCTGAATTGACATTTTTCCAATGTGCACGTGCAGATGGCCAGCAGACACATGAAAAAGATGCTCAACATCACTAATCATCAGGGAAGTGCAAATCAAAACCACAATGAGATATTACTTCACATCTGTCAGAATGGCTGTCATCAAAAAGAACACAGGGACTTCCCTGATGGTCCACTGGTTAAGACTCCTCATTTCCATTGCAGGGGGCATGGGTTCCATCCCTTGTTAGGGAACTAAGGTTCCCACATGCTGTGTGGTACATGGCTGAAAAAACAAACAAACACACACACAAATAATAAATGTTGACAAGGTATGGAGAAAATGGAACCCTCTTACACTGTTGGTAGGAATGTAAATTGGTGTAGCCACTGTGGAAAACAGTATGGAAGTCTCTCAAAAAACTAAAAACTGAAAAACTAAAAATAGAACTACTATGAAAAGTAGAGTGTCAGTTGCTTAGTCAGGTCCACTGTTTGTGACTCCATGGACTACAGACCCCCAGGCTCCTCTCTCCATGGGATTCTCCAGGCAAGAATACTAGAGTGGGTAGCCATTCTCTTCTCCAGGGGATCTTCCTGACCCAGGGATCCAACTCAGGTCTCCCACACTGCAGGCAGATTCCTTACTGTCTGAACCACCAGGAAAGCCCCAGCAATTCCACTCCTGGGTATACATTAAAAAAAAAAAACCAAAACCTAAAACTAATTAGAAAAGATGTGCACTCACAATAGCATTATTTATAATTGCCAAGATAAGGCACAGAAGCAATCTAAGTGTTCATCAACAGATGAATGGATAAAGAAGATATGGCATATACTATACCCACACAGACACACACACACTGGAATATGTATATGTATATATAATGGGATACTACTCAACTGTAAAAATGACTGAAATCTTGTGATTTGCAACAACATCGGTGGACCTGGAGGGCATTATGCAAGTGAAATAAGTCAGAGAAAGACAAATACTGTATGATACCACTTACATGCGGAATCTAAAAGACACAATAAACTAATGAATATAACAAAAAAGAAGCAGACCCACAGGTACAGAGAACAAACTAGAGGTTACTGTGGGGAAAGGGTAAGGGGAGGGGCACAACAGGCATAGGGAACTAAGAGTAGAAGCTACCATGTACAAAATAAGCTACAAGGATATATCGTACAGCACAAGGAATACAGCCAACATTTGATAATATCTATAAATGTCTGTTGTGTTAGTCGCACAGTCGTGCCTGATTCTTTGGCACCCCATGAACAGAGGAGCCTGGTGGGCTACAGTCCATGGGATTCTCCAGGCAAGAATACTGGAGTGGGTTGCCATGCCCTACCCAGGGATCGAACCTGGGTCTCCTGCATTGCAGGCAGATTCTTTACCATTTGAGCCGCCTTAAATTGTGAATCGCTATACTGTACACCTATAACATATAATATTGTACCTCAACTACGCTTAAGTTTTACAAAATGGGAAAAAAAGAAAAACATACACTTATTCATTCATTCATTTACTGAATACCTATTTCCTGAGCACCTACCATGAACAATCACCTAGGGCAGGTGCCCAGTGGGTGGTCTGTGGGCAGAAGAAGGCTCAGCTCAGGCACCTGGACCAGCTCCAGGCTCAGAAACAACGAAGGCAAATGGTGGGGGAGGATGGGGGAGGGTGAGGAGAGCGGGTGTGAGTTTGCATGCTTGTGTGCCTATAAGGCATTGCCAAGGAAGCCGTCTGTCCGCTGTTTGATTTCTGTGCTTCTCAATTCAGGCCAAGGTGGGGGGCCATCTGCTAAAGTGGGCACAGAGAAAACATTTTCGCTGTGCAGAAAATTGGCTTCTGAGGAGAGGCTGTGTGCTCAGCACAGAACCAGCCTGCAGAGGAGACGCTGGAGGCAGCGGGCAGGGCTGGGGTGCAGGGAGGAAGGCTCCGCTCGCGTGATCTCGCTCAGGGCTGGGGAGATGCCCGTGCTCCTGCCCCATCCTTGAGAGGGCCCAGGCCCAGATGGTCAGTGTCTCTAAGGCATAAAACCCCTTCCTGAAACTTAGGGGTCTTTGCATGGGACTTGCATAGGGGGAGGGCTGCACTCCTTTTCAGTAGCTTTATTAAGACATAATTGACATAGCATAAAATTTACTCTTTTAAAGTATACGACTCAATGGCTTTTGGTATATTACATTACTAATTTTTAAAAATTGTGGTAAATGTAAACAACATAAAATGGACTGTCTTAACCGTACAACTCATTGGTGTTATTATATTCACAGCGTTTGCAAATATAACTATTTCTAAAACTTTTCATCTACCCAAACAGAAACTTTGCACACATTAGACACTGACTGCCAATGTCAACCCTGGTAACCTCCAGTCCCTGGTAACCTCCACTCTACTTTCTGTCTCCATGAATTGACTATCTTAGGTGCCTTATATAAATGAATCATACAGTATTTGTCCTTTCGTGTCAGGCTTCTCAGCATGTTTTCAAGGTTCGTCCATCTTGTAGGGTGGCTCACAATGCCATTCCTTTACAGCTGAGTAATATTCCATCGTAGTGATAGACCACCTTTATTTATCTTTTCATCTGTTGACGGGCCCTTGGGCCCATCTTTGGCTATTGTGAATAGTGCTGCTAAGAATGCAGGTGTGCGGGTGTCTGTTTTAGTTCTCCCTGTCAATCCCTTTGGGCATATACCTAGGAGTGGAGTCATATGGTGATTTTATGTATAGGTTTTGAGGAATAACCACACTGTTTTCTTCAGCGGCTTCACCATTTTACATTCCTACCAACAGTGTACTAGGTTCCAGCATCTCCACCCACATTCATTATTCCTGCTGTTGTTACTCGATGGTTGTCATCCTAATGGGTAAGGACTTCCCTGTAGCTCAAATGGTAAAGAATCTGCCTGCGATGCAGGAGACCAGGGTTTGATCCCTGAGGTGGGAAGATCCTCTGGAGAAGGGAATGGCAATTCACTCCAGTATTCTTGCCACAGAGAAGCCTGGTGGGCTACAGTTCATGGGGTCTCAGAGTCAGACACAACTGAGTGACTCACACAAACACATACACAAACACACACACACACATCCTAATGGGTATGAGGTGCTATCTTACATGGATTTGATTTGCACTTCCCTAATGTCTAGTCAAGGCTATGGTTTTTCCTGTGGTCATGTATGGATGTGAGAGTTGGACTGTGAAGAAGGCTGAGCACCGAAGAATTGATGCTTTTGAACTGTGGTGTTGGAGAAGACTCTTGAGAGTCCCTTGGACTGCAAGGAGATCCAACCAGTCCATTCTGAAGGAGATCAGCCCTGGGATTTCTTTGGAAGGAATGATGCTAAAGCTGAAACTCCAGTACTCTGGCCACCTCATGCGAAGAGTTGACTCACTGGAAAAGACTCTGATGCTGGGAGGGATTGGGGGCAGGAGGAGAAGGGGACGACCGAGGATGAGATGGCTGGATGGCATCATGGACTCGATGGATGTGAGTCTGAGCGAACTCCGGGAGATGGTGATGGACAGGGAGGCCTGGCATGCTGCGATTCATGGGGTCGCAGAGTCGGACACGACTGAGCGACTGAACTGAACTGAACTGAATGATTAGTGATATCATATCATATCACAAAATACTCGTGATATATTGATTTTCATGTGCTTATGGCCATTTGTGCATCTTCTTTTCAAAATGTCTATTCAAACCCTTTGGCCATTTTAATATTAGGTGTTTGTTTTTTTATTGTTGAGTTACAGAAATTTTGTATATATTCCTTATATTCATCCATTATTGGATATATGACTTGTGAATATTTTCTCACATTCTGTGGGTTCTCTTTTCACTCTCTTGATAGTATCCTTTGATACACAAAAGTTTTTTATTTTGAAGTCCAATTTATATTTTTTTCATTGCCTGTGCTTTTAGTGTCATATCCAGTAAATAATTTGCTAGGCTAATGCTACTCGTTTTTGATTCCCCAGCCCATGTAAATTAGTTCTCCCTGTGATCCTGTCTCATTGCATCCATATCCCCTTAGCAGTGCCAGCCACACCTGATTGGTCTGCACAGCTCCACATCTCCCTAACGCAGAACCCGGGCAAGCAGAGGTCGGGTCTGTTTCCTTCCTCCTAGAAGATCCTTCTGGCTGGAGCATTCTTGGCTCTGGTCTTTGTTCTTCAGAATTCTGGTTCTCTAAGAATCACAGAATGTTAGCGCAGATGTAGAAAGAAGAAAAAAACAACAGAAGTTCTCTTTGAAATAAGGACTGGCTGCTTTCATGCACCAGTGGAACTGGTGCTTGTCACACACTGGCTTGACTCGGTTTAGGAAAATATCCCAGTGGCTTTTGTTGGTTTGGAAGGTGGACTCACCCTCTCCCCTGCCTTCAAGGGTTCAGGCAGGAAGAAAAAGGCAAAGGGAGCTGCTTGCACAGCAGCAAAAGGGACTGTGGTTTTTATAGACATCCTGGGAGGGAAGAGGTAAGAATCTGTGGAACAGAGAACTGGGGAAAGAAAAGAAACAAAGTGGTCAAAGGCCGGGCAGGAAAGCCCAGCTGGCCAGAAACGCCCGTGTTGTCATCTGTGGCAAGTTGCTCCATCACCCAAACACAAGTGAATGTCTGCTTCCAGAAAGGCCCAGGTAAATGAAGCTCTGCACAGAGAAGTTGGGTGGTGTCCAGTGTAGACCCCCTATCGAGTGTGAAGCAGAAGCAGGAAACGTGAAGGCAGAAAAACATTGGGACCCTCACGGGACCCTGAGTTTTCCGCCTTATACGGATGGGAGCTGTGCTAGGGTGAGTTGTGTCCTGCCGAAATTCATATCCACTCAGAACTTGTGAACTTACTTGGAAATATGGTCTTTGCAGGTGTCACATCAAGTTAAGGCACAGTCATACTGGATTACAGTCACACTGGTACAAAGCCTGGGAAATTTGGTCAAAAACACAGGGACGTAGTGAGAAGGTCAAGTGAAGACAGGGTAGAGACTGGATGATGCTCCACAAGCCAAGGATCGCCAGCAGCCACCAGAAGCTGGAGAGGGACCTAGAGCGAATTTTGTCCCAGAACCTCCAAAAGGATCATGCTGACACCGTGATTTCAGACTTCCAGTCTCCAGACCGAGGGAATTCATTTCTATTGTTCGAAGCTTCCCAGCCTGCAGCATCCTATTATGGCAGCCCAAGATAACTCAGACAGTAAAGAATCTGCCTGCAGGAAACCCAGGTTCAATCCCTGGGTTGGGAAGATCCTCTGGAGAAGGGAACAGCAACCCACTCCAGTATTCTTGCCTGGAGAATCCCATGGACAGAGGGGCCTGGCAGGCTACAATCTGTGGGGTCACAAAGAGTTGGACACAACTGAGCAACTAGCACTCCTACTAAGAAATGAATGGCGGGGCTAACATCCTTCTATTTTAAGAGCCAAGGAAAGGGAGGCTCTAAGGTTGGAGGACTGGGAACATTAGGAGCTCACCTTGGTTGGTGTGGGGTCCTAGCCTCCAGCTGAAGGAACCAGAGCCTCCGAGCTCCAGCTTCTTTCCACTTTAAGGCTCAAGGGGTCATCAGACTGTTGGCATGTGGCAGCTCAAAGGGGAGGCTGAGAAGCCATCTGGTCAAAGCAGCTTCTGTACATTATACACTTCCCACAGCCAGTTTGGGTCTGTTAGTGCTATAGCTTCCCTGGTGGCTCAGGTGGTAAAGCGTCTGCCTGCAATGCGGGAGACTCAAGTTCAATCCTGGGGTCAGGAAGAACCCCTGGAGAAGGAAATGGCAACCCACTCCAGTACTCTTGCCTGGAGAATTCCATGGATAGAGAAGCCTAGTAGGCTACAGTCCATTGGGTCCCAAAGAGTCGGACATGACTGAACGACCTCACTTTCAGTTTTCACTTTCTTTCAGTGCTGTAGCACAGACAGCAGTGCAGAATGGGGTCACCAATACCGGAAAACACCCAAGTGCTTTGGGAGGACAAGACTGCCCCTGGGGAGCTGCCCAGCATTGTGACACTCTGGCATGTGACCAGACTCTCCCTGTTGTGGATTTGGTGGCAACCTGGGGAGAGGAGCCAGAGATAAGGGGGGATGAGAGGATGAAGCATTCGCTTAGTGGAAGGAAAGGATATAGTGAGAACCTAAGGTAAGATAAAGGGACAGAGAGTAAAGTGGGGCAGGGGAGGATCCCTGGGCAGAAAGACCAGGCAGAGGGCCTGGAGGGGCGGCAGCATGGCAGGAGAGAGCAAGAGCTGGGGTGGGGGAGGGTCAGGTCACACAGGGGCTTGAGAAGGAGAAAAGCAGCTCGCCTCGATGATGTGCAGAAAATTTCATAGCTCAGTGAGGTCTCTGTTATCAGACACGGCCAAGATGGACGGAGACAGAAACAAGAGGCCTCAGCGGTCATCTCTGAACACAGACAGAACATGAACTCTGTCCAGACCTAAAAATGGCCCTCAGGCCCTGTTTCCTTGCTGACTGGAGTGGGTTTGCCAATTTTAGCCTAAATTTGCTAAAGTTCTCCTGCCTCCTAGACACAAATTACTAAGATACCCTACCATGGCATCACCCCTGATCCCTATGAGCACTCCCCAGCTCCCCACAGTGTATTGTTGCTCTCACTCAATTCCATTGCAGTTGTGTTCTAGGGGTCCTCGGATAGGAGGTAACTGACACCTCATACACCAAGGAAAGAACTGTGGGTTTTACTCTGAATAATATGGGAAGCCACTGCATGGTTTTAAGAGGAGAAGTGTGACGTGATTTTCGAAAGAAATGTCCTAAAGACCCATCAGGAGGTTCTCTGTGGACTGTGAGTGATGGCATATGGAACAGGGTTCCCTGTGGCTACTTGGTGCGGGAGGGGGCTTTTTCCACCTGCAGGGCAGGAAGAAGTGAATGTGAACACATGGACAGCCTCTGTGTCCTACAACCACCTTCTAAGGAGCTTCTGAGAAAAGAACTTCACTGAAGCGAGCTAGACTGGGCTGTTTGCATCAGCTTCAGCATCTTAGTGGAGAGCGCATAGGTGTCTAGCCTCCCCCTTTCTGAGCCAGCACACTCAAGACACCCTGAAAGACAGAGTTTGTCGAGGGAATTGCCCAGTGGCCCAGTGGTTAAGACTCCACGCTTTCACTGCCAAATGCCCGAGTTTGATCCCTGGTCAGGGAACTAAAGAGAGGCGCCCCCTCCCCCCAAAAAAATACAAGAGTCTGTGGAAAAGACAAGATCAGTCCACACTGGCAGGCACCAAGGAGGCAGGACATAAGGCTCTACAAAAATGTCCCATGTTTTGATCAGGATATATGGTGATGTCATTCCCATGACCCTGTGTGTGCTCAGCCAGGAGGGCTAAGGGGCCAGACTTGTGAATAACTGGCTCCCAGGTTAGAAAGATAGCTCAGAGGTAGGAGGCATATCTGCCTCCCCTGTCCCAGCACACATATGTATTGCTTCCAACTTTTGCCTTGGAGGGTGGGCTAGCTAAGGGGGTTCTTTCAAAGTACCAGGATATAACATGTCTCTTTGTCTGATGAAACCATATGGGATGTGTATGTGTGGGTGGGTGAGTTGTGGGGTCCTCCTTCAGAGAACCGATGGTCCAAAAGCATGATCAGTGGTTCCCAGGGATGGCAGAAGCAAAGTGTTGGCATTTTGCTTGCTTGCTTTTGCTGCCTCCTCATCTGACCTGGCTGTTTCTCCTATTTCTCTGAGGACTCTCACACCTGGAGGATGGAGCCCTTGGCTAGGCCTGCTTGCCTGAACTTCCCTCCCTGGACTGGCACATTCCTCAAGCCCCATCTTGACCCTGTCTCCTACGATAGCACCCCTAGCCTAGAAGGCAGAGATAACTTGGGACTGACTGTAGAAATGATCACAGAGCATGGAGGGCCCACTGTCACTCCCAGAACCCCCTCTGTATCAGGAGGCTCAGGGAACCAGCACCTACATTGGTATCAGTTGTATCAGTGTACATGTGTGCCCTTGAGTCTTAGTGTGTGTGTGTGTCTGTGTGTGTGTGTTGGGGAAGAAACAGGGATACTAGGGAGGGAAAACTCTTCAATCACATCAGGAGTCTCCATTCCCACACATGAGGGTCCATGGGGGCACTGCAGCACATGAATATAATTTTATTTGGGAAAAAAAAATGTATATGCAATATATTGAAAAAAAAAAAGCCTAGAAGAAAATATTCTGAAATGTCAGCAGTGGTTATATCTTGCGGTGGGATCAAGGATTTTTATACTTTCGTGTTTTACACCAAACATGTGTTGGTTATGTAATTTAAATTTTATTTATTTATTTTTAAGCCAAATTCTCCAGCCAACTGTGCTTTTTTCCCAGTTGCAGTAACTTTCCTTTGAGTTAGATTTGGTTCTGGGTGAACCCAAGGAACACACACTCCTTCTCAAGTTCACACTGAGTGCTCGTGCTTTCATTCCTCCTTCCTCCGACAGTTAATGTGTTGCGACAGTGTCCCTGTCCTCAGGAATTTTGCAGCCTAGAGCCATTCTCTCCCCACGACCTGCTCCTCCGCGAGGAAACGGGGGTGGAGGGGGCGGCGATGTTTGAGGGTGGGTGGTGAACGGGGGAGGTGGAGTAGCTCTCTGGGCGAGGGGTGGGTGGTGTCGGCCTTGGCTCCTCAACACCGGGAGGATGTAAAATGCTTGGACAACGTTAAAGGGATCGACTGGATTTTCTGCTGCCTCCTGCCCCTGAACCTTCTTGAGAAGGAGCCCTGGGGAGGAGGACGCCCGCGACCCCAATCGCGGTAACGGAGATACCCAAGCCGCGCGAGCACCCGGATACCGCGGCCTGGAGGCCAAGTTCTGGGGCAGGACCACGGGACTCAGACGCCGGGCGCGGTTGCCACGGCAACGCCCTCGGGCGCGCCGCGATTGGCGGCGCTTCAGGGGCGGGACCCAGGAGGCGCTCCCGCGAGAACTTGGCCTCGTGGCTTCCGGTCGACGCAGGCCAAGAGGGCGCGGGCGAGGCTTCCGGCCTGGGTGGCCTCCTGGACTGTCACTCCGGCGTACGGTGGTGTACCCGGTCTTGCTGGCTCTGCCAGCAAAATGTGACCAGAATAGGCTCCTTGTCCCTCCTCCGCTGCGACCACCCTGGACCACCTTTAGTCGCTTTGAGTAATGCCCAACCTCTCGCCGGGTCTTCCATCTCCGCCCTTCAGTCCATGTTCCATCTGGTGGTTCCCGGTTTCCCTGTCAAGGCTGTGCCCCGTCTGCCTCTACCCCACTGCTCCCCTACTTCAGCCTTGTTCACTCGTGACTGACCTTGCTTCATCTCCCCTCAACCACTTGCTGGTCCCTCTGTCTAGGCAACACCTCTTTAAGTGAGGTGACTCCCTGCTTAAAGTTACACCCCACATTCCCCATCCTCCCTGCCCTGATTTTTCTCCACAGATCTTATCACCATCCAACACAGTTGATAATGTACTTATATTGGCTGAAAGTTCCATGGCCAAGAGTTTGTCTTGTTCAGGCCAGAGCAGGTGCCCAGTAGTTGTTGCAGACTAAGCAGGTGGATGAGGGGTCTTCTCTCCTCATCTTCCCTAAGGGTGTTGAATCCCTTGGGTCACCCTCTCTGGAAGGAGAACTGGCCAGGACTAGCAGACTGCCCACGTGCCAAGTGTCTTGCTTTTGACATCTCACTCCCAAAGAGTGGCCTCCCATTTCTGTGGGAGGCCCAAGGAGCTTCTGGGAGCCCTAGTCCTCCAAACACTGTCATCCTCAGCTCAGAATCCTTTGGTCTCCAGATGTCACTGGCTGTTGCTGGCAGTCCCTCCCGCATGCCTGGTACTCTGTTGAACTGTGTGAGAAGGTCTGGTGCTGCCTTCAAGGTTCTCAGTCTGGTGGGAGGGACAGAGAAGTGACTACCACCACACAGAGTGCAGTGCTGAGGATGGGCACCTGAGGCATAGTGGAAGAGGGTGGGACCCCTCTAGAATGGGGTCTCTAGAATTCCTCCCAGTGGTCCGGGGGGCTCTTCTGGCGTGAAGTGTGCACCATAAACAATTACTGGTCTTCTCCTCTGCGCAGACATGATTTCTGGGATTCAACTCTTGGTAGCTGAGAAGCCTGTGCTTTTCCCAGGGCCGGATGCTGCTTCTCAGGCAAGAAGCCAGACAAGCATCCAGGCTGCCCAGAATTGCATCCAAGTGTCCAGACAACTGGCTTCCCTGTGGGTGTGGGCAATGGGAAAGGGGCTTTTGCTTGGTGTGTGGCTTGAGTGAGCGAAGGCAGCCATATGCTGCCAGCCTCATGGGGAGCAGGGCACAGGCCACCCCAGCAGCCAGATGCTCCTGGGCTAGTCTATGGCTCAAAGGCATTTCCTTCAGGAGAAGGGCCAGGTGGCTCCTCTCCACCTGCTCTCCTGCCCTTGCTTCCCTCTTAGTGCCAAAATCTAGGGTTCCAGGGCTGCGTCAGCATCGGGCCCTGCTGTACTGTCCTTCTGGCATGGGGCATGGTGGCCTGAAACGGACATCTGGTCTGCCTCAACCCCCACAGCCAGGGCATCTGTGGCCCCACGGAATGCAGTAGCAGGGAGGAGAGCCGGAACCAGGGAAAGGCCATGCTCTGCTGTGCTTGCCAAGTGGCCGAGCATTCCTGGCATGGCTTACCTGGCATCGCCCTTGCCACTGAGCCTTACTGAGGGCAACCCCCAAGGGCCCTGCCAGGGTCCCTTTTGCCAGGTTGTGTCTGCTCAGGCCGAGGGAGGGAGGGACATAGGCCACAAGTAACTAAGTCCAGTGGGATCTTGTACTCAGAAATAGTAGGAAAGGAGGGCAGCCCCTGCCCCTTGCTAATGATGTGCTCTCCTAGCTGGCAGAGGCATCCAACCTGCTCTGAAGGAGTTGGATCTACAGCCTGAGAGGGCTTCATTTTACAGATGGGAAAACTGAGGCTCTGAGAGGGGATGGAAGCATATGTGTACTTAGGGGGCTTTATCTTGTTTGCCTGTCAGCACCCCCAGTGAGATCAGTGTCATTAGCTCCGTTTTATGAAGGAGGAACTGGGGATCGGAGAAGTGAAGCGCTGTTTGCAAGCTATCCTGGGTAAACCCCTTATCTGGCCCTGGCTTGAAAAGGAGCCAGGGCAGTGCTCACACTTGCTTGTTTTGCCACAAGATGGAAAAGTGAGCCCAAGAACGCAAAGCTGAGGGAAGGGAGACCCAGGATCAAGGTGATCCTCCTGCAGGAAGCAAGAAGTCCTGAGGCCCAGCTGGGCTGGGAAGTTTGAAATGAGGCTGCCAAAGGCAACTGTAGCCACCGGGGTCCTCACTGCACTTGGTCCTCCCTCCCCGCCATGCCCCCAGGTGTATGGAGTCAGACTTGGTTACTGAGTCCTGAAGAAACAAGAAAACATCATCTTTGGCCTCTACCTGGCATGTAGATGAGGCCATCAGCGTGACCCCTGCCCTCCTCTGCAGTCTCTCCCCTACCAGGCCTTCCTACAGGCCCTTCCCTTCCTGTACCTCAGCTGTGGGAACCTATTCCTGAGAGATGTGGTGCCCCAGGCCTAATACTACTCCAGACGTGGAGGGGAGCCCCCACCATCACCATCATATCATCCATCACTGGCAACAGTGACGAGACTTGGTCACAGCCCTTCAAAGGTTGGGCCAGTTCAGTTGGGAGCAAAAGGAGCAGCCTATACCAGGAGACTGTGACAGAACAGATGGCCAAGGGGCAGAAAAGAGGTGCAGATGCCCCCAGGGACCCTCCTGTTGGAACCAGAGAAGGGACCATGGAGGAAGGGGCTGGTCCCGAGATGGGAGGAGGCACCCCAGGCGGGGTCATCCCAGCAAGCTGCCCTAGAAGGGAGGATGTGTCTGGAAGCCAGGTGCACATCAGGGTGGCAGGGGCCAGGGGGCCTGGGAGCCAGGCTGAGCAACGGGGTCGTGTCTATGGGCTTTGAGCCCAAAGCTGACAGAGCACATCCCAGCTCATGGAAGCAGCTTTTCAGCAAGTGCCTTGAGCTTTCTTGGAAGCAGGCTGAGTTTAAATTATAAATAAACAAATGAGAACTCTGCAGCAAAGCGTGGGCCAGTGGGAACACAGGAGAGACGAGACAGAGACCTCACTTGGGGGCTAATATTCCCCCTGAACTTGAACCCTCCTGCCCTCTCTTCCTAACCTGCCTCTGCCTCAGGGGCTTTTGGGCCTTCTGCTGAAAGTATCACCTGGGGTCTCAGGCTTCAGGGGCTGACCTTGGCTGGCCAGAAGAGGTCCAGTGTGGAGCCTGCATTGTGGGGAGTGGGGAGGCCCACCTGGCTTATACACCCAAGAGGTTCAGGCCTGAGTCTCCCTCGGACAAAAACAGGCCCCGGTGGACACTCATCCGTGTGGGAGGTGCCTTACCAAATGTTTGAAGGGGGAGAAAAAAAATCCCATTTTCTTAGCTTTTTTTTTTCTTTCTATTTTTTGATTATTTTTCCAGATGACTTCATTTCCAAGAAGGGTGTAGGGGAGAGAAGGAGGACAGGGGGCCTGAGGAGGGATGAAATGGGGAGTGGGTGCCAAGCCCAGGGAAAAGTCTGTGGGGGAATTGAGGGCCACCTTGTCCTGACCAGGTGCTCCCAGCCCAGACTGTGTCTCCTCCCCCTGATCTCCATGGACTTCTTGGCCAGCTCCAGTCCCACAAAGTCCTGGGACAGAGGTCAGCTCCCATCCAGCCGGGATTAGCAGGAGAAGGGCTTCTAGGAGCTTCTCTCTGGGGCATGACCTCCCTGCCCCACGGACAGAGGTCTCCTTACCCCCTCTACTGCTCAGAACCAGCAGTACAGGACCCACTCTGGCTAGCTTGACGGAAAAGAAAGTTTCTCCCCAGTGGCCATACGCCCAGGAGCAACACCCCAACCACATGGTCTCCCCATTGGGTGCAGACCCAGCAGCCCACACATGATAGGGCACTGATGCTCCAAAGCAAGGGCCTTCTGCCGCCACCCTTGCTAGAAAAGATTCAGGAGGATAAGTTTTTTGGTGTCGCCTGCTTCTGAGTCAGTCTGCCCAGGTGAATCTTGGTTGGTAGAGCCCAGGTCACATGCCCCCACTCTAGCTGCAAGGGAGTCAGGGAATACCAGCAAGGCAGGAAGACCCCACAAACCAGCAGCCACCTCAGAACCCCTTTAGTTCACAGAGGACTTCAGCAGCCCAAACGCCCAGCAGCTGCTGCGCTCTGAGGAAGAAACCATTCCAGGCTTCTCTTCCAGTCTCCAGTGGCTGCTGGAGACCTTTGGTGTTCCTTGGCTGGTGGGTGCACCACTCCTGTCTCTGCCTCCAAGTTTAGAGTCATCTCTGAGTCTCAGATCTCCCTCTGCTTTTCTCTTCTGACACCTGACATTGGATTTAGGACCTACTCTAATCCAGGATGATCTCATCTTGAGATCCTGAACTTGGTATATCTGCAAAAAATCTTATTCTAGATATGGTCACGGTCTGAGGCTCCAAGATTCCATCTTTTGGAGGCCCCACTTAATCCACTCCAAGAGGCATGAGAAATGAGCACTGAGAAGGGGGCAAGGGAGGAGGGGGAGACGTGAGGCAGAAGGAACATTCAGGCAGGAGAAACCAGCTGTCCTAGTCCAGCATTCACTGGACCATCAAATCTCCTTTTGGCTCCTGAAACCTCAAGTCAGCTGTGGCTGCCCAGACAGAGCTTTCCACCACCTCTGGTGTCCCCAACATTGTCTTTTCTCCAAGGCCAGGCACCACGAACAGCCCATCTTCTTGAGGGCTCCCAGGTGCCCCTGTGCCCCAGACCCTCAAGATCTCCAAGTCCAGGAGGCAAGAGAAGATGCCTTGCCTTTCCTCCCCAGGCACAAGGGAAAGGGTGGGTCCCCCAATCTCTTTTCTTGACTTCCCACTTTCCCAGAGCCATCCTTTTCCCCTCCCCAAATCCTCCCTGTTGGAGTTTGGGCCCTTTCTTCTGATGGGGCTCATTCCCATCCTTGGCAGAAAATGCTGTCAGAGATGGAGAACCTTCAAGATGCATGGGTCAGAACTAGAATATAAAAATCTCTGTGTACATTCCACTGTTTACATGGCCCTTTGTCCTACACTGTCTCCTTAGATCCTCACTATTGCCTGCAAAGGAGATAGTAACCCCATTTTACAGAAGGGAAGACTGAGGCTGTCAGAGGCCTAATGACTTGCCTGAGTTTATATAAACCTGAGATTCCCACCCCAGATGTCCAGCTCTAGCTTCTAGTGCTATTCCTACCAACTCTACCACACTGGGCTCAATCCCATGAAAAATCCTGTCCATGTCAGGGCTTGAATCCTTCTAGGAACAGTGAGCTCACCACCTAACAAAACAGCAAATTCCACTGACAGTCCCAAGTATCAGAGAAGCTTCCAACATTGTAAATTGCCCCTCCAATCCTGGCCTTGGTAATGGGCAATGCCCTGCCCTAGTCTTCTCCAGGACACATCTTTCCATTTCTTACCCATTTCTTGAAATGTCCCTTCTGGGTTACCCTCCCTAGAAGGGTTTCTGGCCTCTTGATGCCCCACCTACTTCAAGGACACAGGTCCTTGAGTCGTGAGGCAGCTGCGGAGGGTGACTTTGGACAGGTGTCCCCCGGCACTGTGCCCAAGTCAGGTGGAACTAAGGTGAGGACTGTGCCTGCTCTGAAGGTGACAGTCTCTTTACCCATGACCAGGGTCTGAGGGTGAGGCCTGGCCATCTGGCCACCTTGGCCATCTCAAGGAGGGCACCATGGGCGCTCCTGGGCAGAGGCAGTCACTGTGTCACAGCACAATGGCAATGTCACACGTTGGGAAAGAAAAAGAAAGGCAACCACCAGCAAGCAGAGCGGCTGAGGAACAGCTGAGCTGAGTCACTGCAGCCGGGCGGGTGGAGGCGGCTGCAGGGGCGGGGTGGGGGCCTCCTAGGGAGGGAGGAGGAGGGGACACCAGGCCCACCTGGCACCCTCCCCTGGGCTTCTGGAGTGTGGAGGGTCGAGGCATCTACCCTCCCCATCCCGTGCGATGCCCAGGCATTTGAGCTGACCATTAGGACTGTCCAGCCAGCTGGCCTCCAGCTCCATTCCCAGCTCAGCCCACCTGGCCCCCAGGCTTCCACCAGCCACGTTATCTTTCTAAGCCTCAGCCTCCCCCTCTGTCTAGTGGGGTAATGGCTGCCTCCCCTACTCCTGGGCCGATTACTGAAGGCCATGGGGCCAAGTGCTCAGGGTGGCGTCTGACACCCAAGGAGGTGCTGAGTGTGCCCAGTGACTCTGTTCACCATCACTACGAATGAGAAGCCCTAAGGTTTTCCAAAGCAGGATTCTAGGGTTTGCCTAGTGGGCCTCCCTGACTCCTGCCCCTGCCTCTTCCAGTACCCCATGAGTGCATTGCTGAGGCTATTGGTGGTCTTGGGCTGTTTCCTTATTGATTTTCCACACCTCCCAGTGGCTCTGGGGGTCCAGGGTCCAGTAGGCTGCCCCTATCACCTGCCAGGACCCACACTGCATGGTTCCCGCTGCGGCCAGGAGGGGCTGCAGAAGCAGGCACTGAGTCCCACTCTGCAGAGTGGCAGCACCTGGCACACAGCACTTCTAAAACCTCTCTGGGAGCCATAGCAGACGGCGCTGGCATCCTCCTATCCTCACAGGAGGCCCCTCAGATGGCAGGATGCCCCCAGCCTGCTGAAGCTCAGGGTTTAGGAACTGGAAGGCACCCTGAAGACGATCCAAACTTGCTCCCTCAGGCCCTCTGCCCAATGCCCCCAGTGATACCAGGGGAATCCCTGCCTTGGCCAGTGCTTCCAGTCCCCCCTCCCATCGGTGGTTGTGCTGGGATTTCCTGAGCCCCTGGCCCAGGAACCAGCACCACGGGCCTCACCCCAAACCGGGAGCCCATGTGATCCCAGCCCCTCCCTGCCTGCACTCCCCACTCTCCCTTGGCGGGCGCCTGTCTCTCCCGCCCCCACGCTACCGCGGGAAGGGGTTCCTATGGCACCCCTTCCCCCGCACACACTTAGCTCACTGGCAGCCCATCTGCCCCCGACAGTGAGCAGCAGATGCCTTTATGCACAGTGGTGCCTGAAGTGTGGCCCAGCGCCTGCCGGACGAGAGCATGCCAGCCCAGTGCAGGGCTCACGTGACACTAGGCTGGGGCAGGGGCCCCTCACCCAAGGCGAGACCAGGCCATCCAGACAGCCCGCCAGGACCAAGAACCAAGATGTCTGAGCTTGGAATCAGAGTGGCCCTGGAGAGAGTTGCTGGATAGGCAGCTCTCCAGCAGGCTGCTCCCTTGGGAGACAGGTTTCTACAGCTCCCTGACTCCCTGGGGAGGGCCCAAAGTGAAGGGGTTGTGTACCCTACAGACAGACCCCACGGGGCCAGTCACTGCACAAAGCATGTATGAAGGTTTAGGGGAGAGGCTTCAAAGCACCCAGCTCCTGCACGAGTGTAGGACCCTCACCTGGGCCTCATACGGCTCCTCACTCGGTCTGTCTTGGCCCCCTGGCCTCACCCCAGCTCCCTCAGCAAGCTCCTCTCTGTCACCTAAGTTCTTACAACCGACAGGGGCAAGTGGCAGAGCAGGGTCAAGGGACCCTAGAGCTGGGCTTCCTGAGGGGTGGTCACAGTTCCTGGATCCACTGGTCCCCGGACTCACCTGCTGTTTCCAGGATGCATGTGGCCAGTTGGCAAAGAGCCTTGTTTCCATGGCAGCAGCCTCTAGCCCTGGATCCAGTGGGGAAGGGCTGGCTGAGGACCCCAAGAGCTTGGTCTTTACCTCTGCTTTGCCCTCCCCAGCCCAGGGGCAAAGTCTGATAGCCCATGGGTGGCCAGAGGAGCGCTAGAGGGTCAGCCCAGCCGGGGGAGGGAACTGCTGGAGGGCTGCAGTGCCCCATCCACTGAGGTGAGGTGGTACACCCACTCTTCCACCCTCAACAAAAACAGGAAAAGAAATTGGCTAAGTCTGGAGCCCTATGGACTCTGACTTGACATTAGCTAGATTTTCCTGATTCTGGAAAGAATTAGAACATTTCAAGGATCTGCACATGGGGCTGCTAGCTGCCAAGCCCTTATCTTGTTCATGGGCTCGTGCCCAGTGTCCCGTGTGAGACGTGATGGGGAGAGAGGTGAAACTGTCTTAGGCCCGTGTCAGCCAGACTGTCTGAGGCAGAGGGATGGAGAGCTTGGCCTCCGAGAACCCCATTAACTGAGACCCCAGAAGCCACGACAAGCCCTGCAGCACCCCTCTCTCCCCCACCCTCACCCTTTGCTTTTCTCCCCTCCTCCCAGCACCCACACAGTGCAGGCAAGCACAAGCACTGGCACACACGCACGCCCCCGGGCCGCCTCTGCTCCCCTCACATCTTGCGTTTGTTTTGCTTCAGCAGGGCTCGAATGGGGACACGCTGCACTCTCACAATTGGCAGCTTGCTCCGATCCCCCTGTGCCCCCCCATGGAGGTGCCATATGTCAGTGTCATGAATAAGCATGAGGCTCCATGGCTGGGGGGCTGGGAAATGGCAGCTGCCAATCACCAGCTGAGCAGACATGGGGTAGGGGCTACCATGGATTGGGTCACCACTACCAGAGGGGTGGGGCAGGTGGGGGGATGGCATGGGCAGAGGCATGGGAAGAGGGTGGGATCAGAGCATGGTCCCTGGTCCTCACCAGGGGGACACATCTCTAGGTAACCACTATGCTTTCCTGAAAACAAGCAAAACAAGCAAAAAAGGCAGGGTGTGACCATGTGGGGGTGTCCGGAGTCCATGAGCCCTGCCTCTCAGCCTTGTCTCTGCCTGTGGGCCCGCTGGCCAGCTCACACCACCTCCTCCAGAATACCCTCCTCCTGGGCCAAATGCCTCAACCTGTGCCTCTCCCCAGCATGTGCTCCATCCGAGCCTCCCATTAGACAGCGGGGGACCCAGGCTTCACCTGCAGGGAGGAGGATGGAGACAAACTCAGCACCTGCGCTGGGCCAGGCACATCTACACAGGGCCCCTTTCACTTTCACAAAACTCCTGGGAACTGGGATTATTAGCCCCATTTTACAGGTAAGAAAACAGGCTTACAAAAGTTTTAAGCAACTGTCTCCAAGTTTTACGGCTCAAGAGTCAGGTAGCTGAATTCTGCTCAGGTTTGCCAGTACGTTGCCAGAGGCTCCAAGCACTTGGCCCAGGGTGCTGTTCTGTGTCTGCCCTGCCCGGGGTGCCTGCCACCTGACTGCCACCCAGGGCCTGGTCACTCCTCCTTTACCTCCCTGCCCTGCCCTCACCCCTGTAGAGTCTACCATGCCCTGAGGTTGCTCTGATCATGCATCTCGGATCCTGCAGAGGCTACACAAGTCATGGGCACCTGCACATTTGTCCTTTCCTAGCATCGTCCCACCCCCTGACCAGCAGTGACTGATTCAGGCCCGACCTAGCAGGTGGCTGTGGAATGAATGAAGGAATGGACAGAGTCAGGCTGCTAGGTCTGAGTGCACCGGCACGACTGCAGAAGTGTGTCCCGGAGAGATGGAGGCCAGGCCCGGCCCCCCCCACACCCCAGACCCTTTTTCTCATTCCCAGCCCTGCTGGAGGCTGAGGCAGGTGATTGCGTGGCCTGGATGGGATTAACTGCTCTGAGTTAACTGGCTGTCCCTCGTCGCCAGCATGATGAATCCTGCTTGACATTTCCCTAGATAGTTAATTGATACCCAAGTAATTTGTCATGGAGACCTCGTTATATGCCAACTGGGTCCCCTAAGCCGTTAACATCTGGGCCCCAGAAACAAGATTGGCAAGTTAATAATGAAGCCTTAATCATGCTATTCCCTGCTGGCATGGGAAGAGAATTACCCGGAGACAAGATGGGGTGCTGCTGGGAAGAGATGGTGCTTTCTGAGGGGTTTAGGAATGGATGTCCTGAGAGAGCCTGGCATCCCCTTCCCTTGGTTTCTCCAACCAGGTGCACCTTCTTCTGATGACAGTGCTCTCACTGTCCACAGAGGAATGCCCCTCCATGAGGTGGGCTATGGCTGACTCCACTCCCTGGCTCCAGGTTGGACACCTGGTCCCCCCTCCCTTCCAGCCACAGTGATCAAATTAAGCAATGATCACAGTCTATCCAGAACCTAGGCCTGGGGCTTTTAAGTGGAGTCTTTGGGACAGAGGGACACACTTCGCCCGGGAACACTACAGGGGAGAAAGAAAGCCTGGGCTGCTGCCAGCTATCCAGCATCCAGAGGGGAGGCCCCCTGGGTCAAAGGGACAGGGCAGATGTATGTTGCAGCCAGGCCACACATAGCCAGCTCTGCCCTGGAGTGAACTAACAAGCCCCTATTATTAGATTAAGGTGGTTTAAGTTGGGTTTTGTCACATGTAATCCAGAGAGCTCTCAGCTCAAACACCTACAGGCCCTTACTTCAGGATTCAAGCTTGTCTGCAGAGCCCAGGTGAGGTCTGCTCACAAGAGTGAGAAGTCCTGGGCAGGAAGACAGCCCAATGCAGAAAGGCAAGGCCTGGACAGAGGGGATTCCGGTGGAAGAGGAGGAAGCTAGAGTAGAGGCCATCCAGCATCTTGGGCTGGCAGCCCAGGCTGACAGGATGGCATTGAGTTCAGCACCGTGGACAGCAGTGGCTTCCCCCTACACAACACTGAAGGCCCAGAGGAGGAAACAGAGATCTCCCACCCACCTAGGAGACACAGGACAATGAGGTGCATCTTGAGGCTGTGGACAGACTCCTGAAAGATGTCACAGTGTCCTGTGTCTTGAAACAAAGACACTTCTGGGTACTTAAAAATCCCCCTTTCCTGGTCTTGCCAGTTTCTAGGGTGGTGTTAGGGTGGAGTTGTGGTTCTGAAGAAGAAATCAGATAATGCATCCATTATAACAAAGGAGCCAACACAGGAGTGAGATGAGGGTGAGAGAGGTCCCTGGTGCTGGATGTGCATCAGGTACACAAGGCAATTGAGTCAGGTGGGTACAGAAGGAGTGACACGATATTAGTTACGCTTTGGCAGACTAAAATATTATTCAGAACAAAGGTATATTCTCTCATAGTTTCTGAGGGGTAGGGACCTGGAAGCAGATGGGCTAGCTGGTTCTGGCTCAGCGTCTCTTATGAAGTTGTAGTCAAGACGATGGCCAGGGCCAGGGGCACCTGAAGGCTTGATAAGGGCTGGGGGGTGTACTCCCAAGATGGCACCCTTATATGGTGACTGGCAGGTGGGATCAGTTCTCTGCCACGTGGACTTCACAGAGCAGTTTATAACACGGCAGCTCACCTCTCAAAGTGAATAATGAGCGGGAAAAGGGAGGGTGGGGACACCATCAAGAAAAAAGTCCCAGTGTGTTTTAGGCCTATCATCAGAAGTGACACACCTTCACTTCTGCACCTTCATACAAGTCACACAGATGGACCTAGTTCAATGTGGCCAGGGGGTTATATCAGCCCTAAGAGGCCATCTTGGAAGCTGACTACCACAGGCTCCAAGAAAAAAAATAAATTCAAGATGGCCTGATGCTTTTAATGTACCAAAAAGGGATTTATATTTCTATTGCAGAGTTTGAGAATAACTAATGGATACACAGAAAATAACCAAGCCAAAAACATAAGGAAATTATCAAGTGCAGGAAAAACAAGAGGTTGTACAAAAATGGAGATGTAACTATATTACATTACTCAGCTATGAATAGTATGTGCCAAGAAAGAATAATGCAGACATTGAATTCTGATTCAGTGAAAATGAGAAGATGAAGGAAAGTGTGTGGGGGGCTATGTGAGAGGAAACAAACTCTCAACTCCCATAGCAGGAAATCAATGGATAATTTCAAACTCTAGGGGAAAAAAGGAAGAGAAAAAAAAAAAAAGAAAGGCAACATTAGAATGGAATTTAGAAGTAAATATGAAAAAAACAACCCCCACACCAAAAAAAAAAAAAAAAGAGAGAGAAAAAAAAAAAAACCTAAAAACTGAAATAACAAAACTTTGCATTTGAGCAGGGGAAGTCAAGAAAGGAGAGGAGTGGGTGGGTTAGGATCTACTGGATTTTCATTACTGTTTGACTATTTAAACTATGCATATTTAAAACCCTGGTTTAAAAAAAACACACGCAACAAAACACCAAAACACCAGTGCACTTTAAGTAACTAAAAGACAAAAATACCCCAGCCTGCTCTCCACTCCCAGCTCTCCATTGGGCACTTGCAGCCCTGAGAAAGGGCCTAGGGAGCTGTCTCTTCTTCCTGGAAAGAACCCCTGACCCACACCCCATGTGCTGCAGTCCTCCCCTGCTCCACCATGAGCCTCTAGCGGTCTCCCCAGTCTCTGAGTTAATCCAGGTTGGCTTACCTGTCTGTCTTGGGACTGCATTCTTCCTCCACTAGCCTGCCTCCCACCTTCCCTGCCCCCTTCCCAGGTCTTCTGCTGGTTGGGTGGAGAGGAATCAGATTGGGGGGCACCCAGCCCTGTCCACAAGCAACAACTGTGCCCCTGGCCCTTACTTCCTGCATTCCCTACCCTGCCCCCAGGGCTGCCCATCATGGTAGGAAACCCAGAAGTTGCTCCTGTTTCCCAGGGAGGTGAAATGGGGACAGTGGGCTGTGCTCCATCACTTCCATGACACCTCTCCTAATTACCCAGTGTACTATTCATTTGGATGTCAGCGCTGCCGCATGCCTGTGCCTTTAATTAATAATTTGGTAAAACTCCACGCAGAGCCTCGCCAGGGCAGTGCAACAGGGACTGCTGGGGCTGGGCCAAACCTGCAGTGGGTGGGCCAGGCTGATGAGGAACCCCCACCTCCCCCAACCCAGCAAGTGCAGAGGCCTTAGGCTGGAACCCAGGGCCCTGCTTCCTTGTCCCCAGGTGTCCCCATCAGACCACAGAGCCCCAGGTGAAGCCCCTTAGGGAACCCTTCCAGGGGAGGAAAGCAGACCTCAAGGGCTGTGTGTGTACCAGTGACTGGGGTCTAAGTTGGGGGATTGGCTCCCCTGCAGCCCAGACTGACCCTTGAGCCCTGGAGGGCTGAGACCCTAGGAGTGGGGAGGAGGTGTGATCAAAGGGGCCAAGGAGCCTGGCTCAGACACAAGCTCAAACAGGTCAATACCTGTGATCAGAAAGTAAAGGCACAGGGGAGGGATCCTTGGGACAGCTAGGAACATGGCCAGGCCTCCTCCCTGTGGCCTGGCCTTGACCCGATCATAAAGAACTCCCAGGCCTGGGTGTCCTCTGTTCCTGACTGCTCCAAAAGTAGGGAGGGTGGGCAGACTAGGGTCCTGGAGGCAGGTGCCATGAGGACCCTGGATGTGACCTGGAATGGCCAGGCCTGCCCACAAGCTTGTGGTAGCCTCCAGGCTCAGCCCCTGGGGACCTGGGAAAGAGGCACAGAGGCTGCTGGGCTAACAGGAAGATCTATTTGAATCTGATTTGAATTATTGAGTGTTTCGAGACTTATTCTTGGTTCTGGGGCAGGCTGTGGTCTGTGAAGATGGATATCATCTCGGCCCTATTTTTAAGGCTCTGTGGGAAGGAGCCCAGACGCCACGGCACTTAAGGCTCCTGTGCAGCCTTCTGCAGGGCAGAGCCCCTGGGGGCAGGGGGAGAGGCAGGCAGGACATGCCACCCCCAAGCCCCCGCCCCATTCCCACTGCTTTCCTGCTCTCCCATGAATGACCCCAGCCAGCAGGCCCTCAGGCTCCACGTTGGCCCCCTTCAGTTGCTTCAGTGCTACCCCCATCTTTCCAACCCCTCCACATGAACCCCCAGCCTGGCCTACCCCTCCGAGATGCTCAGGGCTATATCCACACCCACCACCCTGGCGTGAGCCAGGGATCCCAGCAAGCTGCTGACATGTTCTCTCTCTTCCTCTCATCTCTGATATGGCCTTGGTGTGGCCAGGAGACAGGACCAAGGGACCAATGGGTCCGAGCACTGCTACAGATTCTCTTCCTCCAGGCTGTACCTGAAGCTAGTCTCTTTAAAGTTCAGATGCCCACCCCACCCCCACCTCCACCCATAAGCCTTCCATGACAGGCTTAAGCCCCCACTTAGCCCACCCAATCTCTGCTATCCTTCAACTGCTTTGCCTGGAACCTCTGAGGTCAGGCCAGGATTTAGGTGGGGCCATAAATAGATTCTGATGGGGTGGGATTTATAGTCTTTGGGGCTTGTGGGAAGAGATGAAAGCCCTTGAAAGCAGAGCTAGGTTGAGTCCTGACTGTCTGAATCTTGCAGTGGACCCTGCCCTCCCACTCCTCACTCAAGCCGGGGCACTACAGAGGCATTGTGAGGGTGGGGAGAGCAGTCCTTAGAAAAACCACTCACTGCCAGACTGACTCAAACTGCTAAAATCGGTAAACAAAGTGGAAATACTACTAACTTTATAGAAATAGAAAATTTCACAAACAATTGTATGCCACCAACACACTAGACAATCGGGATGAAATGGACAAATTCCTAGAAACACACAAACTATCAAGTGATTCAAGAACAGAAAATTTTCATAGACCGATAACAAAGAGATTGAATCAGTAATCAAAATCCTACCAACAAAGACAAGCGCAGGGCCAGATGGCTTCACTGTGATTTTACCAAAGGTTTAACAAGAACCAACACCAATCCTTCTCAGACTCTTCCAAAGAAGAAAAGAGGAGGGAGCACTTCCTAACTATTCTGTGAAGCCAGTATTACCCTCATATCAAAGCCAGACAAAGACATCACAAGATGAGAAAACTACAGACCAGTATCCCTTATGAATATAGATATAAAAGCCCTCAACAAAATACTAGCAAATCAAATTCAGCAGCATAGTAAAAGGATTATACACTATGACCAAGAGGGATTTATTCCAAGATAAAATGCAAGAGTGGCTCAAAATATTAAAGTCAATCAATCTAATACATCACATTAACAGAATGAAGGAAAATGATCATTTCAAAGGTGCAGAAAAAACGTTTGATAAATCCAACAACCTTTCATGATAAAAACACAGAGAAACTAGGAATAGAAGGAACTTTCTCAAGCTGATAAAGGTTGAAAAACCCACAGCTAACATCATACTCTGTGGTGAAAGATTGAAAGCTTTCCCCCCCAAGATCAGGCACCCGTCTCTCTACCTCTGTAACAGATAGATTCAGATGGGAAAGGAAGAAATAAAACTTTCTCTGTTCGCATAAAACATGATCTTATACATACATACATACATATGCACACACACATTAGTGCTAATAAATGAGTACAGCAAAGTTGTCAGATATAAGATATAAAAATAGTTGTATTTTTATACACTTTCAATGGGCAATTCAAAAATAAAACAGTAGCATCAAAAACAATAAAATACTTAGTAATAAATTTTACCAAAGGAAGGACAAGACATGTTCAAGGAAAATCACAAAACATTGTTAAAAGTAATTAAAGAAGATATAAATAAGTGAAAAGATCCTGAGTTCAGTAACTGGAAGAGGTAATCCTGTTAAGACAGCAGTGCTCTCCAAACTGATCAGTTCAATCACTATCATAATTCTAACTGCCTTTTTTGGTGGTGGGGGGGGACAGAAATGGATAAGCTGGTTCTAAAATTCATATGGAATTACAAAAGACCAAAATATCCATATGCAAAAGTTACCTCAAAATGGGTCAAAGATCCAAATGAAAGTGCTGAAACTACAAAACTCTTGGAGGAAATTTTTGTGACATCAGATTAGGCAATGGTTTCATTGTTATGACACCAAAGCACAAGCAACAAATGAAAAATAGATAAACTGAACTTCATCAAATTTTAAAACCTTCACTCACAGGACGCAATCAAGAAAATGAAAGGCGACATCCCTGGCAGTTCAGTGGTTAAGACTCTGCATTCCAATGCAGGGGCTGTGGGTTTGATCCCTGGTTGATCCCAGGCTGTCCCTGCCTCTGACCACTAATGCCTCAGTGTGGAGCCCGGCTGCTGCTGTACACCCTCCATTCTTCATTCACTGGGAAATGACTGTGCCCCGCCGGCATGGACTCCACATGGATCCTCACACTCAGTCCCCGAACTGGATCAAACAAGTGCCTGGATCATCGCAGGACACAGACCCGAGGCAGGAGGGGCACTGCCAGCACAAGGGAGTCAGAAGCTGCAGGTACAGAGGTGCAAGTTCCAAAGCCACAATATCCCAGAGCCTGGGGTGAGTGGGCAGATGGCCCAGGGCCTGCTAGGAAGGGTGGGGTGAGGTGGGGCTCCCTGTGCACCCCCGGCTGTGATGAGCAGGTATTTTTTCAGTCCCAGGACTGGGTGGACAGTGGAAGTGGAGGTGAGAAGAAAGATGTGCCAGTGTGGACATCTGGGGAGGACTGGAGATCAGAATCTGGGACAGGCCTTCCCGCCTGCAGGAGTCCCCTTGGAGGTGCCTGTGGAACATGCCAGAAGTTGCTTGCCCAGCAGGCCTTTGAATGGAGACCACAAGCATGTGAGTGGCACCCAGCACAGGTGCCACTTGACCCCAGGAGGTCCTCTGTACCCAGAAGCCCCCCACCCTGGAATGGTCCTGTTTCCTACTGCAATATCCTAACAATGGGCTTCAAGAGCAGAGGTTAAGCAGAAGGGGGACAGTACCCTGCAAGCCCCAAACAGCTGGATGCCTTGCTCATTTGTCCCCTTTGCTTCTCCTAGGAGCCCAGGCCTGGAAGAGAGCTCCTTTCTCATCATGAATGAAAGGAGAGACACCAGAGCAGAGAACAGAGGGAGTGCTAAGACCTGAGGCTTCCCTGGGTTTCTGTGCCAGGCTGTCAAATCATGACAAGCAGCTCCTTCTTGAGAGGCAGTATAAATGGCAAGAAAGGCCTTCAGAGATTCTTCACATCTCTCGGCAAAGATCCCAGAGTTCTTAGGGAACCCGGGGGCCTGGGGGTGAGCTGGCAGGTGGAGGACTGGAGGCTGTGGGTGGAGCCCTGGAGGCTGTGGGTGGAGCTGTGTGGCCTTCTGGGATTTAGCTCACACTGAGGGGCATGGCCGGTCAAGGGCCAGAGTCAGGGATGAGGCAGAGCTGCTTCCCAAGGTGGAGATGCCTTTTGAGGCTGGGCTTCTGGGTGAAGAGGCTGGCAGGGCAGAGTGCGTCAAGTTGGCAGGGATGGGGGAGAGCTATTGGCACTTGAACGCAGTGGGCTGCCCACCCTCACAGACCCTGGCCAGGACAACAGATGCCAACATCCACCCCTTCTGGCACCAGTTCCAGCCCTCCGCCTGGCACCCATCCCTTCAGCCTAAACTGTCCCTGTATGTCTCCTCCAAGCTCAGCCTCTTCCAGGCTAAGATGCAGCTCTTCTGCCCTTCTCCTGGCCCTGCATGTGCCAGAAGCAGACAGGCTGGAGACCGGCAGGGCAGCCAGGGGCCAAGCCTAACAGCAGCCACCCCAGTCTAGACCCTCCCTGGGCAAAGCAGGAGTGGCTCAGGTCGGCAGGGAGCTGGGTCCTGGTTTACAAGTGATCATGAAGTGAAAGCAGCATGTACACTCAGAGGAGCAGATGGGCCAGGAGAAGGTGTGGATGTATGCATAGTCTCGTAGCCATAAGCCCACCTGGGCACTTTCAGAACAGAACACAAAAACACCAGAAAACTCCCTGTGAACCTTGAATCCTTTCCTGTGCTCCTGGGAAATTAATGTCACGGGTTCTCTGGATCTGGTGCCCTGCCATGTGAGCTGTATTCCACTGAGCTTGCTCTGGGCCCCTAGGCCCCATGACTGCAGAACGGGAAGGTGGCCACCCCAGTTCATCTGAGAATGGCTCTACCTGCTGCGTCCCCATGTCCTTGGGCATGGGTGCCCTACTTGTTCTGTAGGCCATTCCCTCAGTCCCCAAAGATGAGTTGGAGCAGAAAGCCCAGCAGTCTACCTGGCATCTAGCTCAGTGCCACCCCCAGCCCTTGCTCTACTGCCTCTGGGCTCCTGGGCCTAGGGGCTTCAGTTCTGGGCTTCAAGGAGCCCATCCTTACCTGCAGGCTCTTCTGAGACTCCTTGGGGGCACGCCTTTGGCCTTTGTGCCTCCTTGCTCCTGGTAATGACATCAAGAAATGACAGCATCAAACACCAGAGCCCTCCTCACTTACCAGATGGTCTCTGGAAGCTGAGCCAACCTGGATCCTTAGGGGCTTGAGGACCCAGGTCAGAGGGCAAGGCAGATCCTGATGGCCAACCCCTACCACTGGGAGAGTTCAGGGGTCCCCCCTAGTCCTCAAAGCAGCTTAGCCAAGTGCAGGCCAGGAGGGGAAGGGAACACAGAGGAAACGCTGTGCTTGCCAAGGGCTCCGAGCAGGAGAGGACAGGCCTGACATGGGAGCTGCCGGCTGCCACCTCACTGCCTCAGTTTCCTCATCTGCGAAGTGAGCACAGTGCTTGTCTTATGGAAGTGCTGTCAGGATTAAGCAAGCAGCTCCTGCACACACAGAGCACGATGAGAATTAATGTGTACCACACAGGTGAGGGAACAGGCCTGGAGAGAGCAAATGACACAGCTGGTGCAGAACCAGGTTGTGAGCTGAGACCATCTGACTCCCTTGCCCTTTCTGTGGAACCCAAGGGCCTCACAAATGGACCAAGGTAAGCTGGGGGCTGCCAGGGTGGGAGGTAAGCAGTGGACTATGAGGGTTTCTGGAGAGTTCGCACTGAACATGGAGTCCACACTGGTGCCCAGCATTCTCTCCTGTCCCCTCAGGAACTTTGCGTCTGCTGCCTGGCCCTGCATGTCTGGCCTGAGCTGCAGCATCACAACTGAGAGAGGCCCAGCCACCAGAAATGGCCCCACGTGGGCATGACCCAGCCAGCCCAGCACTCACCTCCCCGACTGCGGGGCAGGGACCCCTTGGACTTCCTGGGTCCTGCGGATGTAGTCTCGGGAGCGGATGTCAGCCTGGGGAGGAGGGCTAGAGTGAGAGGCGGTAGCTGGGGTCCCATGCTGGCCTCTGGACCAGTCCTCACCTAGAAGGGTGGCCTCTCCTGGGAAAGCCCACAGGGGCCTGACCTTCAGGACAAGAAGCAGCAGCCCCATCATGTGTGGGTGCCAGGATGCCCAGGCCCTCTGGTCAAGGTGCTTGATGGCCTAAGGGAACCGGCTGGGTGCCCCACTCCTGTTTCAGCTGGCTTTCAGTGGGCTTATAGCTTGTGCTTCCCTGTATGTTTTGCTTGAGCTGATGTTTTTCCTGCTAAAACTCTCTTCTCTGAAGGTTATCCTCAGCCCAGCTTGTCTGTCCCCACTTTTGGTTCATCTGGCTCTCTAGGTAGCGTTGGAGAAGGAAATGGCCACTCCAGTATTGTTGCCTAGAGAATTCCATGGACTGACACTACAGTCCATGGGTTGCATAGAGTCAGACACGACTAAGCGACTAATGCTTAATGCTGGGTAGTGTTAGCTGTTAACTCTGTCTGTGGGGAAGTGTCTGGAAAGTTCTGCAGAGTCACCAGAATCAAAGGGGGCTTGTGGGCCACAGGCTGGTATCAGACACATCCTGGAGAGAAGCGATCAATTCTGAGAGGGGCCCCCAGAAACCTTCCACTTGGGTTCTCCCACTGGCTGACCCCCTTCCAGGGGGCCTGGCCTCAGGGAGGCCCCTGATCCCACCTCCAATGGGCTTAGCCCCACTTTGGGCCACAAGACTAAAGGACACAACAGCTAATCCTCCTGACTGCTTCTATTTCAGAGTGAACGGGCAAGTGGGCAGGGTGGGCAGCAGGGTATCCAGGTGGGAAAGGCCCTGGAGACGTGAGGCAGTACCACCTCCCTTCCCCTAAAGCAGCCTGGCCTGGCCGGGGGACAAAGGGCCTGTGACCAACGGAGCCGGCCTTAAACCCCTCTCTCAGCTTCTCCTCTGAGCTTCCAGAATTAAGTCAGGAGGGCAAAAGGTACACAGGTGAGTGGGCCCAGGAAGAAGATAGATCAAGAGATGGCCAGTGCCACTGGAAGGAACCCCACCCCCTTTCCTGGAAGCAACAGGGTGGGTGGGCTCCTGGATGCAGATGTTTGATTTTTCTCAAGAGTACACACACAGTGTTGCCCACCTCTGAGGGGCTGATGGCACTTTATGGGGTATCCCCCCACCTGCAAGGACACAGTGATCATCCACTCTGGGGCAAGGAGAGAGGTGGACAGACAAAGACCTGCCCATAGTACCAGCTCAGTGGAGTCTCTGGTTCTGAGAGCCTGGGAAGAAATCTTCTGTCCTCGTTCCCAGCCCCACTCCTGCCCCAACCTCTGCCGACAAGGTTGCACAGGTGGGTGGGAATGGGACAGGAAAGGTTTTCTGGGACCAGGACACATGCCACAAGCTTGAGAACCTATGCATTTACAAACCCTGTGTGGGGAGGGAGGGAGTGAGGCTGAGGCTGTGGGCTCAACATGTCTACCTGAAGTCACCCTAGGAGCCTAGGCTCTGTGGAGCCCTTGGAGCTGCCGGCGTGAGCTTCAACAGTCGTGTGCATGCTACTGCTGCCACCTGGAGGCTACCCTGTACACCACCAGCCGGGAAGCCCCAAACCCCAGGCTCTCGGGGTATGCAAAGCAGCTGGTGCTGAGCTGAGAGACTGGGTGGGCCCTCGGCCAGGTTGCCTCCAGCTGATGCAGCACAGGCCACAGACCTTGCTGGGAAGGCAAATCTGACAGAGTTCCCTCCCAAATCACACCCAAAGCCCTGTGGTAAACCTGAAGACCTGCCGCAACGCGCACCGGCTTCCACCTGCTCCCCCAGGCCAGGGCTCCTGCCATACATTCCCCTTAGTTTCTGGGCATCAAACTCCTTCCTGCCCTACAGTCTTTGTAAATGCTGATCCTCGGGCCTGGACTGCCCTTGCCCTTCCTCTTCCAGCAGGCCTCTCCCTGAAGGCAGCTTCCCACAGATCTTCGACTCACGGGCTTCCAGGAACTTGTACCCGCTGGGTACCTCCTTGTGGCCAAGACAGCAAGGTGGCCCAAGGGCATCTTGCATAAGGTTCTATCTCCTGCACAGCAGACCAAGCTTTTTCTTGGCTGGGCCAACTTGTCCATGAGAATTCTGATCCTCTTTGGCCTCGAGTTGGCGCTACGTGCCTGGTGTGGCCTGATTGGCATTTCTGGCACCAGTCTTCCTCAGCTGTGCCCAGTGGCCCTGCAGGGGCCCCCCAGCCGAGGACAGCTGCTCCCTCCCAGGCCAGCTGGGCAGCTTGGGCCCTCAGGCGGCTGGCATTTGAGCTGACATCAGCTGATTCACCCAGTGACCCAGGGTGCAGGAGGCTGAGAAGCTGAACACAGGGCCAGGCAGGGCAGGGCTCCAGGATGAGTCCTGGGAACTCTGTACCTTCCAGGCCCCTCTCCTCCCCTCCAGGGCCCAATGTGACCCAAACAGACTCTCCCACAGGTGCCTGTGGCAAGCTCTTAAGCCCAAGGGCACAGGAAAAGTAGGTGCTATGCGCTAGCCCACCCACCTGGCAGCCCACTCACCTGGCGCACGGGCTCCGGGATCCGAAACTTGCAGCAGCTGTGGGTCAGGCGCACAGCTGCCTCCAGGCTTATCTTGTGGCCCACAGAGACATAGAGGGGCTTGGTGCTGTGGTCGTGGCTCCTCAGGGCCTGTGACAGAGAGGGTAAGGTCAGGGTGCTGGGCAAGCTTTGTGGGTGAGAGGACTGACACATCTCAGCTGGCGGGCAGGGGCTTGGGGGACTGGTGGCACCTTCAGGGCACCTTCCTGCTGCTTGTCTTGGGGATAGGATAGGGCCAGTGAGGACACAGAGGCCTCCTCAGCACAGTTTTGGAGAGGAGGAAGTAAAGATGCAGGGTCAGCCAGAGTGGCAAGGTCTGGGGTACACACATTACACGGTGCTAACCCAGGGCCCAGCTGAGGGGTCTGCCTCAGCAGGGCAGAGACCCCTGGCCACTTACCCTGCCCAGGACGGTCCCAGAGCCTCCCATCAGAGGAAATGAGTCTCCTCCAGCCTTTAGGAGCTGTATCTGGAAAACAGAGGAAAAAAAAAAACAAACTTGGAGAATACCTTTTTCGGTGAAGGGCTGAAGGCAAGCCTGCTCATTTTCAAACCATGAGCAGTTGCTGAGCAAGGAGATGGAACGGCCCATCCCGTGAGTGGGTCCTGCTTCCAGGCACCACCTACAGCACTGTCCCACCCTGACAAGATGCTCTCCTCTCAACCCTGCAGCAGAGACGGGGCAGTAGCCCACCCACTGCTGGGGGTGAGGAAGCACCAGGATGGTGTACACACAGGGCCACAACCTGCTCGAGGCTGCTTATTTCCTGCTGCTTTCTCTCCTGCTACAAATTTGAGCACTTCTCATTCAATCTGACAAACTTTCTCAGGTGGTAGGGATTGGCTCGCTGAGTGGGTCAGGAACCCCTGTCAACTCAACACACACATGCTCCACTCAGGCATGGGGAGCTGGAAGGATAGGACAGACACAATTGATCCCTGCTCCCAGTCGGCTGTCCAGGTGGGTGAGCCATGCATGTCATTGTCCCCCTCTGGAAAGGGTCCCAGAGGACGGGATGCCCCAGGCAGGTAGGTGCCCCAGTTCCACGTGGGAGGAAAAGCACGGAACGTTGCACAGGGCCCGAATGCCCAGTACCTACAGGCTTTGCTCCCAGTGGGCGCCACAGCAGCACGCAGGTCAAGGTGGACAGAGCAGGACAGGCAAACGTGTGCCCAGAGGCTAGGAGAGGAGTTCCAGGTCTCCAGAGATGGCCCACCACCCACGAGCAACTCTGGTCTCCTCATTCTGGCTAGTGACCCAGGATGGGAAGAGAGTGTCTCAGTGGAGCTGGCTCACAGCAGGGCAGTCTGTGTCCCGCGCCACACAGGCCCCCTCACCTTCTCCTTGTGCAGAGCATTGTTCTCGAGCCCGTCCACCTGCAGGAGTTTCTTGGCCACCCCGATGCAAGGCAGGTCTGTGAGGACACCAAGGTGGCAGGCCACCCCAAAACCTGCAGGGGCAAAGGAAGATGAGGCTGGGGCAGTGAGCCCAGCAGTCAGGAATCAGGGTGGGGGACACACTAGAGCCTCACCGAGCTTCCCATCAGTGGAGGCCTGTTGGTGGGCAAGGACTGGGGGTACAGGCCTCAGAGCCCCACCTTGACCTTGAATCTGGCCCTCTTCCCCAACTTCCCAGCTGGCAGGCTGGATGGATGCCTCCCTCCATCTGACTAGATTAGGAGCCTAATTACAATTAACATGCTCACACATTTCACTAGCTTCTCCTTTCATTTTCTGGCACCTTCCATCCTCCCCTCCGTTTGTGGCTACCTTCAGGCCTCTGGGTCTCTGCCCTAACTGCCCCAGCTCTCTGGGGTTCCTGCCAGGAGGCCAGGGTAACAGTGACTGGGGTCAAGGCCCAGGGCTGGCCTGCTGGTCCTGCACTAGCATCCAGGGTGGCTCTGGGCCCACAGGCTCCCAGGGCAGGGACTGAAAACACAATGCCAACCCTCCTCGACTCCCTCTGCTGCCTGACCTCCAGCTTTATATCTGAGGGTATGACAGCCCCTTCCCCTTGGTGGTTTTCTCCTGGGTCAAAGTTCCCCTGTGTCGGTGGGGCACATGTGTCCGTTCCTGCTTGGTTCAGGCAAGGGTCTGCCTAGGACACAGGGCAGGTCGCCAGTGGGACAGGCTAGCTGAGCCCCAAGTGGTAAAAGTGAAAGTGTTAGTCGCTCAGTTGTGTCTGACTCTTTGCAACTTCATGGACTGCAGCCCGCCAGGCTCCTCAGTCCATGGAATTCTCCAGGCAAGAATACTGGTGTGGGTTGACATTCCCTTCTCTAGGAGATCTTCCCAACCCAGAGATCAAACCCAGGTCTCCTGCACTGCAGGCAGATTCTTCACCACCTGAGCCACCAAGGAAGCCCCAGCTGAGCTCAAGGTCTACAACTTTTGGTAGCACTGTGTCCAAACTGGGTGGTGGTGCCTGAGCTGGGCCAGCACATGTAGTGGAGACAAGCAGGAAAGAGGTAGGGGTGGAGAGAAGCAGGGGCTCTTTACTAGGGGGTCTTGACAAGGAAAGCAAAACCAGGAGTTGCAGGGCCAGGCTAGGGAGCAGAGGGCCCATGGCCTGGTGCAGGCGACTGCCCCCTTTAGGTCCCTCTCCTACAACCCTCCTGGGCCGTCTTGGGAGCAGGATTACCTCGGTGGTGCAGCACCCCATTTCCATCCACAAAAAGGACCTGGAAGAGCCACAGGGGAAAGTCAGAGTCAGCTGAAGCACCTCACGTCCATCAGGCCAGGGCATCCCAGAGCAAGAGGAGGGACCCAGTTCTTTGGGTCTTATCCCTCTTGAGGCAAAAGTACTCCTCCAGGAAGTTCATGGAACCTCTCCCTGCAATGGGGCAAGGCCTGAGGAGGGCCTTCCCTCCAGCCCAGTGAGGTACTTACCTGGGGCATGAGGCAGGGTTCCCTCTGCCGAAGCTGCTGCACTGCGTCCACCAGGAAAGGCAACTCTCGGAAGGCCAGGAAGCCCGAAACATAGGGGGCTGTCAGGGTCACCATTCGGCAGTCCTCATACAGCACCTGCCACCAGGCACCTGGTCACCAGGCACCCGGTCACCAGGCATGCTCGGCCCCAGGCACCTCCCCCTGCCCGCCCTCAGCCCTCATCTGTCAATCCTTATCACTCCATCTCCCAGGCGCACCCCCAAGTCCCCCCTTCCCTTCCTCAGTATCTAGGGACACAGGTGGGTTGTGGGGATTCAAATGCTGCCATTTCAAAGGCACTGGCCACACCTGGTCTGTACCAGGCCCTCCTCAGGCTGCCTCCTTTGTTAAGTCAGAGCTGCTGTCTTCCTGCTCACCCTGCTGCCAGCCCGTCTGGAGGCTCACAGAAGACCAAGCACAAGAAGAACCTGTGAATAAGGATGCCAGCGGCTCCTGAGATGGTGCCTCGGGGAAGAAAAGGCCAGGTCTTCATAGAAGCTACACAGCAAGAAGGGCAACTCTTGCTTTATGAAAAGAGAGTGCAAATATTTCAGACAAAGGACAGGCATGATCTGAGAGGCAGTCTGGAAGAGAACTAGATCCTTAGAGACTGGAGAGTCCAAAAGGAAAAATTCTGAGGTTGCAAATAACCCCAGAGAGAGAAAGGGGGTTACCCCCGGAGATGTGCTAAAAGGCCTGGCTGATGCTGGGAGGAGTAGGGGCCAGAGGTCTGAGGCAGACCTGCTGGGGACCATCCAGTTTTCACATGCTCTGGCAGACTGTTCTTCAAACTCAAAGTCCTACCACAGCATGGAAGAGGGGCTCCTGTTCCCACTTCATTAGAATGGTAAAGGGCCTGCTCAGAGCACAGGATGGCATCCCTAAGTCCTTTAACCTTGAGTTTTCATCAGAGCCAGACCTGCTTGAGGTAGAGAACGTTTCCCACTAAGCACACTTCTCCAGAAACCTCGGATGTCCTGGATTGTTACTAGCCACCCCCACCCTGATCTCTTGGTGACAGCTTTCAAAATCATACTTTCACCTCTCCCTCTAAGCTGGGTCATAACGGCATGTCCAAGTGAAGGGATTACAGCATTAAGGAAGGGCTTGTTCTTCCAATATTTTTATCAGTGATTCACAGGAGACTCATAAAACTGCCAGTGATTTAGACTGGGCAGGGTCCAGGTGGATGACAGACTGGAGAATTCAATTCCCAGTGACCCCAGCAGGCTGGAGTGCTGAACCCCATGCAACAGAATGACTCTTCACAGGGACACAGGGGAAGTGTGGCCTGAGTTCCCGTAGGCTGATGGTGGCTGCTTATGTCTGAATCTCTCTGAATAAGTTCCAGAAACCAGAGATCCACAGAAGAGGAGACAAACCTTCCCTGGCCCCATGCCCACGTAACCAGGAGACGACATAGTACAATCATCAGTGTGCACCTACATGTGGAAATAAACAGCCCAGACTCACAGAGCCAGCTCCAGGCCCCGCACTGGGAAGGCAGGTGGGGATGGGGCAAGGGCAAGGGGTGTGGCAGGGCCTACTGGTTGGGAGCCTGATGGAATGAGATCTGGGGGTCAGCCCTGGCCTTAGGGGACTCAGGGAGAAGACAGTGAAGACAGAAATGTAAGCTCCTTTGGAAACGAGAGTATCAAAGAATCAGAAGACACACTGGCCATCTTTGCTTCAGAAAAGAACACCATTTATTAATATGACTACACGTCACAGTTCAAGACTTAAGAAACCCAACAATCCACCCACACCCCCAGCCCTTGAGTTTCCTCTTTAAATATAACTTACAAGTCAACAGAGAGAGGCTGTACACAAAAACTACAAGAACTCAGAAGGCAATGATCAATGCCTTTGAGCTGATGAAATGCTGCCCCCAATCAGTTGTGCATCAGAGGGAAATTAACAGAGCACAACCTGGCAGAAATAAAAACAGAACCATAAAAAAACCTGGCAAGTTAGAAAACCCAGCATATGTACGATTGAAAAAGAGAAACAAAACTGTGGAGCTGAAATAATAAATAGAACTAACACTTAAAAGCACAATCTAAGAAACGTTCCCAAAATAAAAAGTGATCTGACCCCACACATTGAAAGACCCAACTGGGAACTCGGGGAAACACGTAAGAGCCAACTCAAGATGAATCTTAGTGGAAAAAAAGTAAACAGGCAACATACTGGAACCCCCTCAACAAAAAAAAATCCCCACAGCAATCATCTACTGGCAACAGTAATTATTTAACATAAAATATGTCAAAGTCTTACAGATCAGAGAACACATTTTAGAGATTAAGGACCACTGGGGAAATGTGTTATGGAAGGGGTGATGGAATTATGTATGTGCATTCTAAGGTGTGATGACGACACCGCTGGTATGCAGAAAAATGTCACTCTAGGACAAGTCTGCTGAGCTCTCACAAGCTCTGGGAGACACTCCTGAATCTCAGCATGCACACAGAGAAGACCGCAAAACCAGCTGAATCTTTAGAGGGAATACAGGTGTTCAATGTGTTATTTCAACTTTTCAGTATGTGTGCACATTCTCAAGTTACAAATCTGGGACAGGGAAAAATCAAGTGTGTAGTTAGCACGTGGGCATGATCTGGATGGTCCATAACCTCTGTGAAGATCTGCAAGTTTCAACCTAAGCTAGCATCAGGCTCACCAATGGATGAACCAAACGGCTGAACTGCACCTGAGGTACTCAATTCAGTTCTGGGTGCTGGATATAAAAACGAGCCCTGCTTACTGCAGGCGGGCCAGAGGGCCAGCAGCAAGAGAAGGAGCTGGGAATCACCCCAGTGAGACTCAGAAGAACACACAATGGTCTTCAACTAGGAGGGTTTTCAGAGAAGGGCAGGAAAAGTTTGTCCTGTACTCTGCACCAGAAAGCAGAAAACAAGTAAATTTCAGCTCTATGTGGAAAAGAACATGCTCTTCCAATGATGGAATGGGCTCTGTGTGAGGCCACAATTTGTCAGGCATGATGAGAAGAGTTTCTGGCTGTGTGAATGGCAGAACAGAGACTCTCAGCCTGGGTTTGCTATGGAATCACAGGAAGGATTGTCAAAAAAAAGCAAAAACAGTAAATGGAGAGGGGCCCGGGAATCTTTTTTTTAACAACTTTATTGAGATATAATTTGCTACCATAAAATTACTTGAAGAGTATAATTCAACCATTTCTGGTATTTAGAGAGTCATTCAACCATTGCCATAATCTAATGTTAGAACATTTTAATCTCTCCTAGATAATTCTTATACTCAGTAACAGTTACCCTCCATCTCAATCGCTAGCCCTTGGCAACCACAACACTACTTGCTACAGATTTGCCTACAATACTCTATACAGATCTGCCTACGAAATCTTATTTCTAAACACACTTCCAGGTGATTCTGATTGCACAGAATCATAGACAGGCATTTGGGAGCCACTGGACCAGACTCTTATAAGAGCATTCCTTAGACTAAGCACCCATAGCATAGGATGGCAAGTGCTGACTACATCCAAGTGCTGGGGGTTCTGAAAAAAAATACAGTATAACCCTACTCTTGAGAACCTACAGACGGTGGGAAAAATAACTTCTTTTCTTTGAGATGGGTCGGGAACATCCCCTAGAGAAGGAACTGGCAACCCACTCCACTATTCTTGTCTGGGAAATCCCATGGACAGCGGAACCTGGCAGGCTAGAGTCCATGGGGTTGCAAAGAGGCAGATACGACTTGGCAACTAAACAAGGAGAGACTCTTCAAAATGATTACTGCAATGAAGGGGAGTTGACTACTGTAATAGGGAGAGTGCTCTGCTAATAGGCTGTAAGATCTGAGAGGATCTCTTAAATCAGTAACTTTAATACAGTGTGAGAAGTACTGTAAGAACACATGCAAAACAGAGACCTAGGATAAGAAGATGATTAATTCTGTAGGTAGAGAAAGGTACAGAGCGACAGGAACAACTGAATTGAAAAATGAGAAGCTGTCCTAAGAATTAACAGTAGCTTAGCATTTACTTTTTGAGGGCTTACCACATGCCCGTTATGTTAATTGCTTTCCATGCATGATCTCAATTATTCCTCACCAAACTCTTGAGTCAGGTATTAATATTTTTCTGCTAAATTTTGACTAAAAGCTCTTCGAGTAAAGTGCAAAGACACTGAGGCAGGAAGACGGCAGCTTTGGGAGCAGGCAGAGGAGCACGGAGGGGGAAATGCTGAAGCTCCAGAGCAGAAGTTTCTTTGTCAAGCTCTTCTTCAGCCAAGGCTTTCTGAGCTGTTGACTCCAAAGGAATGGTGGGTGCACTGTTCATTCATTCACATATCTATTTGAGCATCTTCTATGTGCCAGGCATCAAGCTAAGTGCCAAGGCTACAACTGGTGTGCAAGAGAGTACAGTTTCTACTATTGTGGCGTTTACATTCTGGTGCAGGAGACACACAGGCCAATTCTATCCCAGATGATAGAGAGGAATGAGAGGATCCTGGGAGCAACTCCTGGTCTTGTAGGACGAGCTGGGGGGCTTACTGGAGGACCTAAGAGACCAGGAGGAGTTAGCCACATGAAAAATATTCCAGGAGAGGAAACATCACTGCAAAGGTCAGGCAGGCAGATACAGCATGGAGTGCTTGAGGAAGCTGAAGTCCTCCAGAATGGGAAGTGGGTGATGAACGTGGGTGGTGGCCAGAGGTGAACCTATTGTGAGTTACATTAAGCAGGGGTGAGATCATGAAGAGCCTTTATGCCTTGATCAGTTCAGTTCAGTCGCTCAGTCGTGTCCGACTCTGCGACCCCATGAATCGCAGCACACCAGGCCTCCCTGTCCATCACCATCCCCCGGAGTTCACTCAGACTCACATCCATCGAGTCCGTGATGCCATCCAGCCATCTCATCCTCTGTCGTCCCCTTCTTCTCCTGCCCCCAATCCCTCCCAGCATCAGAGTCTTTTCCAATGAGTCAACTCTTCGCATGAGGTGGCCAAAGTACTGGAGCTTCAGCTTTAGCATCATTCCTTCCAAAGAAATCCCAGGGCTGATCTCCTTCAGAATGGACTGGTTGGATCTCCTTGCAGTCCAAGGGACTCTCAAGTCTTCTCCAACACCACAGTTCAAAATGGCAACCACTTCAGTATTCTTGCCTTGAGAACCTCATGAACAGTATGAAAAGGCAAAATGATAGGATACCGAAAGAGGAACTCCCCAGGTCAGTAGGTGCCCAATAAGCTACTGGAGATCAGTGGAGAAATAACTCCAGAAAGAATGAAGGGATGGAGCCAAAGCAAAAACAATACCCAGTCATGGATGTGACTGGTGATAGAAGCAAGATCCGATGCTGTAAAGAACAATATTGCATAGGAACCTGGAATGTCAGGTCCATGAATCAAGGCAAATTGGAAGTGGTCAAACAAGAGATGGCAAGAGTGAATGTCGACATTCTAGGAATCAGCGAAGTAAAATGGATTGGAATGGGTGAATTTAACTCAGATGACCATTATATCTACTACTGCGGGCAGGAATCCCTCAGAAGAAATGGAGTAGCCATCATGGTCAACAACAGTCCAAAATGCAGTACTTGGATGCAATCTCAAAAACGACAGAATGATCTCTGTTCGTCTCCAAGGCAAACCATTTAATATCACCGTAATCCAAGTCTATGCCCCAACCAGTAACGCTGAAGAAACTGAAGTTGAACGGTTTTATGAAGACCTACAAGACCTTTTAGAAATAACACCCAAAAAAGATGTCCTTTTCATTACAGGGGACTGGAATGCAAAAGTAGGAAGTCAAGAAACACCTGGAGTAACAGGCAAATTTGGCCTTGGAATGTGGAATGAAGCAGGGCAAAGACTAATAGAGTTTTGCCAAGAAAATGCACTGGTCATACCAAACATCCTCTTCCAACAACACAAGAGAAGACTCTACACATTGACATCACCAGATGGTCAACACCGAAATCAAATTGATTATATTCTTTACAGCCAAAGATGGAGAAGCTCTATACAGTCAACAGAAACAAGACCAGGAGCTGACTGTGGCTCAGATCATGAACTCCTTATTACCAAATTCAGATTTAAATTGAAGGAAATAGGGAAAACCACTAGACCATTCAGGTATGACCTAAATCAAATCCCTTATGGTTATACAGTAGAAGTGAGAAATAGATTTAAGGGCCTAGATCTGATAGATAGAGCACCTGATGAACTATGGAATGAGGTTCGTGACATTGTACAGGAGACAGGGATCAAGACCATCCCCATGGAAAAGAAATGCAAAAAAGCAAAATGGCTGTCTGGGGAGGCCTTACAAATAGCTGTGAAAAGAAGAGAGGCGAAAAGCAAAGGAGAAAAGGAAAGATATAAGCATCTGAATGCAGAGTTCCAAAGAATAGCAAGAAGAGATAAGAAAGCCTTCTTCAGCGATCAATGCAAAGAAATAGAGGAAAACAACAGAATGGGAAAGACTAGAGATCTCTTTATGCCTTGTTAGTGTTATTTTTATTTACTATGCGATCACAGGATGGGCACTTAAGTGTTTTAACTGGACTAGGTGGTGACTGCTCACATTGCTTTTTAGGAAAACTGCTCTGTTGGCAGCATGGAGAAAGGACCCGGGGAAGATTCCACCTGTCACCTACTTAAGAGGTGACAGTGGTACAGCCAAGAAGGGGCAGCAGCGATAAAGACAAGGGGACAGACTCCAGTGATTTTAGGTGGTGGAAAAAATGTAGTTAGTGTGTGACCAGCTGAGGGGTATGGGAAGACAGAGATTTCCAGCATCTTGGGCAACTTGAGTGTATGTTGCTGTAGGTTCCTGAGATGGGGAGCAAAAGATGACTGCCAAACTTGGAGATATGAGTTAATTTGGATTTAGGTCACAGAATCTAGTCAGTTTTTGTTCCCCTCCTCTTTTCTTCAAAAGCTTTCCAATTTATTAGTTAACTCCCACAAGAGGAGAAGCGGGGTTCTACTCTGGCACTGTTCCCTGTCCAGAGTCCCGCCTCTCTCACTAACGCACACGGGGACGCAGCGGTGCGGCCCCTGGCCAGAGTCCCCTAGGGGTTACCTCAAGTTCTGGGTAGCTGAGCACCACCAGGGAGGCGCAGGCGCTGCCACTGTCGTCTTTCACAAAAGACACGTCCACGCCCCCGACCCTCTGCAGCCCTGAGAAGGCGGGGTCCCGTTGCCAAGCCTCCGTGTCCAGGTCCACAACACGGGCCTTCAACGAGGCTTGCTCCCTGAGAGTAGAAACAGGTCCAGCGGTCCGCCCAGCCCAGAAACCCCGCACCCCGCGGTCCAGCTGCGGCCACCCTCACGTGGATTCCAGGCCCGGGAGTCGAAGCTCTACCAGGGACCCACCTGGTCTGGAAGTCCCTCCCTCCCTTGAGACCCAGACGCGGTCCCGGAAGCTACAGCCCTTTCGCCCGCAAGCCAAAAGCAGGCCCAGGCCCCTGGGGCCCCAAGTTAGGGGTTATGAAGTCGGAGATCCGCGGGGAACCACGTCGCTCCAATCCCCGGACTTTGCGCGTCCCCTGCCTCATTACCGTTTCCAGTCCAACAAGATTTCCTCAGGCGGTTTTCCAGCCGCCTTTCCGGCCATGGCGCTGCCTGGAGCGCGCCCTTCCTGTAGCGTCACTTCCGGAGCGCCGCGCGCAGGAGCTATGCCAGCGTCGTCGCCGTGGTAGCGTTTGCTAAGGCTCTTGGACACCGCCATCTGGTGGCCGGAGGCCTAGCTGGGCGTTAGCTGCGCCGGAAGAGCGGCAGCCAGCCATCAGAGTTGGTCTTCTGACGTAGCCACGAGCTTCTAACGGGATCTGAAAGTTACACTGACAAACACAGGTCTGCAGGAGAAAAGCCATGTGTACATATTTTACTGAGTTTCTCCGCGTACCTGCTTACCTTGTGGCTTAGCTGGTAAAGAATCCGCCTGCAATGCGGGAGACCTGGGTTGGGAAGATCTCCTGGAGAAGGGAAAGGCTACCCACTCCAGTATTCTGGCATGGAGAATTCCATGGACTGTATAGTCCATGGGGTCGCCAAGAGTCGGACACGACTGAACGACTTTCACTTCTACACGTACAGGGAGGGGACCTTTCACTAGAGAGTGGAGACCCAAAGAAGTGGCCAGAACTAAAGCTTTATACCTATTAGAGAAAGAAACAATGAATTTGTGAAGAACTGATAAGACAAGAGAGGTTTGGACTGTGCGTAGTGAATAGTGAAACCAGATCGAGCTTTCCTCACACAGCCTTCTCGACCCTAAACCTCCTGCCTCTGGTGATAAGAATGTCCCTCTCCTTCCTGGGAGGGGACCTTTCACCTGGGAGATTTGGAGCGGAAAATGGTTGAAGCAGGAGTGATTTTGCTGCTTCTGCCATTGTCTAAAATTTCTCTGGCTTTAGATCAATACACCAAAGTGCCATATTTGGGGGTAGTGTCCTGAACGCCATCACCAAGCATCTTCCGTTTACATGGTACCTTGACCTCAGTTTCAGTGACTCTTTTTGAGGACAGGACACAGTCCTTAGTGGGTCCAGACTCATAAATTTGACCTGGTGGGTCTTGGTGAGCAGAAAAACTAAATAGGGACAACCTGGGGGGCATTGACTGACCCCTGCTTGTCAGTTGAAAGAATAATGATTCCATTTGCTTTGTGCTAGGTGTTGTACAAGATGCTGAGGTAACAGCTTCCTGATAGTAGAACTGCAGTTATGTTAAGTGCTGACATGAAAATAACATGGGAGCGTGTTTAAATTGGTGGTAAAGGAGCCCTGAAGGTTGAGTACAAGAGAGCATTTCAGGCAAAGAGAACAGCACGTGTAAAGGGCTGAGACAGCAAAGAGGTTGGTATATTTGAAGTACTGAAAGGTGACCAGATAGGCGGAGGTGCAGCGATTTAACCAGCGGTTTATGTTCTGCTAGGGGAATTTAGAGAAGTATATGGATAACTAATCTGAATACAAACCTCAAGAGGAAAATGCAGGAGACTAGGACTGGAGTCTGAGTTTCAGGAAAGGTTTCATATGGCGTTGACCACTGATGGGCCTGGAGATGTGGGTGAGTTTTCAGCTGGGAGAGGGGATGAGGGCTATTTCCTGAGCGCTCACAGCAGACCAGGCCCTGTGGTGTGATTTACCCACGCCCTGTTACTTCTCACCACAGCACTGAGAGGTATTTTACAGATGGGGAAACTGAGGGGTAAAGAGGTCAAGCGGCTTGCCTGAGGTCAGAGAGCGGGCAAATGGGAGGGCCAGGAATTACTCTGGGGTCCACCTGGGCTGTACTCTGCATCAGCCTTGTGTGATAGAGCAGACAGGATGCAGAGGGCTTTCGATCCAGTAATCCGGAGCCATTCACTGGCCTATGGAGACGGAGACAGCTTTTGGGTGCTGAGGAGAGAGCAGTGGTCTGGATGGAGGTCCTGACGTGCTTCAGGGTACAGGCGTGGTGATGCGGAGGGAATGCTGGGGAAAGCGGAACACCCCAGGTGGATCTCAGTGTAAAGGAAGGGGAGCAGGGTTAAAGGCAGGCCTTTATAGGATGTGCAGTCACAGGGGTGGTTTCCATGTGCTCCCGCTGGGCCCTTTCCTCTCCAGTTTCTCTCTGCTGTTGCCCCAGATGGCTTCCTGAAATAATCCCAACTCCTCAGAAGGAAGCACAGCCCTGCTGTCCTCAGAATACACTTCAGTCTGATGAGGTGTGAATCTTGTCAGCATTTGCTTTCTTGGGAGAAGGCACATTCCTGGTGTTTTTCCAGTTGGAAGTGGGATTCATAATGTTTGAGCATGGGACTAATGAATAACTAGAGGGATTAGAAAAAGCAAAAAGCAATATAAATGCAAATCATGGCATGGATGGATGGTTATTCAGCTCAAGGCCTCAGGCTTTCTTCTTCTATTAATATGTCCTCATCTAGTGTCTTTCCAGGTCCAGCTGATACAGTGACCTTATTCTTGGCAAGAACATATTAAGAGATATAGCAGTGCCCCTGTGTGGGGCTGGACATGGGTAGCTTTACCTACTGAGCAAGGCCCTTTTTCACAGTGATTGTCAGTAGAAGTTTGTTTCCAAAGTGGAATTGCCTGAACCTGGGAGGAAATGAAATAGCTCGTGACTGTCTCAGTTAAAACACGATGAAATCCTATAGTCATTGTTATTTAGTCACTAAGTCATGTCTGATTCTCTGTGACCCCACGGACTGCAGTGTTCCAGGCTTCCCTGTCCCTCACTATCTCCAGGAGTTTGCTCAAACTCATGTCCATTGAGTCGGTGATGCCATCCAACCGCCTCATCCTCTGTCGTCCCCTTCTCCGCCTGCCCTCAACCTTTCCCAGCATCAGGGTGTTTTACAATGAGTCAGCTTTTGCCCATCAGGTGGTAAAAGTATTGGAGCTTCAGCATCAGTCCTTCCAGTGAATATTCAGGGTTGATTTCCTTTAGGACTGACTGGTTTGATCTCCTTACTGTCTCAGGGACTCTCAAGAGCCTTCTCAAGCACCACAATTCAAAACCATCAATTCTTCAGCACTCAGCCTTCTTTTTGGTCCAATACTCACATCCATACATGACTACTGGAAAAACCATAGCTTTGACTATGTGGACCTTTGTTGGCATAGTAATGTCTCTGCTTTTTAATATTTAGTCTAGGTTTGTCATCGCTTTCCTTCCAAGGAACAAGCATCTTTTAAATTTCATGGGTGCAGCCACCTTGTACAGTGACTTTGGAGCCCAAGAAAATAAAATCTGTCACTGTTTCAGCTTTTGCCCCAGGATGCCATGATCTTCGTCTTTTGAATATTGAGTTTTAAGCTAGCTCTTTCACTCTCATCAAGAGGCTCTTGTTTTTCTTCACTTTCTGCCATAAAGGCTGTATCATCTGCATATCTGAGGTGGCTGATATTTCTCCTGGCAATCTTGATTCCAGCTTTTGATTCATCCGGCCTGACATTTTGCATAATGTACTCTGTATATAAGTTAACTAAGCAGGGTGACAATATACAGCCTTGACATAATTCTCTCCCAATTTTGAACCAGTCCATTGTTCCATGTCCAGTTCTAACTTTTGCTTTTGGACCTGCATACAGGTTTCTCAGGAGACAGGTAAGGTGGAATGTTATTCCCATCTCCTTTAAGAATTTTTTACAGTTTGTTTTAATCCACACAGTCAAAGGCTTTAACATAGTCAGTGAAACAGAAGTAGATGTTTTAGTGGAATTCCCTTGCGTTTTCTATGATCCAATGAATGTTGGCAATTGATCTCTGATTCCTCTGCCTTTTCTAAATCCACCTCATACATCTGGAAGTTCTCAGTTCATGTACTGCTGAAGCTAGCTTGAAGGATTTTGAGCATTACCTTGCTAGCATGTGAAATGAGCGCAATTGTATGGTAGTTTGAACATTCTTTGGCATTGCCTTTTGTTGGGATTGGAATGAAAACTGACTTTTTCCAGTCCTCTGGCCACTGTGGAGTTTTCCAAATTTGCTGGCATATTGAGTGCAGCACTTTATTAGCATCTTTTAGGATTTTAAATAGCTCAGCTGGAATTCCATCACCTCCACTAGCTTTGTTCATAGTTATGCTTCCTAAGGCCCACTTGATACCAGTGAAAGGTAAATAATTTACACACATAGTAAGGTCATAGAAAGAAGACAGTGATCAGTTGTGAAGATTTTCAGGTTAAGTCACCATCATCCTCGTGACTGTTTCTGTTTGGGCTGAAAGCAGAAGGAATTGTGTAGTATGTGAAGTCCAGAAAAATGAATATGAATGGAAACAAGAATGAGAAGGCTGGAGGGGAAGGCCAGGCAGGGTCAGTGGGAAGCTATGGAGGAAGGGAAGGTGGGTGGACTTGACAGATGGGGGACACAGGGCACATCTGTGAACCAGCACTTCCTCTTTCTATGGTTCCAGACCATGGCTTGTCTCCTGGAGGAACCCCTTCTTTTTAGAAGAGAAAATGCAGTTTTCCCCTATAGCAGTGTTTTGCCACTTGAATGAAAGTGGGCTGCTGGAACCTTATTGTTTCTCTCTCAAGTGTCTTTACTTCCTTTTCCCAAGGAGCTGCTTCCCCAAACCACAATCCAGCTCCCTGCCAGTCAGCTCTTACTCCTCACTGGCTGGAGCTGTGCTATCCTCCTGGAAAATCCTGTTAGGCAGGGAATGAGAGGGCAGCCTTCTAGGGTGAAGCTTTGGCCCCTGAGCCTGGAAACCAGGGAGCAGTGTGAAACTCCACCTCAGCTCTGCTGTCATTTTGTCCAGAGGAAGTTTACCCTGTTACATTCTAAACCAGAGTGCATGTTTTCTGTCCAGAACCTTCCACGTTTTGGACACCCCTGAAAGGACATTTCCACAAACACATGGAACCATTCTCCAAAGTCTCTTCCCCAGAGAGGATTCTTTAGCAAATTTATTGAAACACGTATGACAAGTATAACAAAATTTACATCTTCCTGGGTTAGACCAGTATATTTTTGTACAAACAACAAGATAGTGTTAGCTAATGACAGTTAACACCTTGAAAGCATAACATACAAAACAACATATCCTCATCACACGCTCCCCTAAAAAAAAACCCTTTCATAACAGCAGGGGAAAAATTCTCCCCTGCCCCCCAAAGGAGGTCTTCACAGGCTGGCCAGCTCCATCCCAATTCTGAGGTGTCAAAGGAATTCCAAGTGCAAACTGAAATGATGAACAAGCAACTCCCCCAACTCCCACATCCATTAAACACACAATCTAGGAAACGGATGTCCTCGTGGAGTGCCTTTGCATAGAATTATTAGATAAACATAGGTTACTATATTACAAGTGGATATGGTACGAGATCCTGGGTCTCGGTGCTCCCCTTCCTCAACCACAGTGAAGAGAAACTAAAATAATGAAATTGGGGCACAGATTGTTCTACAGCTCCCTCCAGTGGCGCTGAAGGGCCTACGTTGTCCTTGGCAAGCATTTTCTATTTTTGTAGCTCTCACCATTCTGTAGGCCCAATTTCAAGTTGATTGAGTCATCATCTTATTCAGAATGTGTGTGAAAGACATTTACCTCTGACTTGTAAACAACTGCTGTCTCAGGGCTAACAGGTGCCGAGCTACCCAGGAACAGGAATTAGTCCAGAGAGGTCAGAAGCACCAGGTAGATTTTGAAAAAACGACACAAGACTTACAGTGAGAATAGCGGCACAAGATTGGGGTGCGTTACTGTTCTCTTTTTCCTTTATCAGAAACTTGCCTGGTTGTATCTTCTGAGTCCGTTTCTGTGCCTTGACTGAGACCCAAAGAAAGGACCAGGTAGTCATACACTTGGGAAAATCAAGACCATGCTAAAAACTTACGTTTTATTTAGCAGAATCCTACAGAAGCAAAAACTTCCCCCAGAAATGCCAGAACCAGGCCTTTGATCCAACTTTACACTGATCAACTTTCACTTGGAATTTACTAGAATACTAGAACTGGCAGGAAACCTGGACTTCAGTCCCGTCATTTTGTAGATGTGGAAACTAAGTCACTAAGAGTGTCCTTGACTCTTGGCCCAGTGCTCTTCACAATGAAAGCTTTGGGGCTCTGACCCTTGACATTTGGCAGTGAATCATTTGTGGGCATGGGTGAGGGCTGGCTAGTTTGGCATCAAGGCACTCACAGAATGGCCTGACTTGTATTTGTATCTTCCTGGAGACCTAGAAGTATTTGTACAATTCTCTGAATTTAAAGGAATGGAAGAAGGAAGAAAACCAGATTCTCTTTTGTGACTACAGAATAAACTAGAAAAGAAGGCAAAAATTAATAACCTTATTTTCTGTCCCTCTCAGCATGCAGTAGTCTGAGGAAGAAGGGCCTGGTGTGCTGGGTGCGTGCATGGTAAGAGAGTCGGACACCTGGGGCACAGGTTTGTATGTGTGAAGCTGAGAAGCTAGTTTTGGTCTCTCCTGGTCTTTCCTAGAGGATGGTGCTTTATTCTAATTCCATGTAAGCTTCAGTTCTCACCTCCCAATGAATGGTATTCAGAATATGAGGAGATAAGTTTCTGAATATACACATGTTCCTGAAACAGCTTGGCTCTCAAGAAGCTGTTAGCCAGCACAGCACATCTTGGTCTCAAATTTAGTGCTGTGCCCACAGCTTTCCTTCTAAGCACCCACCGGTGAGGAGGGAAGAGCCTTCTCTCCCCAAGTCTCCTGTAGGGACAGGAGATAATTCTATCTCATTTGTCGATTCCGTTTCAGTTCAGCAGCCATTTTCCACACAGCGACACAACTGGAAAGCAGTATCTCTTCTGGGAACTGAGATTCCATTTCAGGAGGAATTTCACTGTCTTTAGTCTCCATGTAACTCACCAGTGTATCTCTCAGGCTGAAAAACCAAGGAACAATAGACAGTGTCAAATAGTCATGTGACATAAGGAGTCATGTGATCACTGGTCAGTTTTTGAGGTCATCACAGGACTAAAGTGCTCATTAAGGTCAGTAATACCGAGAGTTAGTTTAAAGACAACTAACTGCTGGCTCAGTGGTTCAGAATCTGCCTACAATGCAAGAGACCTGGGTTCAATCCCTGGGTTGGGAAGATCCCCGGAGAAGGGCATGGCAACCCACTCCAGTATTCTTGCCTGGAGAATTCCATGGACAGAGGAGCCTGGCGGGCCATAGTCCATGGGGTTGCACAGAGTCGGATGCGACTGAGCACGTGCAGCTAAGCCGCTGAGTCACTGGCCTGGCACTGGAATCCTGGCTTTAAGGCTCCAGTGCATCCCTGGTGCCCCCACTCTGGAGTGCCCATACTCTACAGGAAGGAGCTCCCCTTGATAAGGGCCCAGCCAGATGGTTCTAAGCACTCTAGTAATACGTCTGCTATACAAAAAATAAAGCCTCACCATTCAAATAAAGCTTCTAGCCCAGTTCATGATTTGTTTAACAAAGATCATAAATTCTCTAGGAAGAGATATTCTTTCCCTGCACTAAAAAGTCCGGGATAGTAAAGATCTCTTAAATAAGTTCAAAGAATACAAATGTAAATAGGCATATGCTACATAGCATAATGGAGGAAAATGGCAATTATGAAGCCCTATGTCAATGAGGAAAACTGGAGTTTATCTATTTAGAAAAACAATAAAGTGAAAATCCCTTCCTCAGACCTCACATTAAATCACAAGGAAAAAACATAGGAGAATATTTTATAACCTTGGGACAGGACCCTTAGAGGTATATTTTCCTAGAGTCCTCATAGGAAAATTCTCTCAGATCTGGCTTCATAAAATTAAAGACTGAGATAGAACATTTGTAACATACCAGATAAAATATTAAGAAAAATACAAATAGTCCAAAAGAAAAATAATCAAGAGGCAGTTTGGAGGAAGATACACAAATAGCTGATAAATATTTTCAGCCTTACCAGTAAATGGGAAATGTAAGTGAAAATGAGACACCATTTGTGGGCCATTAGATTATTAAAAATATGAAAGATGGATAATATCCAGTGTTGAGTATTCTTTATACATTGGTATAGCATTTTCTATCAAAGTTAAAATGCACATCTCCCTGACATAGGAGGACTACTACTCATAATGCGAATATATGACTTTTGCAATTGATAATGGTTAATCAGACTTTCCTGATGGCTCAGGGGTAAACAATCTGCCTGCAATGCAGGAGATGCGGGTTCAGTCCCTGGGTCAGCAAGTGGGAAATGACAACCCACTCCAATAATCTTGCCTGGAGCATCCCATGGACAGAGGAGCCTGGCAGGCTATCATTCATGGGGTTGCCAAAAAGTTGGACACGACTTAGTGATTGAACAACAATGGTAAATCAGCAGGAAACCAAATTCTGCAGTAAGACAAGAACAATTTCCATGACTATGGAAAATCCTGGGAGACATGGCAGGATGTTGTATGTGTGCCTCGCTTGGCAGGCTTGCAAGCCCGTACCTCCACTCAGGGTTGAAACTCTCTGCAATCTTGGGGTTCTTTAGCTTCAAGATCATCATTTCGTGAAGCTCCAGGAGGAAAGCATCCAGGCCAATCTGATTTAGGAAGGTGTTGAGCAGCTTAGCATTTTCAGGGCTGAGATCAGCTTTGTACCTTGGAATGATTTCCCCAAATGGCTCCTGGAATGAAGTAAGAATAAATGATACATGGAAGCCTGGAAAGGGAATGTGTGGCTCCCTGAGTCCAGGTGGACAGCAAGTGGCCAAACTCACTTTTCCCAGGCGAAGTAGCTGTTCAGACTTGTGGGCAGAGAGGAACTGCCAGAGGGCGATGGTATGTTTTAACTGGCATCTGTTTAAGGCCTGAAAGAGAACAGAAGTCTTAAATATGAGGTCCTGTTTTCATTTGGCCCTGCACTGATTCCACCTCCTTCACTATGGAGGCCACCTCTGCTTCGTCCACTAATTTCCTGCCTCAACTCTGAAATGTCTCTGAAAGCCCTCTCCCACTGCAGCATATCAGGGTCCAGCAGCAGCACGCAGTCTGCATGCACACCTCAGCAGACCCGTGCTTCCAAAAGCTGTACATTCTGAGTACATCTCTGCATCTCCTGTCAACGTGTTCTGTTTACACTGTAGACTGGCCGGGGAATGAGGTATTTTCAACTCTCCTCCTTTTCAAGGGCTGCCTAGATTGGTACTCTCTAGGGGGTGGTATCCCAGTAGGAAGTGGGGAGACGATAGAGGGGACAATGCTGATTTCCTTTGGAAGAGGCCAGACACAAGACCTACCTTTGAAACCAGTGAGGTCGGATCGCCCATCTTCAGCATGTCTTGGATATACACATTTAAGTGCATGTCTGGATCCCCACCAGCTGTGCTCAGAAACCCCAGTGTGACTTCTATGGCAGAGAGAGCTTCACAGGCATCACTGTATGACTGCAGTTGTCCTCTGATGGCAGTGATGGCCACATTGGGGAGGGGACGCTAGGAAGTCAAAAGCAGGATAGGGTCCACAGTTGGGGCATGCTGTGCACCGCTACCCTGTGAGAGTCTTATCTTCATCACTGCCAAGGCCACAGAATGGGACAGGCTCTCTAATAATAGCAGTAGTCTGCACTTGGTGCTTCTTAAGTGTAGCAATATTCAGGTATATTACAGAAAGAGAGATGAACTCGTTGAATGCTCAAATCAACTTTGTGAGGATATGAATATGGATACACACATACACAGATACACAGCCCCCACAAACTCGCACAACACACATAAATCAGAAAAGCAGGAATAAGTAAGTTCTCTGGACCCTTTGCCTCAGCATACACAGTCATGACATCATCTCTAAAATCTACAAGCACAAGATTTCAATCTGTTTATACAGAACAAGGAAACTTCTGCTGGGACTTCCCTGGTGGTCTGGTGGTGAAGAATCCTCCTCGCAATGCAGGGGATGCAGGCTTTACCCCTGGTTAGGGAACTAAGATCCCACATGCCTCGGAGCAACTAAGCCTGACTGCTGCAACTACTAACTGCGTACACTCAGGATCTCGTGTACTACAACTCGAGAGTCTGTGCGCCACAGTGGAAGTTCCCTCACGATATGGTGATGGTCCCGCATGCTGCAACTAAGACCCGAGGCAGCCAAAATAAATAAATAAAAAGATTTGTGAAAAATAAAAAAACTTCTGCTGATCCTGTGTGCCCTCTAGAAAAATCATGGGGCTCAGAACAGAGGGAGGCCCTGAAACTCTTTGGTGCTCATGGCAAATGCCCTGAGCGAGGGCGGAAGAGTCCTAACGTGGATGGAAACACTCTGGTAAGACAGAGGCACACGCAGATAAGGCTGATCATCACCTGTGGCATTTTGTTCTTGATGTCCATGAAGAGATGCTCATAGTTCCAGTCACGTCTGTATACCAGAGTGGGTAATCCCTAAAGTGAGAAAGAAAAAGATTGGAAATGGAATCCACTGTGGAGGTTTCCATCAGATGACAATATATGCCTGAGCTGAGACTCAACGGTAGTCCCAGGATTTCAGTGCATCACCCAGCAAAGCAGGCAGCTCCTTTTGCCTCATGATGTGTGTTTAACCCGTAATCTATGACACAATGAGGAGCCCAGCCTGCCCCCCATGGCCAAGCAGACACTGTCACATAGTATTCTGTGGCCCACAAACCACCAGTGGAAGCAGGTTGCGGGGACACCGTGCTGGCACACTGAGCACAGACCGTGAGCAAGGGGGCACTCAGCTGACAGAGCAGAATGAATTCAGGCTTGAGCTCGAACAGTTCACCGCCTAACTGCAGGCAGGGAGGAAGCATAAACAGGATGAAGTACCACACCTTTGACTGGACCTGGAAGCAACATGCACAGCGTAGGTAAAGCACAGAACTGCAGCCTGCATTCAGGGAAGGGAGAGTGATCCAGCCTGTGCGGTCATGGGATTCAATGCAGGGCAGTGGATAGCGAGATGCATTTCTGGATCTTAGAAATGTGGGCTAAAGAGCCTGGAGGCAGGGACTGGTTGGGAGCTACTGCAGCAGTGGAGCTTAAGGACAGATGCTTTGAACTAGAGCAGCGGGCTGGTTGTTGAAACGGAGGCGCCTGATGGTAGAGATGACAGACTGTGTTTGCAGACCAAAGGAAAAGGGGGAAAACAATGAGGTTCAGTGTGGGTGGCTGGTATTGCCATTAACTACAGCAGAGAAGTCTGGACTAAGTTCATTGAGACCTGCAGTCACCCTTGGGGTACTGAGGTGTGGATTGGATGCATAGATGACTCTACAGAGCCGTCGGCCCTGAATGCAGGTGTGGTCACAGATACTGGGAGTGTGGACGAAGGGTCCAGAGGATCCCTCATTCTGAAACTGCTGTGATCAAAGCCACAGTTGAGGCAACTTTTGCAAAACAGACACACAGACCACAGACATGTAGACCATGGACACATGGGCCACGTCAATACAGCAGGTCAGCCTTGCCTTGAGGGTGAGCCTAGGCTTGCCCTGAAGGAAGCGGCTGACGATCTGGCGCTGGATCTTCTCCAGGTCAAACTCCTGCAAGGTCTTCCCGCCCTGCTCCACATGGTACTGACAGTTGGAGAGAATCAGTGGAATCAGGTCCCGCTCCACTTCGTAGCTGATGACGTGCAGGTCGGCAATCTCGGAGGCATCGACGGAGTAGCTGGGGACAGACAGACAGAGCTTAGGGTCCCAGTGAGGTGCATGTGGCCTGTCTGTACAGAGCCAGCTCCTGTCTGACTTTGCCTTAGGCTGTGCAGGTGAAGGGACACGCAAATCTGTGACACTTGTGAGCATAGCTGAAGGGGTTTCTGTTCAAGAAGGACCTGAAGCCTGGCTTGCTGTCTCTAGGTCTGGTGACCCTATTTCCCTGTTTGTTCCCCCCAGAAACGACTTCCTGCGCTGAAAGAGCGTCCCCTGCTGTCGGCTTGTGTGCTTACCTGTTGTCTTCTTTGGAGAACTTCTCTACCGCATAGACAATTTCATTGTGCAAGTTAATCAAGTAGCTGACTAAGGCGGTGGAGCAGAGGCCCCGGCCCTGGCGGCGAGGCAGGATGACTTCCAAGTCAGTGTCCAGATCCAGGTCGGAGCTGCAGTAGTCTTTAGGGAGCTTGATCTCACCTTTAAACGACAGAGGGGCAGTCACCTCCCTGCTGTTTCTTTCACAGCCTCAGGACTGGGAGCCCACCACGGTGGGAAGGTGGGCAACGCAGAAGCCCCCTCAACAGAACAGAGCTGGGAACCAAGAGTGCGTCTGTCTCCCATGTCTCTTTTATGTGCTGACAAGTTTCAGATAGTCTCAGCTCCTTTTTGATACTGAATTTATAGACTCAAGGGGACTGAGGGGTTGCTCTTTCTGAAATGTTATGCGCTCCTCTCAGACACCCTCACCAAGAGTCCACAGATCCAGCATTAGAGACACACAGCATGGTGCTGTGCACGCACGGAACAGGCAGAGTTAGGCTGGAGAGAACAGGCCTTCAGAGAGGTGCTCCTGTAATGTTTAGTATTAAAGAGGATTTCACTTACCATTGGTCTCCAGCGATCGCCTCAGCTTGTTCCATGTTGACAGAAAGATAGTGATTCTACTGCAGGCTAACTTCTTCAGTCCATCTAGCAAACAAAACACTTTTTAAGAACTCCAAGATAACACCTACTCCCATCTAGGCCAAACCAACAGAATTACTTGCTCTTTGACCCCCATCTTCATATCATCACCAACACACTCTAAATGTTGTTTAAACTAAAGCTGAGTTTGAGGAACCAGAGAGAGAGAGGGAGATTCTGGACTGCTATAGCAAAAGCCTCTAATATGTCCCAGGCACTCACAGAACCCACTGCTTCATGCTACAAGCTTAGGGTACAGAACACACATTAGCCTTGAACTGGTAGTCCTGATGCTCTGTGGGAGCAGAGCCTTACCTGAATCGTGACTGCTAATGAAACTTTGGATGGATCTGTATTCAGCTTCCGAAACATTCTGGAATCGTTTCACTAGATTCCTTTGCAGGGCCAAAATCTCGGGCAAGAATTTCACCAGTCTCAGCTCTGCCTCCTAGAGAAGGGACAACCACCAGGAACACTTTTTAATGTACCTAGATCATGTTCCTGGGAAACAAGACTTTGGGGCTGGCTCAGGCCATGTATTTGTAGTTTAACACAGTCAATGTGCCATTTTACATAACACATAGTGCTTGAGAATGGTGAAAGGCAAGTACCTTTCACTTCCTTCAGCAAGTACTGCTTACAATGCGTTGGCCAGTGTTCTACACTCTAAGGGTCGAGAAGCAAAACTATAGGGCCGACACAGCAAATGTGTTTGGCCAGAAGCTGATGAAAGAAAACAGCCTCTTGGGCCCATGTGTTGGGCTGGGTGTGGAGAGGCACTGCTGAGAGCAAGAAGACGAAGCATGTAGGCAATGATGCTTAGAGATGATCCAGTGTCATTCTGAAGACCTAGGACCTTAGCTTCTTTGTGTAACGGACCTGCCTGAGCACACCAGTGACAGATCACAGTGTTATTACGATGGCCTTCCCACCGGGAATCCATTTTCATTAACTGAACCACCAAAATTTCTGCATCATCTTACTTCTTCCTAGACTGCAAATACTGGTGCATGGAGGGAATGATTAGAAAATGTGTTTTAGAAAATAAAAATTCAAATGGATTAAAGTTAGGAAGAGGGTGTAATTCTGGCTCTAAAAGGTATGATGCCCATGTTACAGCTCTGCTCCCCTCCAATCCTATCACCACCCTCCCTCTGAATGGTTTAGAAGATTTTTTGTTTGATTTCAGTTATGCATTCTCAACTAACGTTTTTTCATTCAATAGACACTCATTGGTGACTAACTGCTTCAGGCACTGGGGGGATGAAGTTGAACAGATAAAGGAAAGATTTTATTCTATTCTTTCTTGCTGAGGGATTGGGAGAAACCCTCCTGGCCAAGTACTTTACAGCTTCCTACGAATTCCAACGCATGTATATATTTCACCTGTGACTTTATGCTTCAAATGACTTGTACAAATGGATGTGTTTGGAGATCTCTACCCCTGAGTCTTCTGCCAGAGACATTTTATTCAAAAATCAAAGTAGTTTAATGGCTGTCCCACCCTCAGGACTGATCAGACTAAATGAGAGCAGGGCCTTCACATCTCCAGGGGATATGTAAGTCGCGGTCACAGCGAAGCAGCCTCACCTTCTGCAGAAACTTCCAGAGGATGGGCACTGATTCTTTGCCGTTCTTTTGCTCCACGATGTGCTGGAGGTACTCAATGGTGATCCTTTTCCTGCAGCTCCACATCTTAGAGCAGTGAACCATGCTATTCTTGGGCAGGTGGGGCAGGAAGGTCACTGGGTCACCATACACGATTTTGGCCACAGGGTTGGAGCTGATGCGCTCATCTTGGCTGATCTGAGCATTCACTGCCAGGAGGGTTTTATCTAGATGCTAGGTGAGGAAGCGACATGGGATCTGGAAGTGAGATGCTAGGTTTTTGTCTCCTCAAACAGAATAAGTCTCAGACATCTATATTTTATTACCATTATTTTAAATACTTGCTGATTTATATTTCCCAATGGGCTTAGTTACTCTCAGTAACATTCTTATCTGACAGGGTTTATTTCTCTGACTCGTTTGCACATTCTGCTATAAAAAGTAGTTGAGAGAAAATGACTGCCTGCACTTTCTGGATTCCCAGTAATTCCTTAGTTTGATATACCAGCCCGCCTCGGGAGGGGACAGGATGGGAGGAGGGGCAACAGGAGGGTGGGGTGACCAAATAGAGAACACCTAAATCTGTGACTTAGCCTAGGTTTTCTTTCTTCAAGGGAAACTTGCAGAAGGGACAACAGACTGAGGGCTCAGCAGAGGCCACAGAAACCCCTTCCCGCACTTTCCCATAGCTACTCACCACTTACCTCTAGTTCATGCAGAATAATAGTCTCAACAAGCTTTTCCCACCTGTTCCTCTCTTCTCTGGTTGACAATTCTGCAACAAAATTGAAAGACCCTACAAAGAAAAATGTGTATGTTACCCAAGAAACAAAAACCACAGCATTCTACATAAAACACTGAAGAAATGTTTAATTGAAATAATGCTCCTTTTGGGAGCAGGGGTGGATATATTTTCCTAAAGTAACCTGAGCATTTAAAAATATTTCCGGCTGCTACCACCAAACTCATGATCTTTGTGAAGGTACTTCAAACTCTAAAATCTCTAACCCATGTAATTATCACCTTAAAGCCATTCTGAACAAAATTACTGAAAGGACAATACTTTGAATCAGAAGCCCAGGGGCAAAATAACAGTGACTAGTGGTACCACAGGTCTCAACTGCTGCCACCTCGGCTTGAAGACGGAGGCAGGACCCTGTGGGTGCATTTGATGCAGAATGCCAGAGAAACTGTCAGTGTGCTTCTAGAATTTGGTCACTTTGTCAGTGTGATACTTGCTGAGCTTACCTAGTGTGAAACCACTCCAGAATGAGAAACTTAAAATCAGGTTTTGCTAAGTGGAAAATATACACGGATGCTGAGTGAGTGAAAGTCGCTCAGTTGTGTCCGACTCATTGCGATCCCATGGACTCTACAGTCCATGGAATTCTCCAGGCCAGACTACTGGAGTGGGCAGCCTTTCCCTTCTCCAGGGGATCTTCCCAACCCAGGCATTGAACCTAGGTCTCCTGCATTGCAGGCGGACTCTTTACCAGCTGAGCCACAGGGAAGCCTACACAGATGCTGATTTCTGGCAAAAAAAGCTCCTGAAGTGAGAATGGATTTTTCTTGTCATGTGGCAGAACTTTTTATTGCTATTGTTCTTTTAAATAACATTGTCATTAGAGTGATAATTTAAAAAGACTTTTGCAGATAACCTAAAAGAAAACAAAACTGTTCTTCCACCACTCGGAGACAACCCTCTTACTAACTTGTCTTATAGACCTTTTCTTTCTGTGTGGACTTTAAATTTTAAACTAGAAAATGAGCTTAACAGTTGTTAGCCTACTTTTACATGTAGCAAATTGTGGATGCATATACATATTGAGTCAGTCCAAGAATGCAGTATCATTTTAGGAAAAGAAGATGCTCCCCCCGCCCCATAAAACAAAACAGATCTCCAATAGAAAGAGACCAAGTTCCAAGCGCTTATCAAACATTAGTCTCTTTGATGTTTCTTTAATGCACGTCGCTTCTTTTGGATGCCCTGTGTTCCCCATGCAGTGGCAGAACTACATCCAAGGCTGACTTTTGAAACTAAAGCCTCCCAAACACACTCGCACCAGCAGAGGGTCAATGGAAAGGCCAGGCAGGTCCTTCCCTCCCTGACTCTCCGGAAAGTGCCCGTCTTCCTGCTTCGCCCTCATCTCCTTCTGGGGTCAAGGAGTGCCCTGCTTCCTCTCCTGGCTGTGCCCCACCCCCTGGCCCCATGCCCAGCTCCTCACTGTGGCCCTGCTCTCGGAGAAGGCGGCACAGGACGAGGTGCACCACGCTGGCGGTCTCGTCCGCGCTCCTCCCCAGCGTGTTCTTTAGCTGCTCCAGGTCTCTCTGGATGTGCTGCTGCAGAAACCCTTTAGGATCCCACACCAGAGGTTTGATGATGTTCATCAAATCCTGTGGGGGCAAGGGGACAAATCGTCAAGCAAGGTCTTGTTTGTGGAGGGGATGGCAATTCAGGAGAGGTCAGGAGGGGTGAAGAGCCAGTTCCGAGCCAGAGGACAGTCTCTAGAAGGGATGTCAGCGTGATTCAAACAGTAGAGGCGACAGAAAACAGGAGCAGAAATGAATGTGGTCTGAAAACGACTGCCTTCTATATTGTCAATGTGAAATAAGAACTTTAAAAACTTAAACTTTTTGCTCTCATGGTTAATTAACTTAGATAAAATGCAACATGCTATTTCTTTCCTTCTCAGAGTTACAGCAAAGATACAGGTAAAATCACGGTTATTTTAGCCTCTCCGTTCCCAGTGTGGACTGGAGACACAGAGCTAGTCAGTAAAAACTGACTTTACATAATGTGACAAGTAGTTCCGCTTACCACCATAGGCCACAGTGGGAAAAATTAGGATATGTGAATTTTGCATTATGTTCTGCGTTAGGTAACAATGACTTACTCAAAATCCACAGGGGGTGGCTAGGTCTTTAAATTTTATTTTTTTCAACTACTAAAAATGATTTATTAAATTTTTTCATGATTTACTAAAATTTAAAAGTCAACGTACAAATTAGAAGAATGACAAAAATTCAGACTAAAATGGTTTAAATAATACTAAATTTTTAATTTCAATTTTTATTTTAATTAAACCTTTAAAAATATTTTATATAAAATTGTAATTCTAATATTTGATATCCATCTAATTGTCAAAGAATTGGTATCAGGCTTCAACATGTTTCATCTAGACCTATATGCACAAATGTAGGTTAATAAGATTTGTTTTATATGGTAAAGCATTCTTCATTTGTTACTATTGCCAATACAATTACTAACTCATGAGAACCCTGGGAACCACAAATTGGAACTTCAAAGAGGAGTAAGAAAATAGTTCCTCGTTTCTACTGGGAAAGGAGACTTAGTTATCAGAGAAGCAATACATTCACACTCTCTGAAAGGAAGCAGTAGACAAATTCATTGATCTGTCTTTCCCCTTTGTGCATTCAGATCTTCCCCTACTTCCTAAATAGTTGCTGCTTCTGATGTCAGTAAGGGCACAACACATAAACCTCTCAGCATGCAAACACAGGAAGCAGTCTTGTGTTTCAAGGGGCAAAATCAGAGAACTGGAGCAGAACAGGGTTAGCCACAGTGAAACCAAGCAGGACCCTGCAGGGCCTTCCCAGGAACCGGGTAGGGTTTTTAGATGAAAGGATTCACTATGAAAAAACTACCATAGAAACTAGTACGTGATTGGGCAGTACCATGCTCTACCTGGGGACTCTGGGTGGCTCCCAGAAGCATAGCCAGATGAGTGAGTAGCCGGATGAGAAGGAAGACCACTGGGGACATCTGTCGGTCAGATACCACGGGCACACCTCTGGGTGGTGGGTTTCCCAGCACATGGCCAGTTTGAGTTCTGTCCGTGGTATCACTGGAAAGGACGAGAGATGACAGGGTGAAGGCTGAAGAAGACCGTTTCTTCTGGCTCTGGGGGCACACTTCAGAGTCTCAGGACCGAGAGACCGGGTCACGCATTTGAAGAAAATGATGCTGAAAGTTACTGACTGTAATAAACCTAGACCAGTTTTCCGAGTCTTTTTCTTTATAGACAGGCCCTTCTGGCTAACCAGAAGCCCACAACAGTGTAAAGTGGCTGTTTGTGAGACTAGCTGGGGGGAAGAGGGGCAATATAATAGTAGGGGGTTTGAGGTACAAACTATTATGTATAAAATAAGCTACAAGGATATATTGTACAACACAGGCAATATATCCAATATTTTATAACTATAAATGGAATATAGCCTTTAAAATCGTGAATTACAGTATTGTACACCTGTAACTTACATAGTATTGTACATCAACTTCAGTAAAAAAAAAAAAATAATAATAAGCTTTTCTGATAAGCAGCCCTGAGATGACCTCTAAAAATGGCTCATCATTCACTTGACCCAGAAAACCCCACAAAATCATGCAAATCAAGATTCACTTTAAGAACATTGGTGAAACCTCTCCGGTCATTGAGGGGATGCATATCCGAAAAGCCACCGGCTATCAGGAGGATGTCACTTTACAGAAGCAGTGTGTGCCATCCCACTGTTACAGTGGTGGAGCTGGTCAGTGTGCACAGGACAAACACGGGCTGAAGGCAGGGTCGGCGGCCTGAAAACAGTGCAGAATTTTTACTGCACATGCTCAAAAATGCAGAAAGTGATGCTGAACTGAAGGACTTAGATGTAGATTATCTTGCTTATTGAGCACAGCCAGGTGAAGAAAACCCCAAAATGCAGCACAGGACTTACAGAGCTCAGGGTTGGATCAACCCCTCCATGAGCTCTCCCTGCCACACTGAGATGATCCTTTCTGAAAAAGAACAGACTGTTCCTAAATCAGAAGAGGAGGTTGCACAGAAGAAAAAGATATCCCAGAAGAAACTGAAGGAACAAAAACTTAAGGTATGGGAATAAATGCTGCAAAAAATAAATGCAAATAAATAATAATAATGAAATAAAATCATTATCAAAACAAAACTGGCTGTTTGTGCTATTCCTGGGGCCATATGTCAGGATGGTGCTCTGGACTTGCTTCTTGCCCTGAATCAGTGGGGGAGTGGCAGGCAGGCAAAGGATAGAGTCTGGAGTAGCTGACATTAACATAGAAGTATATACACACCAGTCTCCTTTTCCCACATAAAAACTAGGATCCAATCTCTGCAAAGGATTTGGCATCACACCCAGATGGGAGGTGCAGTGTGATGGCTATGTTCAGCTGAAATGATACTGGAGATTCTAGGACATTCTAATAGTTTATGGAGATAACAGGTTAGAATATTTTAAACTGTAACAGCACCAAAATAGCTAGACTATAAGATCAATGTAGAGAGGTCACACCTCCTATCAAGGGAGCATTTACAACCATGCTTGTCTAATGAGCAAGTGTGGGATTATGAGATCCGGTTTTTAGCTGGATTCTGAAGTATTTGATAAGATTGACTAGGTCTCCTCTGTTTTTCTCAAAAAAAAAAAAAAAAGGTAAGCTAAGAGTTTGTAAGTGACAGACTTAAACTTCCTTCTGAATTTGGTCACCCTGTTTATGTCAAGCAATTTCTACAGGGGTTGTAACCAAGGTGCAACTGGAAGATATTTGAATTAAAAAGTATTAATATTAATAAGTATTAAGGTATGGTCTATTTTTGCATTAAAAGCCCAGTTAGCCAGTGACAGATCAAATGCCTCACTACTGAATGACCACAGAGACCTTGGCGTTGATATCCAACATGACCCAGATCCAAATGTACTATTGTAATTGATAATATATTTAGTATTGATTTATCAGCTGGAATAGAAACAGCCACAAAGCACATGGTTTGATTATTTAGCAAGGAAATAGAAAATTACATACTTGATAACATGAAATCCCTCCTTTGGTTTGTGATTAATCCCTCCAATTGGAGCACGACAGTCAATACAAAAGCTCTGTTCCATCGGCATGCCACACTAGGAGAAACACAAATGTGACCCCAGATCAGTTTGGACAAATCTCAAAGTATGAGCACATTCTTAGCACAGAAGGTAGTGGATGCCACTAGGACTGCTTCCTTCAGCGTATGTGTATGTCGGGTGGGGCTGCAGGAGCCTGGGAGACAGGGCAGGCGCTCCGTGCCAACTGTGTTGTGTGTGTGTGTGATAGTCGCTCAGTCGTGTCCATCTCTTTGCGACCCCATGGACTATACCCACCAGGCTCCTCTGTCCAGGGGACTCTCCAGGCAAGAATACTGGAGTGGGTTGCCATTTCCTTCTTCAGCCAACTATGTTGTGTGTGGGAAAATTTAGACTTTTTACAAAATAGAAGCTATTAAGTTTTATTCCCAGTCATTTTATAGACAAATATACAAAACTCAATCTTTTTTTCACGTTCATCACTGTTTTCCATTCATTCTCCTATGGGTTTACTGCTTCATTATCTAACACCAGGAATACTACAGTAGCTTCCAAACTGATTTCCTTAAATGGTATTCCTTAATGCCATTTAGACTTTTTTATTTTTAAACAATGTCACCATATGATTTACTACTTCCAAAGGTTCATTTTTTGAAATCAGATTGTGTGCTACTGTAAATACACTAATAGTCTGTAACAGAACAAACCAGTCTCAGATTCCTGGACCACACAATTTCAATACTGGGAGCAGTCTTAGGAAGAATCTATTTTAATCCCATTTCATGGACAATAAAGTCAGAAATATAAGGTGCAAAGCATGTATCCGGTTTATCCTCCATGCTGCTTATATACTGTATTAAATAACATTTGTCTGTTTAAATTCAATAGCCTGTTCTGAGCATGTATAGATGATACTATGAATGGCCCTGGCTAGATGATTTGGGATTCAGACAAGAATAATACACGCATCTTCCCCTCACAGGCTTACCAGCCACTCATCTCCTTTTCCTACCCTTCGGTGTCTAGACACTGTCTCCTTGCTGGGCTAGTAATCCAGCCTACAGTCTAGTCAACACCTTGTCATCACATAAAGACCTATGTCACTAACTCTGTACTACAGTGGCCAGGAAGGACTGCCAGCATGGTTCCAGCCCTGCAGTTTTGTCTTTCAGGGGACCTTGAGCAACATCTGGAGGCAGTTTTATCTGTCACACTGGCGAGACAGGATACTACTGCCATCCGGTGAGTTGAGGCCAGGAATGCTTGTAAACCTGCAAGAATGCCCAGGCCGGCCCCACAATAAGGCCTTATGTCCACAGGGCTAAGGTCAAGAAACCCAGGCTGGAAAACCTTCATACCGTTTGGAGGTTTAGTCAGAATACCTAGTGAAAGTGAAAGTCACTCAGTCATGTCTGACTCTTTGCAACCCCATGGACTGCAGTCCATGGAATTCTCCAGGCCAGAATACTGGAGTGGGTAGCCCTTCCCTTTTCCAGGGGATCTTCCCAACCCAGGGATCAAACCCAGGTCTCCCACATTGCAGACAGATTCTTTACCAGCTGAACCAAAAGGGAAGCCCAAGAATACTGGAGAGGGTAGCCTATCCCTTCTCCAGCATGGCTTCTCGACCCAGGAATTGAACCGGGGTCTCCTGCATTGCAGGTGGATTCTTTACCAACTGAGCGATGAGGGAAGCCCCATAGAACCGCTGTCAAAATGAGTCTGTGTTCTCCCCAGAGGCCCAGTCTCTCCTTATCCTCCTCCCTCATGGGCCCCCTCCTCAGACCTGGAGGAGGAACACACATTTTGAACCTCCCCAAACCCTATCCCAAATACCAAGACTCACCTCTCCTACAGAGCACACGTGACCATTGGGACATGCTGTTGAAAGAACAGGACACATGATGGCTAGTGAGGCTTTGCCTAATGACCCACCATTAAAAGGAAAACCTAACTCCCTGCCTTCTGGTCTAACCAAATAATGACGTGGACTTGAAGTTCTAAGCATGTTACCAGAAATCTTAAACTCTGCTAGTTTACTGACAGATATTTGGCACATACCAGGAGCTCAACTTGTAGCATTGAAAAATAGTGTCTGCATTTAATTTCACAAAGCAAAGAGAAACTAGATTACAGGCTCATACCAGGGGTTATTTTTGGAGGCAAAATGGATAGTATTTTATACCCTCCTATTTATTCTCTTTGATTTTTTCTTTTTGCTGTGAGCAGGTTTTATAACAACTTTTAAAACTACTTTAAAAAGATTATCTACTCAGGACAATGGCAAAATTTACATCAGTTCATGGGTTATATTTTTTCCTCCCTCAGTTCTATATTTCTAAAAGAACTATCTTTGGGTCAAAACCTTGGTTGAATTGTGAGCTGGCCCTAGACTGAGTTTCTGATGTGGTTCCCAGTGCCCCCTTCTCCCCCAAAGGGCATATTCCAGGACACAGAAGTGCATCCGAAAGGACCCTTTCCCTGTGACTAAGAAAAAGAATGATCTGGTTCATCCACAGTCAGCAGGTACCAATTCCCGCAAACTGTTCATGTACTGCAAAGGCACCCATGGCAGGAGGAGGCAGGCACCTTGGACCCTTCAGGCACAAACCCACGTAGCCCCATTCTATACCAACATTTTCTGTAGTTTTAGGTTGCTATTCAAAGCCCAGGAGTGGGATTCCACCACAGGCCAGCACTTACTGTACCACCTGACTCCTTCCAGACCCTTCCAATTCCTAGCTTGAGGCAGCAAGTCTTCAGGCATTGTTGGAAGAAAGGCATTCTGAAAAGTCAAAAAAGCAGAGCTGGCTTTAGCTCAGTGAACACATCGACTGGCTGTCGCTGCTCAGCAAGAGGCCTTGAGTAAGAACGTGACCTTGATGTTCTCTCTTCTCAACCCCAAAAGCTCTCTATGAGGAACACAGAACAGCTCTCTATGAAATAACAAAGGGCAAGGCAAGGTTTTCACCACCACTGTGGACTAAAGCACCAAGTGAGAAAGAGGAAGATGGCGAACCTACAAGAGAAACAGGTTCAACAGTGTCTGAGGTACCAGCGGGGTCTCTAAAGTTTTCCCTGTGAATGCAGAAGAAATCATATCCCAGTCTTACCACCATGAGGTGTGGGAAGAAGGCCAAATTCTTCAGGGGTCCTAAGACTTGGCTTCGTCCACAGAGAAGGATGGTTGCAGCATGAACAGCCATTTCTATTACTGTCCCTTCCAGGTTGCTGACCCCAGGACCTGTCCTCAGCAGGGGTAGTTCATTATTCACAAGGGACATTGCAAAAGCTCTGATATCAGGAGACAAGGTGTTGCTTTTCTCAATGAATTTCTTCATAGCCTCACATTGCTGACAGGAAAAAAAATACATCAAATAAAAATATTATATGAATAGCAGGAGAAAAACCAAAGGTTTTCTCTTATGTTAGTTATGCTTTTTGATACCAAAAACTTATCAAATATCTGCTTAAGAGGAATTCTCCGGTGGTCCAGTGTTAGGACTATCACTTTCCTACTGCCGAGGACCCGAGGTTCAGTCCCTAGTTGGGAAACTGAGATCCCTCAAGACACAGGGCGCAGCCATAAATAAATAAATAAACAAATAAAGTTAGTTGCATTAAAAAATTTTTTAAATCGACGTTACAATGGCTAAATGACTACTGCCGGAAGGGGAATTATCCAGAGAAATCTCCTCTACAAACACAGAAACCACATATGCAAGCACTAGTTTTGATAATTCTGTTTTGGAAAACATTATTAAGACATTTTTAAGACAACTTTATTTTTGTTTATTTATTTTAAATTTATTTGGTTTCAGTGGGTTTTAGTTGTGGCATGTGGGATCTAGTTCCCCGACCAGGGATTGAACCCAGGGCCCCTGCATTGGGAGTGCAGAGTCTTAGCCAGTGGACCACCAGGGAAGTCCATAAATCATTTTTTTGACTTTAGTTTTAATTGTTACTCTAAAAGCTTTGGGTGAAACAGAAAGTAGTTCCTCTTCATAAGAATGCTGAAAACCCCCATCCAAGATTTTTTAAAATTATGGGCATAATTGGTATACATGACTTTCTTTTTAAATGAATATTTATTTATTTGGTTGCATCCAGTCTTCATTGTGATATGTGGGATCTATTTCCCTGACCAGAGATCAAACCTGGGCCCCTGCATTGGGAGCATGGAATCTTAGCCAGTGGACCACCAGGGCAATCCCGGTGTTTGTGAATTTTACCTCTATTCAAAAAGTCCGTTCAAATTGTGAGACTATGAACACAGCCCCGGAGGCTGATACTCACCTGTGGCTTAGGATGGAGGTCTGCATTGTGGGATCTGTACAAAGTGGTGACCTCTCTAAAAAGTGCTAACAGTAGGTAGACAGCCTCCTGAGTTGTGGAGCTCCTACAGGCCTGAAAAAGCAAGGACATCAAGTAATAATTTTAAAAATTATACAGTTATAGCTCAGGGACAGAATCTCATGTGATCTGTATGTGAATAAAGAATGAGATCAGTACTAAAGCCTTGGAGAGGGTGAGGGAGCCTTTCCCAATACCATAGGCACCTGGAACCCTGCACCTCAGGACCATCTTCGAGAAAACAACTCTTCAAAAACATTCTCATATTAAACGCAATGTATATTTATTAAATAGCTTACTGCAGAAGTAAAAGAGATCACTATCTGTTCTCTTTCTGACTAATTCCCTGGTCCCTTTTGGGAACTTTTGCTGAACTAAGATATTTATTTCCTCTTTTTCCAGCAAAGCACCAAGGTAAATAAGGACTCAGAAAGGAAATAAAAACGTAACAATTTAAAGATTGTATTTTTAAAAGCCTGCATCTATTAAAATAAACACGTGCATATGTCTCTACGGGAATTATGAGGTTTTGCTTCCTGTGCCACCGCATCTCAGAGCAGAGGAATCCTGGAGGAAGCGGCTTTTCAGCAGGGTCTCAAAGAAGATAATGGACCTAAATGAATCAGAAAGGAGCTGCTGGTTGGCTCTCACAAACCCAGCAACCCAATCAACCCCTGCCACTCGCCTGTTGCCAGGCGAGCTCACGAGGCCATGGACATAGGACTTCCAAGGCAGCCTGTCACCCTGTGGAGCTTCTTCCATTGCCTCATTTGACCCTAACAAGACAAGACTTGGGCTGTGAGGGGACACTGTGTACACAGAGCAGCCGCCAGCCTGGCCTACCTCCAGAGCAGTCTCAACAGCCAGAGGCTTGGATTCCAGAATGGCTTTGGCCACTGCATCCCGGACAGCCTTGTAGTCATTCCCATGCACCAGATACCGGTCCATCTGGCCTGGATGATCCCTCTGCAACTCCAAGAACACAGGGGTTAACCACGGTGGGTACAGTGTGGGAAATATTGAGCAAAGAACCTTCTTGATAGGTAAAGGAACCAGGCAATCACTGAAGGTTTAAGGGCAGTTGAACCAGGTTTCTGAGACAAACTGAGGCACAACAGCTCACTGCTGTTTGAGAAGCACCTCCTCCTCTCTGGATGAAGAGTGGGCGGAAATCTAAGGGAGGTGATACTGGAGCTGCTTTCCCTCTGCACTCAGAGGAGAGCACCAAAGGACTGACACGTCAGGCCGAAGTTCCGGTTGGGAGGAAAAAAAAGCCAGGATTTTTAATGCCATGTTTGTAACCCCAGTACAATAAAAATTCATTCATTTCTGGCACTGCTGCTGCTGCTGCTAAGTCGCTTCAGTTGTGTCCGACTCTGTGCGACCCCACAGACGGAAGCCCACCAGGTTCCCCTGTCCCTGGGATTCTCCAGGCAAGAACACTGGAGTGGGCTGCCATTTCCTTCTCCACTAGGAAAGGACAACTGAGCAGTCCTGAAGCCAAAATGACTGCAACTCTGTCATCCTTAGTCCTTTCCTGTCTTGCCTGCTGAGGATAAAAAGGGCTTATTTTACAGGATGAATGACTTTTAATTTGCTAAAAGCTGAAGCCACAGAATCATTCTTTTGCTTTTCCTGCGTTGAACTCAATCAGAAGTGATGCCTACATATGCTTTGCAGATAGATAACAAACCAGAAACACACATAGACACACCTTTCCCCTAGGCAGATAACCGCGATAACAAGCTGCGTCAATTGAAACCCAGAGACAGAGGACCAGACCAGACCAGATGCAAGCATTTTCTGGGATGGATGTGGGAGAAGGTCAGGGAGGAATGGAGGAGCAGCAGCCTGCTTCCAGGGGTGGATGGGACAGGGGAGCTGAGACAGCACTGGGGCTACCGGACTGCTCTTCTCACCTGCTGTGTGATGACTTCCTTAGGAAACACCCAGTGGGCTGGATGGCCCTCTTTGGAGAGGCTCTGCACAAACTCCATCCCCTGCTGGCTGGTGAGCTTCCTCACCAGGTACACTCGGTACCAGTCATTCTGGACCCGGGCACAGAAGCGCTCCACCTGCTTCAGGTAGCGACGCTTCTCCTCCGCCATCTCTGCAGAGCCAATGAGAAAGGCCAATTGATGGCTGAGGGTACTTGTTAGTTAACTGTCTGGAACAGAGGCTAGTAAAAGCTCTGTGCCTACCCTTTGGGAATCCACACTGAGAGAACTAATCTAGAAGAAAGGGGCCATGGTACAAACCAGTATTATTCTGAGAACCAGCTTCCCACACTTGCTGAATTTCTAAATCATGGGGGCTCCCAGCCTGTGGTCAAGAAAGGTTGGGAAGAAGACCTGCCTGAGCCGTCCTGAAGCTCGGCGAGGATCTCAGATGCCTTGTCAAGACAGAGGCGGATGCGGGCCATCTCCTGCAGGTGTTCCACTGAGGCCTCACCAGCAGGCCATCGGCTGTATCCCACTCGGGGGTATGTTGTAAGGAATTGGCCTTCCTCTTGCAGGTATTTCAATTCATCCCTTATGAAGAAAGCATTATTCTTCTCATGTATTGAATCCTAGGGAACATAGAACCAGAAAGAAAGGATATTATTCTTTTTTATTTATAAGACCCCATCTTTGAAATTTCACCAGTGTGGTCATGGACTGTAATAAGGATAAAGAACAGTGTTGTGGGTTTGAGTGGATATTTTTTGAATCATGGAAAACTAACAGCTCTTTTAATTTTTTATTTTAGGGACCAGAAGGAGGGAAAAGAATAAAAGCTAAAATGAAAAAAAAATTTTTTTAACCTAATTTAAATTTTCATATGCATTGTAAGATTTTTGGAAGAAACAACAATATGAAGAGAATAAAAATTAGAAGTATTCACAACCTCAGCACCTGCAGAGAGGCATCATGAACTTTGGTGGCATATTCTTCAATGCCTTTTTCCCCCTCATGCACATGCTCATAATGCCAATATAGGCAATTTCTGAGGACAGAAGTAATGTTTCTGAAATATTTTTCCCCCTAAATGGAGTACAGCATCTGCAATGTCACCACATAAATTATATCCCATAAATCTTCAGAAAAACACTATTCCATTGCATAAACCATGTGGTTCTGAGAACCTGCAAAAGAAATGTAGTGAGGTGATAGTCAGCTTACCTCCAGGCAGTTGCTAAAGAGCATGTACAGTTCGGTTTTATCTTCAGCCAGGAATGGTTTCTTTTCTAACTCGGACAAGTAAGTCTGAATATATTCTTTCACATCACAGAAGCTAGGAAAGGAGAAATATTATATATACCTGGTTAGCTAAGGTCTGGAAACCCATTTTGTCAAAACAAAGGTATGAAGTATCTATCTGCCTATTATTCATTTCCTGCTTCCTGTATAATTATATATATACATACGTACACAGCTGGGAAGATCCCCTGGAGAACAGAAAGGCAACTCACTCCAGTATTCTTGCCTGGAGAATTCCATGGACAGAGGAGCCTGGCAGACTACAGTCCATGGGGTCACAAAGTGTCGGACACTACTGAGCAACTAACACTTCCACTTTCTCATGTACATGGATGTGTTTATATAGTTTATAACATGACTTTATGAAGAATATTTTAGCACCAACTTGGAGGAATATAAAATTCCATATTTCAGATGGGCTTCCCAGATGGTTCAGTGGTAAAGAATCTGCCTGCTAATGCAGGAGACTCGGGTTTGTTCCCTGGGTCAGGAAGATCCCCTGGAGGAAGAAATGGCAACCCACTCCAGTATTTTTGCCTGGAGAATCCCATGGACAGAGAAGCCAGGCAGGCTTTAGTCCATGGGATTGCAAAAGAGTCAGACATGACATAGTGACTATATAATAACAATTTTATATCAGCTGTTCTCAAATTTTTGGCTCCAGGACTCCTTAACAGACTTAAAAGTTAATGAGAACCACAAAGAGCTTTTGCTTCTATTGGTTATATCTTTTGATATTTACAATAATAGAAATTAAAACTAAGAAAAATTGAAAATATATATCAATATTCATCATTTAAAATAACCATACTAATCACATATTAACATAAATAATATTTTAAAAAATCTTTTCCAAAACAAAATTTCATTAGTAAGAAGGGCATTGTTTTTCAATCCTATAAATCTTTTTAATGCCTAGCTTAACAGAAGTTCACTGGATTCTCAAATCTGCTTCTGCTTCTAGTTGGTTTCACTATATTATATGAGGAAAATCTGGTCTCACACATTATGTAGTTGGAAAAGGGAGAAATACTTTAGTAGTCTTTTCAGGTAAATATGGATACTCTCTTTTGATACTACACCAAAAATGATAGATGATAATTTCTAAAGATTAGTTTCAATGTGCAATCTGAAACCTTATCAATGCACTTTTCATAGTTAATTACATTAAAATCAAATGATCTGCCTTGCACATCAGACAGATTTCTTTTTGATCAATGCACAATTCTGTGACATCAAGAATCAGTTACTTCATAAATACTGGTTCGCTGAGCTGTGCATAGTTTGCAAATGTTGACATTTTTATTTTATATTTTATAAAATCTCACATTCATTAATATCACCACCCATGTTATCAAAAAGTTTGTACATATTAGAAAGCCGACAGGCTCACAGTGGAGAATACAAGTTTTCCAACATTTTATTTTGTTTTTTAATTTAGCCATGCTGAGACTTGAAGGATCTTAATTACCTGACCAGGGACTGAACCTGGATCTTCGGCAATGAAAGCGTGTAGTCCTAACCACTAGATCGCCAGGGAATTCCTCCAAACCTTTAAATATCTGTTTATAAACTTGAATTTTATAATCAGCAACTAAACCCTCAGTTTGTGACAGGCTCACCTCACTTATTTTCAAGAAAACGCCCAGGTTTGAGTGTCATTTGTCAGTCATTCTTTCGAGTAAAAGTGGTATTTCACAAAAAGAGCAGCTAGATCAGGATGTAACTCAAAAACTGCAGGAGTGGTTTTCCTTGAGACAACCTTGTACCTTGATGTGCTGCTGGAGGCTTTGTGTGTACCTCTCATTATAATACAACATTAACAGTCATATCCTTAAGAGCGGGGATTTAGTAGAATTAATAATTTTTATAGCTTCATCAAGGACATTACATGAAACTGGCATTTTTAAAAATTACATGTGCATGGTGGGGACAGAAATAATGGCCACTACCAGGGTCTTTCTCACACTAAGATGCTAGCAGCTTTATCTCTCATCACTTTAGTAACATCAGTGCAAACACCAACAAGTTGAAAAAGTCACATGCCATCTTAGTGTTATTTGCAGTCTGGTCAACACTGTCCCATGCACGGGTCTGCCCAGATAGCAGGTGCCTACATTTCCATAAAGAATGTAAGTCCAGTCTGATTCATTCTTAACATACAAAAGCACATGAACCACAAAAAGCAATGACAGAAGCAAGTAGTTTTCAACCCAGGGAATGACCATTCATATTTTTAAACTGTGTTTATGTCTCAAGATTTTTATTTCAAAATCAGTTCTGTAAATTTAACTCTAAATATTCCAGAACAAAGCATTTACCTTTGAGTGTAGTTTGTACTCATATTAATGTGTCTATACTTTATGTCAAGAGATATACATGTCAATAACACTTTTCCTTTTCTCTAAGCAAGGAGATTCACATGAATACAGATTTCACACACTTCCCAAAATTAATGAAAATCACAGAATAGCAAGAGGCTCTTTTCATATCTCAAGGCAACCGTGTCTGTCTATATGCCTTAAGAGCTATTTTTGGGTATAGCAAGCAATGTATTTTAAGAGTATTTTATTTGAAAATCCTGTTTGAAAAGACTATTTCATAAATAGTATGTGGTGGGGGGCAGTCACCAAAATAAAATGTCTGTAGACAAGGCTGCAGTGGATCCCTGTTTTAAACATAAATCTAATCTCTATCTTGAAGATTTCGGACATTTAAGTTAGAAGTAGTTGTGTTTGTTGGAACTTTTCTAATAGCATCTTGATTTTGCCATCACCTCAAGGTGAACTCTCTCAAGTTAGGACACAGGTTGAGAAACAGAGTATATTCCAAAAGAAATCTTCCGAATACAGATCAGCTTTCTAAGAATTTTTAAAAATAACATAATTCAACAAGCCTATTGAGCTGAGGCGCCATATGGGCTTCCCTGTTCATTTATAGAATCAGAGAACTTTAAGAGCAGAAGCAAAACTTAGACAACATCAAGAGCAAGGAGGTTGAGTGGAGATTCTAAGTCACAGTCCAAAAACCCACAAAACTTTGTAGCTGTGGAACTGAGATGAGACCTGCAGATTCCGGACTCCCGACTTCCTGCACCCACATGTCTCACAGCGCTCTGGCCCCTTCTCCCAAATCTGTCTTCTTCCTAAACACGTACTTATGGCCATACTGAACTCACGGCCAGCATGTGATATGCCAAGGATACAACGCATACAGATAAAGGAACCAGGGTGTCTCTTGCTAAAGAAGCTTTCCCAGATAGTGAGCTAGCTACCAGTTCTGCAAAGAATGCTTTGTGGCAAAGAAAAAAGAGGAGGGAAAAAAAAAAAAAAGTCAAGGTGTTTCCGAGGCAACTCCATGTTCGTGGTGCTCACCTGTATTTTAAAAGCAGTTTCAGTACCACTGAGCGGATCACGGGGGTCTTATCCACGACATCATCAAAAGGAGAAAGAGATTTTGTGTGTTCACGGCGTCCTAAAACCAGCAGAAGAAAGGTAAGATCACTGTTCACATCAGACATAAAAAGTGAGATGAAGAACTGAATTTTTAACTCCACTCACGTTGGGGAGCCTCTCGAAGGAGCTCCTTCTCTACAAAGAGTAAGGATAGCAGGTCTTTGACTACTTCCTTCTGAGGTGGAGAATTGTCTTTGAAGCACATGGTAGTAACCAGGTCCACGAAGAAACTATTGCACATCTGCCGGAAGCGGGCATGTTTCTCAATGACCTCCCTTAGGAATGGTTAAAAACCATGGTTAAAAGTCTGATAAACTGTGTTCCAGAATCCCTCCCTACAGAGTGCTCTGGGATTTGGATAGCTTTTTTTTTTTTTTTAATTAAAAGATGCAAGTATCTCCTTATATTGATTAGAATCAGTCTCCAAAAACTGCAACAGATAATACGTACACATGGCTCTTTTGAGAAAGACTTTGATCATTTGGACCATCTAGTAATAGCCTTTATATCCCAAGAGTTTCTCAAAGCTCCCATCTACTGGACTTGTCTTGTGCCCCACTTTTAGAAGGCATGAGGAGGGAAGAAAACCAACCTCTTGGGCTATTTTAATCAGTGCCCTAAAGGCACTTAGTCAGACAAGAGCTGGCTTTAGCCTCAAATCATAGAACACAGATGGCATTTACACATCAAGAGGATAAGCCAGTTGCATCTAAATTCTTTGGGTACTCGTGAAGGCTTTAATTAGTTTATAAGTTTCTGGGTTTTTTCCTCTAATTTTTCAATCTCCTTCTTCTGTACACATGCATGTCTTGGGGAAAGGATAATTTTCAGCCACTAGATGTTTATAAAAGTACATAAATAGTTGTCTTTGTTAGGACACTTCTCTGCTATGAGGCTTTCTAAGGTCAATAGTATATTTTAAAAATAATTTTATTTATTTTTGGCAGTGCTGGGTCTTCATCGCTGTGCAGGTTTTTCCTCTAGTTGTGCTAAGCAGGGTCTACTCTCTAGTTGCTGTGCTCAGGCTTCTCTTTACGGTAGCTTCTCTAGTTGCGGAGCAAAGACTCTAGGGTGCCTGGGCTTCAGTAGTTGCGGTACATGGGCTCAATAGTTGGGGCTCAAAGGCTCTAGAACACAGGCTCAATAACTGTGGTGCACAGGCTTATTTGCTGTGGGATCTTCTCGGATCAGGGACCAAATCCATGTCTCTAGCATTAGCAGGTGGATTCTTTACCACTGAGCCACCAGGGAAGCCCAATAGTTATATTTTTGAATACTGTACTTGCAAAAAAGGAAGAAAAAGGAGAAAGCTTTCTCAAGAGAAAGGCTATTTCACCTGTGCTCCTGGGAAACAGTTGGAGAGTATCTGTCTGGTAAGTCGGTTAAACACAAGGGGCATCCCATATGCCCTTGGGTGAGGTTAACTTTAATGCAGCGCAGGCAGAATACATGGTCACAGGGCAGGCAGACAGGATCCTGTGCATCTCCCAGGCAGATGGGGCACGGCTGAACCCCAAACCTAGAAGCCAAGAAGGGTGGCCAGTTTTAAAGCAGGGGAGTGGGACATGAGAAGGGAAAAAAAACACAAAGCTTTCGAATTCTCAACCTTGCGGATCCCTAACCCAAAATCTCACCTGGTGAAACTCTCGCTGACCTGGTCTTTACATTTACGAAGAGTAGTCATCACCGCCATGAAAGGCCTGTGGGTCTTCATGTCAGAGTTCTCTAGCAGGCACTGAAGGAGAAGGGCATTGGCAGGAGGGTGGGGGGCAGTGAGGGAGAGCAGAGGTCAGCCAGGCAACAAGACATGGCATGCCCTCTGCCGCTGGTGGAGCTAGACAGTTAAGGCTCTGCTGTCTGTAGTGCAAGGCTTTTTAAAATTTTATTTAGCAGTTTCTTTAACTTTGAATGCCCATTGTGACTATGCTGTTTTGGGGAGAAGACCAATATTCTCAGCTTTAGATTTTCCCCTTCTTCCTTTTTTTTTAAAGGTATATATACCCCCTCTTTTCATTATATTTCAAACCATAAATGATAATATAGTGACCATCTGTGTATCCACCAAGCTTTAAGTAATCTTGGGATTTTCTGAATATTTGCTTTATCAGTTTCTGAATAACCAAATGTTACAGGTGTAGTTTCAACTTCAAGTATATCCCTTTCTACTCCCAGGCCCAGGGAACCACATTCCTAAATTCCCACTTCTACTAAATTTCCACCCATGCATGCAACTCTGTATTAGGGACATCACACTACACCTAAGCTTGGCAATTTCCATTTTTCATTGATAAAAGTAGGTTCAGATCATTCATGTTTACTACTGCATGGTACTTGTTGACAAATACATTGGTTATCTATTTTCCTGTTAATGAACATTTAGGATGTTCCCAATTTCTTGCAATTACAAACATTTCTGGACCCAACATTCTTCCATGTGTCTGAGTGGAAACAGGAAAATTCCCTAGGGTATATGTTTAGAAGTGGAAACACTGTTTCTTAGGAAAGACATATCTTTAATGACATAAGATAGTGAGTTTAATTGGTGTGCTTAGGGAATTTTCCGGTTAGATATGATGCTTGTTATAGGTGTTTGTAAACATAATATAGATATTATGTATGCCCATGACATTATCTGCTCAAGGAAATTTCCTTTCTATTCCTAATTCTGCAAGAGTATCCGTTTATCAAATTATATATTTTATGAAAAGCTTTTTTTGTACCTTTTGAAATAATCATTTGCAGTGTATTTTTTGATTTATTATGTAACTGATGACATTTATAGGTTTTATAACTTTGAGCTATCCTTGAATTCCAGGACTAATCTTACTTGGAAATTATGAGTTTTTAATACCCTGCTAAATTTGATCTGTTAAATGAAATATTCAAAAATGGCCAAAGGACTTGAATAGACATTTTCCAAAGAAGGTATACAAACAGGCAATAAGCACATGGAAAAATACTCCACATCACTAGTCACTAGGGAAATACAAACCAAACCACATTGAGACGGTGCTCTGTGATGACCTAGACGGGTAGGATAAGGGGGAAGGGAGGCTCAACAGGGATGCTGTTGAGCTGATTCATGTTGTTGTACACAGAAACTAACAACATTGTAAAGCAATTATACACCAATTAAAAAAACCCAACACCACAATGGGATACCACTGCATACCCATTGGGAGGGTTATTATTTTAAAAATGGAAAATAACAAGTATTGGTAGGGATGTGGGAAGGTGGAGCCCTGGGTCATTGCTGGTGGGAATGTAAAATGGTGTGGCAATTGTGGGAAACAGTATGGTGATTCCTCAAAATGCCAAACATGGAATTACCACGTGATCCAGCAATTCCACTTTTAAGTACACACTTAAAGAATTAGAGTAGTGACTCAAATAGATACTTCTACACCCAGGTTCATAGCGGCATTTCACCAAAAGGTGGAAACATCGCAAGTGTCCATCAACAAATGGCTGGATAAACAGAATGTGCTCTCTCCATACAGTGGAATCTTCCTCAGCCTTAAAGAGGAAGGCAATTCTGACACCTGCTACAATGTGGACAGATCTTGAGAACATGAAGTATGCTAGTTAAAACAGGACATTTCAAAGGCTGCACAGCAAAGCTGCTGGCAGTGCTTGTGTGAGGTTCCCAGTAGGCAGAGGCTGTTTTCCCTGAGAGGCCACTGATGCTGAAAGGACGGTCACTTTTTCTGCAGGGTATTATCCTGTGTGGCACTAACTTTATAAAGGGTGTCAAGGGGCAGAGACATGGGCCTTCCTGTGCCCTTGGTCCCACCAACAGCACTGTGTTGGGAAGTCCACAAGTCCAGCGGCATTCTCTTACACCCCCGTCTTCCTGATCATGGCAGTGGCAAGCTGCTCCCACTGTGGGCCAGGCTGCTGGTCTTTCTAGGGCCGCTGGAGGCCTGGTCGGAGCCCACCCTTCAGTCCTCCCAAGCAGATTTGCTGCATTGATAGTTCCTTTTCCTGCAAGAAACCCTAAATGACATACCTTGACTTACCACTCAGGAGAGGGTAAAAATTAAACCATTAAATGCCACAAATAGAGCAGCTTATGTGATGAAATCACTTTCCTTACTACATTCAGATAAAACTGTCAGAGCAGAAAGGGAATATACCACCTCACTGACAGAGGTTAGGTCATGCTTCAATTGTGCTTCCTCTTACAAAGAGGCAGACCTCTGCCTGCAAGGCAGAACCTTTGCGCTTACCTTATTCAGCAAGGAGACATAGTCAGTCACCAGCTCACGCAGCTCAGGAATTTGACTCTCCGTCTCCAGCAGCACGTGCTCCACAAAGAGCGAGATGGAGAAAATGCGATTCCAGTGGGTTCTGTCAAGAGAGGGGTTCCCTCACTCAGCTCTGACAAAAAGCACCTGAGACAGAAGGCAGAGGTGCAGGGAGGTAGTTTCAAGGCACAGGAGTTGAATAGTTACGAAAAGGAGCAGATCTTAAAGTATTATAGAGAAATCATAGAGAGACTGTTCTCTTATCACTGTGGAATTATGTTAGAAATCAATATCAAAAAATATTTGAAAATAACCCACGTATTTTCACTGTAATGTGACATTTATCAACAGAAATCTTTGACTTAGCCACTGAAAGCCTCAGTAAAGCCAGAAGACTGAAAACCCAGAGGGTGATGGCAGAGAAGAAAAGATTTAAATGAGAAAAATCAAAGTGAGAAATTAATATCCAGGATACTTAAAAACCCCCATGTATTTGGAAATTAAATGTCCACTTTTAAATGGTAGATGTATATAAGAAGCCATAACAAGGAAAATTAGAAAATATCTGTAACATAATAAGAGTGAAAAGAGAATTTCTCAGAATTTGTTGTATGCAGCTGAAGCAACTGAATACAATGTGGAATCTTAAATAAGATATGAAAACAAATAATGGACACTAACCTAAAATTTTGAGAAATTTGAACAAAATCTATACTTAATAATACTGTATCACGTGTTGATTTCTTGCCCTTTTTTTTTTTACAACATGGTATTTCTTTATATTCTCAGAACTGGATTAGAAGTTTCAAACTTCATCCAAAAAAATTTAACTCACTAAGATAATAAACTTTCTAGTCTTTAAGCAAGAATATTAGGTGCCAAAATACATGGAAGTATATCAATGTTATGGTGAATAAATATTAGAAATCTAGCATTCTATTGATATTAAGTCAAACAAGTGGAATCAAAATGTCATAAACTTTCTTGCTAAGCAAAAATTCATGTCTCTAAAATACATATTTTAATTATACATACTATATTTATAGTTACATATACATATCTGTGTATGTACAAAAGTTTTTTTTACTATGCTAGATCAAGGCTTAAGAAAGAACAATAAACAAGAGACAGAAATTGGAAAATATAAACTAAATGAAACGGGAGCACTGAATATGAAATAGAAAAAGTGAAACAAACTAGAGAAAAGTAACAAATCATCATATAGTCCAATTGTTTTTAAACATGGATAATCATTAGAAACACATCTGGAACTCTGGAGAAAAAAGCAAAACATGGGCATTTGTATTTTTCAAAAAATTTCAAGATAATTCTGATATGCCTCTGGATTTTAAAAAGTATTACAGGTTTTTCTATTAAATGGTAGTTTTACTGATATAGAACTCTATTATTTTCTGTTGACCAATCATAACAATGGTATTAAGCGAATAAATAATAGTTATATAATCACAATAGTAAAAGGTGTTTACCGTTTTCATGTTTCAATACCTTTAGACCGTGAAGCTTTCATACCTTGGATATGTTCTAATGTCTCTTAGTTTACAGTCTATGGGAATTTGAACAGAATTTGTATCCTACTGTTGTGCGAAAATTAAAAAAACTTTATTATGTTGAATTGGTTCATGGTGCTTTTCAGATCTACTGTATTTGTTTACTTTTCTGTATATTCATTCTATTAATTTTTGAGAGCTTGATATTGAAAATACAACTAAAAATCTTAATTAATCTATTTAAGAAATAATTGTAATATATGGTGGAACTATATGTAACTTTGTTCTGTATCTTCCAAATTTCCTGGAAATGTGTTATCATACTTTCATAATTTAAAAAATAAAAACGAAAGGGGAAAAGAAGGAGCAGGTGAGAAAGTAAGTGAATTAGGTAGAAGCCCTTTGTGATGTTCTCCCTGACCTCTACCCACTTCTGTCTTTCTCCTCCCCACAGACTCCCAGCTCAGACAACTCAAGTTCCATGCCTCCGCCCATGTCTGGTGACTCCCAGCTCGCCCTTAAAGGCCAGCCCAGGACTTGTCCTCTGGGGAGTCTAGCCCGAGTGCATGCCCTTTCTCTGTCACCCTGCTGGGGTCCTCTGCAGCTGCTCCTTCTCCTGCAGGATCATAATAATCCGCTCACCTCTGCATCGCCCCCAGCACTCTGTGCACTCCCTGAATGCTCAGTTCTCTCCTGTTTTTCTAGGATCATTGCGATGCCTGGCATTTAAGTAGGCTTCCATAGATGTTATAGAATGAATGAGGAAAGGCCCACTTCCAGCAATAGGAACATCTGCCCTCTCTCTCTGATGTGCCTGGGGCTCCTGGGTCTCACCTGATATCTCTGATGAGGGTTCCGGTCATCATCCCACAGTCCTGCATGTACCCTTCTGAGCAGAGGAGCTCTAGTGGCATGGAAAGATTCTTCACAGTCTGTAACCAAGCTTGGGGACTGGGCTTCAGGAGGTTTTCCGTCAGCATTTCAACACAGGCCACTGCTGCCAACACATCCAGACTCTGGGGAGCAGAGAACAGGCCCATGACTGAGCAGTCTGTCCCCCGACCCCCATTGGGCTGCTCTAAACCTTAATTCGGAGGTCCTGGGTGTTTTCCTTGTGTTCCAGGCTTGGAGCTTCCTCTTTCATTGTCTTGGGATCTAGGAGGCACGAGTTAGATGTATTCTAACTGAGAAGCCACACTAACGTGTGTGCTGGTGAAGATGTCTCCCAGTTGGAACAAGGCCCATAAGCTTCCCCTTCCCAGGGTAGGGGTGGGAGCACCCCTCCCTCCACACTCGCTTGAGGAGGCCAAGCCGGGCTACAGGCATGAAAGATCCCTAAGAGGGGCCATACCATCTCACGTCTAGCCCAGTTGTGGTTCTCTGTGCCTTTTGTAAGGCTTAGCAGAATTGGAGGGTGGATGGTCAAGATCCTGGAGAAGTTCTGTAGCCGGTTTCTGAAACGGTGGTAGGCGAGGTGCACTAATGGTAAGGAGACCTCTTTCTCTGGCATTCCTGCATTCAGCTGATTGATGCAGGACCATAGAGCCATCTGCAGAACCTGGGATGAAAAACAAGCTTTTACTATATAATTTGTAAAGTATTTTTTTAAAAAGCTACATTTTGCTTGTGGAAAATGAGAACCATTCAAAAATGACAAAAAAGAAAATTAAAAACCACGCACACTACTAGTATCTCACATTTACTTTTTGGTGTTATCCCTTCTAGACATTTCTAGATCCATACCTCTTCTCCCAGTTGGTCCCCAAATTAGCGTCACAATGTATTCCTGATCTTTTTCCACTTCACAAGCATACCTGAAGAACATTGTTTTTAATGGCTGCACAATAACAATCAAATGGCCGTACTTTAACTGGTCCATCCCTTACGTTTTGACAAGTAAATTGTTTCTAATTTTCCATTTTTAGAAATAGAACTGAAAAGAACATTCCTATGAATAAAATATTTGTCTACATCTCTGATAATGTTCTCAAGATCAAATCACCAGTTCAGATTTTGTTCAGAAGTTCCCCATTCACCCAAACGGTTTACAGAACCACCACGCTATTCACACCACCTTTGGCAATGGAGGAACTTCTGGCCATTTTTAAAAAAACAGTTTTGCCACATAGACAAAAATGATGGTAGCCGAAAGTTGTTCATGCCTGTTGATTTACTAGTGAGGCTGAGAATTTTCCTGTTTTCTGGACATCTGTATAATTATTCTGTTAACTTTCATTCGTTTTTAAAGATTAGAGGATGTTCTTATTGATTCCTATGAACACTTTATTAACCCTTAATCATGCTGGTTGTACCTTCTCAAATCTGCCAGTTTCCTTTTTTATGTACTGAAGTTTGAAATCTTCAATATTTCCATTGAAATTTCAGTTACTCTTATTATTAACTTGCTGTGGTCAGTTAAATATTTACCTAGTTTTCTTCAAGAAAAACTAAACATTTTAAAAGAAAGCATCACAGGAAATTGGAGGTCTTCTTCCTGTTACTAAAATCTCCATGCTTTAGGGGTGCTGAGAGGTGGGGTAAGTGTCCAGCCTCGAGGGTTCTGAAGGTGTGAGTGGCATTTTCTCACACCACTCTCCTCTTGGGCCACATTCTGTTCCACAGACATTGCAGCTCCGGCAGTGGAGCAAGCTCCATGTCGGTATTTTGTCCACTTATGCCAGCCTTGCCCTGACCTCGAGTCAGTACTTACGTTTAACTGCTCCCAAGTGGACACTCTCATGGTCAAGAGAAGGAAATCTTTCAGGTAACACTGAAGAAGCTCCTGCTGCTGGTCCACTGTGAACTGAGCAAGAAAACTGCCCAGTGGGGTCTTCTGAAAGAGTTCTAGTAACTTCTTTGCCAGTCCTGCGGGGAGGGGCAGGGGGAGGTGGGTGGGGAGGGAGAGAGATTCCCTGGGGTGAAGACGGTGACCACGACTCCCCTTACCCACCAAACGCCTTTTTAGGTTGATTTCTGGACACTTCAGATATTTTCCCAGTGAAGTAACAGTAACAAAGTCAGAAGGAATGCTCTATTCTGGTCATAAAAGCCTGCACGTGTGCTAAGAAGTCGCTTCAGTTATGTCTGACCTTTGCGTCCCTGTGGACTGTAGCCTGCAAGGCTCCTCTGTCCATGGGATTCTCCAGGCAAGAATACTGGAGTAGGTTGCCATGCCCTCCTCCAGGGGGTCTTTCCAACTCAGGGATCGAATCAATTTCTCTTATGTCTCCTACATTGACAGGTGGGATCTTTACCACTAGTGCCACCTGGGAAGCCCCCAGAAAAGCCTAGCTAGCCCTAAAGAGAATACAATCTGGGATAGACCAATATTTCCACAAGTTGTAAAGTGCCTCGGGAACCTAGGACCAAAGTGAACCAGGAACAAGCGGGCTGCCTGCAGGGAGTTGGGTCAAATGCTGCTCAAACCAAAAAGACCTGCCTTCTAGCGGATGGGGTGCTGGCCCCCAAGTCATGTGCTATCACAGAAGAGTAGGGTCAGTTTTTGATAGGGTATGAAAAAGAGAAATACTCTCTCCTCAAGAGAGAGATTGATTTGAGTTTGTCCAGAAAGAGTGACAGAAAGCTTATCGAGAAATCTAAGTTCATCTTCAAGTATTTTGACATCTATTTTTTAAAAGACATCTGGCTTTTATTTAAAGATTGAACTATAGTTGATGTATCATGTTACTTTCAGTGATCTGATGTCTGCCTATCTTATGAAATGATCACTATAATTTAAAAAAAAAGCTATACATAAACTTTGAAAATACTACTTCATGTATGAAAGATGACATTCCCAAAAGTGGTGTGTGACCATTGGGGTTTTCCTGGAATGCCTGTGGCCAGATGACTTGGCAAGGGAGGACAATGATGGCTCAGTCTGGGCAAAGGTACTACTCTGGTCACTGGCGCTTGCTGAGAGGGGCTCAGCCAGAGACATCCTGGTGCCCTCGTTGTCCAGGGGACTCAAATGGAGATGACCTATGACAGGGTATCAGGGTCTCCTGCAGAACACATACCCTCCCACCATTGCTGGGCTCACCTGCATTTCCTGTGATGTACTGAGTATGGACCCACAACTCCTCCAGATAGTCCTTGATTCTCCAGCTAAATGGGACACTATTGGACGCCTTCTCTGGAAGGTTTATGTAGTTCTGCACCACGATGTAAGACATCTCTCCTTTAGACCTGCAACAGGCCAAACAAGGGCTAAGAATTAAGTGGTTACTGAGATGGCACTCAAGATGCAAGATGAGATCTACTTCTGATGCCAATTCCTCTTCATTTTCAAGTACTAGGAGGCGTAGTGGGCTGCAAAGACAGCCCCCTGGTCTACTGAACAGCTCATTTTTATACTATAAAAGAACTGAAGGATGATCTTATATCATCACTGGGTTTTACAGACAAAACAAAAACAAACCACAGTTGGAAAGCTGGTTGAAATCGTGGACAGAACCAGTCTGGTGATGTCTGAACCCACTCTTGCCCTATACCTGTACAGAGAATCAGAGCCACCTAAAAGCCAAGCAAGGTTTTGGTAGGCCAGCTGAACTTGAGTTACATAAGATCAGGCCTAGGGACAGGCTCTGCAGTTCCCGTCAGTCATAGGCAGGAGGAATAGGAAAAACAACATAAATGCTTCCTTACATGCAGCTTCCCCTGCAGATGAGGTGAAAGTGGACCATTTTAACTGCAAAGGGTGCTCTGAGCATAAGGAAATGAAGAACGTCAAGAACGAAGCAAGAATTTTTCAGAACTGTGTCAACACTTTGTTACTGTTGTCATGCCCTTCAGGCTACAAAAAGGGCCAACTTCAATGTGATTCTAAAATCCATACTAATATTTCATCGAACATCTGGGAGAGCCTATTAAGTTTGCTGCTACGTTATGGGTTTATTTCCCTTCCCAAGAAAAGAAAGTCTTCTATTCACCTTGTATCAATCGTCACAAGAGGAATGTTCAGAAGTTTAACGTCATTGAAAATAAACATCCAAAGTTCTCTCGCCCAAGACGGACAGTGTGGGTTGACCAGCAGGTCAAGGTTGCCGTCTCTGTCCACGCAAGAGATCACGCTTGCCAGGAGGGGAGTCACAGCGCCCTGGACCCGCTTCCAGAGGGTCTGCCTGTGAGTGGGAGAGATAAGACCGCTCAGGTTAGAAGGACCACAGACCATACTGGGATGCCCAAATCCTTTTCACATTTTGTGCCTTCATGGCAGTAACAAAATATCTGCTCTACTATTCCCACACTACAGCTGTGTTTTTCATGTTTTTTACATCATTTTTAAGTACTAGAGGAGATTAAATCAAACTAAGATTAGAGGCAGGTCAGGAAGCAACAGTTAGAACTGGACATGGAACAACAGGCTGGTTCCAAATAGGTAAAGGAGTACGTCAGGGCTGTATATTGTCACCCTGCTTATTTAACTTACATGCAGAGTACATCATGAGAAACACTGGGCTGGAGGAAGCCCAAGCTGGAATCAAGATTGCTGGGAGAAATATCAATAACCTCAGATATGCAGATGACACCACCCTTATGGCAGAAAGTGAAGAGGAACGAAAAAGCCTCTTGATGAAAGTAAAAAAGGAGAGTGAAAAAGTTGGCGTAAAGCTCAACATTCAGAAAACGAAAATTATGGCATCTGGTCCCATCACTTCATGGCAGATGGATGGGGAAACAGTGGAAACAATGGCTGACTTTATTTTTCTGGGCTCCAAAATCACTGCAGATGGTGATTGCAGCCATGAAATTAAAAGATGCTTACTCCTTGGAAGGAAAGTTATGACCAACCTAGACAGCATACTCAAAAGCAGAGACATTACTTTGCCAACAAAGGTCCGTCTAGTCAAGGCTATGGTTTTTCCAGTGGTCATGTATGGATGTGAGAGTTGGACTATAGAGAAAGCTGAGCGCCAAAGAATTGATGCTTTTGAACTGTGGTGTTGGAGAAGACTCTTGAGAGTCCCTTGGACTGCAAGGAGATCCAATTAGTCCATCCTAAAGGAAATCATTCCTGAATATTCATTGGAAGGACTGATGTTGAAGCTGAAACTCCAATACTTTGGCCACCTGATGTGACAAGCTGACTCATTTGAAAAGACCCTGATGCTGGGAAAGATTGAGGGCAGGAGGAGAAGGGGATGACAGAGGATGAGATGGTTGGATGGCATCACTGACTCAATGGACATAGGTTTGGGTGGACTTCGGGAGTTGGTGATGGACAGGCGTGCTGCAATACATGGGGTCACAAAGAGTCGGACATGACTAAATGAATGAACTGAACTGAAATGAAGATTAGAGGTAGAACTTGAAAGGTCCTTAATTTTATCTCTAATAGACAGGAATTAGTTCATTGAAAAGGCCAAGTAGTATTGTTTTATTTTGTTACATACTCGTTTTCTAGAACAAGTCATCTATGCTCTATAAATAAATCAAAGAATGACCAAATTCACTTGAAAAGTATGTCATTTGAAGAAAATCAGTTGTGAATAGAATATAATAAAGAAACCAAAGTAAACTCATTTCACATTACATTAAATAAGAAAGCATGTCTTTATCTAAGTCACTTCAGTTGTGTATGACTTTTTGTGACCCTATAGACTCCTCTGTCCATGGGATCCTCCAGACAAGAATACTGGAGTGGATTGCCATGCCCTCCTCCAGGGGATCTTCCCGACCCAGGGATCGAACCTACATCTGTTATGTCTCCTGCATTGGCAGGCACGTTCTTTACCACTAATGCTACCTGGGAAGCCCAGCAAATGTAGGAAGTTCAGTAAGTGAAGGGGTGGTGTCAAGGGTACATAGAAAATACAGATTTTTAAGAAGCATTTATCTAAAATCCATACAGAGGAACCAAGAGAAACAAAAATAATTCCAGGTCCAAATCTGATCCTTCAGAAGTTACAACAGGGAAAGAAATGAAAAATAACTAGAGAAAAACAGAAGCAGAAAAGCCATACAGTTACAAAACCAGCATCAGTAAGCTCACATGGTCAATTCAACCTAGATGTTCCCACATGTCCTTCTTGCCAACAGTGTGGGGATACATCCCGGCTGAATCCAAGCCCCTGGATGAGTTAAGTGTTTTCCTGGAGTCAAAGAAACTGAGGGCCAGATTGGTGAAGTCCCAGGTCTTAGATGACCTTGCAGATGGGATGGGCGGCATCTTCCACTGCCCGCTGTGGGATGCAGAGCAATACCCTCTCCCTCAACCACACAGGTTGGCATGGGCTAGTCTTGAGCACAGCATCAAGGTTTGTAGAAAAAGGACCATGGACAATAAGTGAATACTTTGGGTCTTATTATCGTGGTTATCAAATAACTTCATGCAGGAGGTCTAGGAAAAAATGTTCTTCCCTACATATCAAACACCTCTTTAATTTACCAACCTAAAAGGGCAACCATGCCTATGGTGATGCACATGGTGGTAAAAGTTTACATCTGATAAGAACAGAAGTTCTTGTTTTTGTTTGTTTTTTTGCTATGAAAAAATTTAAAACACACGAAAGTACAGAATAGAGTCAAGCAAACCCCATACAACTTACCACCCAGATTATCTTGTGCTCTTCAGGGAAAAAAAGTCGATGGCTCTAAATTTCTCAGAGGTTTGGAAGGAAGCAGCCCCTCAGCTTGGAGAGCCCTGCGCCCAGCCCCTCCCCGCCCCCGGGGCTTCCTTTCCTGGCAGTACCTGAACGTGCCGGCCTCCTGTAAAGCGTCCTGATTGGAGGCCTCCCTCACCACCCAGTCCTTCACATTGCAGATAGCATTTTCTTCCTGCTTCATTAAAAGGACGTAGAGGCGCATCTTAGCGACCAGCAAGAAAGTGGCTGTGGAAAAGCAGAGCAGATGTGCATTCAGCACATCCCTGGGCATCGAGCAGTGGGCCCGGCATTCCGGACCCATCCCAGCAGGAAGGGAAGCCCGTCTCCTTCAGCCAGGCCAAGTCTACAGAAACCCAGAGGCACACATAGATTGCCAGGGAGCCAGCTGCTTCTGGGAGTAATGGAGAGCTACAGCGGGGAATGACTCAGGGACTGATGGAGGAGCTCGGTTGGGGTGTGGACAAGAGGAGCTCCCACACCTCTGTACTCACTGTTTTCATCTAGGAGGCTGAGGAGGATGGACACCCTCTGAACGCTGCGCTGACAGTCCTCATTCTGGTCTCTGATCATGCCCACGGCACCCTGAATACAGCTTTTCAGCAGCCTGGTGGTGTCCAGGATCTGCATCTGTCGACAGACAATCAAGCCTTCCATTTCTGCTACTTACATGTCAAGAAAAGCCAGGTGATGGCAGAGATGAGGTCCAGGCACTGGGTGCAGGGGCACAGTTTTCCTCCTGCCCAAGTTCCCACCACATGCCCTTGTCAAGTTCCCCTGAGAACCACTGTGAAGGAATTCCCTGGAGGTCCAGTGACTAGGACTTTGCACTTTCATTGCCGTGAGCCTGGGTTCAATCCCAGGTCAGGGAACTATTAATAAGACCCTGCAACCCATGTCGTGTGGCCAAAACAAAAATCCACTACAAGACAATCCTATGTGCCTGGAGACCTTATCAGTGGTCAAGCAACACAGCAAAACTGTCCAGGGGACACCAGGAAAAGCCAAGGTCAGATCTGCTGCTGGTGATCCACCTGCACTCACAGAGGCAGGGAGAGGAGTGCTGGGCTGAGCCCTGGCCAGCTGAGTCCACTCCTCCGACCCCTGGGTGTAAATCTAAGGAAGTGGAGCCCACAGCCTGAGGGCTTAGAGGGCTAGAAAGAGTGAGAATTTATATCATGTTCTGGTCCGGAGGCTGGGCTGGCGTTCATCTCGGGACTTACTGTCTCCATTTTTACCTCCGCCACTTGCTGTGAGGTGACTGCCTCAGTTTCCATTGCCTCCTCATCATCTTCTTGGGCTCGGCGTCCCACCTCCACTGCAAAGAAGTAAAACAATGGAGCTACTGTTCAGAGGCAGAAGTGGTGGTGGGGAACGCTGGCAACATCGTGTGCGTTGTATGCTGGGGATCTATCCGGGTTTCCCTGGCACCAGCCTCAGGAAGGGGCTCCAAAGGAGAGACCGTCAGTCACACAGATCAGACTCCGATCGCCCACTGGACGTGGTCCACCAGTGGCAACCCAAGCTTCCATCCTGGGCTCAGATGGCTGATTCGGAAGCCAGGGTAAATAGAATCTGACATGTTCCACAGGTACCTGCAAAGACCTTGTGGAAATATTGTCTTCTCCTGGCCTTGGAAACAGCAGACAGTGCCCTGGATTCATCAATACTCACTTCAGCAAATGTGTCCCGAGCTCTTGCCAGGGGGCAGGTGTCGGACTGTGGGACAGTAGCCTAAGCACCTGTCCTTGTAGCAGAGTGCACACCTCCTGGCTTCCGCTCCCACCATCCTACCTCCCCGAGGACCTTTTCTGCAGACTCACCCTTAGCGGGATCTTCTGGTTTGAACAGCTGGCTGATGGCCACATCCTGCAGTTTAGTTATGTCTGAAACCATGACTGTGGACCTCCGGAGGTCGTCGATGTGCACAGAATGCCACAGCCCTGGGAAAACAAGCCCCAGAATCTTCCCTGTGTCCTCTGGTTTCTTCCTGACAGTTGTAAGCAGGGATACACCATTGTCCTGATGTTTTAACATACTAATGAATGAATGATTTGTATCCTAATGTCTAATCCCTTGAATATACACAGGAAACATATAGATGTCATGCTACAGATGTTAACAACTTTAGCATGAAAATCAGTTTTAAGAACTGAAATGACTAATATAAAAGAGTATTTAGAGAAGGCTCATTATTCTTTTATAAATGTATTATTAAACTTTCTATATCATAATCAGTAGAGGGGTGTGAGACAACAGCAAGGTTTGCCTCTTATTAACTATGAAATTATTAAACTAAACTATTACTTGCCTATTTGCTAGAATACCAATTTTCTCATACAGGAGATTCCTTGGAGATTCTTTGGGATCAGGTCCCAACAAAACAAATATTACAATAAATCAAACCACACAAGTTTTTTGGTTTCACAGCATCTATAAAAATTTTGTTTATATTACACTGTATTTTATTAAGTATGTAATAGCATTGTGTCTCAAAACACAATGTACATGCCTTAATTAAAAAATACTTGGGACATTCCTTGTGGTCCAGTTGTAAGGAATCCACATGCCAAAGCAGGAGACACAGGTTCAGTCCCTGGTCTGGGAAGATTACACATGCCTCAGGGCCACTACGCCTGTGCATCAGAACTACTGAGCCCACGCACCCTAGACCAGTGCTCTGCAATAAGAGAAGCTACCACAATAAGTCTGAGCACCACAACTAGAGAGAGCCCAAGCATAGCAATGAAGACCCAGGGCAGCCAAAAGTAAACAAATAAAAATACTGCACACACACAAAAGAAAACAACCAAAAAATACCATATTGCTAAAAAATGCTAACCATCATCCTAGCTTTCATCTAGTCGTAGTAGTAACACAAAAGGTCACTGACCACAGGTCACCATAGCACATACAATAATGAAAATGCTTGAAATATTTTGAGAATTATCTCAAACACATGAGATAATTCAGAGACATGACGTGAGCAAAGGCGTTCAGAAAAATGGCGCTGAAAGACTTGGCACAAGCCTTCAGTTTATCAGAACAGCAGTATCTGTGGAGTGCAATAAAGCAAAGTGCAAGTAAACAAGGTGTGCCTATGTAGTAAATATTTGGTGAGTCTTCATCAGGAAAAAGAGAGAGAGATTAAAGATAGCATTTTCTGGCCCCAGAAGTAGGCATTAAGTATCCACACATTCATAACAATGCTAGTGGGAAATATCTCTGCATTATCCATATAGTAAAAGGGGAGGAACCAGAGATTAATCAAGCATGTATCAACAAATAATGAAGTATCGTATGTTGTAGCAGGAGTCTGAAGATGAAGTGTTTTTTGTTTTTTTGTTTTGCATCAATCAGCTTTAAGAACGGAGAAGGCAATGGCACCTCACTCCAGTACTCTTGCCTGGAAAATCCCATGGACGGAGGAGCCTGGTAGGCTGCAGTCCATGAGGTCTCTAAGAGTCAGACATGACTGAGCGACTTCATTTTCACTTTTCACTTTCCTGCATTGGAGAAGGAAATGGCAACCCACTCCAGTGTTCTTGCCTGGAGAATCCCAGGGATGGGGGAGCCTGGTGGGAGGCCGTCTATGGGGTCGCACAGAGTCAGACACAACTGAAGCGACTTAGCAGCAGCACCAGCTTTAAGAAATCTAATTGCATTTGAAACAAATACAGTTGAGATTATGTGTGTGTGCTCAATCACTCAGTTGTATCTAACTCTTTGTGACCCCATGGACTGTAGCCTGCCAGGCTCCTCTGTCCACGGAAATTTTCCATGGACAGAAATTTTCTGGAAATTTCCCAGGCAAGGAAATGCAGTGGGTTGCCATTTCTTCCTCCAAGCGATCTTCCCGACCCAGAGAACCAGCCTGCATCTCCTGTGTCTCCTGCATTGGCAGGCAGATTCTTTACCACTGAGCCACCTGGAAAGACCACTGAGATTAACATTAATCTTCTAATATCAGACTTTGTACATCATAGGACCAAACAGTGGCTTGGGGAAAGAATCCAGCAGCAACATAGGAAACTGCCTACAATGCAGCAGATGTAGGTTTGATCCCAGGGTCAGGAAGATACCCTGGAGATGGAAATGGCAACCCACTCCTGGAAAATCCCAGGGACAAAGGAGCCTGGCGGGCTACAGTCCATGGGGTCACAAGAGCTGGACATGTCTTAGTGACTAAACCACCACCACCACCACAGGACCAAATTAGAAATAACTTAAATATTATTATACAAACATATTTATAAATATTTCGGTCCTACCTCCATGGAATCCTACATAGGACGTTCCACTTCCCATCCGGGACAGTTTTGTGATAAAATTGACTAAGATATAGTTCTTATTTCCTTGTATCTTATTGATTTCATTCATAGCAGAATACCTATTTTAAAAACAAAAAGCAAACACAAAACAAAACAAAAAAACAAAGAAAATTAGCAAAATGAACATTGCAAAATGGCTAAATGGTGTCCTCAAAGAGGTCAAGTTTCATCTCACTTTTTTTTAAACTTTAAGTAAATTTCACACCTTCATGCTTGTTATCCTCTCTTATAAGAGAACAGGGGCAAGACTTCTCTAAATAGTCTCATTTCTTTCCCCCGTTCCTGTGTTCCTCTCCTTTGAAATGGCATTTTTTATTGAATAGGAACCCTCTCTTATAACGCTTAATAAGCTTGGTCAGATGCTACTAAGGGTAAGGGCAGTGCTCTTGTCCACTTCAAGAAACAGAGTTCTGTGCACAACCAAAGGACAAAGACAATCATGATGTGAAATATGGCTTCCAATGCTTTAGAAGGTCCAAAAATTACTTTTAACATCAAGTAATAAAGGGATGCAGTTAATTCTAAAAGCATCAAATTTCCACTACAAACAACTTAAAGCTGTCAAATAAATACAACTGAAAGCATTTAAATACCATTAAGGCCCCTGAACTTGCAGTAAATTCATATCTCATAATTTAAAATGAATAATGACCAAATCATGTCAGCTAAAATATGTTTCAAGGATACTCTCTTATATCCTCCTAATATTCTGTTATTTATACTTCTTGCATTGGCTATTTTTCCATTGTTAAGAGCCTTTTCTCTCTTGGTTTCTCTAGTCCATATTTAGGGGAATAAAAATGGAGAATAATTTTTATTTCTATGTTTATTCTGATACTATACAGTTTTTGAGGAAGAAATTCTTTAGGAGCTCCTGAATAAATTTGGGGTATCCTATGTAGTTTCTGAGAAAAAGAAAAAAACATACTTCGCTGAGGCGATGAGCTGAGCACTCTGACTTCCATCTTCAAAATCTGTTTGAATAACAAGAATTTTACAACTGGCTGTGTGAGCTAAGCAGTTTCTGAAAGAAAAAGGAAATTATCCAAGTGAGTTTTCTGTCCTAAAAGTTGGTGATAATATTCTCCAAAGTGATGGGAAACATAAGGGGTATATAGGAAAACTATTCAAGTGGGATTTTCCTCTGTAAGGTGAGCAGACATTTCAGTGGAGAGAGAAAAAAGCCCCAATAGATGCCTCCTAATGAGACATAAGGATGCTGGATTCAAAAAGGATGTTTTCACAGAGGATAACAGGGATCAGGACACTCGGAGAAGTAAAACGCGTCCTTCTCAGAGTCACATGTTCTCAAGGTTCACTAGCCAAAGCTGGTTAGAAAATACCCGTGGTTAATAGTCACACATATGAAATACAAAGTGGTTGATCCTGAGGAGGGAGGGGAGCGGGAGGGGAGGGCAGGGATCCTCACCGAACTTCCTTGAGGAAAGAGTACTCGGTGTCAAACTGTTGCAGTGACAGGATGGTGAGTTTCACAGCCCAGTCCTTTACTTCTGATTCTAAAAGTTCACAGTCATGACTGGTTAGCAGCCTGGAGAACGTAGTGATCTGCAAAGGCAGGAAATTACAATCATTCCATGGAATGCAAGAAAGCGTTGTCTCCTAGATTCAGATCCAAGAAACATGAGGATGCTCAGCAAATATCTTCTATGGGCTCTTCATTGTGCAGTTGGTACACAGATCCAACTGGGAGTTCAAACCCAGAGGAGTTTTCTAACATGAGGTGGTGCTAAGGCAAACAGAACCTACAGGATCAAAGGTATTGGAGAGAAGACTCATCCTGCCCCTAAGATGTCTTTGAATCTTCTTCCTAGATTCCAACATCTTTTCCTGCTTTGAACCCTGCTTGTGATGATACCTTAGCGCTCAGAACAAATACCACTTGTCCTTTGCAATCTTACTTCAAACTTTCCGTGGAGCCGGCCATTGAGGTCTTCCCCACATCTGTTAACCAACTCTCCCCTGCTACTGGATCACACCATACAGTGCAACCAGTATACTCCTTAAGGGCACGCTGCCAGGTCCTGAATCATTATCTCTAGGCTGGCCTTACCACTGAGCTTCCCATTCCTATATCCAATTGATGACAGACTACCTAGATGTTACAGGAACATCAAAGCCCATCCCAAATGGAATCCATCATTGCCTCCACCAGACTTGTTGCTCATAACTAGTTTGTGATTGGCAGGAAAGCTATGACAAACCTAGACAGTGTATTAAAAGGCAAAGACATCACTTTGCCAACAAAGGTATCACTTTGCCAACAAATGTCTGTATAGTTAAAGCTATGGTCTTTCCAGGAGTCACATATGGTTGTGAGAGCTGGACCATAAAGAAGGCAGAGTGCTAAAGAATAGATGTTTTCAAACTGTGGTGCTGGAGAAGACTCTGAGAGTCCCTTGGACAGCAAGGAGATCAAATCAGTCAATTTTAAAGGAAATCAACCCTGAACACTCATTGGAAGGACTGATGCTGAAGCTGAAGCACCAATACGTTGGCCACCTGATGTGAACAGCCGATTCACTGGAAAAGACCCTGACGCTGGGAAAGATTGAAGGCAGGAGGAGAAGGGGACAGCAGAGGATGAGATGGTTGGATGGCATCCCAGATGCAACAGACACGAAGCTGGGAAAACTCTAGGAGATAGTGAGAGACAGGGAAGTCTGTCATGCTTTAGTCCTTGGGGTCACAAAGTCAGACACGACTTGTTGACTGAACAACAACAAAGATGTGATTAACCAAACTTCTGGTCAACCAAGGAAGAAACCATGGAGTCATCCTTAGCCTCCTCCATCTCCCAGAGCTCCTATAAAGAATCAACCTTTATCTCTGTCAATATGAATCCTTACTATGTCTCAATTGCACCCGTCCATCCTTTGACTGAACTGGTACTGCAGCCTCACTACTGGTATATCTTATCTGTGAGTCTTTTTATCAGACTTTTTTCCCTTTCCTCTCTCAGGTAGTGGGACACATTTCCACACACATTTCTCCATCACTCCCTTTACACAGGAAAGCAAAGCTCCTTGGTGCCACTGAAAAGACCCTCCATGAAGTCTCTCTGGCTATATCTCACTCCTATCTCTCAGAACTTAGGGCCTTGAGCTTTGGGCTTCAACGGTAATTAACTCTGGGTTTCCTGCAAAGACTGGGTGTTTTAAACCTTGACATCCTTGCTCAAGTAGGACCCTCTGCTTATAATACCTTCCAAATCATACTTTACAATCAGCTTGATGGTCACCTCTTAAAGACGAGTTCGTGACCTCATCCTGATCTGTGTTGCTACTCGTTGCCTTTGTGGATAACACTGTCATAGGATATCAACGGTACCCATTCATGTCTTTAAACCTTACACTGTATGCTGACCAAGGACAAGCCCTGTGCCAACTCATCTTTATATCCGCAGAGTCCTGAGTGCATTACTCAAATGTGGTATTTCCCTTGTTGAACTGAGCACTGTGCACAGCACGGCACAAAAATGGGCACTCAAAACTTGGTAACACTAAACATGTAAAAATATGTAGGTCTCCTTTCACTTACCACGGAGAGGAACCAAAAGTCTCAACACATTCATTTATGGTTCCTATACACTGACTGGCAAAGAATCTTGAATTCCTGATGCTAGGAAGTCAAGGACCCAGAGGTGAAAGAAGAAAAGGGTAGAACACAGAAAGATAATCACCTCTGTGAAGATGGCATGGCGTTCTGAATCCATTGTGCGAAGGTGAGCCTGGAGCAAGTCTGCAAAGGAGTTATGCTGCTGCCTGTAATAGTATTCTTCCGACAGGGACTGTGCAGTGAACTGGCCTAGTGCGGAAGCATTCAGCCGAACCACAGCATCAGGGGTGGCACAATCCAGCAGCACTGACTTGGCCTGCTCAGAGACTTTCTGGTAACGTTCACCAATCAAGGCCTCGTGCCCTAGCTGCTCTATGACCTGGAGCACCACAGAGGCACACGTGTCTGAGTGGTACCCAATGAAGACATCAGAAGGGCTGTATTTGGGTCTGGCTAGAAACTGCTCAGCTTTCACATCTATAAACTTCTCCACCCAGACCTTGAGCTCTTCCACGATATTCTTCTGCCATTTCTCCAAAACAGTGTTGATGTCCAGATAGTGCTTCTCCAGCCGGTTAATGAGGGGAATGGGAAAATGTTTGTAGACGACATCTTTCTCCTCAATGACTATCAAGCGGAAGTCTGGGTGAACCCGACATTTGACCCGATGGGTCCCCAGACCAAGGTCCACGTACTTCTGACCGCCGAGGTAGACGTAGTATTGATTGAGTGCATCGTAGAGGCTCTCATAGAGGTTCTGCAGGTTGAGCAGCACCACCATCTTGCCAGTTTCCATGCAGATCTTTACTCGGTTGATATTTCGGCAGATCTGGGTATACTCTTGATCTTTGGGAAAACTGGATCCAAAAATAATCTCTGGTTGGTCTGTTTTGAAGAACGTCTGCTGCAGGATCCGCAGGGCCACGTAATTTCTGGTCAGCACAAGCAGGTAGCGGGACTCGGAGTCATCCAGCTCTCTGCCATGCATCTTCTGAAGATGGCCGTATATGTTCTGGTGGATCAGCTGCATTGTGCTGACCTCCTCTGTGTACTTTGCCTCAGGTAAATTGGCTGAAAAGATGTCCAGGGCATGAATGTCGTCTTTGCCACTGAAGTTCCGAAGGACAGCTTGTGCAATGTCTTGAGGGGAAGGCTCCTTATTGGAAGCTTTTGCTGCAGCAAAGACCATTTTAATGAGGCTGTAGTAGTCACGAAGCCCAAAGAATTCCTTGTCCTGCCTCTTACACACTGTTTCGTAGGCTTTGGCAAAGGATGTGAAGTATCCTTGGATTTTTTCTTGGACAAGGCGCTCTGAAGCACAGATTCCCTTGGCACTCTCAATGAGCTCTCTTTCGTTGGGGCTGCCACGTGACACAAATATACCCCGGTTCATCTTGGCGGGATCCAGGGCCCAGTTGGAAATGCCTATGAAGCCAACTTTTTTGTGGGGGGCAGGATCGTCTTCAATACATCCATCTTCCAGCAATGGGTGCAGCGCCTTCAGGGGCATTTTGGGTGAGTCTTCTGCTAGTCCAACCTCATCTAACACCACCACGGAGACATACTGCTCAAGGTCCTTCCCCTGCTGGAAACGGGCACACTGCTTGAAGGTGCCTATGATGCCCTGTGGGGTGGAATGTGGACTACACTGGAATGACACCAGATGGACCTCCTTCAAGTGCCGGAAGAGGTCCGAGTGTGCAGCCTGGCCTTGCATGGCGTCTGCCACGATGGTCTTGGCGAGAGATTTGGAGCTGCCGGGCTTGCCCACCAGGAAGAGAGGAATCTTGAGCTCAATGCAGATAACCATCATGAAGACGTTCTCCTTCAAAGCCAAGTTCCTGGCGATTGTTTTCCTCAGAGATACATCATTCAGAAAAAGATCCTGGGTTAGCGTTATCTCATCTAGGATAACCCTGCTGTCATTATACGGTGCTGGAAAGAACTTGCAGATAGCTTTCCGATAAGATTCCTTCTTCTCTAAAGAGGCGTGGTAACATACCCCAGTGGCCAGAACCAAGGACCAGAGGACAGGATCTCTCTCAAAGTCATTTTGGATGACCCCAGTCTTAGAGAGAAAGGAATCCAGCTTAGACAAGAGCATCTCACTGTGGTCGTAAAACCATTTGAAAACTTTCACACAGCGTTCTACATCCCTGAGGCTGACAAAGCTGCACTCATTTTGTCTTTTCCTCATGAAACCCTGAGAGGCAGAAAGCACTTCCGTGATTACATGAGTCTCGCTCTGCACCATCTTGATGGACTTCACCAGTCTCTGGACAATCTGATGGATGTAGAGCTTTTCTGCAGAGTCATTCAATTGTCCAAAGTCCCACACCAGGGGGATCAGGCTCGGTGGCAGAGCATGGACACGGTACACCAGCTGCCTCAGGGGGATGGAGCCAAGCCTCTCAGCCGTCTCTTCTGCACTAACCCTGTACCCCAAGCCAGCTGACTCCAGACGGCAGATCATCTTCTGGGTGTGCTTCCGATAAGGGTTGCAGGCTGCAATGATATGCAAGCCAGAATTCTTAGCCAGGGGCTGGCCACCCACTGTGTGGTCACATAGGACCTCTTTGATGCAGCTTATGGCCTCCGTGGTGTTGGCTTCATCGAAGAACAAGATGGTGTCCAACTGATATTGGGCCTTATTGAAGCAGGCCAGCTCTTCAGCATCCCTGACCTTGGAGTAGATCATGTCGGCAGTTGTTCCTCCGTGGACCTTGACCAACTTCATGGTTTCAGCATCAGCACCCCCACGCCTCAGGTCACTAAGGAATTTAATGAGTCTGGTTTTCCCGCAGCCGGTTTCTCCCATGATGACGACGGGGATGCCGCACCGGAAGCGCATCTCAATGGCAAGGATCTTCAGCATATTATCCGTGGTAAGCTCGTATGTTTCATCAGGGTCAGTGGCCCACTGGATGCCCAATGCCAGGCACAGCTTTTCAAGTTTCTCATGTCTGGGCAGCTGGTCAAAGTCAACGTTGAAGGGCACTCTCTGAAGCAACAGTCCCTGGTACAGTTGCTCTGTCATAACATCCTTTTTGATTACTTTCCCACTCAAGCGGTCTATGGCATCAACACCACCGTTCTGGTTGGACCGGAAATGGAAACCTATAAACGTCATGGATGTGTGGTCACTGTTGAAAAAAACGTATGGGTGGGGCTCCGACTCCCACCTCTTCCGGAGAGAGAAAGGGGCGAGGTCTTCTTCTTTGACCCCATCCATAGTGAATGTGTACTTCCCCGGACTTTGGTCAGATGTGTGAAGTGTAGGTGTGGCGAAATCTCGGGCCATGAAGATCATGAAGGTGACCACAAAGTTCTTGAAGCCCATCAGTGTGTCTCCAACAAAGGTGGGATCACAGAAGAGAGAGGCCTCACAATCTCGGAGCTGGTAGTTCAGGAACTGAGCAAAGTTCCAAAGTTCTGACCAGGATGGGTTTATCACCCCACAGTAAATCAGGAGGTGTTGAATGCATTCGCCAGGGCTGCCCTCAACAGAACCTTTTCGGTACTGGAATGTGTCTAGGTTTTCTTTCTGATGGAACCGTCTTAAATATTGGTAAGGTCTCTGGAATGTTTCACTACAGAATGCTCTCAGATCCATTCCTGGCTCTTTGTAGCTCTGCTGAGGACCCAGCTCCATGTTGATCACTTCTTTGGGAGGTTTGCAGGTCACTTTGGGGAAGACATCTAGAAAATTGAACTGGGGGACAAGTGCATTCTGGAAAGGAGAGACACAAATGAAATGAGTTATGGCTGAATTTCCCAAAAAGTGCTTTTGTGTTTTAATCCTCAACATGGTCTACGTGGACCTTTATGAAAAATTACTTTTCATGAAGGGATTTCTGTAGATACCTCTTTGCATGAGGTGTTACCTTCTGCACATTCAGGCATGGTGTGAGCTGCCCTTGTAAATAACAAAGCCCTTTTCTACTCAGCCTCTTGGAAATAAACCTCTCCATCAAGCACATACATGCGTGTTTGTGTGTGTGTATGAGCATAAAACTCCCTTCAGTTAAGAAATTAATATAATGGAAGTCTCCTTCCCATGTTGGCTGTCATTAAGAAAGACAGTGCTTCTCCTAGCACATGCATTTTCTGCATTCCAATCACCACTGGCATTTAACCCAGACACACAGCACTCACCCCAAAGAGAACAAATCTAAGGTACTATTAATTAATAAAAGAATCTTTGTATTCCATGCATTATTTAAAACTAAGTTTAAAGATTTTTCTTTACTAACACTGCACTCAGCTACTCTGCTAAGGCAAAAGTGGGGAATCATAAGCATGAATAAAAGCGCCTGCCCCCACAGCAGCATGAGAGTGCCCTGATACACACCAGCTTTGAAGGCCTTCGTGGCAAAGTCGAATTCCTTTCTAGGATTTCAATGATATATAAGTGACATGGGTTCCGAAGCCACATCTTCCCATTTATATCCATTAAGTACTGGAGAACGAGGAGTTTGAAAAGAAACACCCAAATACCAGTCCGCACCTAAGGATAGAATCATGTGGGTCTGTAAATACTTACACAAAAAACAGCAGTCCTCCCAACCCTAAGGACCTTCTTATTCTGCTCTATTTTACAATGATACTGAGTATCAATACATGGAGAAAGAAGAAATTCTTCATACTGGAGATAGGGTAGGGCAGGATGTGGAAGCTGTGTCTTTCCCTATCCAGCCATTCAGCTAGAACATGGGGGCAACTTACTGAAGTGAAAGTGAAAATGTTAGTCGCTCAGTTGTGCCTGACTCTTTGCGACCTCATGGACTATAGCCTGTCAGGCTCCTCTGTCCATGGAATTCTCCAGACAAGAATACTGGAGTGGGTAGCCATTCCTTTCTCCAGGAGATCTTCCCGACCAGGGATTAAACCTGGGTCTCCTGCATTGCAGGCAGTTTCTTTACTGTGTGAACTATCAGGGAAGCTTGACTTACTGAAGAGGTGATGTCAAAGTGGAATATTATCGGTCTCCTCTGATACGTGGCATCCAGGAAAGGCAGAAGGGACCTCAGGACTTCGTTCTCATCTACCTGAGGGTCAATCAATCGAATAACTTTTAGAGGCACTTTTGGTCCATTAAACTGTATTTTCAGCTGGTCCTGCAACCTCTTCACAAAGAGAGACCTTCCTGTTGACGTGAACATATAAAAATTAGATGCCAGGGCTGCAGATAAAGAATGAGAATGTCCAGAAAAATCACTTCTCTTTGTACAAAATTCAAAACTGATGCAACCTAACGTCAGCTTAAAGAATACATACTTGAGCCCTCAAATTTCCTTGCTGTTCCCCACCCAACAGCCCTGCTGCTTCCTGGGACTAAGGATGGAAATCTGAGAATGAGATCAGGACAGCAGAGCTTGCTTCATGGGGGAGGCGAGTGAATGTCACTGGACAGAAGGGAGTACCATTAAAGGGATGCAGTCAACAGAATGGAAATCAGGATGGCGACTGAAGGTGGGGGCATCTGTTTCTTCTCGAGACAGAGGAAATATACCTTGTCCTGATCAGGACCCACATCAATCCCAAAGTATTCAATGGACTTAAAAAAGAGAGAAAGAGAAAAAACAGCAGAGAAGCCAGTTTAAAAGAGGAAGATGGCTCAGCCAAGCTGGGATCAGGTGAGAAAAGTATCCCGTTCCAGTGTCGGCCCTGATTTATAATTTCAGGTGAGTCAGTCCTCCAGGGACTTAGTTCCCCACCTGCAGAAGGGCTTATCTGAGCTCACCTTACTCCCCACTGGACAAAGAAGGGCCATCAGATGGTCCCTGGGACGGGGGACTCAGCAGCCACTATTACCTACACCCGCTCTCTCCGAGGCTACGATTCCAACACACATGCGGTCCTGGAACACGGCGGCGGCTGACAGGGTCTCTTCCGGGACTCGGAAGTGGTGAGCCAGGTAGGCCTGGATGTCCTTGAGAGGCGCCTGGGGGGTGACAAGGACCTTGTGCTGGCTGAAGGCGGAGGGGAGGTAGCAGTGCTCCCGCTCACAGTCACAGACCATCACAAGCCGGTAGTGCTCCTGGTGGGGCTGCGTGCACAGCCTCCGGAAGAGTGCCTCTGCCCGGCAGGCCACCTCGTAGCTCAGCTGGTCCGCATACAGCAGGCTATAGACCCTGAGTCCCTGGGAGCCTGGGGTCAGGCAGCGACGCAGGAGCAACGCCACCTCCTCAAACGTGGTTTCTGGGGTGCAGAGCAGCACTTCATCATAGGTGGGCAGGGGCTGGTGTGGGGTCTGCATGTAGATGGCCAGGGCGGCTGGCAGTACCTCAGAGTGGCCACAGACGACGAGGTTGGGCTGGCCCTCCTGTAGGCCATGGGAGAGCTCCCGCTGCACAGGGGGTCCAGCCATCCTCGCCAGGTGAGCGAGACAGCGGCCAAGGGCCTCCAGGTCCAGGCAGTGAGGCATGAAGACTCTCATGTGTTTCATCGAGAGTTCCATGATGGCCCTCAGCTTGTCCACCAGTCTGGACTCAGAGAAGAGCAACAGTACCAAGTCTTCCACCGCTGTACTCTCTTGGTGGGTGTTGGCCATTCCACTGGGCCCCCTGCAGGCCCTCGAGACATCCCATGGGGTGCAGTTGCCTTTGATGAAGGAGAGCATGGTGAGGGCCGCGTCGCTGGGCCTCTGACTCCCGAGCTCCAAGCCCAGGTAAACCAGCTGCTCAGCAGTGTAGTAGTTGAGGTAAAAGTGCTCAGCTCGCTTCTCTGCCACGAATCTCTCCCAGCAGCCCAGGAAGTCCTCCAGCTGCCGGCAGAGGGCTTCCAGCAGCTGGACGACTGGCCCGCCCTCCACCAGTGGGCCCACTAGCCTCAGACAGAAGTCCAGCCGGATGGAGGCACCGTTTGTGGGGGTACAGTACACTTCGGCTGACCAGGCCCTGAACAGCATGTTTCCAGCAGAGTAAAGGTTTATGAAAGACTGGACAAGCCTCTGAACATTGCAGAACACCTGCAGAGAGAGGACATGTAGTCTAGAATAACACAAACAGATTTATAATTCGAAGGGCTGGGGTTCATGTCCTCCATGGTTCACCATGGGATCTCAAGCATGAGCTTGATCACGGAAGGTCTTCCTTTCTTATTTCCATAGTCTCTTTCTTAGGAAGCAATATGTTGTGAAGATAAAGGATATCATTTATAAAGTATAAATAAACTTTACAGATTAAAAATTCATAATCAAAAGGAGAGACTGTTACATAAACCAATATGCCTTTACCATTGTGGTTACTGTGGATTTCGATGAACAATGTCCAACTACATCTTTCAGTATTTTGGGATGCTTGCTGATTTACGGAGTAAATGGACATCTCTTTGGGTCATGAATTCGAAATACATGCACTCTGCAACACCCACTGGCTCTACTCTCCACAGTTTTAAAAGCAGAGTGATTCGTATAAATTAAAGACAAACTCAATCTCTTGTGACTTCCTAGGCACCTCAGCAGTAAGAGTGCTCAGCCCAAACAGATGGGATTAGGACACTTGCTCCAAAGTAGATATAAATCCTTACCTCGGAAAATACCTCTACGACTTCAGCATTGCTGTGTTCTTTTGTCCCAGACATCAGCATCAATTTGTTCAAAAGCTCTTTCAGCTCTTCTAAAGAGTAGTCTCGCTTCTCCTTGTGGTCTCCCTGGCCCTCAGGAAGGATTAAACGAAGAACTGTGTCTGGGGAAATCTGTGGAACAGGGCACAGTCAGAGGTCGATTTGGAGAGGCAGAAACCCCCTGACAACAGCAGCCTGTGAGAGCCTCCTGCAGCTGTGCCTGCAATGTGAGGCTCACCTTTTGGCCATCCGTGGGAGCCTTGATCACATAGATGCCTCTGCTGTTGATTGCTGTCGCCAGGGACAGGGACGAGAGCTCCACAGACCCGTGACTCTCTTTCACTGTCTTCAGCCACTCGAGGTTCCGGGCAGAGTCACGCTGTCAGGACAGGAGGAGAGAAAATGGGCCAAAGCTTGGGCGTGATCTTCTTCCTGCCACTCTCTCCACCTCTGCCTTCCAGGGACAGGCGCCTCCTCCCCTTCTCTGGCTCAGGGTGCCATCACCCACAGGGGAGGTGTCCCTCATCTGCTGCCCACCACTGCCACGCGCTTTGGGTCTCCCTCCTGGGTCACGCACCGTTGCCGCATTGGCTGTTTCTGTGTTCCCACCCAGTGCCATGGATACGTGGATGGGGAGCGACAGGCATGACCTCAGCTCTCTTGAGAAGGCGGCCTTCAGCCGGGCCCCTAACCGGGGATAATGCTGGCTGAAACAAGCACGTGAGCTCTGTGTGCTCCTGCCATTCCTCTTCCCCTCCTTCACCCCTAGTGGGGTCTCAGCCACCCTGTTAGGCAAGTTATGAACTATAGGCTTGCTTGAACCCTGGTGCAGCTGATTTATGTACACGGAAATGTTTACCTTTCTGATTAAAAATGAATCTGTACCAATTGTGGCAAGTATGGAAAAATACCAAAATGTATAGCATATTAACTAACAATTACCTCCCTTCAGAGAAAACCACTGGTAACATTTTAGCACACTTCCTTTCAATGTTTTTTCCCATATATTTCCACCAGAGAGGTCACTCTTATTTACATGCAGTTTTATATCTAGTTTTCTAACAATAGGACAGAGAAAGCACTTCCATTTGGGAAGAAAAACTGTTTTTAAACATCCTTTTAAAAGGCTGCATTAAAAACCTGCCATGCGAGTGTGCAGTCACACCACTAGTGTTTCTAAGTGATGCTTCACTAAACTTAACCTGCTCTGGAGCCAGAAATAAGACTCACCAGTTTCGTGGGCAGGTTGTGGTCATTATCCAGAGCCTTCCACAGCTCTTTCAGGTGCTGCATGAACTCATCAAAACCCGCACTTGTATCCAGCTCATAAAGCAGGGGCGCGTAACCCTGCACAGCATCGTGGAAGCAAGCTACCCGGTCCACATCAATGTCATTCTCCCCCGCAGAGATGGAGGCCAGGTCCACGAACACCTTCAGTTCGGTGGTGCCTGGGGCAGGAGGGGTAGATGAATGCAGGGCTACCCTGTGATGACAGGAGCCCCATATTTGGAACAGTGCTTCTTACTGGTGCTATTCCTGGATAGTGGATTTTTAGGGTTTTCCCACTCTTTGCTTCAATAAGAACCTGGGGCACTTTTTCTTTTGCCATTTATGTTTAGTGGCTAAGTCATATCCAACTCTTTTGCAATCCCATGGACTAGCCTGCCAGGCTCCTCTGTCCTTGGGATTTCCCAGGCAAGAATACTGGAGTGTGTCACCATTTCTTTCTCCAGGGGATCTTCCCGACCCAGGGATCGAACCTGATTCTCCTGCTTGGCAGGCAGATTCTTTACCACTGAGCCACCAAGGAAGCCAAGTCATTTATGTTGATACTACTGAACAAGACCTGACCTTACTGAACAACACCAATGTCTGGGCATTGCATAGGTTTTTTGTGTGTGTGTCTTATTTCATGTAATCCATGTAATATTGCCATTTCATTATTAAAAGTAAGCTTAGCTGGTAAATAACATGTTGACAGTCATCTACAATCAACGGCTGCTCACTAATCAAATGAAGCAGTGAAGCTGGGATGAGATGAGCACGCAGCTCATCCCCTGTCCCTGGACAGCAGGGCCATCCACCTTCCTTCTTTCCTGCCTCCTTCTTCCCTCCATACATTAATTCTGCCAAAATCACCCAAGCTACAGAGTTAAAAAGACTGCCAAGCCTGTGCACAACAATAAGGAGATGCGATTACATTTAGAAGACAAGGCTGCCTTGGCTTCTAGTAAAAAAAAAAAAAAAAAAAAAAAATCAAGCAAAGGAAAAAGCTAAAGGGACATCATTTAAAAAAAATTATCGCCTGCTGTTCACAGCATGCATCCAGAGTGAGAAGGAAAATAAAGTAGCCAAGGAAGTGGCTTTTACACCAGCAAATGAGTGATACTATCTTGATATAAATTCTACCTACAAACCTAGGCACACCTTGCACATTTACCTAATGAATACAGATGAAAACTTGCTAAGAGACTAGATTTTCATTATTCCAATCACTAAAATAAAAGGAGAATTATGGGAGGTGATGGAGGGCTAATTATAGTTACAATGGCAATCATATTATAAGATATAAATGTATTAAAGCAATGTGTCATGTACCCTAAGTTTACACAATGCTATAAGGAAAATAGTAAAGTGAAAGTCGCTCAGTCGTGTTTGACTCTTTGCCACCCCATGGACTATACAGTCCATGGAATTCTCCAGGCCAGGATACTGGAGTGGGTAGTCTGTCCCTTCTCCAGGGATCAAAGCCTGGTCTCCCACATTGCAGGTGGATTTCTTACCAGCTGAGCCACAAGGGAAGCCCAAGAATACTGGAGTGGGTGGCCTGATCCTTCTCCAGCAGATATTCCCAACCCAGGAATTGAACCAGGGTCTCCTACAATTACAGGCAGATTCTTTACCAATTGAGTTATGAGGGAAGCCCTTATATGTAAAATACATTTCAATTTTAAAAGTTTGAATGTAAAAAATGCAGAACATGATCAAGGGAGTGACTTCCCAGAAGTTCAGGAAGACCACCCTGTGAACCATCTAAATAATCTCCAGCCTTCTGGCCACCACAGTGACAGACTGTACCTCGGAGAGCCTCCTGGACCCAACTAGTGAACTCCTTTCTCTGGGACAGCTCCTTCAGACACTGACACCGAGTCTCATCAATATCCTGCAGAAGCTTTTTGGCACGGATAATTTGTTGGTTGATATGGTCCAGTTTTTTGTGGCGAAAGTTGTCCAAGACAGTCTAAGAAAGTCATCAAAGAAAGCTGTCAAAGACAGTCTGCAAGACAAGGCAGTATGTGGGCTGAAACTGGCTCCTGGACCCCCAAGAAGAACTGTCCCAATAGTCCCTCCCACCAAACTTCTAATACTGACACTAGCAGTCACTACTGGTAAACAAAGGTAAAAACAAAGCCCTTGGCATATTCAGGCATTGAATAAAACACAAATAACGCTGAAGGAAGCTGTGAAATCATCTTACCCAGTTTTTCAAAGCCAGAGATCTGGGATCTCCCCACAACTGCCCCACCCCCAACCCCAGGAGTCCCCAGTAAATAACTTACAAAGCTTAGTAAGGTGTGGAGAACACTGAAATCACCAGTCAGGCCCAAATTCTCTTTGACCTCCAAGATGACCTTGGCTGAGTCGACAGCCTGATGCAGGTGATGGTATTCCTTGATCTGCTGGACTCGCTCCTTGATCCAATCCTTCTGGTCTCTGGGATACAGAGCACACATGGTCTGGAGGTCTTCAGTTAGGTCGCTGTATTTATTCACAAAGTCCTTGAAGATGTCATCGATTTCCCCAAATGTGACCTCCCCTGACTTCAGATCCTGATACAGTTTTGTAAACCTTTTGAAACAAGGACAATATAAAAATTCATACACCTTTTCAGGCTGAAATATCTCCCTTTCCAAGTTCTCTTCTGGCTCACTCAGCTCCTGTGCGGCTTCTGCCCAGAAGATCTGGAAGATGTGACTGTCCTTTAGCAAATATGCGTTTTTGGCCATTTCTTGGACTTCAGGGCTCAGGTTATAATGTGTTGTCCACGTCGAGTCAAGGGAGGTGGCTGACAAAGTCACTGTCACAACTTGGTTTAACTTTTTCCCACTGAGGTCTTCTGAGTGTCTTTCAGCAATCTCTCCAAAATCCACTTTTAAAACCATAAGAGAATGTCAAGTCAAACTCTATTCACAATATCATTTTATTTTACTTTCCCAGTTTTCACTCCCCTTGCTGCTCATAAGGAAATACAAGTGAACACACTTGCTGGCATTTGTTCTCAGTGAGTGTCCTTAAATCTCCACCCTCGCCTTGCTCATCAGTTTTCTTGACAAAGAAGGCTTCTGGGTGAAGATGACCATTTGAAATCTGCACGTTTCCACTCCCTCCCCAAATCCTGCTGCAATGATAGAAGTGAGATTGTTTTTCAAAAGCCATAAAGCAACAGCGCTGGGAAGTATAGAAAAGGAGATCACAGCAACAAAACTTTGGAACTTGAAAAGCAGATGTGCTGAGGGTAAACAATGTTTCAAGGCTGAGAACTTGGGGTCTTAGTCCATAGTGGGGAAACCTGAGATTCTGCCAGGTGTCTGTCATCACAGAATTTCCCACATGCACACACCCTGGCTGCACAGATGCTGGAATTTGGGAGGTGGTGATGAAATAAGGAGGACTGGGCTGAAAGTCTGCATAACGAGTCATCAAACAGGCTCATTTTCATCCCAACCCATTCCATCAGCAGGCTGATGGCACCTCTTCCACCCTGGCATGCAACAGGTAGTTTATATTCTAGAGAGGCTCTAGAGGGCTCACAGAGGGCTCTCTGGATTGGGGGGTTTCAGGTACACGGTGGAATAAAGGCATTTCCAGACACCTACCCTTCGTCAGGAAGCTAAGGGTTGGTATGTGCCACTAAATTTCAGAAGCTAGAAAGGAGAAGAAAGGACACAGGGAGTAGAAGGAAAGGACTGAGGCTAGATACGCATCTTGGATGCTGAGAACCCTCCAGCCCTCATTTCTGTCTTGACTCCTAGAGACTTGGCAGGCAGCCCTATATCTTCCAGGCAAGAGACTGGTGATCTGAGCAGCCCAAGAGAGAGGAGCAAAATATACAGGCTATTTCAAAGCCTAGGCATCCCATCCTCAGAATCCCCCACCAGGGCGTTAGTCCCCCCTCTTAATATAAACAGATAAAAAAGAATTCTAGACAGAGGAGCAAAGCCTTAAACATGAAAAATAGACATTAAAACATACCAAGAGATAAAAGCAACTTGGAGGAAAGAGGAAACTATTTAAGAAAAAGAAAATCTCTAAATCAAAAATATGAAAAATCTCAGAAAGATATGATACTATAACCATGAACCAGAACAGGATAGTATGGAAAAAGGATCACTCAAAGCAAAAAGAGTTCTTGTAGACTAAATAAAAGTAAGAAGAAAAAGTAAAAAAATTAATGGCAAGCTTAGAAAGAAAACTTAAGAAACTGCTCAGAAAACAGAACAAAACAAGACATGGAAATAGGAGAGAAAATGTATGGCAGTTAGATGACTATTCCAGGAGGTCCAATATCCAACTGCAGATTCCAACAAGAGAAAAAGTAATCACTTAACTAACAAAGGAAGCTTCCCCAGAACTCAAGGACTTGGATTTCTAGATTACAAAGACCCACTTAAGTATGCCCAGTACAGCAGATGGGAAAGAGACCCACTCCAAGGCACATCACTATGCCATTTCAGAATAAGGGGGACAAAAAAAAATCTCAAGAGCTTCCAGGGAGAAAATATGTCATCCACAAAGGAGTAGAATCCCAACCTGCTCTAAACAATGACCCTGCAGAGACAATGGGGCCACAAACCCCAAATCCTGAAGGAAAGATCTGCACCAAACCACAGATCTCCTGGGAGGGCAGACATTTTCAGACAGGCAAGAACTCCTGGGCCCCTTACTCAGGAGAAACAGAGTGTGCATTTCACTAAAACACAGGAGTGAGAGCAGGGAGCCATAACACCCAGGATACAGATCCAGCTGAGAAGAGAGGCAAGATACCCCTAGGATTGCTTATCTCTGGTTTGGTGAGATTCTATCTGAAAAAGCAAATGGATCTCCTTTGGAGGAAATTCAAACAGTTGGTAAAGAGTCTGGCATTGAGTTAAAAAAAATAAATACATTGAAAGCAAAGCATAGCACAAGATGAGACTTTTAAATCTAGAGAAGACAGTTTGCATAAGAAGGTGAAGGTGAAGTCGCTCAGTTGTGTCTGACTCTTTGCGACCCTGCGGACTGTAACCTACTAGGCTTCTCTGTCCATGGGATTCTCCAGGCAAGAATACTGGAGTGGATTGCCATTTCCTTCTCCAGGGGATCTTCCCAACCCAGGGATCGAACGCGGGTCTCGTGCATCAAAGGCAGATGCTTTAACCTCTGAACCACCAGGGAAGCCCTTGCATAAGAAGTGGGAGAGAATCATGGCTCGGGTGTAAAGAGTGCATTTACATAGTCGTGGCATTTAAACCCTGAGGGCTGATGAAATTAGGATAAAATTGGAGGGAAGTGAGATTGGAAAGGCTATGTGTACAAGACAGAAATTGGAAAAACAAGGAAATCTAAACCCTAATTTTCCATACATGACAATGTTTCAACCTGAAAAATCAAGAAACAAGCTATTTAGAGCTATGTCAGTTAATTACCAAAAAAGTTTTAACTTTATTAAAAATTAACACATTAGAAAAAGCCTCCCCACTCCAAGATAAAGGGCCGCTACTCTGATATGTTTTTAATCATATTCTCCTTTGACGCTTCTCCCCTGAGAACCTTTCGATTCTGTTTATTTTAATGCTTTAAGAATATCACCTTTTATCACGTCTTTTACCGTGTCACACAACTTCAGCAGAGAGTCAACATTTGTCTTCTCTTTCTTTAGCATGAATAGTTCGTTCTTCCTCTGACTCAGCACTTTCCTCAGATGGTGTTTTTTATCTTGGGCTAAAGAACTTTCACTCTCTGGGAAAAAAAAAAAAAAAAAAAAAGAAAGGAAAGGAAGTCAGTAGAACACACAAATACTCATTCTGTGGCAAGCCATTTCTTGAACCTCCGGTGAGTATGCGGCACACGCTGGGCTGTGCGGAGGCGGGGGTGGGGGGGTGGGGCCGGAGGTTGTAGGCGTGGCTGCTCCAAGATGTCCCGTGTCAGTCAGTAGGAATAAAAACAACCAGTACTCTATAACGTGGTCAGTATTTTATCACTTCCCCTAATTTTCCTGAGGATGAGAAGCCCTAATCCTCCCCTGACAACTTCCTGGAGACAGAAGCCATCAGAAAGATGACAAAGATCACCTCTCCTTAAGACACACAGGCAAAGAGAGACGCTTCTGAGCTCCTAACTCCTCAGGAGCCTGAAGTCCACATCTCAACGTGATACTTACTTAACTGCCAGATGTAGAGGAACTGATCCATGTGTTCTAGGATCAGCTCCAGGTGCCCAACTACAATTGTTCCACTGATGAGGTCATTTGTAACTTCGGTGAACACAGAGTCCGCAGTGGCCATCAACTTCTTGCCTTCCTTGGTAATATTTGCTAATATTTTCTCGTTCATTCCTGACCAAGTTAAGAAGAGAGTTAAAACAGTAGGCATCCCACTTCCTTCCCACATTAATGGATTTCCAGGAACCTCCTATTGCTCTGCCCCAACTTTCATATAATAAAGCAAAGTCATTCTGTATTCCCAGGTATATTTCTCACATTGTTTAGAGGGCAGGATTTTCAAACATACTTAGTTTAACCACCAGAAATTTCCTTTCCCAGTAATATTAGGATCATACATTTGGGTCATGTCATTAAAAGCAAATATAGAAGCTTTATTCACAATTGCAAAATCTTGGAAGAACCCAAGATGTTCTTCAGTAGGTGACTGGACAAACCGTAGTCCACCCACACAACTGAATATTATTCAGCGTTTAAGAAGTGAGCTACTAAAAGGAACCTTTGATGCACATTGTTAAGCAAAAGGAGCCAGTCTGAAAAGGCAACAGAGAGTATGATTCCAACCAAGTCCCTTTCTGGAAAAAGGCACAACTGTATAGGAGAGGAGAGGGAAGGGATGAACTGCTGGAAAAAAGGAAGTTTGAGGGCAGTGAAGCTCTTCTGAAAGATATGGTAATAGTGGATGCACAGCATTAAACATTTGTCAAAATCCACAGAAAGTACAGGAGCAAACCCTAATGTAAACACTGGACTTTACTTATTCATAACATCAATATTGGCTCATCAGTTATAACAATGGTACTGAAGCAAGATGTTACTAACAGAGGAAATTGTGTGTGTTGAGTGGGTAGATACGGGAATACTCTGTACTTTCTGCTTAATTTTTCTGTCAGCCTAAAACTGCTCTAAAATATGAGGTCTGTTAATTTAAAAGACACAAATGGAATATTTTCAAGTGAGTAGCTTTTAATAGACAACAACAAAATAAGAAGAGCTAAGTCAATCTTCTTATTTGATAACTACAACAACTCTGGCATGAGAGGAACTTGGGTGTTTTTTTTTTTTAAGACTGTCTCAGTAATTAGATGAAATTGACACTCAAAATAATCTGTGGTGCTTTTCCATTAGATCTGAACCTATGACTCACACATAAACCTGAATATAACATTTTTAGGGCAATACACGTTTCCCCTCTTTGGTCACAAACTCTGGGGTCATGGAGGGTAGGGGTGGAAGAATCAGGCAGTACTTAGTTTTTGCTACGGTCACCAGTACTGGCCTGGACATTTACATGGATCTCAGAATAAGAAAGACAGGGCTTTAGATACAGAAACACTGGGTTTGGATTTCAGTTCTTAACACTTATTATCGGTGAGACCTTAGGTAAGTCACATTACACTCTCCACCTCAGCTCTTGGTCTGAGGTTACCACGTCAGCCCAGTAGCTGGAGTATAACAGTTTATTCCATCAATGGTGGCTTTCAGTGTTAGTTCTCAATTATAATACAAGATACTCTGAGCTTTCCTGGGTCTGTCCATCCAAGCCGCTTCTTTTGGCAAACATCAAAGCAATCTAACCGACTAACAGGTCAAATACTCTGCCGCCACTCTTGAGTCAGGAGGTGCCGCTGGACAGATGTTCCCAGCACCCTCCATGAACATACCATATAACTTGAAGAGGTGCTTGATGTCTGGCCATGTGAGCAGGTGCTTCAAAACCCCACACAAGTCCTCTACAAACTCCCCTCTACTTGTTGGCCAGGACTTGGTGATCACAGCAGACACAAGGTTGCCACATTTTTGCAAGTCATTATAAGAGATTTGCCCAAGGATACTGGTTTGAGGCTATAAAAACATGAATAAAGAGAGGGATATTTAGAAGGTTATATGGTTGATTTACTTTTTAATAAAGAAGCAAATTACCTACCCAACAGCATTTCAGAAGTCTCTCATAACTAGTTTTACAATGCCTCAAAAAGCCAAAAGAGTAAATAAAATACTTAACTTTTCAGAGGGCACTTCCATTTTCCTGTCCACTGTCTCCTTAAGACTGAACACTGGGGATGTGGAAACAAGTAGCCACAGACAGATACTGACACAACCCACAAGTTATCCCCCTTTTCTCTCGCTCAGTGCCATTTTTTCTTGGAAATTTCACATTATTAAAAACATCAAACATAATACAAGTAACCATTAATATTGGTACTTTGGTATTATTAACTATAATTATTTTAAAGTTGCCTACAAACAACACACACATTTTAATTCTCTTCCTAAGTGAATTGATAAAATCTTTTCAACTCTAAACATTTTTCTTCCATAATGCTTTGTTAACCTTTGGGGTCTTTCACTGCATGCTAAGCAAGCAATAAAACCAAGGGTAAGTGAGTGGCAATGATAATAATGAGGCATTTAGGAAAAGCCTGCAAGATTGCTGGAGGTTACATGTGAGCTGCTATGATGCAAAACAATAGCAGGAAGCTGAGCAGCATTTCACAGAATGGGTAGAGTACTGGATTTCAGGGTGGGGAGGGGTTGCCCAGAGCCCATTCTTTGCTTGGGTACAGAGTCTCGATCCAGCAGTGCTTAATAGCCTTTGGCTGGTGAGGTCAGAAAGCAAGTATGCATCCAAATGCGGTTCCGAGTGGGAAAGGTTGTTCACCTGGCAGACCGAGCCCACGGCTTCAATGGCACACTTCTCAAAGCATTTCGCCACACTGTCTTCTGCACTTGTGGCATCCCAGTTAAAGTTGCAGAAGGCAGAAATCTGGGAGAGAGGCTTCTCCTGCAAGACAGGAAGACGAAGGTTAGGGGTGCGACACTCTCAGACCCTGTGCAATGAAAACACCCTAGTAATTTCCACTTTCCTAGTGTTGTATCAGCTCCCCATTACTGTGGCCTTCTTCCCATCCCAGGAGAAGCATGTCCTCCCTGCTTCTGACCATTAGACCAAAAAGGCCAAAATACCTACTTAGCAGAAAAAGCATCCGGCACAACAGCTTGCAAAAATCAAGTGAAACTGAAAGTGAGAGTCGCTCAGTTGTGTCCGACTCTTTGTGACCCATGGACTATACAGCCCATGGAATTCTCTAGGCCAGAATACTGCAGTGAGTAGCCTTTCCCAAGGGATCTTCCCAATCCAGAGATCGAACCCAGGTCTCCTGCATTGGAGGCAGATTCTTTACCAGCTGAGCCACAAGGGAAGCCCAAGAATACTGGAGTGGGTAGCCTATCCCTTCTCCAGCGGATCTTCAGGACCCAGGAATCAAACCGGGGTCTCCTGTATTGCAGGCGGATTCTTTACCAACTGAGCTATCAGGGAAGCCCGCAAAACACAGGTAAACTTTTTAAAAAGATTTCTTCCTTGCTTCTCTTTTCCTAAAAAGACCCATTTAACAATTACATATAAGACTCTCATGTGTTTTTAAAAAGCTGAATCTTCTAGGGTCACAGGCCTCAGTTAAAAATGGAGAGCACTCTTCTGTTTTCCCCCAGTTGTCACTGGGTTTAACAAGGCTCTTGTCACCAACAGGCCACTTAACTTCACACAAGCCAAGGGTTCCCCTGGTGGCCAAAAACTGTGCCCTTATTCTTCTCTGGGATACCATCTGTGGTCAAACTATTAAGGCTGAATCAGAAACAGAGTCACCTGAACCCCATGCCCTGTCCATTCAAATGCAGTCATCACATGTACTGGCCAGTCCATGTGGTCTGGTTCCAAAAAGAACATCATCCCCTGCCTTTCAGTACCTGTTTGAGCCTCCCTGCCATGTCCCCCAGCAAGGATTCCTTCCAGTCATACTCCATGGGGAAGTTTATTTCCACCAGTCGCCTCCAGACCTGCAAAATCCACAAGTAAGGGACAGCCAGTAAGACAGCTAGATGCCACCGTGGAATTCTATGAAAGAAGACAATTATGGTGAGACAAAGAGCACAGTGCTTTGAGGACACATGGGTTCAGACTCATTTTTGTCCAGTTCTCCGCTGTATCACTGGTAAGTCAGGGCAATCCACTTTAGCCTTATAAAACAAAGGGTCCTGACTGGACCAGGTCACCACTAAGGTCCACTACTGCTCCTCATCCAGAAAGGCTTTCCCTCCATTGTTTTCATTTCAAAAAATTTCAAACTTAAGAGAAAGTTGCAATAACAGCATAGGGACACCCATACCTTCAGCTAGACTCCCCAACATTTAAAGTGGTTGCTCTACCTCTTTCTCTTTTGTGCTCCCTTTAGTCTATCTGGAAACAGGCATTGTCTCTGCTGAACCAGAGCTGCAGATGCCATGCCCCTTGGCCCCTAAGTCCTGCGCAGGCATTCCCAACCCCATGGCCCTCCTGCTACACACAGTAGTAGAGGTGTCACTCTGAGGCCCGTTCACTCAGGGTGACATCTTCCTCATCTTTCTCCCTGCCGACATTGTGCCGTTGTTCACTAGTCAACTGACTGGGTCCAGGGTCCAACTGAGGGACACATGGCATTATCATGTCTCCTTTCTAGAGGAGTTCTCCTTTTCTTTCTTCCTTTATGACAGCGAAAACATTTTTTTGCTTTCCCATTATGGTTTATTACAGGATACTGAAGATAGTTCCTTGTGCTATATAGTAGGATCTTGTTTATCTGTTTTATACATAATAGTTTGTATCTGTTAATACCAAACTCTTTAATTTATCCTTCCCCCACCTCCTCTCCCGTTTGGTAACCAACAGGTCTGGTCTCTATGCCTGTGAATTTATCTCTGTTTAATAAATAAGTTCATTTGTGTTTTATTTTTTTATTTATTTTTTATTTTTTTAATTTTAAAATTTTTAATTCTTACGTGCGTTCCCAAACATGAACCCCCCTCCCACCTCCCACCCCATAACATCTCTCTGGGTCATCCCCATGCACCAGCTCCAAGCATGCTGTATCCTGCCTCAGACATAGACTGGCGATTCAATTCTTACATGATAGTATACATGTTAGAATGCCATTCTCCCAAATCATCCCACCCTCTCCCTCTCCCTCTGAGTCCAAAAGTCCATTATACACATCTTTGTCTTTTTTCCTGTCTTGCATACAGGGTCGTCATTGCCATCTTTCTAAATTCCATATATATGTGTTAGTATACTGTATTGGTGTTTTTCTTTCTGGCTTACTTCACTCTGTATAATCAGCTCCAGTTTCATCCATCTCATCAGAACTGATTCAAATGAATTCTTTTTAACGGCTGAGTAATACTCCATTGTGTATATGTACCACTGCTTTCTTATCCATTCATCTGCTGATGGACATCTAGGTTGTTTCCATGTCCTGGCTATTATAAACAGTGCTGCGATGAACATTGGGGTACATGTGTCTCTTTCAATTCTGGTTTCCTCGGTGTGTATGCCCAGCAGTGGGATTGCTGGGTCATAAGGTAGTTCTATTTGCAATTTTTTAAGGAATCTCCACACTGTTCTCCATAGTGGCTGTACTAGTTTGCATTCCCACCAACAGTGTGGGAGGGTTCCCTTTTCTCCACACCCTCTCCAGCATTTATTGCTTGTAGATTTTTGGATTGCAGCCATTCTGACTGGTGTGAAGTGGTACCTCATTGTGGTTTTGATTTGCATTTCTCTAATAATGAGTGATGTTGAGCATCTTTTCATGTGTTTGTTAGCCATCCGTATGTCTTCTTTGGAGAAATGTCTATTTAGTTCTTTGGCCCATTTTTTGATTGGGTCGTTTATTTTTCTGGAATTGAGCTACATAAGTTGCTTGTATATTTTTGAGATTAGTTGTTTGTCAGTTGCTTCATTTGCTATTATTTTCTCCCATTCAGAAGGCTGTCTTTTCACCTTGCTTATATTTTCCTTTGTTGTGCAGAAGCTTTTAATTTTAATTAGATCCCATTTGTTTATTTTTGCTTTTATTTCCAGAATTCTGGGAGGTGGATCATAGAGGATCCTGCTGTGATTTATGTCGGAGAGTGTTTTGCCTATGTTCTCCTCTAGGAGTTTTATAGTTTCTGGTCTTACATTTAGATCTTTAATCCATTTTGAGTTTATTTTTGTGTGTGGTGTTAGAAAGTGATCTAGTTTCATTCTTGTGTGTTTTATTTTCAGTTCAGTTCAATCACTCAGTTGTGTCCAACTCTTTGTGACCCCATGTACCGCAGCATGCCTGTCCATCACCAACTCCTGAAGTCCACCCAAACCTATGTCCATTGAGTCAGTGATGCCATCCAACCATCGCATCCTCCGTCATCCCCTTCCGCTCCTGTCAATCGTTTCCAGCATCAGGGCTTTTTCCAATGAGTCATCGCATCAGGTGGCCAAAGTATTGAAGCTTCAGCTTCAGCATCAGTGCTTTCAATGAATATTCAAATTTGATCTCCTTTAGGATTGACTGACTTGATCTCCTTGCTGTCCAAGGGACTCTGAACAGTCTTCTCCAACACCATAGTTCAAAAGCATCAATTATTTGGCATTCAGCTTTCTTTCTGGTCCAACTCTCACATCCATACATGACTACTAGAAAAACCATAGCTTTAACTATACGGACCTTTGTCAGTAAAGTAATGTTTCTGCTTTCTAATATGCTGTCTAGGTTGGTCACAGCTTTTCTCCCAAAGAGCAAGCATCTTTTAATTTCATGGCTGCAGTCATCATCTGCAGTGAATTTGGAGCCCAAGAAAAGAAAGTCTGCACTGTTCCCATTGTTTGCCCATCTATTTGCCATGAAGTGATGGGACTGGATGCCCATGATCTTAGTCTTTGGAATCTTGAGTTTTAAGCCAGCTTTTTCATTCTCCTCTTTTACTTCATCAAGAGGCTCTTTAGTTCCTCTTCACTTTCTGCCATAAGGGTGGTGTCATCTGCATATCTGAGGTTATGGTATTTGTGTTGTATTTTAGATTCTGCATTTAAGTGATAGTATTTGGTATCTGCCTTTTTCCACCCACCTTACTTCACTTATTTTTTTTTTTAATTTTTTATTTTTTTTAAATTTTAAAATCTTTAATTCTTACATGCGTTCCCAAACATGAACCCCCCTCCCACCTCCCTCCCCACAACATCTCTCTGGGTCATCCCCATGCACCAGCCCCAAGCAAGCTGCACCCTACGTCAGACATGGACTGGCGATTCAATTCTTACATGACAGTATACATGTTATAATTCCCATTCTCCCAAATCATCCCACCCTCTCCCTCTCCCTCTGAGTCCAAAAGTCTGGTATACACATCTGTGTCTTTTTTCCTGTCTTGCATACAGGGTCGTCATTGCCAACTTCCTAAATTCCATATATATGTGTTAGTATACTGTATTGGTGTTTTTCTTTCTGGCTTACTTCACTCTGTATAATTGGCTCCAGTTTCACCCATCTCATCAGAACTGATTCAAATGAATTCTTTTTAACGGCTGAGTAATACTCCATTGTGTATATGTACCACAGCTTTCTTATCCATTCATCTGCTGATGGACATCTAGGTTGTTTCCATGTCCTGGCTATTATAAACAGTGCTGCGATGAACATTGGGGTACATGTGTCTCTCTCTAGTATGATAATACTCTTCTGGCCATTACTCATTTTGATATTCAAATTGCCTCAGATTTGGCTAGTAAGAGCCCCGGCAGGCTAGGTTCTGTTTCCTTTTTTTTCTTTTAATGTAATAATCTTGGGTTTCACCAGATGGTCAACACCAAAATCAGATTGATTATATTCTCTGCAGCAAAAGATGGAGAAGCTCTATACAGTCAGCAAAAACAAGACCAGGAGCTGACTGTGGCTCAGATCATTAACTCCTTATTACCAAATTCAAACTGAAATTGAAGAAAGCAGGGAGAACCGCTAGACCACTCAGGTATGACCTAAATCAAATCCCTTATGATTATACAGTGAGTGAGAAATAGATTGAAGGGCCTAGATCTGATAGATAGACTGCCTGATGAACTATGGAATGAGGTTCGAGACATTGTACAGGAGACAGGGATCAAGACCATCCCCATGGAAAAGAAATGCAAAAAAGCAAAATGGCTGTCTGGGGAGGGCTTACAAATAGCTGTGAAAAGAAGAGAGGCGAAAAGCAAAGGAGAAAAGGAAAGATATAAGCATCTGAATGCACAGTTCCAAAGAACAGCAAGAAGAGAGAAGGAAGCCTTCTTCAGCGATCAATGCAAAGAAATAGAGGAAAACAACAGAATGGGAAAGACTAGAGATCTCTTCAAGAAAATTAGAGACACCAAGGGAACATTTCATGCAAAGATGGGCTTGATAAAGGACAGAAATGGTATGGACATAACAGAAGCAGAAGATATTAAGAAGAGATGGCAAGAATACATGGAAGAACTGTACAAAACAGATCTTCATGACCTGGATAATCACAATGGTGTGATAACTCATTTAGAGTCAGACATCCTGGAATGTGAAGTCAAGTGGGCCTTAGAAAGCATCACTACGAACAAAGCTAGTGGAGGTGATGGAATTCCAGTGGAGCTATTTCAAATCCTGAAAGATGATGCTGTGAAAGTGCTGCACTCAATATGCCAGCAAATTTGGAAAACTCAGCAGTGGCCACAGGACTGGAAAAGGTCAGTTTTCATTCCAGTCCCAAAGAAAGGCAATGCTAAAGAATGCTCAAACTACTGCACAATTGCACTCATCTCACACGCTAGTAAAGTAATGCTCAAAATTCTCCAAGCTAGGCTTCAGCAATACGTGAACTGTGAACTTCCAGATGTTCAAGCTGGTTTTAGAAAAAGCAGAGGAACCAGAGATTGAATTGCCAACATCCGCTGGATCATGGAAAAAGCAAGAGAGTTCCAGAAAAACATCTATTTCTGCTTTATTGACTATGCCAAAGCCTTTGACTGTGTGGATCACAATAAACTGTGGAAAATTCTTCAAGAGATGGGACTACCAGACCACCTGACCTGCCTCTTGAGAAATCTGTATGCAGTTCAGGAAGCAGCAGTCAGAACTGGACATGGAACAACAGACTGGTTCCAAATAGGAAAAGGAGTACGTCAAGGCTGAATATTGTCACCCTGCTTATTTAACTTATATGCAGAGTACATCATGAGAAACGCTGGACTGGAAGAAACACAAGCTGGAATCAAGACCAAATATCAATAACCTCAGATATGCAGATGACACCACCCTTATGGCATAAAGTGAAGAGGAATGAAAAAGCCTCTTGATGAAAGTAAAAGAGGAGAGTGGAAAAGTTGGCTTAAAGCTCAACGTTCAGAAAACGAAGATCATGGTATCCAGTCCCATCACTTCATGGGAAATAGACGGGGAAACCGTGGAAACAGTGTCAGACTTTATTTTTTGGGGCTCCAAAATCACTGCAGATGGTGATTGCAGCCATGAAATTAAAAGACGCTTACTCCTTGGAAGAAAAGGTATGACCAACCTAGATAGCATATTCAAAAGCAGAGACATTACTTTGCCAACTAAGGTCTGTCTAGTCAAGGCTATGGTTTTTCCTGTGGTCATGTATGGATGTAAGAGTTGGACTGTGAAGAAGGCTGAGCGCCGAAGAATTGATGCTTTTGAACTGTGGTGTTGGAGGAGACTCTTGAGAATCCCTTGGACTGCAAGGAGATCCAACCAGTCCATTCTGAAGGAGATCAGCCCTGGGATTTCTTTGGAAGGAATGATGCTAAAGCTGAAACTCCAGTACTTTGTCCACCTCATGCAAAGAGTTGACTCATTGGAAAAGACTCTGATGCTGGGAGGGATTGGGGGCAGGAGAAGAAGGGGACGACAGAGAATGAGATGGCTGGATGGCATTCACTGACTTGATGGACGCGAGTCTGAGTGAACTCTGGGAGTTGATGATGGACAGGGAGGCCTGGCGTGCTGAGATTCATGGGGTTGCAAAGAGTCGGACACGACTGAGTGACTGAACTGAACTGAACTGAATAATCTTAGATGAACAGAAATATTGCAAAGATAGTACAGAGAGTCCCAATTAACCCGAGTGCTAACACTTTACAAAGCCATAGTACAGTTGTGAAAACCAAGAAATTAGCATTGATAGATTATCATCCGGAGAAGGCAATGGCAACCATACTCCAGTACTCTTGCCTGGAAAATCCCATGGATGGAGGAGCCTGGTAGGCTGCAGTCCATGGGGTCGCTAAGAGTCGGACACGACTGAGCGACTTCACTTTCACTTTTCACTTTCATGCATTGGAGAAGGAAATGACAACCCACTCCCGTGTTCTTGCCTGGAGAATCCCAGGGACGGGGGAGCCTGGTGGGCTGCCGTCTATGAGGTTGCACAGAGTCGGACACGACTGAAGTGACTTAGCAGCAGCAGCCGCAGATTATCATCACCAAAGCCACTAACTTTATTTGGATTTCACCACTTTTTCCCACATCATTCTTTTGCCCTCCAGGGTATAACCTAGGATATCACCTGGGTCCTGTCTGCTTGTGAAATGTCACCATTTGATTTCAAGTACTTTTACTTTATGGTAATACAAGGTGTTTCAGGCTGGCCTTGTACTTCTTCAGCCCCACCTTTAGAATCTGCTGTTCTTTCCAGAAGCACAGGGGTTTTTCTGTTTTGTTTTTTAGAGGGAATGGCATTTAGAAGCCATGGCTGGGTGTGCTCACAAACCTGGGTGTCACCATCTCTAGGCCCTTTCAGTGGATGGAGCTAGGAAATGTTGCTTTTTACATCATGAGTTCACACTACACTTCTAGCTCTTTTCAAACCATAGGCCTCCTTTCCCCTCCCCTGCTCCACATGTTCCCTCCTCCAATGCGAAAGAGCCCAAGCTTCCAACAGCAGCAACCCTTGTGTCCATCTGCCCAGCCTTACAGTACACACAACATAGCTTCAGACTTGCTACACTCATTCCACTGCCAACCACAAAACTTCCAAATCAAGTTCAAGATTTATGTATGTTTTCTCTGTTTTGACCTTAGACTCTGTCCCTGTGAGGGTGAGTGGTCAGAGTTCTGGGCTCTGAAGTGAAGGGTTAGTCGCTCAGTCGTGTCCAACTCTTTACAGCCCCATGGACTGTAGCCCACCAGGCTCCTCTGTCTATGGAATTCTCCAGGCAAGAATACTGGAGTGGTTGTCATTCCCTTCTCCAGGGGATCTTCCCAACCCAGGGATCAAACCCAGGTCTCCTACATTGCAGGCAGATTCTTTACCATCTGAGCCAGAATACTGATGCTCTGGGCTCTGGGCGTTCAGATCAATGATCTTCTACCCTTGGTGTGGACAGGTAATATGTCTGAATAAGGCTGAGATGTAGTGAGAGTTACCTGTTTTTGTTCATACACAGTTTCAGTGATGTGATTTTATGATGATCTCATTAAAGTACCGCTGGAAGACAACAGCCTAAGTCAGAAGGCCACTTGTTCGGTTTGTTCGTGGCATTGTCTAGAACTTTTTCCTGGAGCCAATAGTCTTTAGGCCCTTCCTCCCCCTCCTCCCCAACACAGATTCTGTCCACATCTCAGTTTCTGGAAGCCTCCCTGCCTCACAACCTTTTGGGTCTGATTTCTCATTTCCTCACGTTCAGATGCTGCTCGGCCCAGTTTGCCTTTCATGGAGGCCTTGCTTTCATCTTATTTTCTACTGTCAACATCATAACCTGACCCATAACCTCAGCACAGCATCAGATGTGAATCCGCCCTTCCCCACTGGCCACCATGTCCCAACAAGCTCTGTCTCCCCATCCCACCACCTCACCACTGATGTGGGGACCACAGTCCACCCGCCAAGGAGCCCATGCTCTCAGTCCTGTTAGGGGAGCAGCTGTCCATTCCACAGAGGAAACCCCTGTGTCCCCTGCACTGGACTTGCTTACCTCAATCTCCTTGCTGTAAGCAAAGGTGACAGGTGAACCAGCCCAGAACATCCTCATTTTAAAAATTTTCCGAAGCCAAGATTTTGTAGCAGCGAGGGTCCCCTGGAAGACCGTTTTTACTGAATTCTTCTTTCCAGTTTCATTTCCGGGCCCTCCTGCTGAATCCTGTCACCGCAAGAGAGAGACGGAGTTGAATCAACCCCACATGGCAGACCCAAAGGATCATCCAGATACTTTTCCACCTGCCTCTGCGGCTGACGCCACCTATGCACACAGCAGAGCCTGCACATTCACAGCACTTTCATTTCCCCAGCGTTTCAGGTTCACTCTGGGGGGACAGCATGGGGGTCGAGGTAGGAGAAGCAGTGGCATGGATGCCCCCTCAAGTGACCCCAGGCAACTATAACAGAGGTGATGCCGCCTTGCCAACCAGTAGACCTCCTGCTCTCTGAGCGGAGAAAGGCTGACAGACAAGGGAGAAGGGTGCACCACAGGCTCAGAGCTTCCAGCAGCTCAGAAAGCCAAGCTCGTGTAAACCCTGTCCCCGAGTGACATGCTAGGGCCAGGAGGAAACCCAAATCCCTACCCTGGTGCTCTTTCCTTGAGGTTCTCCATTCATTCCCACCCCCTGAAAAGCCCCTTTTCCCGGGGGTCAAGGGCTCTAGGGATGGGGATTCCTCTTTCTTGCTCTCCTTTCTCATCAGAAGCATCTTTACCACAACGTGGATACAGCCATCAGCCCCACTTAGAAAGAGGACTCTCCCAGTTCTGATGTGTATTCTCCTTTGCTTCGGCTGAGTCCCACAGATTGTGTAAGTGCCAAGGCCCCCCAAACTGGATCTGCTGGTGTCACTCCCTCCTTCCAGAGATGGTTGGCCCAAGGGCTAGAGACATCATAGTGAGGAGGCTGCCCAAGGAACTGATTGCTAAGTGGGAGACCAGTACAATCAGTAAACAGGGCAAGTAACAAGATAGGAAAGGCACATAAAGGGTGCTGAGGACTTCCCTATAGCTCAGATAGTAAAGAATCTGCCTGCAAACCAGAAGACCCAGGTTCGATCCCTGGGTCAATAAGATCCCCTGGAGAAGGAAATGGCAACCCTTTCCAGTATTCTTGCCTGGAGAATTTCATGGACAGAGTAGCCTAGTGGGCTACAGTCCATGGGGTCGCAAAGAGTCGGACACAACTAAGCAACTAACACACAAAGGGTGCTGTATCCAGTCTTGGGTGTGTTTGTGGGGGCAGGTTCTCCCCTGAAAGATTCAGGGAGCTCTGGGCAGAGTGTGAGGGGTAGGCTGGGTTATGTGTGGGAAGGGGTACAGCTATGCTGGGAGAATAGCACACAGGATATGGGTAGTGTGGGCCAGCAACAATTCTCAGCTGAAAATGGGACATGCTGGCCCAAACTGAAAGTCATCAAATGGGCCAGCAACTTCTCCAATGATCCAGAAACTTTAGCAGGGTGTGAATGCCATCTGCAATCTGGCCTAGCCTAGACCTAGGCTCCATCTCCAGCCAGGCAAGTGGGAGAAACACCCAGGGCACCTTATGGCCATTCCGGTTTAGTATGAACCCACTGTGCTGCAATTATGTGCTCACTGGACTGCCCCCTCCTATGCATCCCTGCTGCCAGGCACCTCTCTTCTCTATCTGGGTGTGCCCTGCAACCAGCAGATGATGGGCTGTAAGCGAACAACCCAAGCCTAAAAATCTTCCCTAGAACTTTTGCCTTTGCTCCTTGTTTTTCTCCACTTGATATCCTGTCAATCCTATCAACCCTTTATATTGGTACATAATCAAAAGCGTTCAAAACCTCTTCATATACTTTGGTTTTATTTAATTTCAGTTTTGCAGAGCTTTTCGTTTTTATGGCACAGGTAGAGAATTTGGACCAGACTGTGGTTACACTAATCTGAGATCCCAACCAACGTTCAAGATAGCTATTTCTGCAGGGACATATACTGTAACTAACAAATTTCACATTTCTTGAACACAGTTTATCGAGAAGTTGGCACCTGCCTAGGATGGTTTAAATAATATCCACTTCAGGAAAAAGCAATCATCTTACCAATGTTTATTTTTAAATGTTCCTTTGGTATTTTTTTAAAAAAGAAAAGCGAAAAGGAACAAAGATAAAATACACACTTAATTATATCACTAACATCACAGTTCTGACTTGTCAAATGGTCGGTCTAAATAGGAAATCATCTATCACCTTCCTATGGAAGCTCAAACTCAACCGGGTGAAGACCACACAACAATGGGAATAAATGAGCTGTGGACACATGCAACGTCACAGATGGATCTCAGAGATGTGCTGAACGGTGAAAGCCAGACACAAAAAAGGACAGAGCTCCAAGACAGGTAAAACTAACTTGTGATGGTAGTAATCAGAAGAGTGCTTACCACTGGGAGGTGTGGAGGGAGGGGGCACAGAACTCTGGATTGTTCCTACAGCTTGATGCGGGAGGTGGTGCTTGTGTGGAAAGGCTCTTAGGTACGCACTGAGGTGTGTGGACCTTACTACTGTACCTGAGTTTCAGTGAACAGGAAAAAGGCTCAGGAGGGAAAGATTAGGCATGAACATGAATTTGGGAGGGGAGAGTCTTGCTTGAAGTCCTGGCCACTTGCTGGGCTCTTGAATTTACCCAGTCACAGCTAATACTCTACACTTGAACTCCAGCACTGCCTCCTTCCTCCATTCTTCCCTCTAACAGAAGCCCTGGAGGGCAAGCATGCAGACCCTGGTTCACCAAAATAGCCTCATGAGCAGAACAAAACCCAGCATCAGGCATGTGCTGACACACCTGGTGGCGGAATCAGCCGCTCTGTCATCCCAGCACTCCTAGAATCAGCCTGTCTCCTTTTTGAACAGAGGATGCCTCAGGTTCCATAGCTCTGCTGGGTATGGCATTGTGTGTACATGTTCCACTTACCACTACAGGTTTAAGTATAATAATTCTGCAAACAATCTCAGCAGATAAGGCAGGCATCTCATAAAACGTGTGGGCTTTTGATATTCTGCAGGTAGTTTCGTGAAGTTTCAGGCACACAGTCAAGTAGGACTGTATCAAGGGCTCTTCAAGAATCCTAACCCACAAAGAGTTGAGAGAAATGAATGAAGTAATTTAGGAGGAATTAGAAAACAGTACCCATTATTCATGACACGTTCCTTCCCTTTAAAACGCCTACAAGGAAGGCATGTACTTGATCCCATATAGGATAACATCCAGAACATTTCCATTAATTTTGAAATCGTGACTAAGATAAAAAGGAATAAAACTCTTCTTGGTTTGCCTCCATGGTCTGAACTGTTTTAACAAAAGCAAGTTAAACCATTTCCAAGAGTATTCCTTTGTTCGAAAAAAATCTTAAGGATGGATATTACCAAAGATTCAAATACCATACAATTTTTTTTCAAAAAGAATCAGTGAGCTACAGGGAGGGAAAAAAAGAAAGAAATGCTAGAAGCCTATGTCCTGTGCATGAAATTTCTTTCAGTTCTGAGTGGAACTGCTTATTGGCTGATACATGACCAAAGCTGAGAGGTAGGGAGCTGATCAGAGGAGGGTTTAGAAGGTGGCAAGAGACAGGAATTACTGGGGTGATTCTGTAATACACAGAATTAGATGGAGTCCATGAAGTCCCAGGTGCTTGGTGTTAATGAAGATCTGACACTCCCACCTCCATCATGGACACTCTAAGAATTCAGGTGAGGCGACCCTGGCAGTGCTCTGAGAATCTAAACAATTACCTTCTCTCCCACATTTGTTCATTTTGTACACTGTGCTTCCAGGGTGTCAGAGCTCACACATATTTGCAGGAGCAAATGACTTCAGATCATTATGGAAAGCTACCCTTTGTATTTATTTTCAGCTTCTCTGACTTGCAAAAAAAATCTGAAGCGTAAATGCTGATAAGATGCAGGACACAAGCATGAATATGTAATATGATGATAATCACTTAAAAATAAATGACAAAAATGCACAGGAAAAAAATTAGATGAAAATAAACTGAAATGTTAGCACCTGATTTCTATGCTTTTCCCTTTCTAAAAAAGTAGGATGATTACATCAACACCTTGAAAAAAGAAGTGGAATATATACTAATTTATGGCCTTACATTAATGACAGCAAATATGGCATAAACCCAATCAAAAGGGATAATCTTGTACAAGAGAGATTACCTTTTACTTTTCTACTTACTTTTCCTGATAAATATACAGAAGGTACAACAGCATATTAAAAGTATTCTTAATACTCTAGGGTGGGGAAGAAAAGAAAAAAGGGAAGATTTAATCATGATGCCACTATCTTTGCTAAAACAGACCTCCCCTCAAAAAAATCCAACATAATAAGGCATAATAATTGTCTTTCTATAAACAAGCTTTAAGGGGCTCAAGTACTAATCTTATACCTGTTACAATTAAAACTTAGAATTTAAAATTAAACCATCTTCTCCCCAAAATGGGAAAGGACAATAGCAATTAGGAAGTGGACCAACATGCAGGATAACTTCTAACCCTGACTTGCACAGTCTCACATATCCAAAGGCTGTTGTTTTATTCAATTTTGTTTACTGAAACAGAATAAACTCAAGTAAATTAACCCCTTTCCCTAAGAAATATTGACCCTTCCCAGTTCTCTTAAATCTAAGTGCTTTACCAGGTCAGGTTTTCAGAAAAGGAGAATCACAAACTCTGACAGATTAGTTTTTGACCTGCTTTTGTTAAGCAAGGAATCAAGAGCCGATTCTGAACAACAAACCTCGAGGTTTTCTTGAGAGATTTCCTGAAGTCCGTCTAGACGGTACCAAGTCCCTAGAAGACAGTCCAGGACACGCAGGGGACACTGACTCAGGTAATTGATGAGGTGTTCCATGTAAGGAGCCAAGTTACTCAGAGGAAGCAAACTGAACCAGGATCGGAATAGATACTTATCCACATTCAGCAAATAAATGTTTTTTTCCATTAGCTCGAGTAATTGTTTCCTTATAAGGGAAAATTGGAACAGAAAAAAAGAGCAGCAGTGAGATCAGTAAAAGAAACAAAGTTAATTAAAATTTTTAGAAGGGATCTAGAAAGTTCTGATTTAAAACATAATTGAAATGCCAACAACTCGGTCAAATAAGAAGTAAACAATAATATATCAAGAATTCAGCAACATGGATGAACTCTAAGGACAAGATGCTCAGTGAAATCAGCCACTCACAAAAGAACAAATAATTTGATTCCACTTATGTGAGGTCCCTAGAGAAGTCAGATTAATAGAGACAGACAGCAGAGTAGTGGGGACCAGCGACTGGTGTTGGTGGGAGAATAGGCTACTGATTATCGAGAACACAGTTTCAGTTTTACAAGATGGAAGGTTCTGGAGATGAATAGAGGTATTGATCACACAACAGAGTGAATGTACTTAACACCACTGTTGTGGTGGCATACACTCAAAATGATTAAAATTTTAAATGTAAAATTTACATCATTTTTCAGTGATGTAAAATTGTAGGTTATGTATATTTTACCACAATAATAAAAAAATTCACCAAGAATTAAGCATTTTCAATACATATATATGTATGGGTGAGTCCCTTCACTGTTCACCTAAAACCATCCCCACACTGTTAATCTGCTAGACCCCAATACAAAATAAAAAGTTTAAAAAAAAGAATTAAGTATTTTCCAGCTTTATTGAAATATGGCATATAACACTGTAAGTCTAGGGTTGATTTGATACACTTACACCCTGCAAAATGATTACCACAGTAACAATACTTGATACCTGCATCCATTGTGTCATATAGTTACCATTTCTTTTCTGTATGAGAATCTTTAAGATCTTATCTGTGAGCAACTTTTAAGTAAACAATATAGTATCAACTAGAATCACTATATGGTACATTAGCTCTCCAGAATTAATTTGTCCTCAGAATACTGAAGTTTGTACTGTTTGACAAACATCATCACTTTTCCTTACCTCCCAGCCCTGGTAATCACCATTCAACTCTCTGCTCTTGTGAGTTTCACTTTTTTTCAGATTTCACATATGTGATATCGTATCTATAGTATTTGCCTTTATCTGCCTTATCCCACTTAGCATAATGCCCTCAAGGTCTATCCATGTTTTGCAAGTGACAGGATTCCCTTGCTTTCCTGGCTGAATAATATTTCATCATGTATTCATATATATGGTGTGTAAATATATACATCATATATATGTATACACACATACACACCAGTTCTTCTTTATCCATTCATTTACTGACAGACGCTTAGGTTGTTTCCACATCTTGGCTATTGTGAATGATGCCGCAATGAACATAGGCTGCAGATATCTCTTTGAGATATTTATTTCATTTCCTTGGGAAATACACCCACAAGTAGGATTGCTGGGTATGGCAAAAGCTCTTGGTTTAACTTTCGGTGCCATTTTCTATTTTTGGTGTAACAATTTAAGAACTAAGCATGTTGATGCATGATGCCCTGGATTCTACATGAACCCAGTTCAGGGAAGGTCTTTAAATTATTCTGTTCTATAACACTGTCCTGGACACCCAAAAAGATGACAATGTGAAAGGAAATACTGTACAGCAGAGTGCCACAGAACTGACAGAGGCTGCGAGAAACACGTGGATGAAGCTTCACTACACACTAAAGGCCACTTTTGCCTGAAAGACACAATATTTTAGACCAGTGTTAATGTTTGTCATTCTCCAGCTAAATTTTTTCTAGACAGTTGGTCTCCAAGATAAATGACCCTTGAAAGTCATTTGAAGTATATATAATTTTATAAATAATCTTAATTTGGCTTTAATTTCAAAAAATTTCAATAATAGTGAGGAAGCAATAATTTAATTTAGCTTGCTCACTGTTAAATCTCTAAAATCCCACAGGCTAGATCCTATTGGATTGGGGAGAGCAGGTGAGACTTGGAATAGTTTCTTTGACAAAAGACAAAGTAAATGGGGGATGTTATCTGTGCTTCGCAATAACTGCTAATATTAATTTTTGACTGAATTTGTATTTTATATTTAGTTTTTGTACTTAAATTTGATTTACCATTTTCCTTTTACAGACTGTGCTTTCTATGTCTGCTCTAAAAAGTCTTTGCTTACCTCAAAATGGTACTTCACTATGTACCTACAGAGTGCAAAGCCACTGATCTTTTTTCAATTCCACTATCAGGAATTTATCTTGAGGAAATAATTAGACACAGAAAATTAAAAAGAAGTGCATCAAAACATGCTTACAAAGCGAATGTGCAGAAACAATCCAAGTGTCCAGGAATAGAGAACTAGCAAAATAAAATTTGCAACACTAAGCAGTCATTACAATAGGTGTGTATTTACTGGCAAAAATAAAATCATTCATACAATTGATATAATACACTGTTAAGTAAAAAAAGAAAGTTGGAAAACAGAATAGAACAGGATAAATGATCTATTATAGAGGCAGGGAGTAGGGGACAATTGGACAAAACCAGACAAAAGGCACAGATTTCCAGACATAGATAAATGCTAGTGACGTAATGTATAACATGAGAAATATAATTAACAGTACAGTGGATTATACATAGAAGTTGTTAGGAGAGTAAATCCAAAGAGTTCTTATCAAAAAGGAAATTTTTTTTTTCTGTTTCTTTAATTTTGCACCTATGGACGATAGATGTTCACTAAACTTATCACTGGTCATCATTTCATGATGTAAGTCAAATATTATGCTGTACTTCTTCAACAGTGCTGTACCTCAATTATATCTCAATAAAACTAAGAAAAATAAATAATCTATCTTTTGCGGTTTGTTTTTAAACATATAAGCACCCACATATCCACGTTTGGACACAACCCTGCAAATACACAGGCCAAAGTGTATGATTATCTCTGTGGTTGCAGGCCATTTTTGTAGTTTTCCATTTCTTGCATGTTTAAAACTTTTTAAAGAAGTAATTTTAAAGGAAGCAATATATTACTTCCATCACTAGAAGGAGAGGTAAGTAGACACTGGAAGTCCACTGGAGATCTTGGAAGCACAGTTATTATTCTAAAATTTACATACACAAGTGCAGGTCCAAAACTTACTGATCTGGTCTTGTTTCCCGAAACTCTGAGAAGGAGATGCCTTCAAGGGCTGCCCAGGTGTCCTCAGGCTGCGTGACTGAGCCCTGGGCTGGCGGGGACAGGTCCATGCAGTGGTGCAGCACAGGCAGGGCACACACCCAAGAGTCAACCTTTTTGTCCATGCACGTTTGGCACAGGTTTACCAAGGACGCTCGCCAGCTAGAAAGGCAACAGAAATGGACATGAGTCCAGGATGGCCAATGTGAGGCCCACCTGGGGGTCTGACATCCATTAGGGAAGGGACAGCTCCTCACACAGAGCAGGAGAGCACTCTGGGTATCTGACCAGGGAGAAACCTCAGGGCTCACTGTGCACCCAACAAAAGTGTCAGGCACTGAACGGGCCCTCTTGCAGCCCCAGAGCAAACTCCCAAGGGCATCCTTCCATTCTCCACGACAGTGGGAGAAACAGAGGTTCAGAGAGGCTTGTGATCTGCAGAAGGTCCCTGGTGTAGAGCTGGGGCTTGAACACAAGTCATCTAGCAACAGTAAATCTAAATAGAAAGCAACTTCTTACATGTAAGTGGGGAGCCTGTGAATAACACATGCCATGTTCCTTACAAACACATGTACGTTTGCCAGCATTTCTCTTCTCTTTCAAAATTTTATTAAATTCTGGACAGGATTTAACTGGATGTTTAAAATTTGTAAAACCAGGAAGCAAGTGTCCATTAAGACTGGCTACTCAGAGAAGGCTACCCAATATTATTCTTGAGTTCAATTCAAACAGCTGCAGAAAAAAGACCTGGGGATCATCAGAGGGTTCTGGGGAGGCGCCTCCACCCAGTGAAGTATAAGTGCCTTCAGGACAGGCCGCAGCCTCCACACTCCCAGTGCTCCCAGCCCTGTGCAATGGGCACGGCAGTGGCTCCTAAACTGGGAACAACAGTAGCTGAGGCCACAGTGCTTCCACAAACATCTTTGAGTCCAGCTTCATTGTCTTATTATGACCCATCCCCCCAAACACAGGCCCACAGGGCTAAGACATGATACACCTTGCATGCTTGCATGCTCAGGCGCTTCATTTATGTCCAACTCTTTGCTACCGTATAAACTGCAAGAATACTGGAGTGGGCTTCCATGCCTTCCTCCAAGGGATCTTCCAGACCCAGGGATCAAACCCATGTCTCCTGCATTAGCAGGCAGATTCTTTACCACTGCACCACAGGGGAAGTCCATGATACACCTCAAACCCTCTCAAAAGCAAGTATTCAATAGAATATGTAATAAAATGAAAAACAGTACATAGACTAGAAAAAGGCTAGACTGATAAACACTGAAATGACAATAGTGAGTGGTAAAATTACAGGTCATTTTTTTCTTGTATGTTTTCATCCATTCTATGGCAAGCTCTTATTTTTATAATCAGATAAAAACCATTAGAGAGCTAGGAAATCATTACACACACACACACTACCTCTGAGATGGTTCAAAGATGTGTTTCAGGTCCCTGCAAAAGGCATCTGATGATCTGGCATCTGAGTGAAGGAGGTGACAGAGTGAGACCAGGTCTTTTTCCAGTAAGAGGAAGTCGAATTTTTCCACTAACAAAAGGACAATCATGCCCATTCTCAATTTACTCTTCACTGGGCAGCCTTCAGGCAGGGGGTCCCCACTGGTTTCCAGAAATGGTGCCATTTTCTTTGTCAAACACTCCCATAGGTGCTTCCTGACCTGGTCCCAGGGAAAAAAGAAAATGCATAACCATGGTGTTGAACCCACCAGAGGTGTCAGGACCTGCCCGTCACTGAGCTTCGTTTCCTGTGAGCTGGGTAGGGCCCTGAGGAATGAGGGGCAGGGAAATCTCTGGGGAGGAGTCATCCTCTACCTGCCTCCCCACTAAACCCTGAGCATCCCTTTGCCCCGGGACTTTGGGAGGTACCACCAGTGGTACATCCAGAGGCCTCAGCATGCTGGAGAGGATCTCAGGTTGGGGTCCTGAGCCTTGTAAGAGTTCACTAGTCATCTCAGATGTGGCTCTAGGTCTGTCTCAAAAATGCTTAAGCCATACCACACAGTAGCTGGAGATGCCATGGAGGAGGATGCCAGTCTTCTTGTCGTGGAGGGAAAGGGCAGGTGAGGAGGTAGGACCAGTAGGGGGCAGGTGAGGAGGCGGGACCAGGTAGTGGAGGGGAAGGGTGGGACCAGTAATGGAGGTGGGTCTAGAGGAGTTGAAACTGAAAGTGTTAGTCCCTCAGTCATGTCCTACTCTCTGTGACCCCATGGACTGTAGCCTGCCAAGCTCCTCGGTCCATGGGATTTTCTTGGCAAGAAAACTGGAGTGGGTTGTCATTCCCTTCTCCAGGGGATCTTCCCAACCCCAGGATTGAACCCAGGTTTCCTGCAATGCAGGCAGATTCTTTACCCTCTGAGCCGCCAGGGAAGCTCTGGTGAGGATGTGGGAGGAGTCAAAAAATGAGGAGGACAAAGAATTCCCTAGAGGTGGCACTAGGAGACAAGAGGCTGAAATAGCCTGCCCCCATCCATCCCCATCCACTGAGTCTTGGAGTCGTCTGGCCACTAGATGGTGAGGTGACACTGAATGCCCAGGAGATAGAAAAGGGAGATGTTGCTGACACCCCTACTACCTGCTTCTCTTCATACTGTAGAGCAATCCATGGCTGTTCTTCTCCTTCATAGATCATGGGCACACGAATGACAGAATAGAACTGCTGGAACTGGGTGAAAAAGTTCTTTAAATTGATGGCATTCCAGGTTTCAAGAATGCTGAAGATGCGATCCAGCATGACGGCAGCTGAGATCTCCTTCCCTTTCACCAACTGTCTCCTCGTACCGTCTGTTAGACGATCCACCCATCTCTGAACTGTCCCAGGGGGCTTCATACAAATTATATCATCGTACTGATGCCAATCTAAGAGTAAAGAGAATATTATACTTAGGGGCATTGAAACCCACTAGACCTGACCACTCCACCCTGGAAGGTTGATCTTGACCAGAAGAAACATGAAGGAATCAAGAAGGGAAAGAAGGAGCCAAAGAAGAGAAGAAAAAAAGGAAAATTACAGAATGTGGTAAACAGAACGCAGCCAGCACTCACTCCATCTGGGCACCCAGCCGCAGATGAGCAACGTGGGGCCTGACCTCAGAGGTAGCACAGATGTTTAGGACAAGTAACCAAGACACCCTGCAACTACCCTGAAAGTACTTGAAACATGCCTTTGTTGAACTAGATGGCTCAGCATACTTGGTACGTGAGTTCCTTAGAAAATTACCACATGAAGGTCAAAAATTTCATACTGAAACTGCATCACTCACTAGGAACTGTGCACCATTTTGGTATATTACTTGGTGCAAGGGCTCATTTCCTCTGTCCTGGGAACAGTGGTAACCAGAGCAGACAAAACAGTACTCAACATGGGGCAAGGGTTGAACTCATGCTTGCTCTTATAACCATCTGAAATGATGTGAGTGCAGACCTAGAAAACCCAGGAAAATCAATTGTCAACTAATTAGAAGGCAAAGAGGTCAGTAAGACACCAGCGGCAACACAAGTGCATAAAAGTAGCCATGAAAATCAGAAAGTCAAGCCTCTGAACAAGCCTCCTGCTTCTTGTTGCCCAGCCTGTTGTCTTTGCTGGAAGGCCCTGCTCACACATCCCTGCCCCATCCCAGCCCTGCCCAACAATAACTCAGGATCACTATTTGGATCCGACCTCAAGCGTCAGCTCCTGCGGAAGCTTTCCCTGCTCTAAACATTCTTCCAGAGAAAAGGTGAGTGAAAGCTGCTGGCCTGGGACGGCTAGTGCCATGGAGGTGGGGGGAGTGCCAGTCAGGGTCCTGGGCATGGGACACCCTCACCCCAGGACAGTGGGGCAGGGAGGGACATTAATGGTCTTGGTCTCAAAGAATCTACTAGAAGATTAGAAATAAAATATTTAAGTTCCAACCTCATAGAGAAAAGAGAAAAAATCCCAAAGCTAGTAAAAGTACAAAAAAGAACAAGGAAAACAAGGTAGATAGAAAGATAAGGTAATTTGTCAAAAGTGAGTCTTCCATTAATAGTCACAGTTCATGCCAATGGGCTAAATTCATCCATTAAAGATGATCAGACTGGGAATTCCCTGGTGGTCCAGTGGTTAGGACTCCACACTTCCACTGCAGAGACCATAGGTTCAATCCTTAGTCTGGGAACGAAGATTCCCCCAAGTTGCACAGTAAAGTCCCCCGTCCCCAACCCACCCCCTCCCCCCCAACAAAAACCCAAACCAACTAAAGTTCAGCAAAACAGGGATGTGGCTGTAACAGCTGAATCTGAGAGAAAACTGAGGAGTTGGGACAAAAGCAAAGAGGCTGAGAGGGTGGGTGAGGAACAGACACAGCAGAGTCAGTTTCAGGCAAAACAGCACAAGGCAAAAGACACTGGAACAGACAGACTGCCAGTGACGGCTGTTTCTGCCACCAGCACACACACCTCCCCTCTGGTCTCCCTGCATCATGGGGCAGAGCCCAGAGTCTCCATTCTGCCTGCCTTCAACAGTGGCTTCTACCAATGAGAGTGCTCACAGGAGGCTTAGAAGGAGGAAGAGGGGTGGGAAGACATCTCTCTGTTTATCGGGATTCAGTTCAGTTCAGTCACTCAGTCGTGTCCGACTCTTTGTGACCCCATGAATCGCAGCACGCCAGGCCTCCCTGTCCATCACCAACTCCCGGAGTTCACTCAGACTCATGTCCATCAAGTAGTGATGCCATCTAGCCATCTCATCCTCTGTTGTCCCCTTCTCCTCCTACCCCCAATCCCTCCCAGCATCAGAGTTTTTTCCAATGAGTCAACTCTTCGCATGAGGTGGCCAAAGTACTGGAGTTTCAGCTTCAGCATCAGTCTTTCCAAAGAAATCCCAGGGCTGATCTCCTTCAGAATGGACTGGTTGGATCTCCTTGCAGTCCAAGGGACTCTCAAGAGTCTTTTCCAACACCACAGTTCAAAAGCATCAATTCTTCAGTGCTCAGCCTTCTTCACAGTCCAACTCTCACATCCATACATGACCACAGGAAAAACCATAGCCTTGACTAGACAGACCTTAGTCGGCAAAGTAATATCTCTGCTTTTGAATATGCTATCTAAGTTGATCATAACTTTTCTTCCAAGGAGTAAGCGTCTTTTAATTTCATGGCTGCAGTCACCATCTGCAGTGATTTTGGAGCCCCCAAAACTAAAGTCTGACACTGTTTCCACTGTTTCCCCATCTATTTCCCATGAAGTGATGGGACTGGATGCCATGATCTTCGTTTTCTGAATGTTAAGCTTTAAGCCAACTTTTCCACTCTCCTCTTTTACTTTCATCAAGAGGCTTTTTAGTTCCTCTTCACTTTCTGCCATAAGGGTGGTGTCATCTGCATATCTGAGGTTATTGATATACAATTGCACTCATCTCACATGCTAGTAAAGTAATGCTCAAAATCCTCCAAGCCAGGCTTCAGCAATATGTGAACCATGAATTTCCTGATGTTCAAGCTGGTTTTAGAAAAGGCAGAGGAACCAGAGATTAAATTGCCAACATCCGCTGGATCATGGAAAAAGCAAGAGAGTTCCAGAAAAACATCTATTTCTGCTTTATTGACTATGCCAAAGCCTTTGACTTTGTGGATCACAGTAAACTGTGGAAAATTCTGAAAGAGATGGGAATACCAGACCACCTGACCTGCCTCTTGAGAAATCTGTATGCAGGTCAGGAAGCAACAGTTAGAACTGGACATGGAACAACAGACTGGTTCCTAATAGGAAAAGGAGTACGTCAAGGCTGAATATTGTCACCCTGCTTATTTAACTTCTGTGCAAAGTACATCACGAGAAACGCTGGACTGGAAGAAACACAAGCTGGAATCAAGATTGCCGGGAGAAATATCAATAACCTCAGATATGCAGATGACACCACCCTTATGGCAGAAAGTGAAGAGGAACTAAAAAGCCTCTTGATGAAAGTGAAAGAGGAGAGTGGAAAAGTTGGCTTAAAGCTCAACATTCAGAAAACGAAGATCATGGCATCCGGTCCCATCACTCCATGGGAAATAGATGGGGAAACAGTGGAAACAGTGTCAGACTTTAGTTTTGGGGGCTCCAAAATCACTGCAGATGGTGATTGCAACCATGAAATTAAAAGATGCTTACTCCTTGGAAGAAAAGTTATGACCAACCCAGATAGTATATTCAAAAGCAGAGACATTACTTTGCCGACTAAGGTCTGTCTAGTCAAGGCTATGGTTTTTCCTGTGGTTATGTATGGATGTGAGAGTTGGACTGTGAAGAAGGCTGAGCACCGAAGAATTGATGCTTTTGAACTGTGGTGTTGGAGATGACTCTGGAGTCCCTTGGACTGCAAGGAGATCCAACCAGTCCATTCTGAAGGAGATCAGCCCTGGGATTTCTTTGGAAAGACTGATGCTGAAGCTGAAACTCCAGTACTTTGGCCACCTCATGCGAAGAGTTGACTCATTGGAAAAGACTCTGATGCTGGGAGGGATTGGGGGCAGGAGGAGAAGGGGACGACAGAGGATGAGATGGCTAGATGGCATCACTGACTCGATGGACGTGAGTCTGAGTGAACTCTGGGAGTTGGTGATGGACAGGGAGGCCTGGCGTGCTGCGATTCATGGGGTCGCAAAGAGTTGGACACGATTGAGCGACTGAACTGAACTCAGGCCATGGGAGAGATTGATATCTGAAGCCTATTTGCAAGGAGAATGTTTATGGCAAAGGAGTTTACTGAATTTAGGGCTTGGAAATAATTAGAACAGTTAGAGGTTAAAGATTTAAGGAATGTTGTGAAGTTAGCATATTTTACTATAGCTTATAGAAGTTAGGAATTTTTAGAGACACTATAGCTAGAAGCCTTTTTAAGAGATAGTGAGCTCAGGATGTTAGGGGCAAACAGGACTTAGGAAGATTAGTGAACTGAGGAATTTAGCATGAGTTACAATGTAATCACAAGTTAACTATAGGACACATTAGAGGAGGTAGATAATAGATGATAAAGTTAATTCGGAGAGAATCACTGAAGCAGGAACTCTGTTTGAGGAGCAACAATGATTTATGGAGATAATAAATCTGGGAGAGGGGGAACTGAAAATGTCAAACCTCTGGCCTAATGTTTTTGTAAAAATATAAAAGAGAATCTTAAACTTGGAATAAACAGGCAGTCCATGGAAAATTGAGAGACTGCCATTTCTCTCGCCAAGACCATTCACCTCTTCAGGCTGAATCCCTGACTGCTGGAGTTGGACTCCGGCACTTTCCTTAATCAACAAAATTCCAGTGCCTTCCAGACACTCCTCACAAATCATGGATGATGTTAGGGGCTGGGGCACTCCCCTACCTGGGTCCAAGAAGTGACCTCCAGACCCTCAGAAGCCAATGAAGGCCCTCCTTGGCCTTCCAATTAGCCCTTCCATTGGTTATTATGACTCACCTCCTTCCTGCTTAAAGTGCCCAATTTAACCCAAGCAACCCAGGAACCATCTTCCAGGGAGCTCTAAGGTCAGTCTACCAGCAGAACATCTGAATAGGACAGCCCACACAAAGAAGTAACCAAAGTGCCCGTGGACTTTTGCAACAAGGAAGGAAAAGTTCTAACACCGATTTCTTTTTGAAAGCTGGAAAAATGTAATTACTAAAAAACTCAGACTTCCCTGGTGGTCCAGTGGTAAAGAATCCATGTACCTATACAGAGGACACATGTTCAGTCACTGTTATCGGAAGATTCCACGTGCCACGGAGCAACCAAGCCCATGCACCTCAACTACTGAAGCCCATAAACCCTAATGCCCATCTTCTGCAACAAGAGAAGTCCCTGCAGTGAGAAGCCCAAGCACAGCAACTAGAAAGTAGCCCCCACTTGCCACAACTAGACAAAGTCTATGCAGCATTGAAGACCCAGAGTGGAAAAAAAAAAAATAGAAAAACTCTATTTAGTACAATATCATGATTAAGAAAACATCTAAAAAATAAAGTTGTTTGGCAATTCTGAGTTAACTCTCCAACTTAAAAATCTGTTTAATGAACAATCCATACAACTCAATCAAAAAACAAACAACACAATCAAAAAATGGGCAGAAGACTTAATAGACACTTATTCCAATAAGACATACAGAGGGTCAATAGGCATATGAAAAGATGCTCAACATCACTAATTATTAGAGGAATGCAAATCAAAACTACAATGAAGTATCACCTCACACTGGTCAGAGTGGTCATTATCAAAAAGTCAACAGATAAATGCTAGAGAGGGTGTAAAGAAAAGGGAATCCTCCTGCACTGTTGATGGGAATGGAAACTGGTGCAGCCACTATGGAAAACAGTATGGAGGCTCCTCAAAAAACTAAAAATAGAGCTACCCTATAATCCAGCAATCCTACTTCTAGGCATATATCCACAAAACATGAAAACTCTATTTTAAAAAGATACATGCACCCTAATGTTATTTACAATAGCCCAGCATGAAAGCAACCTAGGTGTCCATCAACAGATGAATGGATAGAGAAGACATGATATACACACATATACGCACTGGAATATTACTCAGTCATTAAAAAAGAATGAAATATTGCCATATGCAGCAACTGGTTGGACCTAGACATTATCATATTAAGTCACACAGAGAAAGACAAATATTATATGATATCACTTATATGTGGAATCAAAAAATAATACAAATTAATTTATTTACAAAACAGAAACAGATTCACACACAAAGTAAACCAACATGATTACCAATTGGGAAAGTAGGTGGGGGGAGGATAAATTAGGTGTAGGGTTAAGAGGTACATACCTATATATAAACAGGTAAGCAACAAGGATTTAATGTAATAGCACAAGGAAATATATTCAATATCTTGTAATAAGCTAATAAAGGAAAAAATCTGAAAAAAATAAATAACTGAATAATTTTGCTGTACACCTGAAGCTAACACAACAACTAACTATACTTCAATAAAAGAAAGAAAGAAGAAAAGAAAGTCTTTTTAATGGACTTTGAAATGCCTGGCTCTGTATTAAAAAGTGCATCTCTATCTGGTTTGACAGCTTAAGTACCAGGAACCAGCCAGACAAAATCTGAAGTGACTAAGGCAGTGCTTCTTAAATAAAAGCAAACGAGACCTGCCATCCCAAATCACTACCATGTCTTCTGCAAAGACTAGTTTAGCACCAGCTCTTGTCTAATGAGGGGTCATCTCAAGCATGGAAACAGCCAGTTTGGATCATCCAGCAAGTGCAGGGCAAAGTCAAAAAGGATCATGGGACTCTGCAATCAGCACATATAGAAGAGAGCCTTGTAAAGGCAGGCAATTGAGTCAACACTTGGGCACATTTAAGAAGAGAACATGACTAGTTTCTTCTGTCTTTGGGCCAATTCAAAATAATCAAGCATCTGCCCCATTGACCTCTACTGCCGTCAGACACCCAACAGAGATCCCTGCCACGGGCAGCTTCAATGGCAAAGACCCCTCCAGATGATTGCATCAAGTCACTCCCAGCTTTCAATTCTGCCTAGCTGAGGCCCCAGACATCAGAGAGCAGAAACCAGCCAGCCCTGCTGTGCTCCACCCAAACTCCTAACCTACAGAAGTAATGAATACAAAAAAACTGTTTTATGCACCCCCAAAAAACAAACAAAATAAAACACCTGGTCTTGGTGACAGACTGGCCCATCTCTCAAAAGCTGACCGATGAATCTTTTTAAACAAGAACTTTAATATTAAGTAGGCTTTATCTAATAGTAGCTCAGATGGTAAAGAATCACAAAGAATCACGGCTGCCTCTCCATGTCCCAACCCCCTCACTTCTCAGCGGATCCACCCTCTCTCCTTTCCCTTAGAAAACGTCGACTACCTTGTTTACTCTTGTGAGTGCTTAAGTTAAACTGATCAGAAGCATGCTGCCAAGCTCAGGCTTAGAAAACATAAAGCCGGGAGGTACGACAGGGCCAATGCCAAGCAAAGAAGACCCACAGAGGACAAAGAAAGCCTTTGTTCCAGAGAGGAACGTCCAGCCTCAGAGGCTGATCGATCAAGAGTCTTCGGCTTACCTCCAGAGTGCAGAAGGGAAGATTTCACTCGCAGACAGCGGTTCACGTGCTCGCCTTTCTTTGCCTGTTCTTTGTAGATGAACTCAAACTCCACAGAGTTCTTGCCTCGGCAGATAACATACTTGTAAGGAATGGGTTTATCCACGTACTGCTTGGAAATGGTGGTGCTGCCTTCAATGAGGGACCCGTTCTCATGTAAGTCTCTGTGAATAAACAGGACAGCAGCTGGTTATGTGAAAATCCTCTCCCAGAAATGTTCATTCTCAAACACAACATGGAGTGCAGACCTAATGCTATAAATCTATGCTGAAAGAAGGGATGCTTCTAGAACAAGGCTTACTTCCACACAGAGACAGAAAGAAGACCAAGATGAAGTATGACAAAGAACTGCATTATAGGGAAGAGTTTTTTGAAATATTCATCTTTCGAAAGTTCTAAGAATTAACCAACTTGATCAGAATTATGATTTAAATATATTTCAAAGACTGGACATTCTGTACATTTCCTTATGGGCCAACTGGGATATACTTACTTGCTGTAGTGCATTTCGCAAACATTATGATTCCATGCAGGCTTCCCGAGTTCTTTTCCGCCCCTAACATATACTTTGTGTTGATCAGGGTTGAATCCAAAATGTTTAGAAATGATTACATGGAAGTACACCATGATTCCTTCCATGGAGCTCAGCAGGCTGGGGGAAAGTCACATAGGAAAACACTGATTAGATCTGGCCTCTCTACTCCCTGCCCACACACACATGCAGGCTCACATATGCACACACGATCTTGTTTCTGGGCGTGCACTAACACACACCCTAGCAACGTGCAAGAGAGCCCACACTTCAGACAGACTGCCCACCATGTGGGTCCCCTTGGCTCTCCCTCTATGGTGGAGGAGGACAGTGGGCACAGGGTGGGGTGATCTCTGCACAGCTCCAAAGAGCTGGGGGTGGTGGCAGGGGGTGACTGAGTCTGGGGCATGACTGCCTCTCTCCTGACTTCGGTAAGGTCCATGCTGCTCCAGGTCCCCAGAGACCATGTGATGGTGCATTTCAACCAATCAAGGAATTGGGGCAGGTGCCCCTCCCCTGCCTACCTCCTGAGCATTGCTCTTTGCCCTGCGAGTCAACAAAAAGGCAGCCTGGGAATCTCCTCTGGGGTGGCGTGCCCTTTCCAGCCCCAGTGCTGGGTGGGGGCCAGGCCTGCGCCTCCCTGAGCCAGATGCACCCACCTCTCCTTAGCTTGCTGTGTGCTCTGGTTCCTTTGCTCCTTCTCATTTTTCACAGGGGCTGCATTATTTCCGTTATTCCCCTCTGGCTTCTTCAGGTTCTTTGGCTTGGCTTTCTCATTATCACCTGTTTTCCCTCCAGGAACAGCCGTCTGGTCCTTGGTTGCAATTTCCTGGAACAGGCACCCAAACCCCAACCTTTATACCAGGCTCCATGCTTGCCCCCAACATAGGACGCTTGTCACAGTTGCCAGACTGGTCATATCCCTTCCCTGTTCAGAACCTTCAAACGGCTTCTGGTCTACCCACCACAGGCTCCAAGGACTCCTGTCCCAACATCGTTAACCCCAGCCCTAACCCTGGCCTCTCTTCCCTTCACCTGCTCTTGGGAGAAGCAGCTTTCCTGCTGACCCCTAAACAAGCCCACCACACTATCCCTTGGGGCGTTTGCATGTCCCCAGATAGGCACGTGGCTTGCCTGTCACTCTGAGTTCTCCTTGGAGAGGCCCTGACTGGTACCCACCTCAGTCCCTTGCCCTACTTCTCTCCAGGGCACTTCGCACAGTCTGGCTTTTCACGTCTTTCTCCCCACTAGAATGTGAGCTCCCAAAGGCAGGAACTGGTCTCATTCATGGCTATACCCCCAGCACCTAACACATATTCACCAAATGAGTAAGCTGTGGAAGGAACGGGACTAAAAGGAGCAGCCCACGGGATGGACAGCAAGGATGAGGGCGTCCTGGAAAGGCGACCAGGCAGGCATGAGATGCTTTACCTGGCGGTGGTCTCGGGAAGCAGGGACGCTTGTGGGCGGCTCTTTCGTTTCCTCAGTCCTATCTTTAACATCTTTCTCAGCTCCTTCCACTGAACCAGCTGGCTCAGCTGCAGCATCACTTTCCTGGAAGAAATAAAGCCCCAAAACATTAGGGCCAAAATGACAAAATGCCCAGGGAAACTTGGACTCAGTGGCATAAGGGTCAGCCTCTGCCACCAGCCCAGGAACAGGGGTCAGCAGCTCAGGGTAGAGGCATAGCCCCTCCCACAGTCCCCCTCCCAGGAAGCAAGTCCCAGTGGACTCCCTTCCCAGACAGTGAAGTGTTGTCAGAACCGCACCGCACAGCAAGGTGTTGAGACATGGCAGGCCTACCCTGGTCATCACTCCCCTAACTCACCCCAGACCTAACTCACCCCAGAAGCAGGAGCCCTGGCCAGCTGCCCAGTGGTCTGCAGCTCTTTCCTGGGCTTGGAGGTGTCCGCCTTTGGCTCAGGCAACAGGAGCTCCTGGGCAGTATCCTTCTCCTTAGGAGAGCCTTCACTGGCAGAAGTGGGGAGATTTTCGCCCAGGAGGGCTCCTCCCAGAGTCTGGTCCTGAGGTGCCGGGCTGCTCAGAGACTCAGTGCCCATGGCTGCTTCTGCCTCTCCTGCAGCCTCGCCTTGCAGAGGGTGCCCCATAGCCTCCAGTGGTATTTTGCCCACACTTGGAGGCTCGCCTGGCTGGTGAGTGGGACAATCCTGCTGAGTTGGGCTTTGGCATGGAGCTGTGTCCTGGAGCCCAGAGTCTGCAAGCGAACTCAGACTACAGGGCTCCAATGAGGATGAGGACAAGGAATCCAACTCTGCAGATGCGGCAGCATCCTTCCAATTCCTTTTCTTCCTTTTACTCCTTCTACGCCGCTAAACAGAAAAAGAGACACTCATTATGTTTCTCAGGTTTTCTATACTCTCACCAAAGGTTTCCTCCAATTTCCTTTCCATTTCTGAAGTATGTCAATCATAGCTCATCCCAACCACCTTACAACTACTAAATCTGCCATTCCTATCTCTTGGAAAGAATGAAACTGGGCACAAAGTGAATGGGGGTGGTAAACAGAGTTGAGGGAAAAGTGGGGAGCAGTGATGGTCACACACTTTGCTTTGCCCAATCCAAGCTGAGACCCTCATGTGGAATCCCTTCCAACAAGGAGGGCCCTGTAAAGACGGCTTGCCAATGTCAGAAAGTATGCACAGGCCCGACATGTCACACTCTTATATGGTGTGTATTACAGACAAAACAGACATGCAAAAATGAGCAGAAGCCTAAAGCTGTTCCTTCCTGCACTTGCACTGGCACATTATGCTTCTGCCTGCAGATCCTCACTCAAAGGCACGAATCCTCAGCTTCGGAATCAGAGACAAGCTTGTAGAAGCAGTTGTGACAGGCCCTTGCGAGGACCCCAAAGGGCTGAACGCCCTGCATGCATGGCAATCTTGGTCTGCAGCACAGTATTGATTAGTTCATTAAGTGCCAGTAACCTATGACCCTCCCTGCCACTGAAGCCCAGTGTGGGCCTAGGGCTTGGCATCTTGCCCCTTGCCTGGGCTCAGTCCTCGGGAGAGGGAGATGGAAGACCTTGGGATTTATCTGCACATGGGGTGGGACATCTTGTTCTGGGTCAGCTTCCAGATTTTTTCCAAGAAACCTGACCAAATTTCCAGCCCATCTGCTTGAAACAAGCAGCACAAAGCACAGGTTGCCCTGAATGGCAATTTCCCAGTCTGACATCAACACCAGCTAACACTATGGAGGAAAGAAGGAAGGTCATTCAAGGCGGCCACATCCCTAACTTCCAGGGCATATGGATCTCTGAAGGTCTTGCCAACAAACTGGTGGTGACTCAGCACATCTGGGGGACCTCAGGTTCTGCATTTCCATGGTGCTCCTGCCAGTCCAGGCTTGCTCTGTAAGCACTACCAGCAAGCAGCTCCCCACTCCAGGCACCAGCATCTCCATTAGCTTTCCTGGTGGTCCTGAAGGGCAGCCTCACTGGGAACCACAGATCAGACCAGCAGGAAGCTGTATGCAGACCCCACAGCCCCAGGCCCTTTGCGGATTCTCCTCCTTTTTGAAGGCATGGCTGGCTTAAATTAAGTCGCCTATGCTGATTTACCAAAAGGAACCTGGAACTCTGTCCTAAGCACAAGGAACAAGAAAGTAAGATGAGTTCTTCCCCCATAAAACTGATGGTTTACTGGGAGAGAAAGACAAAAACAGATGGTTTTAGCTTGTTAGTAGGACTTGGAGGCTTCCAGCGAAGAGGTGCAAGTTGAGTCTGAAAGTCACTGACAGCCGAGAAGGCAGTTTCATCAACTGGCAAAGATTACTGGGACCTGTGCATCTGAATGTGGCCAAAGCCACAGGCTACCTTCTAGGCTGACCGGCCCACCCAGAATCAAAGCTTATGCTCGGCCAGAAGAGCCCACATGACCGGTCTTCACAGTCTGCCAACCTCATCCTACCCTAGTCCTGCCCTGGCCTCCAGCATCAATCCTGCTTTTTACTTTCTGTACTTTAGGATGTTTTGGCATTTGGGGGGACCTTGCTCATCCTGGAGAGACTGACCCTCCCAGGGTTACTAATACCCAGAGAGAGGGGGTGACTCCCCACAAGCACATTTTTCATCTGCCAATCAACCAACATGGAGCTCCTTCCTCCACCCACGGCCCACCTCCTTTATCAAACTCTCCCTCCAAGCCAACATTTCCAGCTCCAAATCACCACAGGGCCAAGTACAGGACATCTAGACCACCCTACAGCCCAGAGTCCACCAAGAGCATTCGCACTCAATTCTGAACCTCCTCAAACATGCCTGCCCTGCCCCACAAGGCAGGCTCGGGGCCGCTTTCTCCCCTTGCTCCTTCTAGCTCCCCTGCAGCCCTTCAGGCATGGCCCCTCCTCCTGGGAGCTGTGAGGAACGCTGACCTCCCGTGTCATCGCTAGTCCCACAGTCAGGGCGCCCCGGGCTTCTGGTTCGCTCTTTCGCCAGACACCTCCTTCACTTTTCACTCTGTCCTCGGCCCCACATCCCTTGACAGACCACCTGGACACTCCCAGTAGAAAGCAAACCTACGCAGCCCTGCACTTGCTTTATTTTGTTCCTCAGAAACCGTCAACTAAACGCCTTTTATTTTCTCTTCCCTCCAGGGAGGAAGTCTCTGTGCTCTTCACTGCTGCAGCCACAGTGTCTGGAAGCATCCCTGAGCCCCGGTAGGTGCCTAAATGCTTATATCTCATTATATAAATTCCTCAGAAAAGTCCCATGTCTCCCTGCAGCACCGCCATGTTCCCTCTGCCCCAGGACACACCCACCTGTCAGGTCTGTGATCAGACCCAAAAACAAAGGGTTTTCTATCAAACTATTAGTGAAATGAAAATCCAAACTACAATGAGATATCACCTCACACCAGCCAGAATGGCTGTCATAAAAAAAAAAAAATCCACAAACAATAAACTCTGAAGATGGGTGGAGAACGGGAACCCTCCTACGCTGTCGGCAGGAATATAAATTGGTATAGCCACTATGGAGAACAGCATGGAGGTTCCTTACACTAAAAATAGAGCTACCATATGATCCTGCAATCCCACTCCTGGGCATAAATCTGGAGAAAAACATGATCCGAATGGAAAAATGCACCCCAGTGTTGATTGTGGTACTGTTTACAATAGAGAAGACATGGAAGCAATCTAATGTCTGTTAACAGGAATGGATAAAAAAAGCTGTGTTACATACATACAATGGAATATTACTCAGCCGTTAAAAAGAATGCAATAATGCCATTTGCAGCAACATGGATGGATCTAGAGGGCATCGTACTGAATGAAGTAAGTTAGACAGAGAAGGAGAAATATCGTGTGGCATCCCTTATATATTGAATCTAAAAAGAAATGATACAAAGGAACTTACTTACAAAATAGGAAGAGACTTAGAAAACGAACTTATGATTGCCAGGGTGAAGGGAGAGTAGTTTGGCATCGTCATGTACGCACTGCTATGTTTAAAATGGACAGCCAATAAGGACCTATTGTATAGCACATGGAACTCTGCTCAATGTTATGTGGCAGCCTGGATGGGAGAGGAGTTTGGGGGAGAATGGACACATGTATATGGATGGCTGAGTCCCTTCACTATTCACCTGAAATTATCACAACATTGTTAACTGGCTTTACCACAATATAAAAGAAAAAGAAAAAAAAAGAGTTTTGACATCTGATTTGCAATTTGCCTTTCTGCTCTTTATCTCACTTTCTCCTTTTGTTTTTTAATCCCTGTTCGATTGTGCTTTTTATAAGGTGCTTCAAAACCCTTAGAATAAGATTCAGATTTCACAAAGGCAACTTAGTTCTCTCAATATACATCAATGGGGCCACATGAGTGTCTGGCCCCTCACAGGTCTATAGGCAAGGCACAAGGCTAAACTTTTCCTTGACAAAAATCAAGTCTATATATACATGTTACATATTTATGTATTCCTCATTACTATGGTCTGTCACTCTGAACTCATTAGTCAGGAATATGTACATTAAAACTAAACACTACTGATTAGGAATCCAGACCTGGGTCACAACTTCTGGGTGTGGGCAGTGGATGGGGGTGGTTGGGAGGAGACCCCAATACTTCTGATGATGTCTTTGTTGACAATGGATGGTAGGGGATGAGTATCCACTAAGATAATCCTGCATCTGTGTTATAAATACTCTGTAGGGTGGGTGTAATATTTAATTAAAACATTTGTTAAGTGCAGAGTTTATTGACCTGGAAAGGATGCTAGAGAACTTTCTGGGGACTGACTGTTCTGTCACTGGATCGGGTAGGGGTCACAAAGCTGTACACACAGCAGAACAAATCCAGGGGGTTCTACCCTGAAGGCCTGTGCATTTCATTCAATACCAATTATACCTCAGTTCAAAGGCTGTATACCAGCTCTAAATGCATACATAAGGGCTACTCCTATTTCTGGCTAGAGAGAATTAGTGAGAAAAAAGTAACAGTTTGCTACTTCTTGGAGGGAAGGTGGGTTAGTCAGAATACATGTCTGATTTTATATTTTATAATGAGCATCCTCAGAGAGCAGAGAGATCTCAGTTTTGGGAGGGCAAGGCGGCCTTGTTCACTCGCCTGAATACTGGGTCAGGAGCACAGGGAGGGGTGGGGTGCGTGCTGTGGACCCTGAAAAGGCACGTATAGCAGGAAGTGAGGGTGACAGGTAAGAACACTGACCAGTTGGACAGAAAGTCTGTGCAGGTTTTGACAAAGACTGGAGGGTTGGAGGCTAAGTGGGCCTGCAGCTCTGCCCAAACTCCCAGGGGTCCTCTGCCTCATTCTGCACTGGCAGTGACTGGGATAGAGTAGGATAGTTAGTTTAGGAGTCACTCTAGGGGATTAAGAATGTAAAAGGAATTTTACGGGAGTTTGGGAAACTGTTGTAGACTACTCAAGAAAAGAATCCAGTAACCTAGCAACAATCTACACTATCTTGAAGGAAGACCAAGCATCCAAGCATCAGGTACACTCAGGCCACAAGTTCTGATAATTAAAATACAAGATAGTAGATATGGGATCTGAATCTTGTTACATGAAGTCAGGGAGTTAACAGTTAACAGTTAACAGTCCTTGAAGAGTAGCATTTTGTAGCCAAGACAGGAACATAGGTGAAGGGGGACAGAAACTAAGTGAAAGAGGACATTATACTGAAACTTAACCGAGCCCAAGCTCATTCTCCTGGCTGCACTGACAGGTCAGTAAATCAGGAGCTGAGTTGTTGGAACAAGGAATAATGATTTTAATTGGAAAGTTAGCAGATGGAGAAGATGGCAGCCTAGCGTCTCAAAAAATCATCTTACCACAGTTCAAATTCAGGCTCCTTTTATACACAAGAAGGGGGAGGGGGAGGAGACCACTTAGGCACTGACCAATGGCTGAGCAGGGCCACTAAGGGTCGCTGGTTTGACAGTCTTCCCACTCTGCAACCCTGTGGACTGTAGCCCGCCAGGCTCCTCTGTCCATGGGATTCTCCAGGCAAGAATACTGGAGCGGCTTGCCATGCCCTCCCCCAGGGGATCTTCCCAACCCAGGGACTGAACCCACATCTCTTCTGTCTCCTGCACGGATAGGCAGGTTCTTTACCACTAGCGCCACGGTCCCTAGTTGACAGCTGCTCACTAACAGTCACTTGTTTTGGGGAGGGGCCCACTTTCACATTGAACTGTGGCTGAGCAGGACCACTAACTGGTCCCTGATGGACAGTTGCTCATTTTGGGGGAGGGGGAAAGCACTGAGGCACCAACCAATGACTGAGTGGGGCTGCTATAGCTCCTGCCTGCCTCACCACTACTCCACCTTGAGTAGAAAGGTGCGACGCCAGAAAGCAGCCAGGTCTGAAGAAGTACCTGGTGGCCCTCACAGTGTCCTCCAGCTCTCAGTGGAGTGAGATGCCCAAGCAGCAGAGACTGCGGTCAATGGGATGGCAGTCTAAGGTGGCAGGTGCCATGGGCTCAGCCCACTGCTCGCTTCAGTGGTCAGATCATGACAATGAGATGACCTGGGAGCTGGTGTCCCCAGAGCAGAGCTTCCGCCTGTCCACTTTCACAGTAGATGGCTTCCCAGGTGGCACTGGTGGTAAAGAACCTGCCTGCCAATGCAAGAGACATGAGAGATACGGGTTCCATCCCTGGGTCTGGAAGATCCCTTGGAGGAGGGCATGGCAACTCACTCCAGTATTCTTGCTTGGAGAATCCCTTGGACAGAGGAGCCTGGTTGGCTATAGTCCATAGCGTCACAAAGAGTCAGACATGACTGAGGTGACTTAGCATGGATGCATGGGTGGCAGGTACAGGGTCCCTTCTGGTGGTCTAGTAGGCTAAGCGTGGCTGCCTAGAAAGGTGTGATAGAGCAGTTCCTGCCTTAAGGGCACCAGGGAGAGAGGAGGGAAGAGCCCAGCACACTTTGGGTTCCGGTTTGGGCTGGGGAGGCTGCTATTACAAAACCTGAGATGAATTGCCATATTTTAGTATATGTTACCACCCTTTTGCTAACATATATATGATTTAAAGAAAGCCATGACAGTCCCAGTTAGACCATATAGAGTCAAAGGAAGAACTAATATAATCCTTGATATCTACTCAAAAATGAGGAAGAAGGTGGTCTTCTCCCCTCTCCACTTTTGCTTTGATTATAAAAATGAAGCTCTCTTTGTTCTTGGGGTGACGCTCCCTTGCCTGCCTGCTTGTATCTGTCATAAGTGTCCTAGGCTAATAAATTCATTCTTTGTCTATCACTTTGCCTCATGGTGAATAATTTCAGTGATGAGACAAAAGAACCTGAGCTTCAGTAGGTCCTGACACAAGGTGAGGGGTTTTAATGAAAAGACAGTGGGTTTGGACCTCTCTCGTGGTCCAGTGGTTAAGAATCCACCTGCCGATGCAGAAGATGAAGGTTTGATCCCTGGTCCAGGAAGATTCCCTATGCCGAGTGGAAACTAAGCCTGTGTGCCGCAACTACTGAAGCCCGCACACCTAGAGCCTGTGTCCACAACAGCGAAGCCACCACGATGAGAAGCCCACGCACCTCAACAGAGCAGCCACTGCTCGCCGCAACTAGAGAAAGCCCTCACAGCAACAAAGACCCAGGGCAGCTGATTAAAAAAAGAGAGAGAGAGTGGGTTCAAGTCCTCTCCTAAGTCAGGGATCATGGGTTCAAGTCCCAGCCTGTGGATACAAGTCCCAATCCGAGTTTGGGTTGGGTTTAAGTCCCATCGGAGAAAAAGCGTGGTTTCAATAGGAAGTACTGTGCCACTAAGGACAGTGTCACCTTTCCACTGGCATCTGATTAAGCACTTCCTTCTGGCAAACAGGCACTGCCCAAGCTCCTTCTCTGCAGCCATCCTTCCTGCCATCTTTGGACCCAAGTAACCTTCCTCAGCTTCAGTTTCCTCTTTTGTAGAACTTGGATGACACACGTGGACAGTACTTTGATGGGGAAGAGGGATGGCGGGCGGGGGGGGGGGGGGGTCCATCCACAAACATAAGGCGGGCTTTGCAGAAGCAACAAGAGAAAAAAATCTGGGATGAGAACTAGAAGTATCACGTTGACCCCCAGGCTGACAAATTCCAACTAGCGGTGTCATCATTAGGACCAGCGCCAGCCTCTCAATTACACACTATACACTTGCAAAAGGGAATAAAGACTCCAGAGTAGGGACTGCCAAGGAGAATGAGAGGGGCCATCAGGAAAAAGATGTGGCAAGAATCTCTACTAAGGGCACCACGAGATTCCTGGATTTGCTGAGAACGGGAGGTTCAAGGGACTTCTGGAGTCTTGGAGAGATGCTCAGACCACCTCTTGTCCTGCCAGCTGCCTGGTGCCCTGCTCCCACTCCCCAACTCCAGGAAATGATCCCTTGAACCTCCCGTTCTCAGTCGAGTGGTTCCAGCAGGATTAACTCTACTCCAGCTGCAGGGTCAGCACAGCACCCTGGCTTGTTAGGAATGGGTACGTGTTCCAATCAGAGCCACTGAGATTTGAGGACAGCTTCCCCGGGGAAAGAGATGCTTCCTTTCTTCTCTGGAAGCCCCCCAAAGAGGCATTCTCTTATCCCTCTGAACAACACAGTGGGAGGTGGGTAACCTGTGGAAGGGTCCAAGGTATTGGAGACTATGGAGAGGCCAAGGAGCTAACTGACATGAGGAAGGTGGTGCAAAAACAGAGAGAGATACCTGGACTTCAGGAATATCAATGTGCCTGGGTTAAACCTTGTCTGCAGGTAGATGCCCAGATTAAACCTTGCTTGCAGTTAGGTCTACCCAAGGTCTTCTCAGTTACATGAGTGACAAATTCCCTTTATTGTATTAATTAACCTAAACTGGGGTTTCAACTGTTTGCAAGCAAAAGATTTCTAATGGTTAAACCTCAAAGTAGGCTGTTTCCTTTATACAGAAGCCCCAAATAAGTTAAGGCAATCAATGTTCTAACAACTTTGGTGGCATAAGATGTCAGGCTCTGGTAGATACACTCGGGCCACAACATCCTCAGGGCTCCAGACCTCCACACCGTGGCACAGTCCAGGAGGACCCCTCTGTGACACCTGCCCAACCCTCTGATCACTACAGAAGGTAGTGGAGGCTTTGGATCCCATCAACAGGTGCCAGCTGCCCTCCCCACGGAACCTGGATCATGCCTGCCTTCTAGAAGAAGGGGTGCTGTCAGCAGGGAAAAAATCAAGGAAGTACATGCCATAGCGAGGGAGGTGACCCTGCAGAACCAAGAGGGTCTGGGAGGTGTGGCTGTGTAAAGATGGCAGTAAATGAAAGATGGACCCCTGGAGGGACATGACCCAGTTCCTGGAAGACAACGATTATGGGAAGGGATGACAGGATGATAATAGCCCAAAATGTGGACCCCAACCACATACCAGCCCTCAACAGCAGACTGGTAGACATCACCACACACCTGAGGCCGGCAGCCACCAGCCAAACCCTCTTTTTAATGGAACCACACCTGGGAACCTAAAAACATATTAGAAATGAACTTATTTACAAAACAGAAATAAACCCACATACATAAAAACAAACATGGTTATCAAAGGCGAAAGGGGGGAGGGATAAATTAGAAGTTTGGGATTATCAGATATATACTACTACACATAAAGCAGATCATCAACAAGAATTTACTGAATAACCCAGGGAATTATATTCAATATCGTGTAATAAGCTATAAAGGAAAAGATTCTGAAAAAGAATACATATGTAACATATATATATTTAACACATGTATAGGTGTATAGTATCACTTTACTATACACCTGAAGTATTGTAAATCAACTACACTTCAATTTTTAAAATCATAATAAAATAAGTAAATAAAACCAAAACCACCTAACCAAGCAGCAACAGGGCAGTCTCTGGACGCTGATCATGTGCTCTGCTCTTGCCACCCCTCGAGGGGGACTCTCCCACATTTGCTGCCCACTTATCCCTTTCTCATGGGAACTGCCTTTTACATCTTTCACCCATTGTCCTGTTAGTACATGGGTGTCTTATTTCTTTGAAAGAATTAGTTAGGTATTCCAGTTGTGAACCCTTTGTCATCATATGTTGCAAATTGTTTCTAACCATCTGCTTCTCCATATCATTGCTGAATGGTCTCCTCTAACCCAGAATCTGGAATATTTTATGAATCCCTATCTGCACTTAAGGGGTTGTTTTGGTGAGGCTCTGGAATATCTACAAAATTTTATAAATAGTCACCTATATTTTCTAGAACTTTCAGGGTGTCTTTTACATTAGTCAACCAGTCTGGTATATATCTTAGTGTTTACTATGAGTAAAGAAGGGCTTTCCTGATGGCTGAGTGGTAAAGAATCCACCTGCCAATACAGGAGATGTGAGTCCGATCCTTGGGTCGGGAAGATCCCCTGGAAAAGAAAATAGTAACTCCACTCCCGTATTCTTGCCTGGGAAATCCCATGGACAGAGGAGCCTGGCAGGCTATAGTCCATGGGGTCACAAATGAATTGGACGGGACTTAGTGACTAACCAACAACAAGGAGAAAAGAATCATTTTTTCCAAATGGTGAGCCATGGTTCAAATGCCCCTTACTTAAAGCAATGTTGCTCTCTGATACATGATACCACCTTTATCACCTGCTCAACTGTCATATATACTTACACCTGCATCTAGATGTTCTATGTCAACTTTCCCTAATGGCTCTCTGTTACTCCATTAGGATGCTCTGTTGCTTTATATTGCTGTGCTTATAGCTTACAACACATGTTGATGTCAAATCTCCCATTTATTGTACTTTTCTACATTCTTTATAGGAACTCTCACCAACTTATACTCCAGATGGACTTTTAGTGTCTTTTATCAATTTCCAAAAACAAAACAAAGCTGCTGGAAGCAATATTACTTTTGCACATTAACTGACCAACTGGATGTATACATCTGAGTAAAGAACTGACATCTTTACAGTATTAAACCTTCCTTTTGGGAAAATCTATTTGCAACTTGCTTTTCCTGTTTTTAGATCATAAAGGGGCTCTCCACATCCGCTCCATATTTTCTATCAGTGCTCATGCACTGCTGTCCACTGTATTTACAAGGTGCTTTTGGGTTTCTGTTTTTTTCTTGCACCACATGGCTGGTGAGATCTTAGTTCCCCAGTCACAGATTGAAAGCACCAAGTCCTAACCACTAGACCACCAGGGAATTCCCAAAGTGCTTCTGCTCTAAACTAACCAATAGATCGAAGCCCAGAGGCAAGACCACACCTCATTTACAGCTTTCCACCGGGCACCCAGTGCCCCTACATGCAGCAACTGCTCAATAAACCTTTGTTAAGTGACTCAGTGGCCATCTTACTCCGGAAAAAAGTCACCATTCTGTGAAAGGAAGATAGTTAAACACATCACTCTTCAGTGTCTGAAGCCTCACTGCTTTTCCTCACAAGCAAAATTACTCCCATTACATATATTAGCTAGTTTCACTTTTGATATTATTAGTAAAAACCCTCAAGACTCACAAATGCTATAGACAATGAAAGAAGTCAGGAGAAAGTTCAGCAGGCTTCCATGGCACAACCAGGGTTCAGAACATGAGCCCATAATCTCAGGTGCTGGTGATGGCAGGGGCTGGGTGCATTCTCCAAGCCCTAGTAGAGGTTCAGCCTGGACCCCCACCAGTCTGGTCCCAGCCCCCAAGGGAGACCCAGGCCCCCTGCTCTTCTCCATGAAGAGAATCTTATATGGCCTGTGGAGCTTTCAGGATAAGTTTCCCATGTGCCAAAGGAGATAGCTAAACAAGAAATTAAAAGATGGATGGAAAAGTAGGGATAGGGGGCCACAGGGGCTTCCCCGGTGGCTCGGTGGTAAAGAATCTGCCTGCAATGCAGGAGATACAGGTTCAATCTCTGGGTTGGGAAGATTCCCTGGAGGAGGAAATGTCAACCCACTTCAGTGTTCTTGCCGGGAAAATCCCACAGACAGAGAAGCACATGGGGCACACACAGCACGGGAAGCACATGCAATAAAGCTGAAATCCAACATTAGCAGAACATCCTCAGGGTCACAAGAGCTAAAACCCACAGGCATGGCTACTGTGTCGACCAGCCTGGGCAGGAGTGGAAAAAGCCTCCCAACAGCCACCTTCAGCATCAGAGAGGGTGTGGGGCTCAGCTCCATGCAAGCCTTGGCAGGGAGGATGGTGGGCCACTGTTAATGCAAACTACCTGCTCAGAGTCTGGACAGCACGTGTCAGTGACCTCAAACAGGGTTGCATCTTCTTTTCTTCTTTTGCAGGCAGAGTAACTAGCAGGTTCCAACTCATCAGATGTGGATGTGCCATCTGCTGCATCTACAAAACCCTCGGACACAACTCCCTGTTGAAACATGATCCCCTTCAGACAGAGCAGGGTGACCACAGGCACTGCCCCATCAGGGTCTAACAGACTTCTAACTCAAACCCAAGTGGGGAGACTCTCGAGTGAGGATCGAACCAGCTCCCCAGGCCCCTTGGCATCCAGGCTCAGCAGACACAGGGTCCCTGGGGTAGGGGAAAAAAGAAAGGGTTCTGCAGGTGGCAGGCAGAGCAAATCCATGCAAGCAAGCTGCCCCATGTTAGAGCTGATGTCTGAAAGCCTTGGCACATCCGACCTTCCATACAAGCAGGCCTGAAGCCTGGTTCTCTAAGCTCCATCCCAATGCCCAGGCTGGTACTTCCACACAGATGCAGCTGTGAGGACATTCCTGGAGGAGCAGGTAGCCCAGCATCTGAGGCCAGGCCTCAAGGGGGCTTTTGGGGATGGGGGCATGCAGGGTAGTGACCAATCTCTCTGGATGGCACACCCCAGGGAGCACAGAGCCAGCCCTATGCCATCCCTTCCTCCATCGAAGGAAGCAGTGAGGACCAGTGGGACTCACCACTGGGCCCCAGGCCACCGAGGGGAACAGGGCAGGACAGGGAACAGGGGAGCTGGGCTCAAAGCCAAGGCCTGGCTCCTGCACTGCAGCTGCTGCAGGTGAGCAGAGAGGTCCATTAGGCCCTTGGGCGCAGGTCAGGGGGGATACCTGGGCCTCCCACATGGGAGCCTCATGGCCAGCACTGCACCCAGGTGGAGGGAAGACAGGAAAGGTCGAGAGCCTCTGACTGTTGAGGGGGGCAGGCAGTCAGTGTGGAAAGGGAAGGGGAGTTCTCTGAGGGGCACTTGGAAAGGCCCAGTGAATGAGATGGGTCAGAGCACACTGGCAGCCCAGGTGCAAAGCCCACCCCAGTCAGTGCCAGGTACCCAGGCCAGCTCCCAGCAGGAAATCAAGGACAGGACCAAGGTGACACTGGAAGGAACCACAGGATCAGTCAGCACCTTCAACCTGACTCCCTCGCTCCATCCTGTGCCCCTCTTCCTCACAGTAGATATAAAATATTTTTAAATTTTGTTGCTATGCCACACCACATATTCAGGTGGACTCCAACATTTGGCCATAAAACACTAAGGCTGGGACTTCCCTGGTGGTCCAGTGGTTAAAAACCTGCCTTGCAATACAGGGAACACTGGTTTGATCCCTAGTCCAGGAGGATCCAACATGCCACAGGACAGCTGAGCCTATGAGTCACAACTAGTGAGCCCATGTGCTGCAACTACTGAAGCCCTAGAGCACATGCTCTGCAACAAGAGAAGCCACTGCAACAAGAAGCCTGTGCTCCGCAACTGGAGACTAGCCCTGACTCTGCAACTAGAGAAAGCCCGTGCACAGCAACAAAGACCCAATGCAGCCAAAAGTAAATAAATATTAAACACACACACACACGCAAACACTAAGGCTGTGATAAAATCCTCTACTGAACCCTCACATGCCTGATGCTGGGAGCCAGCACGGGAGATCCCACCCATGACATGAGGAGAGACCTGACAGGCAAGGCGGATCAGGACTCGAGGGGACTTGCTCGAGCATCTACCCTGAAACCAAAATCTGTCTGTCTACTGCTTACTATATTATGCCTTTCACCAACTCTTCTGGCATTAACAGGAGGCTATCCCCAACCACCTTTCTCTGGAGAAAATCAACTTAGGGCTCTAGTTGATAAGCCTCCTGGGCATGAAAGGAATATTTCAATACAAACCCCTCTGTTAGCATCCTAACTTGCGTGGCAGGTTTATCCATACTTTTACAACTAACGCCCACAATTGTTCAAAACTTCCCAACCATGAAAGGCAGGGGAACTTAAACATTCTAAAGTCCTAATAGGCAAAGAGCCCTTCTAGGAGTGAAAAATTAGAATAGTACTGGTAAAGGATTTCATTGTTGAGTCAATGCTTGCTGCCAAGTTTCCATATCCCTTACCCATTGTATACCTGGGGAGTATATTAGTTAATATAGTTGGTATGTAGGAAAAATAAGCAGTAGCCTTGGTGTTAGCAACTTTAGACCTTTGAGTTAATAAATTCTTTCTTTGTTATAACCCACTGCACCTTTGCCCTATAGGAATGTAACTTTATTTAGTACTTTATGACAGTGGTGCCAGACTTTAGAAAAAACACTTTTAGAGAAAATAAGTTTTCTGGTTGACTAATCTTTATCAGAAGAAAGGGTCATAAAATGTTAGCAGGCCTCCAGGCCAGAAGATGATGTAAATCACATAAGACTTTTGTATATGGAAAGGTATGCAGAAAGAAAGCCTGGTTTCGATAAGGGTCAGAACTGCTGACCCTGCATGACTCTGCATCTTCCATTCCCCTCTATGTATAACCCAAGGTATAAAAGCTCTTTTTAAAAATAAAGTTACAGACCTGTTCCACCTAAGCCTGGTCTCCCCATCTCTCTCTCTCTCTCTCTCTCTCTCTCTCTCTCTCTCTCTCTCTCTCTCTCTCTCTCTCTCTCTCGCCGACTCCGTCTCTCCTGAGGGAACCCCTGGATCCTGCTGGGGCTGGACCCCGGTAGCCTATGGTTATTTTCTTATGATGACAGCAGAGAAGCAGAACAGGTCAAAGGTCCTGTTTTCAAAGGTCCTGTTTTCAAAGTACCTGCTTTACTTGGGGTCCCACCACATTACTCTCACCTGTAGCGAAAAACCTGCCCCACTGTTGCAAATGCTGACTTTTAACCCATTTTCTAATTTAATAGGTTTAATATAAAGCCTTGCAGCTCTTTTAATTTTGAGTGTTTGGTTTCAGAGGTGAGACATATATGTTTAATGGCCATTTCTATCTTCTCTATTGTGGACTATATCGATTGCTAGTCATCTTTCTATTGGGTAGGTTATTGTTTTCTACTTGATTTCTAAGAGTTTTTGACATATTGAGGCAACTCACTCTTAATTTTAAAGTATTTCTATGTAAATACAAATCTTTTCACGTACATATGTGTGCTAAGTCATGTCATTTCAGTCGTATCCAACTCTTTGTGACGCTATGGAGTGTAGCCCACCAGGCTCCTCTGTCCATGGGATTCTCTAGGCAAGAAAACCGGAGTGGGTTGCCATGCGCTCCTTCAGGGAATCTTTCCAACCCAGGGATTGAGCCTCTGTCTCCTGCAGCTCCTGCATTGCAGGTGGATCCTTTACTGCTGAGCTACCTGGGAAGCCTTTTTATGTACATACAAATATGTAAATGCATATTTTCCTAGACTGTTTATTCTTCATCTGTGCTCACCATACAAAGTTTTTAATTCTTTTAAGATTTTTTCTATAGCCAAATATACCAATCTTTTTTTTTTTTTGTATTTTTCCCCTTTGCTTTAATTACTAGAAAATCTTTCCCATTCGTGGGTCAGATAAATATTTACATATATTTTTTCCAACTGTCATTATACACATTAGGGTCTGTTTCTGGGTTGTATTTCTGGTACATTGACTCCTCCCAAGATTCATTGTTTTAATGACTGGCTTTGAAACATGTTTTTGTTCATCTAATACAGCAAGTCCCACTTTAGGCATTTCTTTTCGACAATTTTCTTGGTTATTCTTGCCCAATTTTTCTTCCAAGAGAACCTTAAACTTACTCAATCAAGGTTTAAAAAAGCTCTAATCCTGCTGGGCTCAATACTGTTTTCAATCACAGTGTCAAACACATACTTCCTAATGGTGTGTATTCCTTGATACTCACTTTAAAAGTATTTACAATAGCTAGGATATGGAAACAACCTAAGTGTCCACTGACAGATGAATGGATAAGGAAGATGCGGTATAGATATACAATGGAATATTACTCAGACATAAAACGGAACAAAACTGGGTCATTTATACAGGTGTGAATGGACCTACAGTCTGTTATACTGAGGAAATTAAGTCAGGAAGAGAAAAATAAATATTGTTATATTACTGCATGTTATGTAGAATCTAGGAAAATGGTACAGATGAACCTAGTTCCAGGGCAGGTATACAGACACACATGTAAAGAATGGACATATGGACACAGGTAAAGGGAAGGGGAGGGTGGGATGGATTGGGAGACTCAATTTGACAATAAATACACTACCCATGTGTAACACAGAGAGCTAGTGGGAACCTGTAGTAGAGGACAGGATGCTCAGCTTGGTGCTCCATGAGGACCTAGATGGGTGGGATGGGGGTGGGTAGGAGGGGATATTTGTATACATATAGGTGACTCCTTTCATTGTACAACAGAAACTAATACAACTTTGCAAAGCAATTATACTCCAGTAAAAAAATTTTAATAAATAAAAAATAAATTTGGAAAAGGAACTACAAAAAAAAAGTTTACCCCAAATTTCAGTGTCCCACGTGGCCCAGGCCCAAAGCTGGCCATCCTGCTCTGGACAGGATTAGTGTCCAAGGAGAATGAAACACACACTCACACATGCATATACCACATACATACTATGTGCACACATACACTCGAACGTGTGCACATACTCACATAGGCATGCACACACACTCACAAGGGGCCACAATACTGCCAGCTGTAGCACCGCTCTCACCAGCCAACCACAAGGAACAAAACAAAGGACCACATAGGAAACCAGCCCCAACCAGGCAGAGAAAACATCCCCCTCAGTCCTCCAAGAAACCTGGGAACAGACCCAGCTGCTTAGGTCTGGACAGGCTGGACTTTGGCGTGGGGAGCTCTCGCTCATCCAGGAGGATGAATCTGTCCTGAATCTGTCAGGCAACTCTCTGCAAGCCTCACCTGGGCTCCTGCCTGGTCACTCACTCAGGAGACACTTTCTTGGGGTCTGACACTTATAGAGAGACAAGACGGCTCAGCTTCCCCATCAAGGAATGGTGGCATTTCCAGAGCACCTCTGTTTCCCCAGAGCCTGGAGGCACCTTAGGAACTTGTCTAGTCCATGCAAAATGCCCAGAGCAAAGACAGACACCCACATGGCAGAAGCTCAGACACCCAGATGCAGCCCCGCCACAGGATCTGGGAGACACGACATGCTGGGTATGGTGGGAGAAAAAGGGAGGGGGATGCAGAGACCCTGCATGAATCAGGCACAGAAGGGGCCGCTCTGCCACAGCCCAGCATGCAGGGGCCAACAGGCTGGGCAGCAGTGAAGTGAAGCTGTCCTGGAGAGGACACTGTGGGGACACTTGCTCAGCCACTGATGAAACCACAGCAGGAAACAGCGTCCTTGCAAAGCTAGGAGATGGGCAGAACCACACCTCCCAGACCCAATTCCCCAGGGGCCAGACACTCACTCGCTTGGTTTGCCACGAGGCATTCGAATGGGGCTCATCTGGGTCTTCTTGCCAATCACCTGAGCCCAGGGACAAGGAGGAGCTGCTTTCCTCCCTCAGCTCCTGTCCACACTCCATTTCTCCCTCTGGGGCCGATGTCTCCTTGAGGTTGCTCTGAGAACCTACAAAGGCGGATGCACATGGGTCACATCTCAGAAAAACAAATGAATGTCCCAAGGGAAAACTTGGACTCCTCCCATGAGTGCTGTTCAAGATTAGTCCTCTCCCCACTCAAGGTGCTGTCTTGGCTACAGTGAGTCAAGCCTGGTACAATTTCTGCTGTCAGGTGGGCAAGAGTGTATATCATGCGAAATGCCAGGCTGGATGAAGCACAAGCTGGAAACAAGATTGCTGGGAGAAATAGCAATGACCTTAGATATGCAGATGACACGACCCTTATGGCAGAAAGTGAAGAAGAACTAAAGAGCTTCTTGAGAAAGTGAAAGTTAGCTTAAAAAAGTGAAAAAGTTAGCTTAAAACTCAACATTCAGAAAACTAAAATCATGGCATCCGGTCCCATCACTTCATGGCAAATAGATGGGGAAACAATGGAAACAGTGAGAGACTTTATTTTGGGGGGCTCTAAAATCACTGCAGATGGTGAGTGCAGCCATGAAATTAAAAGACACTTGCTCCTTGGAAGAAAAGCTATGACCAACTGAGACAGCATATTAAGAAGCAGAGACATTACTTTGCCAATAGAGGTCCGCCTAGTCAAAGCTATGGTTTTTCTAGTAGTTATGTATGGATGTGAGAGTTGGACTATAGAGAAGGCTGAATGCTGAAGAACTGATACTTTTAAACTGTGGTGTTAGAGAAGACTCTTGAGAGTCCCTTGGACTGCAAGGAGATCAAACCAGTCAATCCTAAAGCAAGTCAGTCCTGAATATTCATTGGAAGCACTGATGCTGAAGCTGAAACTCCAGTACTTTGGCCACCTGACTCATTTGAAAAGACCCTGATGCTGGGAAAGATTGAAGACAGGAGGAGAAGGGGATGACAGAGGATAAGATGGTTGAATGGCATCACTGACTCGATGCACATGAGCCTGAGCAAGCTTTGGAGTTGGTGATGAACAGGGAAGCCTGGTGTGCTGCAGTCCATGGGGTCGCAAAGAGTTGGACATGACTGAGCGACTTAACTGAACGGAACAAATATATTAAACATCTACAAACATCTAAGGTTCATCTACAAATGAAACTTAAGACCAAAGAACTAAAGAAAACTGGGAGGATATTTGTAACACATGACAGCCCGGGGCCACTGTCCTTTGATAAACTATGGGCATGCTGACCTCCTCTCTCTTCCACCAGCCTCCACTGCAGGGGGTGGGGCCTCCATTAGACTATCCAATCAGAACCTGGCATTTCTCCAGTTCCAGTGATTGGCAGAAGTACAGCAGGGGTCCAGGGCTGGTTACTGGGGTTTCTGACCCATCAACTCCTTCCTTCTGGTCAGACAAACAGACCCTATGCTTGGAATCAACTAGTTTGCCTCCATGAAGGCAGCAGCCTGAGGACAGAGCAGGGCCACCGGGACCTGAGAAAGCTGCAGAGCTGTGCAGAGATCTGACTCCCTCAGTCTGGAAATGAGTGTGTGGGGCCCAGTGCATACATCCTGCTGAGGAAGCAGGGAGCTGGATGCCTGGTCATCTCCAATACAAACAGCCCAAGTGACTGAAAATCAGTAAGAGTAACTTTTAAGAAAGAGAATTCCCCAAAGAAAACAGGCAGTTCAAAGAAAAGGAATTATAAGTGAGCTCTTAACCTTTGAGAAGACACTTACTTTCCCTACCAATCAAGGAAGTAGCAATAGAACCCAAGAGGTACCCCTTCCTACCAATCTGACTGGCCCAAAGCTATACACTCTGGTGTGGCTGGAGATAAAAGCTCGAAGAGGCTGCAGAGGAGAGAGGCTGGGGGAAGCCTTGTCGATTTGAAGGCTTCCGTTATAAGTGTACATGGTGGCTCCTTGGAGCTTGTCCTTAAGACACACTGGCACCAGGGACAAATACCTTGCCAGCATCCGGCCCAGCCATGTGCATTTATGGCAGAACAGGAGTCCAGATAAGACCAGCTGCTGCGTGGCAGAGGTGAGGCCAGTCTCAGCTAGAGGCCATGGCACAGTGCCACACGATGGAAGCAGGGTGCACTAGGTTTCGACCACATGGAGGAAGCATCTGGAAGGTGGCACACCAAATGTTAAGTGTTGTGTTCATAAGGGTGTGAAGGGTCTGGGCTGGGGGTAAGCTGAGGGGGTTTACCATTTTTTATATCCTCCCGTCGTAACATGTGGGTTATTCATACCAGCATGTATTACTTCTACACTTATCAATACAAAAAGGAAACTAGCCGGATTCAGTAAGAGCAAAACTTAAGAATCTCTATTGAGCACTCCGCATGTTAACCCATCAGGTACTCACAGCCACCCTGTGACCTTCTCAGGTCCCCAGTTGGCGAGGTGGGGAACAGGATTTGAATCCAGGCTCAGAAGCCAGAATAGGCCCTGGGGATAGTGCCACGGCCAGTCTTTCCCCCAGGATTGCAGCTGAATCAGAGAAAATTCTTGTCCCTGCCTCATGAAGTACGGGCTCACCAGGTGCACGTACATTAGGCAGCATGACCTACCCTGAAGCATCCCTGCAAACAGATGGGAACAGACACATAGGTATCCAGAAAGTGCTAAGGGAGTCTAAGCTCCCCTTCAGACAGATCCCCAAATCTAGTTAATGGCTGATCAACCCATGAATGGGGGAGGAGGGCAGGGACCTCACAGGCAGCCTGAAATCACTGCTACAGAATTAGTTCAACCTAAAACAGTCAGCTGCACAGACCCCACTTCTGGGCTCCCAAATGAACCCCAGCAGCAGCAGCTCTGGGTCTGCTCCCCACCCCCTCCCACAGCAATCCCCACCCCTCCCTGCAGCTGCCTTGTCCTGAAGGCTAAAGAAAATTCCACATACCTCAAGCTTTCATATGAGGTTCCCTAGAGCAGTCAAAGTCACAGGGACAGAAAGTAGGATGGCAGATGCCAGGGGTTGGGGTTGGGGGAGGGAGATTAGAGTCTAATGGGGACAGAGTTTCTGTGTGAAAACAGGAAGAAGCTCTGGAGATGGATGGTGATGACTGGGTTGCACAACAATGTGAATGTGCCTAATGCCACTGAACTGTGTCAACTGAAAAAAAGAAATTTATAACCTCGGGAGTTCCCTGGTGGTTCAGTGGTTAAGAATCCACCTTGCAATGCAGGGGATTACATTGTTCTGTTCCTGGTTGGGGAAGGAAGATCCCACATGCCTTGGAGCAGCTAGGCCCACATCACAACTACTGAGCCTGACACAGCCAAATAAATAGATAATCTAAAAAAAAAAGTACTCATAACCTAAATATTGACAGTTATGTGTTTTATTCAGTGGGAATTCTTAGGACTTCAAGCCCCCGAGACAGGATCTCAAGTTACCCCATGAGAACTGCTCCAAGGAGGCAAGAGGAGGAGCCAGGTGACACAGAAGCTTTGCAACAAAGGGCAGGGAGCCTGAACATCAAAAGATTATTGTTAATTAAAGAAAATCAAGTAGCCCAAGTTAAGAAATTTAGCACTTTTCTATGTATGGGAAGATGCAAATGTCTGGGCTCACTGAAATCATTCATTTGATTGATTTCAGCTCTCTGGGGCCAGTATCTTGCTTTGACATCCAGAGTTCCTCAGGGCTCACTGCAAGGAGTGGGTACAGTCTGATGGTTGCTAAGTAGCGGGTATTCTTTCCTTCCTGGGTTCCCTCAGGGCTCACCAGCTCACCTTCACAGTGGCTGCAACTGCTGGTGACTGTGACATCTTTATTGATATGACAGGAAATACTACTGTCAATATTTCTCAATTGTCCAGTTAAAATATGTTTAAATTGGTAACGCTTGTGCATCAATGCAAATAATCAATAATCAATCTATAATAAGGAATTGTTGTTCAGTCACTAAGTTGTGTGCAACTCTTCTGTGACCCCATGGACTGTAGCCTCCCAGGCAAGGATACTGGAGTGAGTTGCCATTTCCTTCCCCAGGGGACCTTCTCTGCCCAACCCAGGGATCGAACCCCTGTCTCCTGCAACGGCAGGTGGATCCTTTACCAATGAGCCACCAGGGAAGCCCTCTAGAAGAGTTTTATTCAAGCAAAACGGAGGAGTACAGCCCAGGTGGCAGCCTCTCAATAGTTCTGAGGAACTGCTCCGCTGAAGCCTGGTCTTCAGTTTTGCACCTTGTCAGAACAAAGAACATACACTAGACATGAGAGGGGTACATCCATGAAGCAGGTTATCACGTACACTGCCAGTCAGCATGACGCTGGTGTCTGGAAAGGGAATCTCAGGTTTGGGGGGAGGTTGTTGGCATGGACACCACAGCACAGGACGCGTCCATCCCTATCTTCAAAGCATTGTTGCTAACGGCTAAAGCACATGTGTGAGGCATGTTTGACAGGCCATGAGTCAGGCTGTTCCAGTTCACACAGAGTTCAGGTTGAATCATGTATAAGCCGCAATGACTTCTCCACATCTCAGTTTGTGATCATCTCTCCCATCACTTGTTTTTAAATACTTTATCACAATTTAAAAAAAAAATTAAAATCACTACATAGAACAATGCAGTTCTCCCAGTCCACCCACTCCTCCCACCACCAGACAGCCGCCAGGTCAGGTGCGGTAGGCATGAAGGGGAGCAGAATTTCCCACCTCAAAACAAGCTACTTTAGCACCCAGGGTTATTTCCTGCTGAAGGCAATGAAAACCCAGCAGATTTAAGAAAAGCTATTGAACTCCCCTTCAAAGTTTTAAATTTACATCAGAAAGGGGGTCTATAACAGGAAGAGAGCCATTACTATAGACAGCTTTTAACCAAGAAACTTATCTACATAATAGAGCAACCTCTATTTTCCACAAGTCTTCTCTGCCTCCCTGCGAAAAGCTCTCTTTGTAGCCCCAGATCCTAGCAGGTGCCTTAAGTCAGGACGTTATAGAAGCTCTAATTACCTGGTTGCCTTTTGGGTCTCAAATTTTTATGGGGCTCCTATACATATAAAATGTGAATCTGTCTCTTATCAATTTAATTGTTGAACAGCCAAAGAATTTAGGAGGGAAGAGGGAAATGTTTTGCTCCCTTGCGGCACAGATTCGACGGCCAATGCAGGGAGCCACAGAAACCAAGTGTGGCCCCATCTTTGGACCCACCAGTGGCGGCAAGCAGGTGGCTCTTTCTCTAACCTGTGAGCCCTCCACAGTCACACTCGAATCCCAGGGGCTAACCTCTCCCACGGCAGCTGCCTCTGGAGCTTCCCCAGTGGCTCTCAATCCTTCCTGGACTCCTATGGGGTCTCAGGCTGCTTATCTTATTGTTTTCTATTATAAAAACATCAACAAGAAAAACTTGGAAATGCAGAAAATAGAAGGAAAAATACATTTCCCAGAAACCACCTCCCTTCCAAAAAATAATCTTTTAGCATTCAAAGAGGAAGTCCCACTTGGATACCTTGGGGGAACTGTCAGAAGAGTGGGGAATTGGGGTGGGGGAAGGCCTCCTGACCACCCGCTACCCTCTGCCCTGCTGGACCTAATGACATTGGAAGCCCTCCACCACAGACCAGATGCACATCACCCTTGGCAAAGCCAGCCACCCTCCACCTACACCCAGGGTGGCCTGGAACTCTCCACACACTCTCCTTTCGAGGCAGAAATTGTTAGACAGTATAAGACTTTGAGACCTCAATTTCTTTTTTTTTTTAATTTCAACTTTTCTCTCCTCAAGTAAGCATCTCACTCTTTGTTCCAATTTCCAGGCATTCAGAGGAATGCCTCCCTGGTCTGGAGGGTCATAAAACCTTCAAATCCAGGACAAGACAATCATTAACTGCTGTCCAGTTTATCAAGGAGAAAAACTCCAGGTAGACAGTTAGCTCCTAAACATACATCTAGCCCCTAAATAATGGTCTGGGGTCTTAAGAAAGGGTTGAGGGATGGTGCTGAAATGTCTGGAAAAACTGAGAAACTGGGGGATCCAAGAAAGCTATAAAAATGGCAAACTGGACACTGCGATGTTTAAACTAATTGGTCAGAAAGGACGTATATTAAAGTCACGAGCCAACCAAAAATGTACAGATCAATACTAGTAAAGATACGAAACTGCTGCAAACCCCCTCTCAGTGTCTATGCTGAGGACTTTTTATCTCTGTCTTCTAAACTAAACTTTGCCTGTGTGATTTTGCTAGTTTGCAGAATTCATTCTTCGGCTCACGTTTCACTTTCCCGTCCTTATTTGGGTGGCTTCTCACTGCCCCTCAGATTCAGTCATCCTGGGTACCTCCAGGAAGCTGCACCACAGCCTCTTCTGGCTCCAAGCCCTGCTCAAGTTCGTGAGGAACTTGCACCCGCAGCACCAGAGGGAAGCCAGTGTCCAGGATGCCCAGAGCTCCCGGCCTGGCAGACCTACAAATGGCTAAAAGGTGGAGACAATCCCCTCAGCAGCCAAGTCTCCTAACAGTTTGGTTTCAGTTTCCATTCCTGTAAGTAGAGGCTTGGCTGGGTGAGAGAAGCAGAGAAGCTGGCAGGAAGTGGGTGGGGAACAGAAGAAGGAAACTGGCTGTCTCATTCAACACCCGGTCCTCAGCCCTACTGTGTGCCCCACACTGAGTGACCAGGGCCCAGCTCCTCCCCTCCCACCCCCATCGATGGGTGAGGGACCACTCCCAGTGACCCAGCCTTAAGGACAACGGCCCTCTTTAGCACTCACTGTGCTCACAGAGGATAAGTAGGCAGCCTAGAAGCTGACCAGCTCCCAAAAGCTCTCAAAGCCTTTGCCCCTGGAACTGGCAGAGATGCCAAGCATCTCAGAGGTATAGACTGTCCACTTTGGTAGTGACCGCGCCCTGCTAAGGGTAGGGGCTCCAGAATGACATCTTACTGGGCTGAGGTGGATGGCTGTCTTGTCTGCTCTCCCTACCGGCCTGGACATGCAAGACCCTAGAAGATGACCTGGTGTTCTCAGACGAGGATTTTTTTCCCCTGTTATGTTGGAAAACACATCAGTTGCTGTTAGCAGACCTGTGAAAGCCCCTTGCACAAAATTAATGGGAGGCCAGGAGGAGTGAGCTTTCCTGTTGACTCTCCCAAAGGGGTGAGTTTCAGGAGGCGCCAGGCACAGGACTTGAGACTCAAATGAAGCCCTGATTTTCTCCTGTTAATTCATCTGTCAGGCGAGTGTATGCTCCTCGGTTTTCATCCCGTCACAACAAAGATTTGGAGTGACGGACATTAAAGCCCCCTCGGTGTGTCACAGCTCTTGGGTCTTGGACCGTGTTATAGTTCTCAGGTCTCGAACGGACCATGTTATAGCTCTTAAACAAATCAGTGTTACAGCTCTATTTTATTTAGAAGATAGCAGGAAAATCCATCTTCAAGGCGTGAGGGCACATCTATCCAAAGACACAAAGAGAAGAGTGTCCCAGCACATGGGGGAGAGAGAGAGGTGGGGAGAGAGAAAGAGCGTACGCGGGTGGGGGGTCGGGGGGGGGGGGGTGGGGGGCGGCGAGGGAAGAGAGAACACACGCGGCGGGAGGGGGAGAGAAAGAATGAGCGCTTTGGCTCCTCTTTTTATGTTTTTTTCTTTCCCCTGGGCCTGCACTATGCAAACTGGGCTTAGTCACGAGTGCTGTTCTACCTGCAGTCCTCACTCCGGTCCTCGGACCTTCCTTTGACCGTCCTCTGTTCTATTTTCGCAGGCTTTTCTCTTCCTTGTCTTTTAGTCACCACCATTTTGGACTCCTTTTCCCTCTTCTAACTACCTAACACACCTCATGTCAATTTAATTCTTAGACAAGCCAAAAGGACCTAGAAGAAAGAAGAGGAAAACTTCTTCCCTGACAATGCTAAGGCCAACAAGACCTCAACCACAGCTTCCTTCTAGGGAACTGGCTCTGGCTCCTGAGTTCAAAATCTTTACCAGTTGCTAGCTACTTGACTGTGAACAGTTACTTAACCTCTCCTTGCTTCACTCTTGGCATTTGTAAAATGAGGATTGATGATAGCTCCTCCCTCAATATTTAGCATAGCATTGGGCAAATCACAGGTTAGCTGATTGGTATTGGTTTTATTTGTGTTTTACTCTCTGAAGTCCCAAAGACCACTCCTCCCAAGACCCCCTAGTCAGGCAGATGTTCTAGTGACCAGGGGTGGGGAGCTCTGGAAGGTGGGAAATTACAACTGGATACCAAAACTTCAGCCATGCCATGCCATGATTCAACATCTGGACCAGGAACTGATGATCAGAGTGAACACCTGGCTGCCCACCAAGCTCCTCCCATAGGATTAGCAACAAGAAAAAATCAATAAGAAAAGCAACAACAAAAAGTGGCCACCTCTCCATACCTCTTACAGGCCAAAGAGGGCATCTGTAACAGGAGCACTTTGTACAAATGCAGCCGAAGTGGAACCAATTAAAAGAACTGGGTGGCATCTATCTCATCCCTGATTCAAACTGCACCTTCTTCAGTTCACTCAACAATTATTTATTGAGCACCTACTGTGTTCCAGGCAACATACGGGAGACTTGGGATAAAGCAGTGAGTAAGAGAGCAAAGGTCTCTGAAGACTCACCATGGTGTCATCCAAGTGCTACTGGGACAGATAGCCTGGGGAAGTGCAGTTCAAAGCAAAAGTGAAGGGGCAGGGCACACACAGTTTGCAACTGGGTGGTCAGAGTGGGCCTCCAGAAGAGGAGACAGTTGAGCAAAGATTGGAAGGCAGGGATAGGAGAAGCTGTGCGGCCCTCTAAGAAAAGGTATGTTCCAGGCAGAGGGACCAGGCAGTGCAAAGGTCGTGCGGTCAGAGCATGTCTAGCGTGTACTAGAAGGAGCAGGGAGACAATCCAATGTCCCAGGCATCAAGAGAATCAAGGACCCACCAGAGTCAGCAGCTGAGGCCTACCTGACACGGTTCCTCCTTCATGGACCTATAAGCCACCCTTCATCAGGAAGGGCCTGTGCAAGCTGTGGGGACCCCTTCCCCACCAAGGGGCCTGGGATGCCACTTTATACAGTATCCTCTGAAATCCACTTAAGATCCCTCAGCTCAGCCCAACACTTCCCATTCCCTAAGGAGAAAGGAAACTCCAAGTTCTCTCCAAGAAATGAAACCGAAATTCTTTAAAAAGTGACAGATGCTTTCAGCAAAGGACTGGATAAAACTGAATTTGTAAGGAAAGTGTTTCCTCTAGAAACAGTTCTCTAGTCACAGAAGACCTGCTGGCCTGGGATGCCTGCTGGTCAAGGTCTCCACTTCTAGGGATGGAAGAGGGACTGAGCTAACTGCCCTCCCCACCATCTGCACCAGGCTCCCAGCCCCATCAAGGCCTTACCTGGTACTCCTTCGGGGGCTGCAGGAAGCAGTCTTTGTCCACACTCGCTGCAGAACTTTGGGGCTTCCTCTTTGGAAACATGCCGGCAGGAAGGACATTCCATACTTCCAGGGAGAGGAATTCCTGGGGCTGGCATGCTTCTGCCGATCTGGAAGCTAGAGTCTTGAGGCTGCCAGCTTTATACCCCACCACCTGTCACGTGACCATAGCCTTGCTTCAGTTTCATCTTCTGAGAAAGTGAAATTGCGGCAGCCCAGTTCTCCCTGCTCAATTGAAACCTAGTCTGATCACCGCCCCCAAGGTTCTCCAGTCTTCCTCATCCCAACCTCCCCTTCCATGTGGCTGCAGCACCCACTTCCTTTTCTGCTGCCCCCACCAGGGCCAGGCTTGCCCCTCCCAGCCTCCTGACAAGACTCAGTGAGTCTAAAAATGCCCCCATCCAGCTAAGACTGGGAGCCAGTTCAGCTGAGCCAAGTGAGTGGGGACTGGGGTAGTAGGGGAGCAGGCAGAGACTGAGGGTACCTGCTGTATGCTCCAGGCAAGGGACTCAGACTCTAACTGGCTCACTGCGGAAGTGCTGGCAGCAAATGGCTGAGTCAGAGCCTGCCATAGGAACCAGCCTGCACAGGGCAGCCCAGGGCTACAGGAGATGGCAGTCAGGACTCTTAATAACAGGGCCAGTGGTCAAGATTCCTAATAACAGGAATTGCCATCTACTAAGCCTACACTCTTCTTACGGACCATCTGGCCCTCTGAACACCCTCCATGGGGGTGGCAGCAAACCACGGTCAGGGTCATGTGCAAGGTCAGGACTCAGGCTGAGAATCTCCAGCCTCCAGAAACCACTGAGTTCATCCATGGTGAGAGTGGAGACACGTATCTTGGTTCTTGGGGCACAAAGATCCACCTGTCACCCTTTTCTGTTGGCATCAGACCCAAGAATTCTGCTGGAGCAGTGGCCCAGTCGGCTCCTTCCCCATCTGGGAGGGCAAGCAAAGGGCCTCATCAGACAGCGACTCCCTGTCTGCCGGCCCCCTGCGGCCCCTGCATCTCCTTCTCACTTCATCTGACACCACCAACTTGTTCTCCCCTGATGGTGGGCTGGGTAGGGGGAGAGCAGGACCAAAAGCACCCAAAGTGTGCGGTTACCCTCAGGGTCCTGATCCCCACCTCCCTTCTCCCCCTCCGAACGCCCCGTGAAACAACCACCTCTGTAGCCTGGGCACTCTCTCACTAAAAGATTCTCAATGACTCCCCAGGGCCCAGTCCTCTTTCCTAAGGTGCATTCCCTCTGTCCAAAACTCTGCTTCCACACAGGCCAGAAAACTCACAGAAGTGATCAGAATTCCTCACTCAAGTGTCCTGTTGTTTGTCCCCAGCACCAGGGGCTTATGGGTTATGGCAGGTACCAACATTTCCTCTCAGTTACCTGACTTTTTTCCTTCCTCCTTTTTCCAGCCACATCCTCCCAACCACCACCAAAGAAAACCATGTGGAGGCCTGCACCTCCACTCCCCCATTCTCAGCCCTCCCTGGCTTCTCCCAGGGCCACGGCCCACTATCAGCTGTCAAGGCCATCACTGGGGAGGTGCCAACTTGGCCTTCAGCCCCTGGCCACAGACAATTCTGATGAGTCAGACAACCCTGATAAGTCAGGAGCACCCTGCCCCTGGATGGCCTGGTTATGTGGGCAGTGATCCTGGTCTCCTAAAAGTTACTGTGAAATAAAAGATAACGGGCATTTCTCACAACATCACTTTCTCATTGTTGCAATTAGTGAAAGCCCAGGATTCAGTTCAGGGTAGAGGCAGAGGCCCCCGGGTCTGGCGGTTCCCATCAGCTATCAGCCCCCGCCGCGCCCCCTCCCAGGGTAGGGTGCTCTTGGGTTCAAAGTCGGAGTCCAGCACTTCCCCGCGGGGAGTCTAACCCGAGGCTGGGCCCCTGGGAACGTCGCTGGGGCCCGGGGAAAGCGCTCAGGCCCCGCCGAGCCCACCTGCTGCGCGCGGCCTGAGAGCAGGGTCAACACTGCCCCGCGGGGCCGGGATGGACCGGGAACCCGCAGAGAAACCGAAACTTGCCGCCCGTAGAGGAGGGGGCCGGCCCGGAGGGCGGCCGGACGCGACGCTTTGGGACGCAAGCGCCGCTCCCCAGCAGCGCCTCGGGCCCGGCCACCGCGACCCAGGACCAGACTCGGCGGGAACCCTGATCCATGGGACCCTCTCGCACCTAGGGGAATGGCACTCTGACCAGTGGGACAGCCCATAACCAGGGTAACTTGCGCCCTGCACTCACGGAACCCGGCATCCCTCCCTGTAAAGCCGCATTCCGCCCCCTCGAGACCTCCGTCCAAGGTACCCGCGCCCGGGCCCTGCAACTGTGCACCCCAGCCCGGCCCGCTAGCTCTCACCTTGGCGGCTCCCGAGCCCACTCTGCCGCCTGTAGGCAAGGTTTCGTTTCTCTAGTCCTGGGTCCCGCCCCTCCCGCTTCGGCAGGCTCTGCGGAGCTCACGTGGGTGTGGCCAGAATCCCCGGTCGAGTGGCGCCCTCCAGTGGACCCGGAGCCAGGCCCTGTTCAGTTCAGACGCTCAGTCGTGTCCTTTTAGCGACTCCATAGACTGTCTTGGAGGAGAAGGCAATGGCAACCCACTCCAGTACTCTTGCCTGGAAAATCGCATGGACGGAGGAGCCTGGTAGGCTGCAGTCCATGAGATCGCTAAGAGTCGGACACGACTGAGCGACTTCACTTTCACTTTTCATTTTCATGCACTGGAGAAGGAAATGGCAACCCACTCCTGTGTTCTTGCCTGGAGAATCCCAGGGACAGGGGAGCCTGGTGGGCTGCCATCAATGGGATCGCAGAGTCGGACACGACTGAAGCGACTTGGCGGCAGCAGCAGCAGCAGCAACAGACTGTCTGGGCGCATAAGCGCGGCGGAGAGGAGCTACCCCGCGTCCGAGGCCAGGGGCGGAGGCCTGGAGGAGGCAACCCTCGCCCGAGGTCAGGGTGGCTGCCAGCAGGAGCTACCCAACGCCCGAGGTTCAAGGAGCGGTGGCTGCGCGGGCGCAGGAGGGCTTAGAGGAGCTACTACTCCACGTTCAAGGTCAGGAGGGGCAGCGGTGAAGAGATACCCCAAGGTAAGAGAAACCCAAGTAGGACAGTAGGTGTTGCAAGAGGGCATCAGAGGGCAGACACACTGAAACCATAATCACAGAAAACTAGTCAATCTAATCACACTAGGACCACAGCCTTGCCTAACCCAATAAAACTAAGCCATGCCCTATGGGGCCACCCAAGACTGATGGGTCATGGTAAAGAGGTCTGACAGAATGTGGTCCACTGGAGAAGGAAATGGCAAACCACTTCAGTATTCTTGCCTTGAGAACCCCATGAACAGTATGAAAAAGCAAAATGATGGGATGCTGAAAGAGGAACTCCCCAGGTCAGTAGGTGCCCAGTGTTGCTATTGGAGATCAATGGAGAAATAACTCCAGAAAGAATGACAGGATGGAGCCAAAGCAAAAACAATACCCAGTTATGGGTGTGACTAGTGATAGAAGGAAGGTCCAATGCTGTAAAGAGCAATATTGCATAGGAACCTGGAATGTTAGGTCCATGAATCAAGGTAAATTGGAAATGGTCAAACAGGAGATGGCAAGAGTGAACGTCGACATTCTAGGAATCAGCCAACTAAAATGGACTGGAATGGGTGAATTTAACTCAGATGACCATTATATCTACTACTGCGGGCAGGAATCCCTTAGAAGAAATGGAGCAGCCATCATGGTCAACAAAAGAGTCCGAAATGCAGTACTTGGATGTCATCTCAAAAACAACAGAATGATCCCTGTTCGTTTCCAAGACAAACCATTCAGTATCACCATAATCCAAGTCTATGCCCCAACCAGTAACGCTGAAGAAGCTGAAGTTGAACGGTTCTATGAAGATCTACAAGACCTTTTAGAACTAAAATCCCAAAAAGATGTCCTTTTCATTATAGGGGACTGGAATGTAAAACTAGTAAGTCAAGAAACACCTGGACTAACAGGCTAATTTGGCCTTGGAATACGGAATGAAGCAGGGCAAAGGCTAATAGAGTTTTGCCAAGAGAACGCACTGGTCACAGCAAATACCCTCTTCCAACAACACAAGAGAAGACTCTACACATGGACATCACCAGATGGTCAACACCGAAATCAGACTGATTCTATTCTTTGCAGCCAAAGATGGAGAAGCTCTATACAGTCAGCAAAAACAAGACCGGGAGCTGACTGTGGCTCAGATCATGAGCTCCTTATTGCCAAATTCAGACTGAAATTGAAGAAAGTAGGGAAAACTGCTAGACCATTCAGGTATGACCTAAATCAAATCCCTTATGATGATACAGTGGAAGTGAGAAATAGATTTAAGGCCCAGGATCTGATAGATAGACTGCCTGATGAACTAAGGAATGAGGTTCGTGACATTGTACAGGAGACAGGGATCAAGACCATCCCCATGGAAAAGAAATGCAAAAAAGCAAAATGGCTGTCTGGGGAGGCCTTACAAATAGCTGTGAAAAGAAGAGAGGCGAAAAGCAAAGGAGAAAAGGGAAGATATAAGCATCTGAATGCAGAGTTCCAAAGAATAGCAAGGAGAGATAAGAAAGCCTTCTTCAGTGATCAATGCAAAGAAATAGAGGAAAACAACAGAATGGAGAAGACTAGAGATCTCATCAAGAAAATCTGAGATACCAAGGGAACATTTCATGCAAAGATGGGCTCGATAAAGGACAGAAATGGTATGGATCTAACAGAAGCAGAATATTAAGAAGAGGTGGCAAGAATACAGAGAAGAACTGTACAAAAAAGATCTTCACGACCCAGATAATCACAATGGTGTGATCACTCACCTAGAGCCAGACATCCTGGAATGTGAAGTCAAGTGGGCCTTAGAAACCATCACTATGAACAAAGCTAGTGGAGGTGATGGAATTCCAGTTGAGCTGTTTCAAATCCTGAAAGATGATGCTGTGAAAGTGCTGCACTCAATATGCCAGCAAATTTGGAAAACTCAGCAGTGGCCACAGGACTGGAAAAGGTCTATTTTCATTCCAGTCCCAAAGAAAGGCAATGCCAAAGAATGCACAAACTACCGCACAATTGCACTCACCTCACATGCTAGTAAAGTAATGCTGAAAATTCTCCAAGCCAGGCTTCAGCAATACGTGAACCGTGAACTTCCTGATGTTCAAGCTGGTTTTAGAAAAAGCAGAGGAACCAGAGATCAAATTGCCAACATCTGCTGGATCATGGAAAAAGCAAGTGAGTTCCAGAAAAAACATCTATTTCTGCTTTATTGACTATGCCAAAGCCTTTGACTGTGTGGATCACAATAAACTGTGGAAAATTCTGAAAGAGATGGGAATACCAGACCCCCTGAACTGCCTCTCGAGAAATCTGTATGCAGGTCAGGAAACAACAGTTAGAACTGGACATGGAACAACAGACTGGTTCCAAATAGGAAAAGGAGTACGTCAAGGCTGTATATTGTCACCCTGCTTATTTAACTTCTATGCAGAGTACATCATGAAAAACATGGAGCTGGAAGTAGCACAAGCTAGAATCAAGATTGCCAGGAGAAATATCAATAACCTCAGATATGCAGATGACACCACCCTTATGGCAGAAAGTGAAGAGGAATGAAAAAGCCTCTTGATGAAAGTGAAAGAGGAGAGTGAAAGTTGGCTTAAAGCTCAACATTCAGAAAACGAAGATCGTGGCATCCGGTCCCATCACTTCATGGGAAATAGATGGGGAAACGGTGGAAACAGTGTCAGACTTTATTTTGGGGGGCTCCAAAATCACTGCAGATGGTGATTGCAGCCATGAAATTAAAAGACACTTACTCCTTGGAAGGAAAGTTATGACCAACCTAGATAGCATATTAAAAAGCAGAGACATTGCTTTGCCAATAGAGGTCCGTCTAGTCAAGGCTATGGTTTTTCCAGTGGTCATGTATGGATGTGAGAGTTGGACTGTGAAGAAGGCTGAGTGCCAAAGAATTGATGCTTTTGAACTGTGGTGTTGGAGAAGACTCTTGAGAGTCCCTTGGACTGCAAGGAGATCCAACAGTCCATTCTAAAGGAGATCAGTCCTGGGTGTTCATTGGAAGGACTGATGCTAAAGCTGAAACTCCGGTACTTTGGCCACCTTGTGCGAAGAGTTGACTCATTGGAAAAGATTCTGATGCTGGAAGGGATTGAGGGCAGGAGGAGAAGACGACAGATGGTGAGATGGCTGGATGGCATCACGGACTCGATGGACATGAGTTTGAGCGAACTCTGGGCGTTGGTGATGGACAGGGAGGCCTGGTGTGCTGTGGTTCATGGGGTTGCAAAGAGTCGGCCACAACTGAGCAATTGAACTGAGCTGAACAGAGACACAAGAGAATGGACTTGTGAACACAGGGAGGTAAGCAGAGGGTGGGCTGAATTGAGAAAGTAGCATGGAAAATATATACATTACCATGTGTAAAATAGATAGCTATACAACACAGGGCACTCAGCCTGGTGCTCTGTGTGGACAGAGATGGGTAAGATGGGGGCAGGGGCAGAGAGAGAGGCTCGAGAGGGAGGGGATATGTGTATATGCTGCTGCTGCTGCTGCGTTGCTTCAGTCCTGTCCGACTCTGTGCAACCCCATAGACTGCAGCCCACCAGGCTCCCCGGTCCCTGAGATTCTCCAGGCAAGAACACAGGAGTGGGTTGCCATTTCCTTCTCCAATGCATGAAAGTGAAAAGTCAAAGTGAAGTTGCTCAGTCGTGTCCGACCCTTAGCGACCCCATGGACTGCAGCCTACCAGGCTCCTCCGTCCATGGGATTTTCCAGGCAAGAGTACTGGAGTGGGGTGCCATTGCCTTCTCCGGGATATGTGTGTACTTACAGCCAATTCACATTGTTGTGAGGCAGAAACCAACACAGCATTGTAAAGCACTTGTCCTGTAATTAAAATTTAAAAAAAATTTTTAATTTAAAAAAGGGGGCCCAGGGTTCCCACCCATCTTCTCCTTTCCCACACCCACCAGACACTGTCCTTCCTCTGGGCTGAGAACAGCAAGCTCTGTCCTTTCTGGGGTTCCCCTCCTGCAGTGCTTACCTCTTGCAAGGTTGGCTTCTCCCGGCCATTGAACCCCAACATCTTTGTCTGAGCTCAAGCTGTGGTTAAGGATTTGGGGGAGGCCAGCAGAGCTTGGTTGGGCCTGTGAACCCTGCTGGTGCCCATATCAGAATCCTAGGACAGCCCCGAGGTGATCCAGGGCGTTGCTAAAGGACCAACAGAGTGGGCTCCACTGGCAGGATACCACACCAGGTGAGGTTAGAAGGAACACATCATGTGGCCTGAGAAAACACATTTACCTGCCAGATGCAGCATCTTTAGTTTTAAAACCCGACTCGGGGACTTCCCTGGTTATCCAGTGGTTAAGATCTCATGCTTCCACTTGCAAGGGTCAGGAGTTCAATTCCTAGTCAGAGATCTAAGACCCTTACACAACATGTAGAGTGACCAAAAATATAAGAAAATAAAACCCAACACAGCCTTAAGAAATTTGAATTCTTCCAGTGAGAGACCAAGCCCTACAAGGGAGGTGCCTTTAGGCCATTTGAAAGCCCTCAGAGTTGTCTTCCCTCCACCCTCTTCTCCATGTCCTTGTCCATTCCCTACAGGAACCATGAAACAGTAAAGGGATTTTTAAAAATCCATCCTTGGAGAAATAGGGGAGGGGTGGTCCACTGTTCTGCCTTCAACTTAGTTTGTGGTTCAAGATAAATGTGGGGCAAACCAGGTGGAGTGTCAGGTCACCTCCTCTAATGAGTCTTCCTTCAGCCTGGACAGTCCAGTGTTAGCCTGGCTGCTCAGGGTGCTCCCAGGCATAGAGTTCAGAGTAACATCAGAACACTAATCTCTCCAATGGAGGAAGCCACTTATAGCAGGAGGCCTCGGCTTCCTACTTTCTGAGAAGTCAGCATGCAGAGTGGTCAGTATGGACATTCTGTCTTGCAGGTGTTCCAAAGTAGATCGAGGTTCTGGACACTGGCCCCGTCCAGGTGCTGAGGACCTAGTGGGAAGTGGCCCTGTCAATGTGTCAGCTAAACCAGAATGATGGTTAACAACCCAAAGAACCAAGTCAAAACACACAAACCGAATCAAATAAAGACAGAAAAGATGGAAAAGTCAGGTGTTAGGAGCCCATCTTGAATACTCACAGAGAAAACCCCTCACATTCCCTAGTCTGTATCGATGCAATAAATGTAGGCATTGAAACATGCACAGGATTTTTTTTTGGCTGCATCAGGTCTTAGTTTGGGTGTGGTGTGCAGTCTCAGTTGCAGTGTGTGGGCTTAGTTGCCCTGAGGTATGTGGGATTTTAGTTCCCTGTTGAACTGTGGTGTTGGAGAAGGCTCTTGAGAGTCCCTTGGACTGCAAGGAGATCCAACCAGTCCATCCTAAGGAGATCAGTCCTGGGTGTTCATTGGAAGGACTGATGTTAAAGCTGAAACTCCAATACTTTGGCCGCCTGATGCTAAGAGCTGACTCATTTGAAAAGACCCTGATGCTGGGAAAGATTGAGGGCAGGAGGAGAAGGGGATGACAGGATGAGATGGTTGGATGGCATCACTGACTCAATGGACATGGGTTTGGGCGGACTCTGGGAGTCGGTGATGGACAAGGAGGCCTGGCGTGCTGCGGTTCATGGGGTTGCAGAGTCGGACACGACTGAGCGACTGACCTCAACTAAACTGACCAGGGATCAAACCCATGTCCCCTGCATTGGAAGGCAGTTATTTAACTACTGCTTTGGAAGGCAGATTCTCAACCACTGGACAACCAGGGAAATCCTGTACAGTTTTTTAAAATAAAGAAATAATATAACATTAAACAACGTGCAATATATGATTTAACGAAATTTGAAAATAAGATTGTTGTTGTTTAGTCGCTAAGCCATGTCCAACTCTTTTGTGACCCCACGGACTGTAGCCTGCTAGGCTTCTCTGTCCATGGGATTTCCCAGGCAACTCTATTGGAGTGGGTTGCCATTTCCTTCTCCAGGGGATCTTCCTGATACAGGAATCAAACCCATATCTTCTGCACTGGCAAGTGGATTCTTTACCACTGAACCACCAGGGAAGCCCAGAAAATAAGATAGAAGTTAACAGAATATGAGAACAGTGGTAGGTGCAATTTATTTTGTGGGGCTGAGGCAGGCACAGACAGAGATCAACTGGGTAGAGGAGGATGGTGGGGTGGTAGGATGAAGGAAGAAGGGGATGAGGAATCCAGAGTACTTGATGAACAGTTTCAGAAGGCATCACCTCCCACTTTGTCCCTAAAAGATGGTGCTCTGGACATTGCTGGCTTCAATCTGGACATCTTCCCCTTCTGGTCCAGTGTTCACAAAGGGACCGGCTCCTCCACACAGAAGATTTCCCTGTGGAAAGTCTGCTAGTCATTATTCCCCAGGTCAGCTGCATGACAGGGGAGCCCTTGGACTTAGCCCCACAGCCCACCTGGCAAAACCCAGTGTAGAGTATCTTCCTGATCCCTTAGATATTGGATCATTTGAAATTTCCTCAATCTTGTTGTTACCACCAGCATTTGTAGAATGGATTCTGTTGGGCCCCAAACACACTTTGGGGCTGGTCTTGCTCCTTGCCTGCTTTTCTGATAATCCTGGGGTAGTTTGTAGGCAGGATGCTCTCCAGGGCACAGTTTGCTGTGAAGGTAAGTGTGGTAAGAGGCTGGAACAAGGGACCTTGTGGGGGAAGGTAGGCCAAGGACGTGGTTCTGCCCCGCTGAGCCACACAGCTCCGTGGCCCTGCTCCAGATGAGAACGTCCAGACGTCTCAAAGCAGGGCCTGTGTGACTGAGAAGGCTGAACATAATGCCCACAGTAAATCCCGAGCCATGCAGGACAATAGGGGCTTGTATTTCCTGGTTTCATTTTGCATCTATTTCCCAGCCTGCCTTCAGATGTTCCTTTCAGCTGTTTTTCCCCATGGAAAGACAGGAGCGAGATCTGCAGTTAAGTTTCTCACGAAACAGGCTTTGGAGTTCCGCTTGGTTAAGGCAAAGTTTGACCAATGAAAGTCAGTTTTCCGGGCCTGGGTATTCTTGCCTGAGGATCGTGCTCTTTGGACCCTGTGGAGTAAAAGCTGTCCTGGGGTCAGGTGTTCCCCAGTTAAATCGGTGAGGCCCAAAAATTTGGTCCTGGGTCAGCAAATTAGTTCACCCACCTTGGGCTGGCAGGCCTGCCCAGACAGAAGAACAGCCCATAAGGAACCGTGGTTCCTTTCTTATGTAGGGAGGCAGGAAGGGCAGAAGTAAGAGGAATATAACGAAATAACTTCATGGCTCCCATGACGGCACCTCCCTGTACCCGTGTCTCTGTCTTTTCTTATTAGGACGCCACTCAAGTCCAGTATGACATCATCTGAACTTAGTTAATTACATCAGCAAAGATCCTATTTCGAAATAAGGTCACAGTCACAGGTGCCTATGATCAAGAATGTAACTCTTTGTAGGGGACACAATTCAGTACCCTACAGGCATCAGCTCCACAGGCTTTGCTAGAAGTCTCTAGAAGATTCAGCCATCAGCACTGCACAAAGATTCAAAGATTTAGATGAACTTGGGTCCTTTCAGAGGGTTAAAATTATTTTAAAAGGTGGGGAGGGAGAAACAGACTCTTTGCCAAAGTCAGCAGCAGAATTTACAAAGGTAGATAAATCGATGCAAAACATATTTTATAAAAATAATCATACTTTAGGCAGCAAAGCGTTTGCTATTCAATCCTGGGTTAGCCCAGGTTAGCTCTGCTCCAGGTTGACTTGATCTTTTTTTTTTTTCCCCTCTCTGGGAGGCCTACAGGATCCCAGTTTCCTGACCAGGGATTGAACCCAGGTCATGGCAGTGAAAGCATCAAGTCCTAGGTACTGGACTGCCAAGGAATTCCCAGGTAGATTTTATCTCAAAAAAGACAGAGGCCCCTGCCCCACTCCAGCACTAACGGGGAAGCCCACTGCTCCCAACCCCTATTAGCTCACAGAGCACCCTCAACATCCCCTGCCCACTGGGTGTGGGGCCTGCAGGGATGTGGCTACAGAGCCCTCAGCTGCCACCATTTGGGGCTGGTGGCACTGAGAGCATTGTTCCTGAACACCATGAGGCTGTAGAGTGGGCATGACAGACCAGTTACACCAGATGCCCAGCATCGTTTCATCTTTGAGTAAATGAATTACTGGGGCTTGGGCAAGATGCGATGGCTGGCATTGCAGCCTGAGTCCTAAATCATTCTCATTCTTTCTCCTGTCCAACTTCCCTCCATCATCAGAGTCCTGCATCAAGCAGCTTCCTTCTGAGGTCAATTCCCCCATAACTGAATTTGTTTTTTAACAAATTCCAAAACTGAATTTTTAATAAAGCCAGACCTTGAGGGTGAGCTCTGCCTGACCTGCATTAGACACTCAGTTCATGTGGGAGAGGGTGAAAACAGAGGGTCAAGCAAATAGAATTTGAGGAGGTTCGATTTCATGACAGCAGCGACTACTTCTTAATTGCCTATTACACATATACCCCAAGCCTCCACTCTCCTCTTCAATTTAACCTGTGCAACAAGCCTTTGGAAGATGTGGAAATGAAGGATCAGAGAGAGTAGACAAGTTACCCAAAGTCATGCATTGAGAAATCAGGACAGCCTGGGCTCAAAGTCAGTAAGTACTCCTTGTGCCTGCCCACACCATGCTGCCTCCTCAGCCGTGACTTTCAGAGTTTCTTGCCATTATCTGCAGAGTTCCAGTAGAGACAGACATAGGTACAGGCTCGGGAGAATGTGAGGCTTTCTAACCATTTTAGATTTGAACATTCTAAACCCACATCATCAGATACAGCGGTCAGGTGGCATTGAGCACTCCACATGTGGCTGGTTCGAGCTGAGATGTGCTGTGAGGGTACAGGTCACACCAGGTTTCAAAGATTTAGTATGAGAAAAGTAATATAAAATATTTCATTGGTAAATTTTACATAGATTTCATGTGGCGCTAGGGCACTAGTGATAAAGAACCAGCCTGCCAATGCAGGAGACGTAAAAGATGGAGGTTCAGTCTCCGGGTCAGGACGATCCCCTGGAGGAGGAAATGGCATTCCTTTCCAGTATTCTTGCTGGGAGAATCCCATGGACAGAGAAACCTGGTGGGCTACAGTCCATGGGATCACAAGGAGACACTACTGAGTGTCTGAGCATGTTGGAAATATTTATTTTAGATAAATAAGTATTTAATTTCACCTGCTTGTTTTTACATGTTTTAGTATGGCTGTCTGAAATGTTAAAATGGCCCAGGTGGCTCACATGGGGGCTTCACTTCACTCTATGGCATAGTCTGTTGGACCGTGCTATCCTACATCACCATCATCTGTGTAGTCAGGGCCCCACCAGCTACTGTAACAAGCAGGCATTCAGACCCTATTTCTGGCCCACGTAACAGTGCTGGCTGGGGCTCGGCTCAGCTCAGCTAGGTGCCCTCCTTCACTCCATTGACTGAAACTCTGCCACTCACAATATATGGCTTCCACAGGGCCCCTAGAAGATCATCTCCATGCCAGCCAGCCAGAAACAGGGAAACTGCTTGCAGGAGGGAGAATGGCAGGCCAGGTTGAAATGGCACACACACTCCCCATGAACTGTGTTGGTCTGCTAGGGCTGCTGTGCCAAAGTGCCACAAACGGGACAGTTTTTTTTTTTTTTTTTCAATATATTATCTTGGCCACGCTGCACAGCATGTGGCATCTTAGTTCTCCAATCAAGGATAGAACCAGCAGCCCTTGCTTTGGAAGCATGAAGTCTTAACCAGCGGACAGCCAGGAAGTCCTGGAGCAGCTTACACAACAGAACTTGACTGTCTCACAGTCTACGGGGTCAGAAGTCTAAGATCAAGGTGTCGACAGGAAGAATCTGTTCTAGGCCTGCCGCCTGGATACTGGTGCTTTGGTGATGGCTGGCATTCTTGGCTTGTAGAAGCATCACCCCAGTCTCTGCCTTCATGTTCACACTGCGGTCTCCCTGTGTATGCATGTCTGTACCAAACCTCCCCACCCCTGTTTTCTTTAGCCGAGCTGCACGGTTTGCAGGATCTCAGTTCCCTGACCAGGAACTGAACCTGAGCCACAGTGGTGAAACTCCGGAATCCTATCCACTAGGCCACCGTCCCTTTTTTTTAAGGACACAGCCATATTGGACTGGAGCCCACCCTACTGCAAGTATGAACTCATTTTAACTAAATACATTTGCAATGACCCTATTTCCAAGTAAGGGCTTCCCAGGTGGCACTAGTGGTAAATAATGCACCCATCAATGCAAGAGACACAAGAGATGTAGTTCCCATTCTTGGGTCAGGAAGATCCCCTGGAGGAGTAAAGGGCAACCCATCCCAGTATTTTTGCCTGAAAAATTCCAGGTACAAGAGGAGCCTGGTGGGCTACAGTTGATGGGGTTGCAAAGAGTCGGACACGACTGAACACACAGTACAGCTCATTTCCAAATAAGGTCCCATCCTGGGTACTGGGGGTTAGGACACGACGTGAATTCTGTGAGGCAGCGGACAGAGTTCAACCCACAACAGACACTATTGACTTGATCTTAGTCACGTGGCCACACTCAGACACTATTGACTTGATCTTAGTCACGTGGCCACACTCACTACAGGTGAGGCAGGAAATTGCAGTGGTGTTGGTGATGTCACCACACCAGTCAATGGTGAAAGTCAAAGTGAAGTCGCTCAATCGTGTCAGACTCTTTGCAACCCCATGGACTGTAGCCCACTAGGCTCCTCTGGCCATGGGCTTTCCAGGCAAGAATACTGGAGTGGGTTGCCATTTCATTCTCCAGGGGATCCTCCCGACCCAAGGATCGAAGGCAGGTCTCCTGCAATGCAGGCAGACTACCATTTGAGCCACTAGGGAATCCTGTCAACAGTGAAGTGAAGTGAAGTCGCTCAGTTGTGTCCAACTCTTTGCAACCCCATGGACTGTAGCCTACCAGGCTCCTCAGTCCATGGGATTTTCCAGGCAAGAGTCCTGGAATGGGTTGCCATTTCCTTCTCCAGGGGATCTTCCCAAACCAGGGATCGAACCCGGGTCTCCTGCATTGTAGGCAGACGCTTTACCATCTGAGCTACCAGGGAAGCCCAGTGAGGAAGGGCTTAATCAACTGTGTCATCAGACAGTCACATGGCTCAGAGAGCTTATCTAGCTGATAAGCTGGGATGATGGAACCCAGCCCTGCATCTTCTGACATCAAATTCTCTCCATACCTCTCTTCTAAAATTAATTTTTATTATAATTTTCAGTGTGCTGTGCTTAGTTGTTCAGTTGCATCTGACTCTGCGACCCCATGGACTGTAGCCTGCCAGGATCCTCTCTGTGGGGATTCTCCTGGCAAGAATACTGGAGTGGGTTGCCATTTCCTACTCCAGGCTTCTGAGAATTGGAGCTGCTGAGTCACAGATGGTGAGGGTTTCCAATGAAATTGTTTCCACCCAAGTGTATCAATTTGCCCAGCCCTGTGAAGTGGATATCTCTGGGTTCCAGAATGCCCGGGCTCAGTATGTGGGAACAGGCCCAAAAGGGACCACACCTCCATCCCAGCTCTGGGCAAATGTGGTCCAGTGGGCAGCTTCAAGACACACTTGCCTTACCCTAGACAGGAGAGGTTGGGGGAGAATGGATACATGTATATACATGGCTGAGTCCCTTCCCTGTTTACCCGAAACTATCACATTGTTTGTTAATCAGCTATACCCCAATACAAAATAAGTCTTGTTGTTGTTGTTTTTTAAAAAGACAGCAGGCCTTGTAGAGAAAGAGAAACTGCCTAAGGTAAGGAAAGGTGAGGTGTGGCTGGGAGCAACCATTTAGCTGGCTCAGGGGCCTAGAAGGAGAGACACCAGAAGATGGAGGACAAGGAATCTGAAAAGACTTGTGTACTACGAGCAGGCCTGGACCCTCACTCTGCTCAGATACTGGCCACGATGGCCTGGGCAGAACACTCGTGGCTCTAGGGCACCCCATCCAGGGCCATCTCACAGTGAGTTCTTTCTCAAACAGTCCAGGGGCATAACCTCCTTCAGCTGGGATTTACCGCTAAAAATGATGGAAGTCAAATTCCAAACAGGCAAGTCCGTGTCTAGAGGGTCTGCTAAGTAAATTATGATGCATCTATGGAATAAGATACCACGGAGCCATTGATCATCATGTCTTCTCTATTTATTATCACAACGAATAATTCACAGCAATGACCGCATGAAAATGTGGGTCACAGAGCACCACGGATGAAATGATCCCATTTACATGACTGTAAACACACATCCACATGCTAAGTACACACATGTACGTGTACAGTGGAGGTCGGAGGTCAGGAGCTATCGCCAAAGTGGATGGGGGAGGGAAAGATTTCTGGTAGTTTTTACAATAAGCATGTGTGGATTTTACAAAAACACCAAAGCTATCAGTTTTTTTAATTTAGAAAACACAACAAAGTTACTCATAGACACTTTTAAGTCTTTTGGCAAACCTTGGTTTTCCTCTCAACAACAGCACAGCCGCCGCCATCAAGAAGGGAACCCACCTGAGAGATGCCCGCCCTCCCCGTTTCCCCCGAAATCCAGGAAGGCGCTGGGGCGAGAAGAGGGCCGTCTCCTAGACCACGCTGAAATCCCTACCCTTTCCTTTCTCACCTGGTCTGCCATTCTAGAAGGCTCTCTCCTAACCACTCTTTTAAAAAAAGAGTTCACATACAGGGAAGAGCAGGGGGGTACCTTTTCGGTCACCTCAGAGGAAGGGGTGAGTCCCACCTGTGGACTCCACACCATTGCCTCCCCCTCCTCCGGGTCACCTGCTCAGGTTTCTCAGATCCATCTGCAAGGCGGCATCCGGCATCACAGTGACAAGAACCTTCCGGGAGACCCTCTGATGTCGGGCACCCCTTGGCAGCCCACTCAGGCCTTCAGCAGGGCAATCTTGTGTTCCGGAACAGAGTCTTCGCTGCCATTGTAGGGCTGGGTCCCTGGTTCTTGCTTCAGGTATTTCTCTGCAGAAAACACAAGGTTTTCAAACACTAAAAAAGCGAAGTGAGGATGGGTCAGTTCAGGGAATGGGATTAAAGGCTGGCATTTTGGGGGACCTTGAGTGCAGAGAGTTAAGGTCTCTGGGCTGGTGCCCCCAGCCCTGGGCTGGTTTCACCTAAGTCTCCATCATCATCCTCACCACTCTCGGTGCCATGATAATCCTCCCTATTGCCGGGTGGGTTCCTTGGCATGGCTGGGCCCAACCTGCTTATCCAGCTCCTGCGGATCAGCTTCTGGCTGCTTCTAGCAGCAACATGGATGGATCTCACAGATATCAGGTTGAGCTAAGGAAGCTAGACACAGAATCCTTCTGATCCCACTACACGAAGTTCTAGGACAGGCTACGCTGACTGATGGTAGAAGAAATCAGAGCAGCACTTACTCCCAGTGGCAGTCAGGGGAATGAGGGAAATTTCTGGAATGGAGATGATCTCCACCCTAACTGGACACCCACCACACTCATCTGTCAGGACTCAAACTCACACTTAGCATCTGTGCATTTCACTGTTTGTGAACTATGCCTCACATACAATCGTAAAAGATAAAACCCCAGAGCAGAAAGGCCCCCCAATAGCCTGCCCACTGTCTCACCCTTGTCAGAGTGCGCCTCACTCTCAAACTCCAGCCCTGACCCCCATCTCCCAGGGTTGCAGTCCTGTTGTCCTGGCCCCCAAGGCATGGGCAGTTGGGCTGCTGCGGCTCTATGCTGACTGGCTGCGCTCACCTGCTTCTTCCAGGGTGCAGAAGTACAGGACTCCCTTCAGGTCAGCAGACAGCAGGACACGGAGGACAGGGACCTGCGGGGCAGATAAGTGCTGACTCTAGGTGGGAGCGCTGCCGCCCCAGCACACCGCGCCACGGGCTGCCTCACAGCTCCGTGAGAGGGCCGTGTCTTAAGGGAATCCTCTCTGGGGGACAACAAGACGAGTGCTCTGCAAGCACAGGTTATGACGGAAGTGCGAGCAGAGCTCTGCAGCCTGAGGCCACGAGACAGGAGACCAGCTGCCTTCCTCACTGTGTGTCGCTGGGCAAGTCACTCAGCTTCTTTGAGCCTCGGTAGCCTCATCTTGACACGGGGAAGGTGACAACACAGCCCTCACCAGGCTACTTCCAGAGCAGGTGCCAACACTCACCTGCAGGCCGATGAGGGCAAGGGTGGCACCCCGCTTGTGGAAGTCCTCCAGGAGTTCCCCAAGCCCCAGCACCACCGTGTAGTCGATGCTGCAGATGTGGGTGCAGTCCAAGGCCACGGAGCGCGGCGGGGATGCTGGGGGGAGAGGAGAGGTCACACTGGGTGCAGGCCACCACAGGAGGCCCTGGCCAGGGGCCTGGGGCCATGCGAGGCCATCAGGAGCACCTCCCCAGTGTGAATGGGAAAGGGAAAGGACAAGGACCCGAGCCATTAGCTATTTGGTGACAGCAGCAACTGTTTCCTTCACTGGGCAGACAAACAAGCCCCTTTCTCCCCTAAATATCAACTCCCAGAAGCAATGTGCCCTTAGGGACACATGGTGGGGACCTGCCACCCTTAATGCATGCAGACAGCGGGGGTGGGGGTTTCACTGGACACAACTCTGAAATGCGAGAGCCCCTGGACCCAAGGGCAGGCAAGCTCCTTCCTGACAGTCGAGGGCAGGATCTGGGGTTCAGCAGGAGCCAGGCTGGGTGCAGAGAAGGTGGTGGGGAGCTGGGGATGACCACAGCCCATGTGGCCACGTACTTTCCAGAGCCCGGCTCAGCAATGCCTCTCGGAGGGTCTCAATTGCAGGGAAGTGCAGGCCACTCGCCGGCTGCAGGACTAGCATTGGACCCTCTGACACCTGGGGACAGCAGGGGAAAGCCAGTGAGCCCCAGAGGCCAATTCAACAGGGCAGCTCTGCCAGGCTTAGGGTGGATGCAGAGTGCAGAGCTGGTGGGAGCCCTCACCCATGGCCCCACCCACAGCCCCATGCACCACAGGAGAATAGCATGCGGTTAATGCAGGAAGGTCACACCATCCACCAGGTGAAAGGTCACTTGGCAGTACCTCAGGCTACAACCACGCCGAGAGCCAAAGTGTAAGACAGTGGGATCAAGGGGTACACCCCATGGCATACTTCACCCCACTGGGCCCCCTGAGGCCGGTGGGGCCCCCTCAGGGAGGCAGATGGGCTACCTGTATTTTGGGTCTGGCCACGGAGTGCAGGAGAATCAGCACAGACACCAGGGCGCCTGCCAGGATGCCGTACTGGACTTCCCAGAAGCAGAGCAGGAACGTCACACAGAGGGGCAACAGGTCCAGCCCTGAGAGAGAGGGTCTGGCTGAGGGGGGGACCCTCCTCAGCGAGCTCAGCTCCTAGCTACCTGAGCCCTCCGACAAGGACGCCTCATGTTTGGCTTTCATGTAACGAGCAAAGGTGTCTTGGACCCCATGCAGCCCCCAGGGGACCGCCCCCCCCCCGCCCCGCCCAGGGACTTGGGGACTGATGCTGCTGACAGGCCATGCCAGCTCAAGGGTGTCAGAGGCAGGAAGTCCCTCCCTGTCTGGCCGACCTGGCCCCCGGCCCCTGGAACGAGGCCACAGTGGGCACTTCTCAGGGGACCAAGGATAAAGGGATGCAGAAGTCACGTAAATCCCTCAACTCCTTTGAGAAACTAAATGGAGTAAAAACTTGTTATAGTAAATGAACTGCAGGTTCAGGGGACCTGGAGCTGCAATGATGGTGGAGAAGGGAGGCTGTGACGTGGACCCTGCTGGTCACCCCAAAGACCCCGCCTTGCCCCAGCTGGGCTGCTATGGGCAGCGGCCGACAACAGGGCAGGATCATTGATAAACCGCAGGGCCGACAGATAGGAGACACATACTCTTCACTCGCCAGAGTGTCCTCACGATCTTGGTGTCAAACAGGGGGACCACAGCCATGATAATGACGGCAGCCAGGGCAGACTTGGGGATATAGTAGAAGAGCGAGGTCAGGTAGTCCAGCGACAGCAGCACCAGAGCTCCTGTGGGGGTGTGGGGGTGCCGTGACCTTGTGGCCCTGCCGCCCCGACTCCCACCCAGCAAGGAGCCCCTCTGGGGCACAGAGCTGGGCGCCACCCGCACCCCGGGCTCCTTCCTCTCCTTTCCTCCCATCTCACTGTCATGGACACGGGAGAACACAGTGTGTGTGCTTGAGGGGTGCTCACCCGTCATCAGGCCCCCCGCTGGGGTGCACACTCCCGACTGGGCATTCACAGCCGTCCTGGAAGGTGAGAGAAACCCATTAGTGGCTGTCAGTTGGACCGGGAGAGCAGCGGAGGTCCACACAGCTATGGCTAGTCTCCAGGAATGGGGGCTCCCATGGTGGGAGGGGTGGGGGTGGGGGAAACGGGAGCCCTCAGCAATGTCATCACCTAGTGGAGAGACTTAAGACACTGGCGCACTGGGTCCTCTCACCAAGGGGGACTCCTGGGCCTTCTCAACCCCAAATAACAGATCAGCATGTCTGAGACAGGCCTAGTTATAAATCCAGATGTCCAACACTGTAATTGTGCTAGATATCAGGGGACACAAAATACAACCTTAACTAAACAGGTTTGCAACCCAGTTATGCCGACAAGAGCATATAAAAAATTAACTTGAAAACTGGTTAGAGGTTTTACTTCACGAATGCTAGTATAGCACCCACCAAGTGACCAGAGATTTTCTTTAAACTCCCTAAATAATTTTCTGAGGCAGACAGGCCTGTCATGACTCTACAGACAGAGAGGTTGAGAAGTGGGAGGTCGGGCCACACGCCCTGCACCCCCTCAACATGGTGCTTTGGGGTGTCAGGAAGGTTTAGTGCTCAGATTGGGTTGGGTTGGGTTCCAGGACTTGGCCTGAGGGCTGGGCACTGATGCCTCCTCTTCTCTTTCCAGCCATGGGCCTCCCTCCCACCCTGCCCTCCTGCTTTTGGGGGGTCCGTACGGTGACCCCACCTGACAGTCTGCCCCTTCTTCAGGCAGAGCTGCAGTCTTTCCCGCCCCCGCTATCTTTCAGGAGTTAACTCGAGCAACAAGATGCCAGGAACATTTCCATGCATGGGCATCTTTTTAATGTTAAACTGCACTGTGTGAGCATGCTCAGTCACTTCAGTCGTGCCGACCCTTTGCGACCCTATGGACTGTAGCCCACGAGGCTTCTCTGTCCGTGGGATTCTCCAGGCAAGGAATACTGGAGTGGGCTGCCATGCCCTCCTTCAGGAGGTCTTCCAGACCCGGGATTGAACCCACGTCTCTTATGTCTCCTGCACTGCCAGGAAGGTTCTTTACCCCAGCTGTCACCTGGGAGGCCCACAACACTGTGTACTGTTGTAAAAGAAAACCAGTCAAAGAGGTGGGAAGCAGATGGAGCGGCCCCGTCCTGCGTCTGCGTGAACTCTGTCAGAGCTGACCGAGGGGGAGAAGACGGATAGGGAGAACCATGATAACGGCCTCAGGACGTGGGAAGGACCCCGCAGGGGAGCCGGTTCTTCAAGTCAGAAGAAGACCTTTTGTCCCAGGCTGGGACCTCTCTGGAGACACAGAGAGGGAGCATGTGGTCACTCACCGTCCAAAGCTGCCTGTGACCGGGTAGGAGGAGAAGAGGGAGCCCAGGATGTTGGTTAAGCCTAGGGAGAAAACAGAAGGAAAAGGTTCTTGCAGGGGAAGGACCATGAAACTGAGCAGAAAAGGAGATGTAAAGGAAGGACACAGAAACCAAACAAACAGAAGACAGGAGGGGAGAGGCTCTTCACAGGGGGGCACCTTGTATCGGGTCATCCCTCCCTCTAGGAAGGACAAAACAAACCAGGATCTCTGCCAGTGTGCTGAGGTTGCCTCCAGCGATGGAGCAGTTCTGACCCTGGCCTTGCCTATGTGAGTTAGATATGCCTTTTCCTGTGTATAACAGAACAAAGAATCCCATTGCCCAGAGGTGGGGCGGTGGCTGAATAGGGCAAGTGCGCACAGGCCCAAAGTGCCCAGTCCTTCTGGGGTCCCTCATGGTCTGAATTCCTTCGAAGCCACACTCCTTTCCTGAGATGACTAGCCAAAATGAAGCCTTTGATTAATCTGTACTGGACACACCCATGCCTGGAGCCTGGCTGGGAACCCAGAATGGAGTTAATCAGACCACATTCATCACCACTGGACTGTCAGCAGCCCTTCAGTCAGCGGCCTTCACAAAGATGACCACAGTCTCCTTGGTTCCGCAAAACCCACAGCCAGTCCGTAGGTTCAAGGCCTGCTCTCAAGACAGCGCAGATGACACTCATGATACAGACCTCCAGTCAGGAAGCCTGGGGCCAACTTGAGTCCTAACTCATCCACAGGGTGGGGCAAAGGCAGCCAAGATCCTGTAGGATCAGCAGGCTCACCTGAGATCTTACCTGGCCACATTCCTGAGCCACCTGATCCTCGCCCTGGAAAGCCCCTACCCCAGCCCAAGAGGAACATTCCAGGTGTTTCTCGACCCAGAACAGGCCACAGCCCTCAGGGTCAGGTACACAGCAGGTGCTTAACGAGCCTCAGTCAGATTGGACACCAGATGTCAGTACCCTACTCCTAGCGATTAAACTGAGCCACCTGAGATGGGTCTAGGGCCCCACTTGGGCCAGCTGTGCACCCTGCGTGTCAGCACCACCACCACCCAGACCCCCAGAGCACCCACTGCTTGAGTCTTACCGATGGCCAGCAGCTCCTGGTTGGAGTTAATTCGGTAATTATTTTGAGACGCTAAAGAGAATGGACAAAACATTGTTACTAGATATATATCATCGGGAAACTGCTTGTGAAATGATAGAACAGGATACCAGTTTCTCCTTATAGCACTGTATTTCATAAATATAAGGTATAAACACAGATAAAATATATCCGTATATGCAAAGGTATATGTGTCTCTGTGTGTTTACAAAAAAAAAAAAAAACAAAAGAGAGTAGAGAGACATAGAGTGAAATGTTACCAGCAGTTAACTGGGGTAGTGAGGGAAATTATAAGTGATTCATCTTTTCTTTATCAATTTCTGAACTTCCAATATTTTGTGCAACATATATTGCTTTTATAAGGGAAGGATGTTTTAAACAAAAAGCTCTCTGGTTATAGGTTACAATGACTAGAGAGTTTCAGATGAGGCCTAGAGAGATGAGCAGGAAGATTTAGGAGGAAACCATGGAGGAGCATGAATCTTAAGACAGCAGTTGGCAAACTTTCGGTAAAGTGCCAGACCATCAGTACTTCAGTTCTGTTTTAACATTTACTTATTTGGCAACATCAGGTCTTAGTTGTGGCACATGGGATCTTCTGTTGCAGTCCACAGAATCTCTAGTTGCAGAGTGTGGGTTTAGTTACCCTGTGGCATGTGGGATCTTAGTTCCCCACCCAGGGATCGAACTCATGTCCCCTGTATTGCAAGGCGGATTTTTAACCACTGGGCCACCAGCGAAGTCCTCAATACTTTACTTTTTTTTTCTTTTTTTTAATCAAAAGCATTTTTTAATGCTCTAAGTTTTGAGGATCACATCCTCTGTCACACTGCTCTGCTCCCCACTATAACACAAAGTAGCCACACACCATGAAACAACTGAGCAAGAGACCACCTTAAAATAAAACCTTATTTGTGAACTCAAATAGGAATTTCATATACTTTTCAAGTGTCCCCAAATCCTAATCTTCTTTAGATATTTTTTCAAACATTTAAAACACAAAAGCCATTCTTAGGTAATGGGCAGCCGGCCATGGTTTACTAAGCCTTGATTTAAAAGTGCAACAAGCTTCGCAAATGAGCACAGAAGTCAGTGGACTTGAAAAGAAAACAGAGAGTTTTCTAAGTAATAAACAAGATGAGTAACAGCTGTCACATGCAGATTCTAAGATACGCCCCTCCAAATTAAAAAAAAAAAAGGATCAGAAAAATTAAACAAGAAAGATGTGAGCTGAACAGGTTGCAAACTGAAATGCAGTGTGGTCTTTTGCGATTGTTGGTGTTTGCAAAGGAAAATCCCTTAGAATGAACTGCTTTAGAGTCTCCTTGCAATGGTCTAAGGATCCAGATGCTGGAACTTCAGGGAAAGAAACAGAATCCTGGCACAACCTGGGCTGAGCAGTAAACACAGTTTAGGTAGTCATAATAACAAATATGTCATATATTTGAATTTTAACCTTTAGAGTCAGATTAGATCCAAACAAAGACTTAACCCTGTTACAGAACAGAAAGAGCACGTCATCCTCATGGACAACACAGAGCACAAGTCCAAGGACCTAAGACAGACGCGGGGACACGTGAAGGGTTTGGCAGCCCCAGCTCAGGCAGAGGGAATCAGTATTGAGCGGCGAACACATAAGTAGATTAACATTTCCCAGCCTCTGAGAGGGTGAGGAGGGGACAGACCAGCTGTGTTCAGACACCTGGAAAGGGTACCTTGTTAAATTTTTAGGAATTTTGCTAACAGGTTGTCAAATACAGCCATTATTACCAATTAAATGAAAACTTTCAATTAAATCAATTACATTAAAAACAAAGATAATACTTAAAATGTGTCCGTTCTTAATGTACTTTACTACCTTTCATTATGACCAATGAAATTACTTAGCTGTATGTATACAATGGATAGTGGCTATTTCATATCTCATCACAAGACCTGAATGTTCAGACTCCACATTCAGCTTGAAATTAGCTGGCAGCGGAAGGGTGTACACCACACACAGAAAGTTTCAACTGGCAAAGGCTCAATGCAGGAGCTTTTATGTCCAGAGAGGGGACTGTCAAATATTTTCAGCTACTGGAAGAGGTTTTTCATTGACAATCCATTTTCACTAATTTTTTTCAAAAAACATGAACATGTGCTACTCGGATAAAAATTCAAAGTTTTAAAAATCAGAGCAGATAAAAGCAAGCAGGAGAGCAGGCAAGCAAGGCAGGCTGAGCTCCGGGTTGAGGTGCCAGGGAGGGCGTGGGTGGTGAGCATCTTACCAAAGGATTTGGCCACTGCGATGCTCTCCAGGAGACCCATCAGGGGTACCACGACCAGCCCGGCCCCCATTCCCTGAGAGAGGAGAGAGGGGTGGTGAGTGACCCTCCGGGGAAGGACAGAACAGGTCTGACCAGGCAGTGACCCGATAAGGCAAGCACTGGCTTGTCTATGTCTGACGGAAGCAAACATAACTCTAGCGGCAGGGCTGTGAGCTCACACTGCAAGGAGCAAGACACAGAGCAGAACACAACAAATTCCTGCTCTGCCAGCGTCCATGATGGCAGAAACACCCCTGGGCTCAAGGCGGAAAAAATACCCGTGGTGTCCCTTGAGGCTGTGACTAATCAGGAATTCATTCACACCTGTCTCTGTACCAGAGATGCACCTTCCTGAGGACGCAGCAGTCCGAGCTGAGGTCAGAGCTGCCCGTCACTAAGCTGATGCATCAGGAGATAGAACCAGGGCCAGGGGCACTGCAGCCTTGGCCAAACTGGCCGGGTTCTGTCTCTACCCACCTGTACCATCTCGGTGAAGGAGATTGTCCCATTGGCAGTGGTCACTGAGAAGGGAGGGATGTGGGCATCAGGGAGTCCCTCAGGTGTCTTCCCAGTTAGAACAAAAGGCTGGTATCCGGTCACCTGGAAGGAGTATGCGACCAAGGCAGCAAAGGAGACCACCAGGGCGTTGCGAGCTAGGATAGACGGTGAGAATGAAGGACATTAGCAGGATAAGGAGGGTCATCTCCAGAGAAAATTATAATCCTACTTATGTATGTACATACAAAATCTGTTCTCTGATAATAACGGAGTTACATTAGAAATCAGTAGCAAAATACTAATTAGAAAATCACCAAATATTTGGAAACTAACTCCTAAAAGGCTCCTGGTTCAAAGGAGAAATGAAATAACCCACTCTTAAATAATCCACAATTCAAAGGAGATGCCAAAATGGAAATTAGAAAGCATTTAGAACTAAATGAAAGTGAAACTATAACCTATCAAAATTGCAGGCTGCAGCCAAACCAGTGCTGAACAGGGAAATTTATTATCCTGAACACTATCAGAGAAGAAGGCAGGACTCAAAGACCTCAGCTTCTGTCTTAAGATTTTGAAAAGGAAAGGTAAACTTAAGATCAGCCAATGCAAGGAAATAATAAATATCAGAGCAGAATCAATGAACTAGACGAAAGAACGGAGAGATCAATGTTGAGAGAAGAGAGAGAATCGAAAGTTCCGTGAGATAAATAAAACCAATAAACTTCTAGGTCAGTTGATAAGGAAAAAGGGCAAGTGACCTGGGAGCAAGTCCTCACTCTGCCTCATCCTTCCTACGTGACCTTGAGAAGTCTTATTTGGTTTGTCTGTTTTATCTTTCAGAGCCTTACTTCCCTCACTGGCAAAACAGGGAAAATAATATCCTATCCTCAAGGCTGTGATGAGAATCAAAAGAAGTGATGTTTGTGAAGTGCTTCCTGAGTCTGCATTTCCAACAAGTTTCCAAGCTGCTCCGAGCCCACATTTTGTAAAACTTTTGGACAACAGAACCTGTTTTCATTATCTTATAGATGACTATACTAAAGTGCATAAAATTTTGAAAACAACTCATGCAAGTACCAAGTGGCTAAGCTAGGACTTGAAGCCAGGAGTTTTTCTTTTTTTCTTAAACAGCTTTTTTTTTTTTTTTAAGTTACCTGTTGATGGCTGGAGGAATACAGCCACACCCTGCAGCATGCAAGGTCATAGTTGCCGGATTAGGAACCGTACCTGTGCGCCCTGCAGTTTCCACTGAATCACCAGATAAGTCCCCAGGAATTTCCACTATAAACCCAGTGCTCTTCCACCCTCCCCATCTGGAGTGCTAAACATTTAACCATGGCCTTCAGGCTGCAGAATAGGGTCTGGTGAGTGACTCTAGGGACCAAGAACCAGCTGGAGAATCTGGAATTGACTCAAGGGCTAAGAATCTAGCCACCCCTTCTCACATGTGGCTGGATTTCATGGCTGCCAAGGAGTAGGTCCAAGTGGGGTGATTTCTATTCCCCTCAGCTCTGGGAAGGCCCACTGATATCAGCACTTCTTGCTTTGCTATACTTGCCATTCTATCTCGGTGTTACCTACTGGTAGCTCAGTGGAGAGATTTCTATTGACATCCCACTCCCATCCCTCACCCCCCTACCCACAGATGGCCCTTCAACCAGCCAATCGTCTCGTGAACTCTCCTCATCTGGCAGCCTTTCATCTCAGCCTTTCTTTATAGATCCTCTGGTTGATTCCAGGCCCAAAGGAAAAGCTTTACCCTCTGAGGTGAAAAGTGAAAATCACTCAGTCGTGTCTCTTTGTGACCCCATGGACTGTACAGTCCATGGAATTCTCCAGGCCAGAATACTGGAGTGGGTAGCCTTTCCCTTCTCCAGGGAATCTTCCCAACCCAGGGATCGAACTCAGGTCTCCCACATTGCAGGCAGATTCTTTCCAGATGAGCCACAAGAGAAGCCTAAGAATACTGCAGTGGGTAGCCTATCTCTTTTCCAGCAGATCTTCCTGACCCAGGAATCAAACCGGGGTCTCCTGTACTGCAGGTGGATTCTTTACCAACTGGGCTATTAGGAAAGCCCTTACCCTCTGCAACTGCAGAGGGATCAGTTTGTCTCAGTGGAACTAGTTTTCTCCCCCAGAGACCTGCCAGGGTTTCTGAGCCTTCACACTGCTGTTTTCAGTCAGATCATTCTTTGCCACAAGCGACTATACATTGCAGGATGTTTAGCGATGTCCCTGCTCTCCACCCATCACATGCCAGAAACAGCTTTGCCCCACAGGGCTAACCAAAAATGTCTCTGGACATTGGCAAAAGTCCCACAGGTGGGGGGCAGGGGCATGATGTACAAAGTCATTCCTGGCTGAGAACTTCTGCTGCTAAAGCAGTTTCCAGGCTGGCTGCATATCCGAACCACCTAGTGAGTGACGTGAGATCTCAAGAGGTGGGATTCCAGTTCCTGGGGTGACTACATGAGTCCAGATTATATAAGACAGCTGTGGAAGTGCTCCCTCGGCCGGAAGCCGTCCTCACCTGTGGTGGCAGTCCAAACCAGCCCATGGCTGAGCCGCACTCCGGTGGGCATCTCGGGATGGACAGGAGGCACGTGGTCCCGCATCAGCTTCAGCACCAGCAGCAGCACCATGCAGACCAACCCCAGCACTGCATCGCCCACCCTGCAGACAGACATTGGTCACCGCCCAACCCCACCGACAGCGCTGGCCTTCTGGCCTTTGGCTGCCGGAATGTTTTCTCTCTTGAATGCTCTTTTTGCGTTTTCCTAAGAAATCTGTGTCCCTATTCCACGTCAAATCTTTATTCAAAACTTAGTAGGTATGCAGGCCCTAGGGGTTGAGGGCCAGATCACAGTGGGAGGTGCACTACCACTCACAGTTTCAGTTTGTAGCCCTCTGGGCTACAAATGCCTCGCTGGTTCCAGAAGACTCACTTCTGACCCGGCCATCTCCACTTCCACTGCCCTCTGTGACCCCCACCAGCTATATCCTATGGGCCGGGAACCTCAGCAGCAGATGGGAAGAAGACGAGGGTCACAGGGTTTCTCCCCGATTCCCTCCAAGTAGCGCCCCCTACAGCTCCCTCCAGGTCATTTCTTCCTCTTGCCTCTCCAGTCAGAGAGAGGTCCTGACCTGTGGCCAAGAGCATCTCCTATTTGTTCCTTTAACTCACTGGCCCTCTGGGAGATGCAGCTCCATCTGAGGGAGGCGCTTGCTGAGGGAACGGCCTCTACCTGCCGTCCACCCTGTGGGCACCTGCGTATCTGCTGGCCTCAGCCTCTTCCTGCCCTACGTCCTCCTCTTGGCTGAACTATGAATTCTTTAAGTGACAGACTGCGTGCCCTTCCCTTTTGTGGTCTCTTCTTACTTCGACCATCTGAGAAAGCCCCGCATGGGGTCATGCTGATCGGGACACTGGACTGACTGGAGCAGAGCTTCTCAAGCTTCAATCAATATGCTGGCCAATCACCTGGGGCTCTTGTCAACCTGATCAGTTCAGCAGGTCTGGGCCGGCCAGAGTGTGTATATCTTACCAGCTGCCAGGTGATGCCAATGGTCTGCACATGGGGCCCCTGTTTAAGCAGCAGGGCCCCAGAGGAGTGGAATAAATGCCACCTGGGAGTGGAAATGGGGAGGGGACGGGGAGGGGGTGTACAAGGAAGAGCTTCCTAATACAGGGGGGAGAAACTCAGCCGCCCGGGTACCTGGTCTCTCCGATGTTGTGGAAAGTGTAATACACTTGCAGGAAAAACTGCCTGGGGATGTGCTGCAGTCCCAGCAGATTCTGTTCAAACAGAGACTGTGGTTAGACAACCTTCTGCAACATAAACCCTGAGGCCTCTCCCTTGCAGCATGGTAATACCGTTCTAAAACTGGAGTCCCCTACCCCCAAGTGCCCTTCCTGAGGGAAAACACTTGCTGGCTCTACCAGGCTTATCTAAGTCCATTCCCAAAGCCCCCCACGGGCAGATGAAAGTTATCCCTCCCCAAGGGAGAGGGGATGCAGAGGGCATGTCACAATGTTCACGTGTTTCAGGGCTTTGCAAATTATTTTCCTGTCCTAGGAAAATCAGCATAGGCGACCTCAAGCCAAGGAAACTGGTTCAACAAGTGCCCTGGTTAAGAGTCCAGGGTCCGGAATCCTGGGGCCCCAACCCGCCAGCGCAGACCCGGCTGCCTGAGCCGGCGGCCTCGTCCATCACCTAGCGGCCCGCCCACCACAGCACAGGCCCTGCCACCATTGGCCCGAGACCGCGTCCGTCACTCGGAGGCCTGCCCGCCGGGCACCGCCCCCTACCGGAAGGAAAAATCTGCGCAGGCAGGCAGAACTGCGCGGGTGGCGCCGCAGGGCCCCCACCGAATTAGCAGTCCTCGTCAGGGAGAAGGGGCGCCGCTCTGTGCTTTAGTTCTTTATCTGGCTGGGATCAGAAGGGGCAGTCGAAGCCAGACTCCCAGGGTGGTCAGTCTCCAAGGACCCCAAAACCCGCTGTGCACACAGCCATTTAAGGGGAAGGACACTGAGGAGGATAGACACAGAGAGGGGTCTCTGTCCTGGGCAGGGGACTCCTGTTTGGGCAGGTCAAGAGGAACCCCACCCCACCCAGCCTAAAGGCTCTCAGAGGGCTGTCATGACGTAGTCAAGGTTTTGAAGACAGGGCCTAGGGTTGTCGAATAGGAATGCGTAAAGCAGCTACCCTCTCACTGTGTTATGAAAAAAAGAACATTCTTGACTCTAAAAATGAAGGATAATGTTTCCAGAATAAAGGACACAGCATCCCACGAAACAGCATTTGCCAAGCTTACCCTGACATATGTGTGTACATAATCTATTCTTTGAATTTACCCACATTGTTCTAGGCTGTTTCCTCCCCTATAAATGGAGATAATGATAAGCTTACCTCCCAGAGGACTCGTGAGAACTAAATGCAGGGTGCATTCAGTCCCACACCCAAATGGGTCAGCTACCCTAGTCTCTCTCACATGTACCCCTCTGGGGCTTTGTGTTCTCACTTTCTTACTTGGCCTCCATCCTTGAAGACTGTCACCGGCCAGGCTGAAGCGGAGCCTGACTGTGGGAATCACACCATGGAGAGCCTGGTGTGTGCACGTGTCTGTTGCCCTGAATCTCTACAATTCAGCTCAGTTTCATTCTGCTCAGCACAGCTTGGGACAGCCACATTGGAAACAAAACAGTCCCTGCCCTCCAGGCACTCAGAACCCAGTGGAAGGAGAACAAATGATATCCTCAGATGAGCAATGATTACTGATTCTAATACTTGCCACAGACATTTAAATGGAAACATAAAGGAACATGATAGTTGAAAACACTGAATGAGAAGTTGGGGGTGGGGAGACATAAAAATGAAATCACCTAGCTAAATTAGCCTGGGGGAGCAATCTGCTTGTCAAAATTTTGGCAGTATGCTTGTGACCTGTGAAGACCTGCTGGCTGAGTGTGTATTTGAGGCTGCAGAACTCTGTGAGGTGAACCAAGCACTTAGGCATGAAAACTCTGACAAGTGTGGGGCTGCCATTACTGGTTCCCCAAATTACCTGTGGTAGAACTTGGCCATCATTCAAGATCTCCCCCAAAGGACGGTTTTATTAATGGAGACTCGGTCAGCACCACAGGCTCTGGACCCTCAAAGAGCAGGAGTTTGACAGGCCCACACGTATCAGGACACGGCCTCAGTCCTGTTAGCCGGTAGGTGCCCCAGGGCCAACTAGTGTGCCTACCTTGATCTGCCCGAAGCCGATGATGATGGCAGCAGCCGAGGTGAAACCTTTAATGACGGGACAGGAGATGAAGTCCAGCAGGAGCCCTGCACAGCCAAGAGGGAACACGACGCTGGTCCCAGCCCTACTGGCTCAGCGTGGGCTGGGAGAGGTGAGGGCTGGACTGGAGCTAAAGACTAGTGGAGGGCATGCCCTGTTGGGGCTGGTTTGGAGAGCAAGGGAGACTATGGACTGAGCCCCTGGGCACTTCTCCAAGTGTCCTGGCTGAGCATAATAGGGAAGGGCTGAGAGTCATCCTTCCTTAGACACACACACACACACACAGAGACACACAGACACACACAGACACACAGACACACAGACACACACACACACACACGGATAGCCCTTGAAATACAAAGAAGGAACTGCAGAAGGCATGGCATCCCCAGGAGGAGAACTGTAGCCCCCCACCCTCATGGCAGGAAAGCCTGAGAATCTTACCTAAGCGCAGGAACCCCATGCCTAACTGGATGCAGCCCGACAGAAAAGCCAGCAGCACAGCGTACGCAGGCTCGTGGAAGGTGTAGAAGGAGACCAGGAGGGACATGATGGCCGTCGGGCCCAGAGTCACATCTCGGGAGGTGCCCAGAAAGAAATATACGAAGCACCCCATGAAGGCAGAGTAGAGGCCGTACTGTTGGGCAGAGAGAGCAATGAATACCCAGGAGGCTCATGGCACACCCTGATGGGTCCCTGGCGTAGCTGACTGAGCAGAGGAATCTGTGTTGTCTGTTGTGTATTCTGGGCACAGCAGTGTATACAGGCAGGGCAAAATGCTTACCCTCTGTTACCCAAGGTTGTGGACCTACAGTGATTAGGGGCCTCTTTTCTACCCACACCCACATGGGGCCTAGTGTTCTTATGTCTGAGTCCGAGAGTCTGAGAAAAGGTTCTTA